>NW_027464586.1:4195000-4820000 GCF_043290135.1 Rhipicephalus microplus | reverse complement strand
TTCTTTGGGCTGATAGCTTTGAAGATATGTTCTGATGGTGGTGAGAGTGGAGCAAGACTGTCTCCGTGGCGCAATTGACAAGCTGAATCGGCCGTTAGCCGAAAGGTTGGAGTTTCGAGCCCTCCCGGGAGTGGTGTGTTGCTTTTTTCTTTGCGCTGATAGCTTTGAAGATATGTTCTGATGGTGGTGAGAGTGGAGCACGACTGTCTCCATGGCGCAATTGGCTAGCGCGATAGGCTGTTAACCGAAAGGTAGGAGGTTCGAGCCCACCCGGTGGTGGTGCGGCGCTTTTTTTTCTTTGGGCTGATAGCTTTGAAGATATATTCTGATGGTGGTGAGAGTAAAGCAGGACTGTCTCCGTGGCGCGATTGGCTTGCGCGATCGGCTGTTAACCGAAAGCTTGGAGTTTCGAGCCCACCCGGTGGTGGTGCTAGGCTTTTTTTTCTTTGGGCTGATAGCTTTGAAGATATGTTCTGATGGTGGTGAGAGTGGAGCAGGACTGTCTCCGTGGCGCCATTGGCTAGCGCGATCGGCTGTTAACTGAAAGGTTAGAGTTTCGAGCCCTCCCGGGAGTGGCTTGTTGCTTTTTTCTTTGCGCTGATAGCTTTGAAGATATGTTCTGATGGTGGTGAGAGTGGAGCAGGACTGTCTCCGTGGTGCAACTGGCTAGCGCGATCGGCTGTTAACCAAAAGGTTGGAGGTTTGAGCCCACCCGGTGGTGGTGCGGCGCTTTTTTTTCTTTGGGCTGATAGCTCTGAAGCAATGTTCTGACGGTAGTGAAAGTGGAGCAGGACCGTCCCCGTGGCACAATTGGCTGAACAGTTGGAGGTTCGAGCCCTCCCGGGAGTAGTGTATTGCTTTTTTTGCGCTGATAGCTTTGAAGATATGTTCTGATGGTGGTTAGTGTGGAGCGCGGCTGTCTTCGTGGCGCAATTGGCCAGCGCGATCGGCTGTTAACCGAAAGGTTGGAGGTTCGAGCCAACCCGGTGGTGGGGCGGCGCTTTTTTTTCTTTGGGGTGATAGCTCTGAAGAAACGTTCTGACGGTGGTCAGAGTGGAGCACGACTGTCTCCGTGGGCAATTGGCTGTTCGATCGGCTGTTAACTGAAAGGTTGGAGGTTCGAGCCCACCCGGTGGTGGTGCGGCGCTTTTTTTCTTTGGGCTGATAGCTCTGAAGAAATGTTCTGACGTTGGTGAGAGTGGAGCAGGACTGTCTCCGTTGCGCAATTGGCTAGCGTGATCGGCTGTTACCCGAAAAGTTGGAGGTTCGAGCCCACCCGTTGGTGGTGTGGCGCTTTTTTTCTTTGGGCTGATAGCTTTGAAGATATGTTCTAATGGTGGTGAGAGTGGAGCAGGACTGTCTCCGTGGCGCAATTGGCTAGCGCGATCGGCTGTTAACCGAAAATTTGGAGGTTCGAGCCCTCCCGGGAGTGGCGTGTTGCTTTTTTCTTTGCGCCGATAGCTTTGAAGATATGTTCTGATGATGGTGAGAGCGGAGCGCGACTGTCTCCGTGGCGCAATTGGCTAGCGCGATTGGCTGTCAACCGAAAGGTCGGAGGTTCGAGCCCACCTGGTGGTGGTGCGGCACTTTTTTTTTCTGTGGGCTGATAGCTTTGAAGATATGTTCTGATGGTGGTGAGAGTGGAGCAGGACTGTCTCGATGGCGCAATTGGCTAGCGCGATCGGCTGTTAGCCGAAAGGTTGGAGTTTCGAGCCCACCCAGTGGTGGTGCGGCGCTTTTTTTGGGTTGATAGCTTTGAAGATATGTTCTGATGGCGGTGAGAGTGGAGCAGGACTGTCTCCGTGGCGCGATTGGCTTGCGCGATCGGCTGTTAACCGAAAGCTTGGAGTTTCGAGCCCACCCGTTGGTGGTGCGGCGCTATTTTTCTTTGGGCTGATAGCTTTGAAGATATGTTCTAATGGTGGTCAGAGTGGAGCAAGACTGTCTCCTTGGCGCAATTGACAAGCTGAATCGGCCATTAACCGAAAGGTTGGAGTTTCGAGCCCTCCCGGGAGTGGTGTGTTGCTTTTTTCTTTGGGCTGATAGCTTTGAAGATATGTTCTGATGGTGGTGAGAGTGGAGCACGACTGTCTCCATGGCGCAATTGGCTAGCGCGATAGGCTGTTAACCGAAAGGTAGGAGGTTCGAGCCCACCCGGTGGTGGTGCGGCGCTTTTTTTTCTTTGGGCTGATAGCTTTGAAGATGCATTCTGATGGTGGTGAGAGTAAAGCAGGACTGTCTCCGTGGCGCGATTGGCTTGCGCGATCGGCTGTTAACCGAAAGCTTGGAGTTTCGAGCCCACCCGGTGGTGGTGCGGGGCTTTTTTTTCTTTGGGCTAATAGCTTTGAAGATATGTTCTGATGGTGGTGAGAGTGGAGCAGGACTGTCTCCGTGGCGCAATTGGCTAGCGCGATCGGCTGTTAACCGAAAGGTTGGAGTTTCGAGCCCTCCCGGAAGTGGTGTGTTGCTTTTTTCTTTGCGGTAATAGCTTCGAAGATATGTTCTGATGGTGGTGAGAGTGGAGCAGGACTGTCTTCATGGCGCCATTGGCTAGCGCGATCGGCTGTTAACCGAAAGGTTGGAGGTTCGAGCCAACCCGGTGGTGGGGCGGCGCTTTTTTTTCTTTGGGGTGATAGCTCTGAAGAAATGTTCTGACGGTGGTGAGAGTAGAGCACGACTGTCTCCGTGGGGCAATTGGCTAGCGCGATTGGCTGTTAACCGAAAGGTTGGAGGTTTGAGCCCACCCGGTAGTGGTGCGGCGCTTTTTTTCTTTGGGCTGATAGCTCTGAAGAAATGTTCTGACGGTGGTGAGAGTGGAGCAGGACTGTCTCCGTGGCGCAATTGGCTAGCGTGATCGGCTGTTAACCGAAAAGTTGGAGGTTCGAGCCCACCCGTTGGTGGTGCGGCGCTTTTTTTCTTTGGGCTGATAGCTTTGAAGATATGTTCTAATAGTGGTGAGAGTGGAGCAGGACTGTCTCCGTGGCGCAATTGGCTAGCGCGATCGGCTGTTAACCGAAAATTTGGAGTTTCGAGCCCTCCCGGAAGTGTGTGTTGCTTTTTTCTTTGCGGTAATAGCTTTGAAGATATGTTCTGATGGTGGTGAGAGTGGAGCAGGACTGTCTTCGTGGCGCCATTGGCTAGCGCGATCGGCTGTTTAACGAAAAGTCGGAGGTTCGAGCCCACCCGGTGGTGGTGGTGCGGCGCTTTTTTTTCTTTGGGCTGATAGCTTTGAAGATATGTTCTGATGGTGGTGAGAGTGGAGCAGGACTGTCTCCGTGGCGCAATGGGCTAGCGCGATCGGCTGTTAACCGAAAGGTTGGAGTTTCGAGCCCTCCCGGGAGTGGCGTGTTGCTTTTTTCTTTGCCCTGATAGCTTTGAAGATATGTTCTGATGGTGGTGAGAGTGGAGCAAGACTGTCTCCGTGGCGCAATTGGCTAGCGCGATCGGCTGTTTACCGAAAGGTTGGAGTTTCGAGCCCACCCAGTGGTGGTGCGGCGCTTTTTTTTCTTTGGGTTGATAGCTTTGAAGATATGTTCTGATGGCGGTGAGAGTGGAGCAGGACTGTCTCCGTGGCGCGATTGGCTTGCGCGATCGTCTGTTAACCGAAAGCTTGGAGTTTCGAGCCCACCCGTTGGTGGTGCGGCGCTTTTTTTCTTTGGGCTGATAGCTTTGAAGATATGTTCTAATGGTGGTGAGAGTGGAGCAAGACTGTCTCCGTTCCGCAATTGACAAGCTGAATCGGCCGTTAACCGAAAGGTTGGAGTTTCGAGCCCTCCCGGGAGTGGTGTGTTGCTTTTTTCTTTGCGCTGATAGCTTTGAAGATATGTTCTGATGGTGGTTAGTGTGGAGCACGGCTGTCTCCGTGGCGTAATTGGCTAGCGCGATCGGCTGTTAACCGAAAGGTTGGCGGTTCGAGCCCACTCGGTGGTGGTGCGGCGCTTTTTTTTCTTTGGGCTGATAGCTTTGAAGATATGTTCTGATGGTGGTGAGAGTGGAGCACGACTGTCTCTATGGCGCAATTGGCTAGCGCGATAGGCTGTTAACCGAAAGGTAGGAGGTTCGAGCCCACCCGGTGGTGGTGCGGCGCTTTTTTTTCTTTGGGCTGATAGCTTTGAAGATATATTCTGATGGTGGTGAGAGTAAAGCAGGACTCTCTCCGTGGCGCGATTGGCTTGCGCGATCGGCTGTTAATCGAAAGCTTGGAGTTTCGAGCCCACCCGGTGGTGGTGCGGGGCTTTTTTTTCTTTGGGCTGATAGCTTTGAAGATATGTTCTGATGGTGGTGAGAGTGGAGCAGGACTGTCTCCGTGGCGCAATTGGCTAGCGCGAACGGCTGTTAACTGAAAGGTTAGAGTTTCGAGCCCTCCCAGGAGTGGCTTGTTGCTTTTTTCTTTGCGCTGATAGCTTTGAAGATATGTTCTGATGGTGGTGAGAGTGGAGCAGGACTGTCTTCGTGGCGCAATTGGCTAGCGCGATCGGCTGTTAACCGAAAGGTTGGAGGTTCGAGCCAACCCGGTGGTGGGGCGGCGATTTTTTTTCTTTGGGGTGATAGCTCTGAAGAAATGTTCTGACGGTGGTGAGTGTGGAGCACGACTGTCTCCGTGGGGCAATTGGCTAGCGCGATCGGCTGTTAACCGAAAGGTTGGAGGTTCGAGCCCACCCGGTGGTGGTGCGGCGCTTTTTTTCTTTGGGCTGATAGCTCTGAAGAAATGTTCTGACGGTGGTGAGAGTGGAGCAGGACTGTCTCCGTGGCGCAATTGGCTAGCGTGATCAGCTGTTAACCGAAAAGTTGGAGGTTCGAGCCCACCCGTTGGTGGTGCGGCGCTTTTTTTCTTTGGGCTGATAGCTTTGAAGATATGTTCTAATGGTGGTGAGAGTGGAGCAGGACTGTCTCCGTGGCGCAATTGGCTAGCGCGATCGGCTGTTAACCGAAAATTTGGAGTTTCGAGCCCTCCCGGGAGTGGCGTGTTGCTTTTTTCTTTGCGCCGATAGCTTTGAAGATATGTTCTGATGATGGTGAGAGCGGAGAACGACTGTCTCCGTGGCGCAATTGGCTAGCGCGATCGGCTGTTAACCGAAAGGGCGGAGGTTCGAGCCCACCTGGTGGTGGTGCGGCGCTTTTTTTTTCTTTGGGCTGATAGCTTTGAAGATATGTTCTGATGGTGGTGAGAGTGGAGCAGGACTGTCTCCATGGCGCAATTGGCTAGCGCAATCGGCTGTTAACCGAAAATTTGGAGGTTCGAGCCCTCCCGGGAGTGGCGTGTTGCTTTTTTCTTTGCGCCGATAGCTTTGAAGACATGTTCTGATGGTGGTGAGAGTGAAGCACGACTGTCTCCGTGGCGTAATTGGCTAGCGCGATCGGCTGTTAACCGAAAGGTTGGAGGTTCGAGCCCACCCGGTGGTGGTCCGGCGCTTTTTTTTCTTTGGGCTGATAGCTCTGAAGAAATGTTCTGACGGTGGTGAGAGTGGAGCAGGACTTTCCCCGTGGCGCAATTGGCTGAACAGTTGGAGGTTCGAGCCCTCCCGGGAGTAGTGTGTTGCTTTTTTCTTTGCGCTGATAGCTTTGAAGATAAGTTCTGATGGTTATGAGAGTGGAGCACGACTGTCTCCGTGGCGCAATTGGCTAGCGCGATCGGGTGTTAACCGAAAGGTTGGAGGTTCGAGCCCACCCAGTGGTGGTGCGGCGCTTTTTTTGTGCTGATAGCTTTGAAGATATGTTCTGATGGTGGTGAGAGTGGAGCAAGACTGTCTCCGTGGCGCAATGGGCTAGCGCGATCGGCTGTTAACCGAAAGGTTGGAGTTTCGAGCCCTCCCGGAAGTGGTGTGTTGCTTTTTTCTTTGCGGTAATAGCTTTGAAGATATGTTCTGATGGTGGTGAGAGTGGAGCAGGACTGTCTTCGTGGCGCCATTGGCTAGCGCGATCGGCTGTTAACCGAAAGGTTGGAGGTTCGAGCCAACCCGGTGGTGGGGCGGCGCTTTTTTTTCTTTGGGGTGATAGCTCTGAAGAAATGTTCTGACGGTGGTGAGAGTAGAGCACGACTGTCTCCGTGGGGCAATTGGCTAGCGCGATTGGCTGTTAACCGAAAGGTTGGAGGTTTGAGCCCACCCGGTAGTGGTGCGGCGCTTTTTTTCTTTGGGCTGATAGCTCTGAAGAAATGTTCTGACGGTGGTGAGAGTGGAGCAGGACTGTCTCCGTGGCGCAATTGGCTAGCGTGATCGGCTGTTAACCGAAAAGTTGGAGGTTCGAGCCCACCCGTTGGTGGTGCGGCGCTTTTTTTCTTTGGGCTGATAGCTTTGAAGATATGTTCTAATAGTGGTGAGAGTGGAGCAGGACTGTCTCCGTGGCGCAATTGGCTAGCGCGATCGGCTGTTAACCGAAAATTTGGAGGTTCGAGCCCTCCCGGGAGTGGCGTGTTGCTTTTTTCTTTGCGCCGATAGCTTTGAAGATATGTTCTGATGATGGTGAGAGCGGAGCAGGACTGTCTCCGTGGCGCAATTGGCTAGCGCGAGCGGCTGTTAACCGAAAGGTTGGAGTTTCGAGCCCACCCGGTGGTGGTGCGGCGCTTTTTTTTTCTTTGGGCTGATAGCTCTGGAGAAATGTTCTGACGGTGGTGAGAGTGGAGCAGGACTGTCCCCGCGGCGCAATTGGCTGAACAGTTGGAGGTTTGAGCCCTCCCGGGAGTAGCGTGTTGTTTTTTTTCTTTGCGCTGATAGCTTTGAAGTTATGTTCTGATGGTGGTGAGATTGGAGCACGACTGTCTCCTTGGCGCAATTGGCTAGCGCGATCGGAAGTTAACCGAAAGATTGGAGGTTCGAGCCCACCCGGTGGTGGTGCGGCGCTTTTTTTCTTTGGGCTGATAGCTTTGAAGATATGTTCTGATGGTGGTGAGAGTGGAGCAAGACTGTCTCCGTGGCGCAATTGACAAGCTGAATCGGCCGTTAACCGAAAGGTTGGAGTTTCGAGCCCTCCCGGGAGTGGTGTGTTGCTTTTTTCTTTGCGCTGATAGCTTTGAAGATATGTTCTGATGGTGGTTAGTGTGGAGCGCGGCTGTCTCCGTGGCGTAATTGGCTAGCGCGATCGGCTGTTAACCAAAAGGTTGGAGGTTCGAGCCCACTCGGTGGTGGTGCGGCGCTTTTTTTTCTTTGGGCTGATAGCTTTGAAGATATGTTCTGATGGTGGTGAGAGTGGAGCACGACTGTCTCCATGGCGCAATTGGCTAGCGCGATAGGCTGTTAACCGAAAGGTAGGAGGTTCGAGCCCACCCGGTGGTGGTGCGGCGCTTTTTTTTCTTTGGGCTGATAGCTTTGAAGATATATTCTGATGGTGGTGAGAGTAAAGCAGGACTGTCTCCGTGGCGCGATTGGCTTGCGCGATCGGCTGTTAACCGAAAGCTTGGAGTTTCGAGCCCACCCGGTGGTGGTGCGAGGCTTTTTTTTCTTTGGGCTGATAGCTTTGAAGATATGTTCTGATGGTGGTGAGAGTGGAGCAGGACTGTCTCCGTGGCGCAATTGGCTAGCGCGATCGGCTGTTAACTGAAAGGTTAGAGTTTCGAGCCCTCCCGGGAGTGGCTTGTTGCTTTTTTCTTTGCGCTGATAGCTTTGAAGATAAGTTCTGATGGTGGTGAGAGTGGAGCAGGACTGTCTCCGTGGCGCAACTGGCTAGCGCGATCGGCTGTTAACCAAAAGGTTGGAGGTTTGAGCGCACCCGGTGGTGGTGCGGCGCTTTTTTTTTCTTTGGGCTGATAGCTCTGAAGCAATGTTCTGACGGTAGTGAAAGTGGAGCAGGACTGTCCCCGTGGCACAATTGGCTGAACAGTTGGAGGTTCGAGCCCTCCCGGGAGTAGTGTATTGCTTTTTTTTGCGCTGATAGCTTTGAAGATATGTTCTGACGGTGGTGAGAGTGGAGCAGGACTGTCTCCGTGGCGCAATTGGCTAGCGTGATTGGCTGTTACCCGAAAAGTTGGAGGTTCGAGCCCACCCGTTGGTGGTGTGGCGCTTTTTTTCTTTGGGCTGATAGCTTTGAAGATATGTTCTAATGGTGTTGATAGTGGAGCAGGACTGTCTCCTCTGCGCAATTGGCTAGCGCGATTCGCTGTTAACCGAACAGTTGGAGGTTCGAGCCCTCCCGGGGGTGGTGTGTTGCTTTTTTGTGCGCTGATAGCTTTGAAGATATGTTCTGATGGTGGTGAGAGTGGAGCACGACTGTCTCCGTGGCGCAACTGGCTAGCGCGTTCGGCTGTTAACCAAAAGGTTGGAGGTTTGAGCCCACCCGGTGGTGGTGCGGCGCTTTTTTTTCTTTGGGCTGATAGCTCTGAAGAAATGTTCTGACGGTAGTGAAAGTGGAGCAGGACTGTCCCCGTGGCACAATTGGCTGAACAGTTGGAGGTTCGAGCCCTCCCGGGAGTAGTGTATTGCTTTTTTTTGCGCTGATAGCTTTGAAGATATGTTCTGATGGTGGTGAGAGTGGAGCACGGCTGTCTCCATGGCGCAATTGGCTAGCGCGATCGGGTGTTAACTGAAAGGTTGGAGGTTCGAGCCCACCCGGTGGTGGTGCGGCGCTTTTTTTTCTTTGGGCTGATAGCTTTGAAGATATGTTCTGATGGTGGTGAGAGTGGAGCAAGACTGTCTCCGTGGCGCAATTGACAAGCTGAATCGGCCGTTAGCCGAAAGGTTGGAGTTTCGAGCCCTCCCGGGAGTGGTGTGTTGCTTTTTTCTTTGCGCTGATAGCTTTGAAGATATGTTCTGATGGTGGTGAGAGTGGAGCACGACTGTCTCCATGGCGCAATTGGCTAGCGCGATAGGCTGTTAACCGAAAGGTAGGAGGTTCGAGCCCACCCGGTGGTGGTGCGGCGCTTTTTTTTCTTTGGGCTGATAGCTTTGAAGATATATTCTGATGGTGGTGAGAGTAAAGCAGGACTGTCTCCGTGGCGCGATTGGCTTGCGCGATCGGCTGTTAACCGAAAGCTTGGAGTTTCGAGCCCACCCGGTGGTGGTGCTAGGCTTTTTTTTCTTTGGGCTGATAGCTTTGAAGATATGTTCTGATGGTGGTGAGAGTGGAGCAGGACTGTCTCCGTGGCGCCATTGGCTAGCGCGATCGGCTGTTAACTGAAAGGTTAGAGTTTCGAGCCCTCCCGGGAGTGGCTTGTTGCTTTTTTCTTTGCGCTGATAGCTTTGAAGATATGTTCTGATGGTGGTGAGAGTGGAGCAGGACTGTCTCCGTGGTGCAACTGGCTAGCGCGATCGGCTGTTAACCAAAAGGTTGGAGGTTTGAGCCCACCCGGTGGTGGTGCGGCGCTTTTTTTTCTTTGGGCTGATAGCTCTGAAGCAATGTTCTGACGGTAGTGAAAGTGGAGCAGGACCGTCCCCGTGGCACAATTGGCTGAACAGTTGGAGGTTCGAGCCCTCCCGGGAGTAGTGTATTGCTTTTTTTGCGCTGATAGCTTTGAAGATATGTTCTGATGGTGGTTAGTGTGGAGCGCGGCTGTCTTCGTGGCGCAATTGGCCAGCGCGATCGGCTGTTAACCGAAAGGTTGGAGGTTCGAGCCAACCCGGTGGTGGGGCGGCGCTTTTTTTTCTTTGGGGTGATAGCTCTGAAGAAACGTTCTGACGGTGGTCAGAGTGGAGCACGACTGTCTCCGTGGGCAATTGGCTGTTCGATCGGCTGTTAACTGAAAGGTTGGAGGTTCGAGCCCACCCGGTGGTGGTGCGGCGCTTTTTTTCTTTGGGCTGATAGCTCTGAAGAAATGTTCTGACGTTGGTGAGAGTGGAGCAGGACTGTCTCCGTTGCGCAATTGGCTAGCGTGATCGGCTGTTACCCGAAAAGTTGGAGGTTCGAGCCCACCCGTTGGTGGTGTGGCGCTTTTTTTCTTTGGGCTGATAGCTTTGAAGATATGTTCTAATGGTGGTGAGAGTGGAGCAGGACTGTCTCCGTGGCGCAATTGGCTAGCGCGATCGGCTGTTAACCGAAAATTTGGAGGTTCGAGCCCTCCCGGGAGTGGCGTGTTGCTTTTTTCTTTGCGCCGATAGCTTTGAAGATATGTTCTGATGATGGTGAGAGCGGAGCGCGACTGTCTCCGTGGCGCAATTGGCTAGCGCGATTGGCTGTCAACCGAAAGGTCGGAGGTTCGAGCCCACCTGGTGGTGGTGCGGCACTTTTTTTTTCTGTGGGCTGATAGCTTTGAAGATATGTTCTGATGGTGGTGAGAGTGGAGCAGGACTGTCTCGATGGCGCAATTGGCTAGCGCGATCGGCTGTTAGCCGAAAGGTTGGAGTTTCGAGCCCACCCAGTGGTGGTGCGGCGCTTTTTTTGGGTGTATAGCTTTGAAGATATGTTCTGATGGCGGTGAGAGTGGAGCAGGACTGTCTCCGTGGCGCGATTGGCTTGCGCGATCGGCTGTTAACCGAAAGCTTGGAGTTTCGAGCCCACCCGTTGGTGGTGCGGCGCTATTTTTCTTTGGGCTGATAGCTTTGAAGATATGTTCTAATGGTGGTCAGAGTGGAGCAAGACTGTCTCCTTGGCGCAATTGACAAGCTGAATCGGCCATTAACCGAAAGGTTGGAGTTTCGAGCCCTCCCGGGAGTGGTGTGTTGCTTTTTTCTTTGGGCTGATAGCTTTGAAGATATGTTCTGATGGTGGTGAGAGTGGAGCACGACTGTCTCCATGGCGCAATTGGCTAGCGCGATAGGCTGTTAACCGAAAGGTAGGAGGTTCGAGCCCACCCGGTGGTGGTGCGGCGCTTTTTTTTCTTTGGGCTGATAGCTTTGAAGATGCATTCTGATGGTGGTGAGAGTAAAGCAGGACTGTCTCCGTGGCGCGATTGGCTTGCGCGATCGGCTGTTAACCGAAAGCTTGGAGTTTCGAGCCCACCCGGTGGTGGTGCGGGGCTTTTTTTTCTTTGGGCTAATAGCTTTGAAGATATGTTCTGATGGTGGTGAGAGTGGAGCAGGACTGTCTCCGTGGCGCAATTGGCTAGCGCGATCGGCTGTTAACCGAAAGGTTGGAGTTTCGAGCCCTCCCGGAAGTGGTGTGTTGCTTTTTTCTTTGCGGTAATAGCTTTGAAGATATGTTCTGATGGTGGTGAGAGTGGAGCAGGACTGTCTTCATGGCGCCATTGGCTAGCGCGATCGGCTGTTAACCGAAAGGTTGGAGGTTCGAGCCAACCCGGTGGTGGGGCGGCGCTTTTTTTTCTTTGGGGTGATAGCTCTGAAGAAATGTTCTGACGGTGGTGAGAGTAGAGCACGACTGTCTCCGTGGGGCAATTGGCTAGCGCGATTGGCTGTTAACCGAAAGGTTGGAGGTTTGAGCCCACCCGGTGGTGGTGCAGCGCTTTTTTTCTTTGGGCTGATAGCTCTGAAGAAATGTTCTGACGGTGGTGAGAGTGGAGCAGGACTGTCTCCGTGGCGCAATTGGCTAGCGTGATCGGCTGTTAACCGAAAAGTTGGAGGTTCGAGCCCACCCGTTGGTGGTGCGGCGCTTTTTTTCTTTGGGCTGATAGCTTTGAAGATATGTTCTAATGGTGTTGATAGTGGAGCAGGACTGTCTCCTCTGCGCAATTGGCTAGCGCGATTCGCTGTTAACCGAACAGTTGGAGGTTCGAGCCCTCCCGGGGGTGGTGTGTTGCTTTTTTGTGCGCTGATAGCTTTGAAGATATGTTCTGATGGTGGTGAGAGTGGAGCACGACTGTCTCCGTGGCGCAACTGGCTAGCGCGTTCGGGTGTTAACCAAAAGGTTGGAGGTTTGAGCCCACCCGGTGGTGGTGCGGCGCTTTTTTTTCTTTGGGCTGATAGCTCTGAAGAAATGTTCTGACGGTAGTGAAAGTGGAGCAGGACTGTCCCCGTGGCACAATTGGCTGAACAGTTGGAGGTTCGAGCCCTCCCGGGAGTAGTGTATTGCTTTTTTTGCGCTGATAGCTTTGAAGATATGTTCTGATGGTGGTGAGAGTGGAGCACGGCTGTCTCCATGGCGCAATTGGCTAGCGCGATCGGGTGTTAACTGAAAGGTTGGAGGTTCGAGCCCACCCGGTGGTGGTGCGGCGCTTTTTTTTCTTTGGGCTGATAGCTTTGAAGATATGTTCTGATGGTGGTGAGAGTGGAGCAAGACTGTCTCCGTGGCGCAATTGACAAGCTGAATCGGCCGTTAGCCGAAAGGTTGGAGGTTCGAGCCCACTCGGTGGTGGTGCGGCGCTTTTTTTTCTTTGGGCTGATAGCTTTGAAGATATGTTCTGATGGTGGTGAGAGTGGAGCACGACTGTCTCCATGGCGCAATTGGCTAGCGCGATAGGCTGTTAACCGAAAGGTAGGAGGTTCGAGCCCACCCGGTGGTGGTGCGGCGCTTTTTTTTCTTTGGGCTGATAGCTTTGAAGATATATTCTGATGGTGGTGAGAGTAAAGCAGGACTGTCTCCGTGGCGCGATTGGCTTGCGCGATCGGCTGTTAACCGAAAGCTTGGAGTTTCGAGCCCACCCGGTGGTGGTGCGAGGCTTTTTTTTCTTTGGGCTGATAGCTTTGAAGATATGTTCTGATGGTGGTGAGAGTGGAGCAGGACTGTCTCCGTGGCGCAATTGGCTAGCGCGATCGGCTGTTAACTGAAAGGTTAGAGTTTCGAGCCCTCCCGGGAGTGGCTTGTTGCTTTTTTCTTTGCGCTGATAGCTTTGAAGATATGTTCTGATGGTGGTGAGAGTGGAGCAGGACTGTCTCCGTGGCGCAACTGGCTAGCGCGATCGGCTGTTAACCAAAAGGTTGGAGGTTTGAGCGCACCCGGTGGTGGTGCGGCGCTTTTTTTTTCTTTGGGCTGATAGCTCTGAAGCAATGTTCTGACGGTAGTGAAAGTGGAGCAGGACTGTCCCCGTGGCACAATTGGCTGAACAGTTGGAGGTTCGAGCCCTCCCGGGAGTAGTGTATTGCTTTTTTTTGCGCTGATAGCTTTGAAGATATGTTCTGACGGTGGTGAGAGTGGAGCAGGACTGTCTCCGTGGCGCAATTGGCTAGCGTGATTGGCTGTTACCCGAAAAGTTGGAGGTTCGAGCCCACCCGTTGGTGGTGTGGCGCTTTTTTTCTTTGGGCTGATAGCTTTGAAGATATGTTCTAATGGTGTTGATAGTGGAGCAGGACTGTCTCCTCTGCGCAATTGGCTAGCGCGATTCGCTGTTAACCGAACAGTTGGAGGTTCGAGCCCTCCCGGGGGTGGTGTGTTGCTTTTTTGTGCGCTGATAGCTTTGAAGATATGTTCTGATGGTGGTGAGAGTGGAGCACGACTGTCTCCGTGGCGCAACTGGCTAGCGCGTTCGGCTGTTAACCAAAAGGTTGGAGGTTTGAGCCCACCCGGTGGTGGTGCGGCGCTTTTTTTTCTTTGGGCTGATAGCTCTGAAGAAATGTTCTGACGGTAGTGAAAGTGGAGCAGGACTGTCCCCGTGGCACAATTGGCTGAACAGTTGGAGGTTCGAGCCCTCCCGGGAGTAGTGTATTGCTTTTTTTTGCGCTGATAGCTTTGAAGATATGTTCTGATGGTGGTGAGAGTGGAGCACGGCTGTCTCCATGGCGCAATTGGCTAGCGCGATCGGGTGTTAACTGAAAGGTTGGAGGTTCGAGCCCACCCGGTGGTGGTGCGGCGCTTTTTTTTCTTTGGGCTGATAGCTTTGAAGATATGTTCTGATGGTGGTGAGAGTGGAGCAAGACTGTCTCCGTGGCGCAATTGACAAGCTGAATCGGCCGTTAGCCGAAAGGTTGGAGTTTCGAGCCCTCCCGGGAGTGGTGTGTTGCTTTTTTCTTTGCGCTGATAGCTTTGAAGATATGTTCTGATGGTGGTGAGAGTAGAGCACGACTGTCTCCATGGCGCAATTGGCTAGCGCGATAGGCTGTTAACCGAAAGGTAGGAGGTTCGAGCCCACCCGGTGGTGGTGCGGCGCTTTTTTTTCTTTGGGCTGATAGCTTTGAAGATATATTCTGATGGTGGTGAGAGTAAAGCAGGACTGTCTCCGTGGCGCGATTGGCTTGCGCGATCGGCTGTTAACCGAAAGCTTGGAGTTTCGAGCCCACCCGGTGGTGGTGCTAGGCTTTTTTTTCTTTGGGCTGATAGCTTTGAAGATATGTTCTGATGGTGGTGAGAGTGGAGCAGGACTGTCTCCGTGGCGCCATTGGCTAGCGCGATCGGCTGTTAACTGAAAGGTTAGAGTTTCGAGCCCTCCCGGGAGTGGCTTGTTGCTTTTTTCTTTGCGCTGATAGCTTTGAAGATATGTTCTGATGGTGGTGAGAGTGGAGCAGGACTGTCTCCGTGGTGCAACTGGCTAGCGCGATCGGCTGTTAACCAAAAGGTTGGAGGTTTGAGCCCACCCGGTGGTGGTGCGGCGCTTTTTTTTCTTTGGGCTGATAGCTCTGAAGCAATGTTCTGACGGTAGTGAAAGTGGAGCAGGACCGTCCCCGTGGCACAATTGGCTGAACAGTTGGAGGTTCGAGCCCTCCCGGGAGTAGTGTATTGCTTTTTTTGCGCTGATAGCTTTGAAGATATGTTCTGATGGTGGTTAGTGTGGAGCGCGGCTGTCTTCGTGGCGCAATTGGCCAGCGCGATCGGCTGTTAACCGAAAGGTTGGAGGTTCGAGCCAACCCGGTGGTGGGGCGGCGCTTTTTTTTCTTTGGGGTGATAGCTCTGAAGAAATGTTCTGACGGTGGTCAGAGTGGAGCACGACTGTATCCGTGGGCAATTGGCTGTTCGATCGGCTGTTAACTGAAAGGTTGGAGGTTCGAGCCCTCCCGGTGGTGGTGCGGCGCTTTTTTCTTTGGGCTGATAGCTCTGAAGAAATGTTCTGACGTTGGTGAGAGTGGAGCAGGACTGTCTCCGTTGCGCAATTGGCTAGCGTGATCGGCTGTTACCCGAAAAGTTGGAGGTTCGAGCCCACCCGTTGGTGGTGTGGCGCTTTTTTTCTTTGGGCTGATAGCTTTGAAGATATGTTCTAATGGTGGTGAGAGTGGAGCAGGACTGTCTCCGTGGCGCAATTGGCTAGCGCGATCGGCTGTTAACCGAAAATTTGGAGGTTCGAGCCCTCCCGGGAGTGGCGTGTTGCTTTTTTCTTTGCGCCGATAGCTTTGAAGATATGTTCTGATGATGGTGAGAGCGGAGCGCGACTGTCTCCGTGGCGCAATTGGCTAGCGCGATTGGCTGTCAACCGAAAGGTCGGAGGTTCGAGCCCACCTGGTGGTGGTGCGGCACTTTTTTTTTCTGTGGGCTGATAGCTTTGAAGATATGTTCTGATGGTGGTGAGAGTGGAGCAGGACTGTCTCGATGGCGCAATTGGCTAGCGCGATCGGCTGTTAGCCGAAAGGTTGGAGTTTCGAGCCCACCCAGTGGTGGTGCGGCGCTTTTTTGGGTTGATAGCTTTGAAGATATGTTCTGATGGCGGTGAGAGTGGAGCAGGACTGTCTCCGTGGCGCGATTGGCTTGCGCGATCGGCTGTTAACCGAAAGCTTGGAGTTTCGAGCCCACCCGTTGGTGGTGCGGCGCTATTTTTCTTTGGGCTGATAGCTTTGAAGATATGTTCTAATGGTGGTCAGAGTGGAGCAAGACTGTCTCCTTGGCGCAATTGACAAGCTGAATCGGCCATTAACCGAAAGGTTGGAGTTTCGAGCCCTCCCGGGAGTGGTGTGTTGCTTTTTTCTTTGGGCTGATAGCTTTGAAGATATGTTCTGATGGTGGTGAGAGTGGAGCACGACTGTCTCCATGGCGCAATTGGCTAGCGCGATAGGCTGTTAACCGAAAGGTAGGAGGTTCGAGCCCACCCGGTGGTGGTGCGGCGCTTTTTTTTCTTTGGGCTGATAGCTTTGAAGATGCATTCTGATGGTGGTGAGAGTAAAGCAGGACTGTCTCTGTGGCGCGATTGGCTTGCGCGATCGGCTGTTAACCGAAAGCTTGGAGTTTCGAGCCCACCCGGTGGTGGTGCGGGGCTTTTTTTTCTTTGGGCTAATAGCTTTGAAGATATGTTCTGATGGTGGTGAGAGTGGAGCAGGACTGTCTCCGTGGCGCAATTGGCTAGCGCGATCGGCTGTTAACCGAAAGGTTGGAGTTTCGAGCCCTCCCGGAAGTGGTGTGTTGCTTTTTTCTTTGCGGTAATAGCTTTGAAGATATGTTCTGATGGTGGTGAGAGTGGAGCAGGACTGTCTTCATGGCGCCATTGGCTAGCGCGATCGGCTGTTAACCGAAAGGTTGGAGGTTCGAGCCAACCCGGTGGTGGGGCGGCGCTTTTTTTTCTTTGGGGTGATAGCTCTGAAGAAATGTTCTGACGGTGGTGAGAGTAGAGCACGACTGTCTCCGTGGGGCAATTGGCTAGCGCGATTGGCTGTTAACCGAAAGGTTGGAGGTTTGAGCCCACCCGGTGGTGGTGCAGCGCTTTTTTTCTTTGGGCTGATAGCTCTGAAGAAATGTTCTGACGGTGGTGAGAGTGGAGCAGGACTGTCTCCGTGGCGCAATTGGCTAGCGTGATCGGCTGTTAACCGAAAAGTTGGAGGTTCGAGCCCACCCGTTGGTGGTGCGGCGCTTTTTTTCTTTGGGCTGATAGCTTTGAAGATATGTTCTAATAGTGGTGAGAGTGGAGCAGGACTGTCTCCGTGGCGCAATTGGCTAGCGCGATCGGCTGTTAACCGAAAATTTGGAGGTTCGAGCCCTCCCGGGAGTGGCGTGTTGCTTTTTTCTTTGCGCCGATAGCTTTGAAGATATGTTCTGATGATGGTGAGAGCGGAGCAGGACTGTCTCCGTGGCGCAATTGGCTAGCGTGATTGGCTGTTACCCGAAAAGTTGGAGGTTCGAGCCCACCCGTTGGTGGTGTGGCGCTTTTTTTCTTTGGGCTGATAGCTTTGAAGATATGTTCTAATGGTGTTGATAGTGGAGCAGGACTGTCTCCTCTGCGCAATTGGCTAGCGCGATTCGCTGTTAACCGAACAGTTGGAGGTTCGAGCCCTCCCGGGGGTGGTGTGTTGCTTTTTTGTGCGCTGATAGCTTTGAAGATATGTTCTGATGGTGGTGAGAGTGGAGCACGACTGTCTCCGTGGCGCAACTGGCTAGCGCGTTCGGGTGTTAACCAAAAGGTTGGAGGTTTGAGCCCACCCGGTGGTGGTGCGGCGCTTTTTTTTCTTTGGGCTGATAGCTCTGAAGAAATGTTCTGACGGTAGTGAAAGTGGAGCAGGACTGTCCCCGTGGCACAATTGGCTGAACAGTTGGAGGTTCGAGCCCTCCCGGGAGTAGTGTATTGCTTTTTTTGCGCTGATAGCTTTGAAGATATGTTCTGATGGTGGTGAGAGTGGAGCACGGCTGTCTCCATGGCGCAATTGGCTAGCGCGATCGGGTGTTAACTGAAAGGTTGGAGGTTCGAGCCCACCCGGTTGTGGTGCGGCGCTTTTTTTTCTTTGGGCTGATAGCTTTGAAGATATGTTCTGATGGTGGTGAGAGTGGAGCAAGACTGTCTCCGTGGCGCAATTGACAAGCTGAATCGGCCGTTAGCCGAAAGGTTGGAGTTTCGAGCCCTCCCGGGAGTGGTGTGTTGCTTTTTTCTTTGCGCTGATAGCTTTGAAGATATGTTCTGATGGTGGTGAGAGTGGAGCACGACTGTCTCCATGGCGCAATTGGCTAGCGCGATAGGCTGTTAACCGAAAGGTAGGAGGTTCGAGCCCACCCGGTGGTGGTGCGGCGCTTTTTTTTCTTTGGGCTGATAGCTTTGAAGATATATTCTGATGGTTGTGAGAGTAAAGCAGGACTGTCTCCGTGGCGCGATTGGCTTGCGCGATCGGCTGTTAACCGAAAGCTTGGAGTTTCGAGCCCACCCGGTGGTGGTGCTAGGCTTTTTTTTCTTTGGGCTGATAGCTTTGAAGATATGTTCTGATGGTGGTGAGAGTGGAGCAGGACTGTCTCCGTGGCGCCATTGGCTAGCGCGATCGGCTGTTAACTGAAAGGTTAGAGTTTCGAGCCCTCCCGGGAGTGGCTTGTTGCTTTTTTCTTTGCGCTGATAGCTTTGAAGATATGTTCTGATGGTGGTGAGAGTGGAGCAGGACTGTCTCCGTGGTGCAACTGGCTAGCGCGATCGGCTGTTAACCAAAAGGTTGGAGGTTTGAGCCCACCCGGTGGTGGTGCGGCGCTTTTTTTTCTTTGGGCTGATAGCTCTGAAGCAATGTTCTGACGGTAGTGAAAGTGGAGCAGGACCGTCCCCGTGGCACAATTGGCTGAACAGTTGGAGGTTCGAGCCCTCCCGGGAGTAGTGTATTGCTTTTTTTGCGCTGATAGCTTTGAAGATATGTTCTGATGGTGGTTAGTGTGGAGCGCGGCTGTCTTCGTGGCGCAATTGGCCAGCGCGATCGGCTGTTAACCGAAAGGTTGGAGGTTCGAGCCAACCCGGTGGTGGGGCGGCGCTTTTTTTTCTTTGGGGTGATAGCTCTGAAGAAATGTTCTGACGGTGGTCAGAGTGGAGCACGACTGTCTCCGTGGGCAATTGGCTGTTCGATCGGCTGTTAACTGAAAGGTTGGAGGTTCGAGCCCACCCGGTGGTGGTGCGGCGCTTTTTTTCTTTGGGCTGATAGCTCTGAAGAAATGTTCTGACGTTGGTGAGAGTGGAGCAGGACTGTCTCCGTTGCGCAATTGGCTAGCGTTATCGGCTGTTACCCGAAAAGTTGGAGGTTCGAGCCCACCCGTTGGTGGTGTGGCGCTTTTTTTCTTTGGGCTGATAGCTTTGAAGATATGTTCTAATGGTGGTGAGAGTGGAGCAGGACTGTCTCCGTGGCGCAATTGGCTAGCGCGATCGGCTGTTAACCGAAAATTTGGAGGTTCGAGCCCTCCCGGGAGTGGCGTGTTGCTTTTTTCTTTGCGCCGATAGCTTTGAAGATATGTTCTGATGATGGTGAGAGCGGAGCGCGACTGTCTCCGTGGCGCAATTGGCTAGCGCGATTGGCTGTCAACCGAAAGGTCGGAGGTTCGAGCCCACCTGGTGGTGGTGCGGCACTTTTTTTTTCTGTGGGCTGATAGCTTTGAAGATATGTTCTGATGGTGGTGAGAGTGGAGCAGGACTGTCTCGATGGCGCAATTGGCTAGCGCGATCGGCTGTTAGCCGAAAGGTTGGAGTTTCGAGCCCACCCAGTGGTGGTGCGGCGCTTTTTTGGGTTGATAGCTTTGAAGATATGTTCTGATGGCGGTGAGAGTGGAGCAGGACTGTCTCCGTGGCGCGATTGGCTTGCGCGATCGGCTGTTAACCGAAAGCTTGGAGTTTCGAGCCCACCCGTTGGTGGTGCGGCGCTTTTTTTCTTTGGGCTGATAGCTTTGAAGATATGTTCTAATGGTGGTCAGAGTGGAGCAAGACTGTCTCCTTGGCGCAATTGACAAGCTGAATCGGCCATTAACCGAAAGGTTGGAGTTTCGAGCCCTCCCGGGAGTGGTGTGTTGCTTTTTTCTTTGGGCTGATAGCTTTGAAGATATGTTCTGATGGTGGTGAGAGTGGAGCACGACTGTCTCCATGGCGCAATTGGCTAGCGCGATAGGCTGTTAACCGAAAGGTAGGAGGTTCGAGCCCACCCGGTGGTGGTGCGGCGCTTTTTTTTCTTTGGGCTGATAGCTTTGAAGATGCATTCTGATGGTGGTGAGAGTAAAGCAGGACTGTCTCCGTGGCGCGATTGGCTTGCGCGATCGGCTGTTAACCGAAAGCTTGGAGTTTCGAGCCCACCCGGTGGTGGTGCGGGGCTTTTTTTTCTTTGGGCTAATAGCTTTGAAGATATGTTCTGATGGTGGTGAGAGTGGAGCAGGACTGTCTCCGTGGCGCAATTGGCTAGCGCGATCGGCTGTTAACCGAAAGGTTGGAGTTTCGAGCCCTCCCGGAAGTGGTGTGTTGCTTTTTTCTTTGCGGTAATAGCTTTGAAGATATGTTCTGATGGTGGTGAGAGTGGAGCAGGACTGTCTTCATGGCGCCATTGGCTAGCGCGATCGGCTGTTAACCGAAAGGTTGGAGGTTCGAGCCAACCCGGTGGTGGGGCGGCGCTTTTTTTTCTTTGGGGTGATAGCTCTGAAGAAATGTTCTGACGGTGGTGAGAGTAGATCACGACTGTCTCCGTGGGGCAATTGGCTAGCGCGATTGGCTGTTAACCGAAAGGTTGGAGGTTTGAGCCCACCCGGGGGTGGTGCAGCGCTTTTTTTCTTTGGGCTGATAGCTCTGAAGAAATGTTCTGACGGTGGTGAGAGTGGAGCAGGACTGTCTCCGTGGCGCAATTGGCTAGCGTGATCGGCTGTTAACCGAAAAGTTGGAGGTTCGAGCCCACCCGTTGGTGGTGCGGCGCTTTTTTTCTTTGGGCTGATAGCTTTGAAGATATGTTCTAATAGTGGTGAGAGTGGAGCAGGACTGTCTCCGTGGCGCAATTGGCTAGCGCGATCGGCTGTTAACCGAAAATTTGGAGGTTCGAGCCCTCCCGGGAGTGGCGTGTTGCTTTTTTCTTTGCGCCGATAGCTTTGAAGATATGTTCTGATGATGGTGAGAGCGGAGCAGGACTGTCTCCGTGGCGCAATTGGCTAGCGTGATTGGCTGTTACCCGAAAAGTTGGAGGTTCGAGCCCACCCGTTGGTGGTGTGGCGCTTTTTTTCTTTGGGCTGATAGCTTTGAAGATATGTTCTAATGGTGTTGATAGTGGAGCAGGACTGTCTCCTCTGCGCAATTGGCTAGCGCGATTCGCTGTTAACCGAACAGTTGGAGGTTCGAGCCCTCCCGGGGGTGGTGTGTTGCTTTTTTGTGCGCTGATAGCTTTGAAGATATGTTCTGATGGTGGTGAGAGTGGAGCACGACTGTCTCCGTGGCGCAACTGGCTAGCGCGTTCGGGTGTTAACCAAAAGGTTGGAGGTTTGAGCCCACCCGGTGGTGGTGCGGCGCTTTTTTTTCTTTGGGCTGATAGCTCTGAAGAAATGTTCTGACGGTAGTGAAAGTGGAGCAGGACTGTCCCCGTGGCACAATTGGCTGAACAGTTGGAGGTTCGAGCCCTCCCGGGAGTAGTGTATTGCTTTTTTTGCGCTGATAGCTTTGAAGATATGTTCTGATGGTGGTGAGAGTGGAGCACGGCTGTCTCCATGGCGCAATTGGCTAGCGCGATCGGGTGTTAACTGAAAGGTTGGAGGTTCGAGCCCACCCGGTTGTGGTGCGGCGCTTTTTTTTCTTTGGGCTGATAGCTTTGAAGATATGTTCTGATGGTGGTGAGAGTGGAGCAAGACTGTCTCCGTGGCGCAATTGACAAGCTGAATCGGCCGTTAGCCGAAAGGTTGGAGTTTCGAGCCCTCCCGGGAGTGGTGTGTTGCTTTTTTCTTTGCGCTGATAGCTTTGAAGATATGTTCTGATGGTGGTGAGAGTGGAGCACGACTGTCTCCATGGCGCAATTGGCTAGCGCGATAGGCTGTTAACCGAAAGGTAGGAGGTTCGAGCCCACCCGGTGGTGGTGCGGCGCTTTTTTTTCTTTGGGCTGATAGCTTTGAAGATATATTCTGATGGTTGTGAGAGTAAAGCAGGACTGTCTCCGTGGCGCGATTGGCTTGCGCGATCGGCTGTTAACCGAAAGCTTGGAGTTTCGAGCCCACCCGGTGGTGGTGCTAGGCTTTTTTTTCTTTGGGCTGATAGCTTTGAAGATATGTTCTGATGGTGGTGAGAGTGGAGCAGGACTGTCTCCGTGGCGCCATTGGCTAGCGCGATCGGCTGTTAACTGAAAGGTTAGAGTTTCGAGCCCTCCCGGGAGTGGCTTGTTGCTTTTTTCTTTGCGCTGATAGCTTTGAAGATATGTTCTGATGGTGGTGAGAGTGGAGCAGGACTGTCTCCGTGGTGCAACTGGCTAGCGCGATCGGCTGTTAACCAAAAGGTTGGAGGTTTGAGCCCACCCGGTGGTGGTGCGGCGCTTTTTTTTCTTTGGGCTGATAGCTCTGAAGCAATGTTCTGACGGTAGTGAAAGTGGAGCAGGACCGTCCCCGTGGCACAATTGGCTGAACAGTTGGAGGTTCGAGCCCTCCCGGGAGTAGTGTATTGCTTTTTTTGCGCTGATAGCTTTGAAGATATGTTCTGATGGTGGTTAGTGTGGAGCGCGGCTGTCTTCGTGGCGCAATTGGCCAGCGCGATCGGCTGTTAACCGAAAGGTTGGAGGTTCGAGCCAACCCGGTGGTGGGGCGGCGCTTTTTTTTCTTTGGGGTGATAGCTCTGAAGAAATGTTCTGACGGTGGTCAGAGTGGAGCACGACTGTCTCCGTGGGCAATTGGCTGTTCGATCGGCTGTTAACTGAAAGGTTGGAGGTTCGAGCCCACCCGGTGGTGGTGCGGCGCTTTTTTTCTTTGGGCTGATAGCTCTGAAGAAATGTTCTGACGTTGGTGAGAGTGGAGCAGGACTGTCTCCGTTGCGCAATTGGCTAGCGTTATCGGCTGTTACCCGAAAAGTTGGAGGTTCGAGCCCACCCGTTGGTGGTGTGGCGCTTTTTTTCTTTGGGCTGATAGCTTTGAAGATATGTTCTAATGGTGGTGAGAGTGGAGCAGGACTGTCTCCGTGGCGCAATTGGCTAGCGCGATCGGCTGTTAACCGAAAATTTGGAGGTTCGAGCCCTCCCGGGAGTGGCGTGTTGCTTTTTTCTTTGCGCCGATAGCTTTGAAGATATGTTCTGATGATGGTGAGAGCGGAGCGCGACTGTCTCCGTGGCGCAATTGGCTAGCGCGATTGGCTGTCAACCGAAAGGTCGGAGGTTCGAGCCCACCTGGTGGTGGTGCGGCACTTTTTTTTTCTGTGGGCTGATAGCTTTGAAGATATGTTCTGATGGTGGTGAGAGTGGAGCAGGACTGTCTCGATGGCGCAATTGGCTAGCGCGATCGGCTGTTAGCCGAAAGGTTGGAGTTTCGAGCCCACCCAGTGGTGGTGCGGCGCTTTTTTGGGTTGATAGCTTTGAAGATATGTTCTGATGGCGGTGAGAGTGGAGCAGGACTGTCTCCGTGGCGCGATTGGCTTGCGCGATCGGCTGTTAACCGAAAGCTTGGAGTTTCGAGCCCACCCGTTGGTGGTGCGGCGCTTTTTTTCTTTGGGCTGATAGCTTTGAAGATATGTTCTAATGGTGGGCAGAGTGGAGCAAGACTGTCTCCTTGGCGCAATTGACAAGCTGAATCGGCCATTAACCGAAAGGTTGGAGTTTCGAGCCCTCCCGGGAGTGGTGTGTTGCTTTTTTCTTTGGGCTGATAGCTTTGAAGATATGTTCTGATGGTGGTGAGAGTGGAGCACGACTGTCTCCATGGCGCAATTGGCTAGCGCGATAGGCTGTTAACCGAAAGGTAGGAGGTTCGAGCCCACCCGGTGGTGGTGCGGCGCTTTTTTTTCTTTGGGCTGATAGCTTTGAAGATGCATTCTGATGGTGGTGAGAGTAAAGCAGGACTGTCTCCGTGGCGCGATTGGCTTGCGCGATCGGCTGTTAACCGAAAGCTTGGAGTTTCGAGCCCACCCGGTGGTGGTGCGGGGCTTTTTTTTCTTTGGGCTAATAGCTTTGAAGATATGTTCTGATGGTGGTGAGAGTGGAGCAGGACTGTCTCCGTGGCGCAATTGGCTAGCGCGATCGGCTGTTAACCGAAAGGTTGGAGTTTCGAGCCCTCCCGGAAGTGGTGTGTTGCTTTTTTCTTTGCGGTAATAGCTTTGAAGATATGTTCTGATGGTGGTGAGAGTGGAGCAGGACTGTCTTCATGGCGCCATTGGCTAGCGCGATCGGCTGTTAACCGAAAGGTTGGAGGTTCGAGCCAACCCGGTGGTGGGGCGGCGCTTTTTTTTCTTTGGGGTGATAGCTCTGAAGAAATGTTCTGACGGTGGTGAGAGTAGATCACGACTGTCTCCGTGGGGCAATTGGCTAGCGCGATTGGCTGTTAACCGAAAGGTTGGAGGTTTGAGCCCACCCGGGGGTGGTGCAGCGCTTTTTTTCTTTGGGCTGATAGCTCTGAAGAAATGTTCTGACGGTGGTGAGAGTGGAGCAGGACTGTCTCCGTGGCGCAATTGGCTAGCGTGATCGGCTGTTAACCGAAAAGTTGGAGGTTCGAGCCCACCCGTTGGTGGTGCGGCGCTTTTTTTCTTTGGGCTGATAGCTTTGAAGATATGTTCTAATAGTGGTGAGAGTGGAGCAGGACTGTCTCCGTGGCGCAATTGGCTAGCGCGATCGGCTGTTAACCGAAAATTTGGAGGTTCGAGCCCTCCCGGGAGTGGCGTGTTGCTTTTTTCTTTGCGCCGATAGCTTTGAAGATATGTTCTGATGATGGTGAGAGCGGAGCAGGACTGTCTCCGTGGCGCAATTGGCTAGCGCGAGCGGCTGTTAACCGAAAGGTTGGAGTTTCGAGCCCACCCGGTGGTGGTGCGGCGCTTTTTTTTTCTTTGGGCTGATAGCTCTGGAAAAATGTTCTGACGGTGGTGAGAGTGGAGCAGGACTGTCCCCGCGGCGCAATTGGCTGAACAGTTGGAGGTTTGAGCCCTCCCGGGAGTAGCGTGTTGTTTTTTTTCTGTGCGCTGATAGCTTTGAAGTTATGTTCTGATGGTGGTGAGATTGGAGCACGACTGTCTCCTTGGCGCAATTGGCTAGCGCGATCGGGTGTTAACTGAAAGGTTGGAAGTTCGAGCCCACCCGGTGGTGGTGCGGCGCTTTTTTTTCTTTGGGCTGATAGCTTTGAAGATATGTTCTGATGGTGGTGAGTGTGGAGCAAGACTGTCTCCGTGGCGCAATTGACAAGCTGAATCGGCCGTTAACCGAAAGGTTGGAGTTTCGAGCCCTCCCGGGAGTGGTGTGTTGCTTTTTTCTTTGCGCTGATAGCTTTGAAGATATGTTCTGATGGTGGTTAGTGTGGAGCGCGGCTGTCTCCGTGGCGTAATTGGCTAGCGCGATCCGCTGTTAACCAAAAGGTTGGAGGTTCGAGCCCACTCGGTGGTGGTGCGGCGCTTTTTTTTCTTTGGGCTGATAGCTTTGAAGATATGTTCTGATGGTGGTGAGAGTGGAGCACGACTGTCTCCATGGCGCAATTGGCTAGCGCGATAGGCTGTTAACCGAAAGGTAGGAGGTTCGAGCCCACCCGGTGGTGGTGCGGCGCTTTTTTTTCTTTGGGCTGATAGCTTTGAAGATATATTCTGATGGTGGTGAGAGTAAAGCAGGACTGTCTCCGTGGCGCGATTGGCTTGCGCGATCGGCTGTTAACCGAAAGCTTGGAGTTTCGAGCCCACCCGGTGGTGGTGCGAGGCTTTTTTTTCTTTGGGCTGATAGCTTTGAAGATATGTTCTGATGGTGGTGAGAGTGGAGCAGGACTGTCTCCGTGGCGCAATTGGCTAGCGCGATCGGCTGTTAACTGAATGGTTAGAGTTTCGAGCCCTCCCGGGAGTGGCTTGTTGCTTTTTTCTTTGCGCTGATAGCTTTGAAGATATGTTCTGATGGTGGTGAGAGTGGAGCAGGACTGTCTCTGTGGCGCAACTGGCTAGCGCGATCGGCTGTTAACCAAAAGGTTGGAGGTTTGAGCCCACCCAGTGGTGGTGCGGCGCTTTTTTTTCTTTGGGCTGATAGCTCTGAAGCAATGTTCTGACGGTAGTGAAAGTGGAGCAGGACTGTCCCCGTGGCACAATTGGCTGAACAGTTGGAGGTTCGAGCCCTCCCGGGAGTAGTGTATTGCTTTTTTTTGCGCTGATAGCTTTGAAGATATGTTCTGATGGTGGTTAGTGTGGAGCGCGGCTGTCTTCGCGGCGCAATTGGCTAGCGCGATCGGCTGTCAACCGAAAGGTTGGAGGTTCGAGCCAACCCGGTGGTAGGGCGGCGCTTTTTTTTCTTTGGGGTGATAGCTCTGAAGAAATGTTCTGACGGTGGTCAGAGTGGAGCACGACTGTCTCCGTGGGGCAATTGGCTGTTCGATCGGCTGTTAACTGAAAGGTTGGAGGTTCGAGCCCACCCGGTGGTGGTGCGGCGCTTTTTTTCTTTGGGCTGACAGCTCTGAAGAAATGTTCTGACGGTGGTGAGAGTGGAGCAGGACTGTCTCCGTGGCGCAATTGGCTAGCGTGATCGGCTGTTACCCGAAAAGTTGGAGGTTCGAGCCCACCCGTTGGTGGTGTGGCGCTTTTTTTCTTTGGGCTGATAGCTTTGAAGATATGTTCTAATGGTGGTGAGAGTGGAGCAGGACTGTCTCCGTGGCGCAATTGGCTAGCGCGATCGGCTGTTAACCGAAAATTTGGAGGTTCGAGCCCTCCCGGGAGTGGCGTGTTGCTTTTTTCTTTGCGCCGATAGCTTTGAAGATATGTTGTGATGATGGTGAGAGCGGAGCACGACTGTCTCCGTGGCGCAATTGGCTAGCGCGATTGGCTGTCAACCGAAAGGTCGGAGGTTCGAGCCCACCTGGTGGTGGTGCGGCACTTTTTTTTTCTTTGGGCTGATAGCTTTGAAGATATGTTCTGATGGTGGTGAGAGTGGAGCAGGACTGTCTCCATGGCGGAATTGGCTAGCGCGATCGGCTGTTAGCCGAAAGGTTGGAGTTTCGAGCCCACCCAGTGGTGGTGCGGCGCTTTTTTTTTGGGTTGATAGCTTTGAAGATATGTTCTGACGGTGGTGAGAGTGGAGCAGGACTGTCTCCGTGGCGCAATTGGCTAGCGTGATCGGCTGTTAACCGAAAAGTTGGAGGTTCGAGCCCACCCGTTGGTGGTGCGGCGCTTTTTTTCTTTGGGCTGATAGCAGTGAAGATATGTTCTAATGGTGGTGAGAGTGGAGCAGGACTGTCTTCGTGGCGCAATTGGCTAGCGCGATCGGCTGTTAACCGAAAATTTGGAGGTTCGAGCCCTCCCGGGAGTGGCGTGTTGCTTTTTTCTTTGCGCTGATAGCTTTGAAGATACGTTCTGATGATGGTGAGAGCGGAGAACGACTGTCTCCGTGGCGCAATTGGCTAGCGCGGTCGGCTGTTAACCGAAAGGGCGGAGGTTCGAGCCCACCTGGTGGTGGTGCGGCGCTTTTTTTTTCTTTGGGCTGATAGCTTTGAAGATATGTTCTGATGGTGGTGAGAGTGGAGCAGGACTGTCTCCATGGCGCAATTGGCTAGCGCGATCGGTTGTTAACCGAAAGGTTGGAGCTTCGAGCCCACCCGGTGGTGGTGCGGCGCTTTTTTTCCTTTGGGTTGATAGCTTTGAAGATATGTTCTGATGGTGTTGAGAGTGGAGTAGGACTGTCTCCGTGGCGCAATTGGCTGAACAGTTGGAGTTTCGAGCCCTCCCAAGAGTGGTGTGTTGCTTTTTTGTTTGCGCTGATAGCTTTGAAGATATGTTCTTATGGTAGTGAGTGTGGAGCACGGCTGTCTCCGTGGCGTAATTGGCTAGCGCGATCAGCTGTTAACCGAAAGGTTGGAGGTTCGAGCCCACTCGGTGGTGGTGCGGCGCTTTTTTTTCTTTGGGCTGATAGCTTTGAAGATATGTTCTAATGGTGGTGAGAGTGGAGCAGGACTGTCTCCGTGGCGCAATTGGCTAGCGTGATCGGCTGTTAACCGAAAGGTTAGAGTTTCGAGCCCACCCGGTGTTGGTGTGGCGCTGTTTTTTCTTTGGCCTGATAGCTCTGAAGAAATGTTCTGACTGTGGTGAGAGTGGAGCACGACTGTCTCCGTGGTGCAAATGGCTAGCGTGATCGGCTGTTAACCGAAAGGTTGGAGATTCGAGCCCACCCGGTGGTGGTGCGGTGCTTTTTTTCTTTGGGCTGATAGCTTTGAGGATATGTCCTGATGGTGTTGAGAGTGGGCAGGACTATCTCCTTGGCGCAATTGGCAAGCGCGATTCGCTGTTAACCGAACAGTTGGAGGTTCGAGCCCTCCCGGGAGTGGTGTGTTGCTTTTTTGTGCGCTGATAGCTTTGAAGATATGTTCTGATGGTGGTGAGAGTGGAGCACGACTGTCTCCGTGGCGCAACTGGCTAGCGCGATCGGCTGTTAACCAAAAGGTTGGAGGTTTGAGCCCACCCGGTGGTGGTGCGGCGCTTTTTTTCTTTGGGCTGATTGCTCTGAAGAAATGTTCTGACGGTAGTGAGAGTGGAGCAGGACTGTCTCCGTGGGGCCATTGCCTAGCGCGATCGGCTGTTAACCGAAAGGTTGGAGGTTCGAGCCCACCCGGTGGTGGTGCGGCGCTTTTTTTCTTTGGGCTGATAGGTCTGAAGAAATGTTCTGACGGTGATGAGAGTGGAGCAGGACTGTCTCCGTGGCGCAATTGGCTAGCGTGATCGGCTGTTAACCGAAAAGTTGGAGGTTCGAGCCCACCCGTTGGTGGTGCGGTGCTTTTTTTCTTTGGGCTGATAGCTTTGAAGATATGTTCTAATGGTGGTGAGAGTGGAGCAGGACTGCCTCCGTGGCGCAATTTGCTAGCGCGATCGTCTGTTAACCGAAAATTTGGAGGTTCGAGCCCTCCCGGGAGTGGCGTGTTGCTTTTTTCTTTGCGCCGATAGCTTTGAAGATATGTTCTGATGATGGTGAGAGCGGAGTACGACTGTCTCCGTGGCGCAACTGGCTAGCGCGATCGGCTGTTAACCAAAAGGTTGGAGGTTTGAGCCCACCCGGTGGTGGTGCGGCGCTTTTTTTTCTTTGGGCTGATTGCTCTGAAGAAATGTTCTGACATTAGTGAGAGTGGAGCAGGACTGTCCCCGTGGCACAATTGGCTGAACAGTTGGAGGTTCGAGCCCTCCCGGGAGTAGTGTATTGCTTTTTTCTTTGCACTGATAGCTTTGAAGATATGTTCTGATGGTGGTGAGAGTGGAGCACGGCTGTCTCCGTGGCCCAATTGGCTAGCGCGATCGGGTGTTAACCGAAAGGTTGGAGTTTCGAGCCCACCCGGTGGTGGTGCGGCGCTTTTTTTTTCTTTGGGCTGATAGCTTTGAAGATATGTTCTGATGGTGGTGAGAGTGGAGCAAGACTGTCTCCGTGGCACAATTGACAAGCTGAATCGACCGTTAACCGAAAGGTTGGAGTTTCGAGCCCTCCCGGGAGTGGTGTGTTGCTTTTTTCTTTGCGCTGATAGCTTTGAAGATATGTTCTGATGGTGGTTAGTGTGGAGCACGGCTGTCTCCGTGGCTTAATTGGCTAGCGCGATCGGCTGTTAACCGAAAGGTTGGAGGTTCGAGCCCACTCGGTGGTGGTGCGGCGCTTTTTTTTCTTTGGGCTGATAGCTTTGAAGATATGTTCTGATGGTGGTGAGAGTGGAGCACGACTGTCTCCATGGCGCAATTGGCTAGCGCGATGGGCTGTTAACCGAAAGCTTGGAGTTTCGAGCCCACCCGGTGGTGGTGCGGGGCTTTTTTTTTTCTTTGGGCTGATAGCTTTGAAGATATGTTCTGATGGTGGTGAGAGTTGAGCAGGACTGTCTCCGTGGCACAATTGGCTAGCGCGATCGGCTGTTAACTGAAAGGTTGGAGTTTCGAGCCCTCCCGGGAGTGGCTTGTTGCTTTTTTCTTTGCGCTGATAGCTTTGAAGATATGTTCTGATGGTGGTGAGAGTGGAGCAGGACTGTCTTCGTGGCGCAACGGCTAGCGCGATCGGCTGTTAACCGAAAGGTTGGAGGTTCGAGCCAACCCGGTGGTGGGACGGCGCTTTTTTTTCTTTAGGGTGATAGCTCTGAAGAAATGTTCTGACGGTGGTGAGAGTGGAGCACGACTGTCTCCGTGGGGCAATGGGCTAGCGCGATCGGCTGTTAACCGAAACGTTGGAGGTTCGAGCCCACCCGGTGGTGGTGCGGCGCTTTTTTTTCTTTCGGCTGATAGCTTTGAAGATATGTTCTGATGGTGATGAGAGTGGAGCAGGACTGTCTCCGTGGCGCATTTGGCAAGCGCGATTGGCGGTTAACCGAAAGGTTGGAGTTTGGAGCCCTCCCGGGAGTGGTGTGTTGCTTTTTTTTGATAGCTTTGAAGACATGTTTTGATGGTGATGAGATTGGAGCACGACTGTCTCCGTGGCGCAATTGGCTAGCACGTTCGGCTGTTAACCGAAAAACTGAAGTTTCGAGCCCTCCCGGGAGTGGCGTGTCGCTTTTTTCTTTGCGCTGATAGCTTTGAAGATATGTTCTGATGGTGGTGACAGTGGAGCACGACTGTCTCCGTGGCGCAATTGGCTAGCGCGATCGGCTGTTAACCGAGAGGTTGGAGGTTCAAGCCCACCTGGTGGTGCTCCGGCGATTTTTTTTTAGGCTGATAGCTTTGAAGATATGTTCTGATGGTGGTGAGAATGACAAGACTGTCTCCGTGGCGCAATTGACTAGCGTGATCGGCTGTTAACGAAAAGGTTTGAGTTTCGAGCGCTCCCGGATGTGGTGTGTTGCTTTTTTCTTTGCGCTTATAGCTTTGAAGATATGTTCTGATGGTGGTGAGAGTAGAGCAGGACTGTCTCCGTGGCGCAATTGGCTAGCGCGATCGGCTGTTAAACGAAAAGTTGGAGGTTTGAGCCCACCCGGTGGTGGTGCGGCGCTTTTTTTTTGGGGTGATAGCTCTGAATAAATGTTCTGACGGCGGTGAGAGTGGAGCACAACTATCTCCGAGGCGCAATTGGCTAGCGCGATCGGCTGTTAACCGAAAAGTTGGAGGTTCGAGCTCTCCCGGGAGGGGTGTGTTGCTTTTTTCTTTGCGCTGATAGCTTTGAAGGTATGTTCTTACGGTGGTGAGAGTGGAGCACGACTGTCTCCGTGGCGCAATAGGCTAGCGCGATCGGCTGTTAACCGAAAGGTTGGAGGTTTGAGCCCACCCGGTGGTGGTGCGGCGCTTTTTTTCTGTGGGCTGATAGCTTTGATGATATGTTCTGATGGTGGTGAGAGTGAAGCAGGACTGTCTCCGTGGCACAATTGGCTAGCGTGATCGGCTGTTAACCGAAAAGTTGGAGGTTCGAGCCCACCCGGTGGTGGTGCGGCGCTTTTTTTTCTTTGGACTGATAGCTTTGAAGATATGTTCTGATGGTGGTGAGAGTGGAGCAGGACTGTCTCCGTGGCGCAATTGGCTAGCGCGATCGGCTGTTAACCGAAAGGTTTGAGTTTCGAGCCCACGCGGTGGTGGTGCGGTGCTCTTTTTTCTTTGGGCTGATAGCTTTGAAGATATGTTCTGATGGTGGTGAGAGTAGAGCAGGACTGTCTCCGTGGCGCGATTGGCTGGCGCGATCGGCTGTTAACCGAAAGGTTGGTGTTTCGAGCCCTCCCGGGAGTGGTGTGTTTCTTTTTTCTTTGCGCTGATAGCTTTGAATATATGTTCTGATGGTGGTGAGAGTAGAGCACGACTGTCTCCGTAGCGCAGTTGGCTAGCGCAATCGGCTGTTAACCAAAAGTTTGGAGGTTCGAGCCCACCTGGTGGTGGTGCGGCGCTTTTTTTCTTTGGGCTGATAGCTTTGAAGATATGTTCTGACGGTGGTGAGAGTGGAGCAGGACTGTCTCCGTGGCGCAATTGGCTTGCGCGATTGGCTGTTAACCGAAAGGTTGGAGGTTCGAGCCCACCCGGTGGTGGTGCGGTGCTTTTTTTTCTTTGGGCTGATAGCTTTGAAGATATGTTCTGATGGTGGTGAGAGTGGAGCAGGACTGTCTCCGTGGCGCAATTGGCTAGCGCGATCGGCTGTTAACCAAAAAGTCGGAGGTTTGAGCCCACCCGGTGGTGGTGTGGCGCTTTTTTTTCTTGGGGCTGATAGCTTTGAAGATATGTTCTGATGGTGGTGAGAGTGGAGTAGGACTATCTCCGTGGCGCAATTGGCTAGCGCGATTTCGTTGTTAACCAAAAGGTTGGAGGTTTGAGCCCACCCGGTGGTGGTGCGGCGCTTTTTTTTCTTTGCGCTGATAGCTCTGAAGATATGTTCGGATGGTGGTGAAAGTGGAGCAAGACTGTCTCCGTGGCGCAATGGGCTAGCGCGATCGGCTGTTAACTGAAAGGTTGGAGTTTCGAGCCCTCCCGGGAGTGGTGTGTTGCTTTTTTCTTTGCGGTAATATCTTTGAAGATATGTTCTGATAGTGGAGAGATAGGAGCAGGACTGTCTTCGTGGTGCAATTGGCTAGCGCGATCGGCTGTTATCCGAAAGGTTAGAGGTTTGAGCCCACCCGGTGGTGGTGTGGCGCTTTTTTTCTTTGGGGTGATAGCTCTGAAGAAATGGTCTGACGGTGGTGAGAGTGGAGCACGACTGTCTCTGTGGCGCAATTAGCTAGCGCGATCGGCTGTTAACCGAAAGGTTTGAGGTTCGAGCCCACCCGGTGGTGGTGCGGCGCTTTTTTTTCTTTGGGCTGATAGCTTTCAAGATATGTTTTATTGTGGTGAGAGTGGAGCAGGACTGTCTCCGTGGCGCAATCGGCCAGCGCGATCGGCTGTTAACCGAAAAGTTGGAGGTTCGAGCCCTTCCGGGAGTGGTGTGTTGCTTTTTTCTTTGCGCTGATAGCTTTGAAGATGTGTTCTGATGGTGGTGAGAGTGGAGCACGACTGTCTCCGTGGCGCAATTGGCTAGCGCGATCGGCTGTTAACCGAAAGGTTGGAGGTACGAGCCCACCCGGTGGTGGTGCGGCGCTTTTTTTTCTTTGGGCTGATAGCTTTGAAGATATGTTCTGATGGCGGTGAGAGGGGAGCAAGACTGTCTCCGTGGCGCATTGGGCTAGCGCGATCGGCTGTTAACCGAAAGGTTGGAGTTTCGAGATCTCCCGGGAGGGGTCTGTGGCTTTTTTTCTTTGTGCTGATAGCTTTGAAGGTATGTTCTGACGGTGGTGAGAGTAGAGCACGACTCTCTCCGTGGCGCAATTGGGTTAGCGCGATCGGCTGTTAACCGAAAGGTTGGAGGTTCGAGCCCTCCCGGTGGTGGTGCGGCGCTTTTTCTTTGGGCTGATAGCTTTGAAAGTATGTTCTGACGGTGGTGACAGTGGAGCAGGACTGTCTCCGTGGCGCAATCGGCTAGCGCGATCGGCTGTTAACCGAAAAGTCGGAGGTTTGAGCCCACCCGGTGGTGGTGTGGCGCTTTTTTTTCTTTGGGCTGATAGCCTTGAAGATATGTTCCGATGGTGGTGAGAGTGGAGCTGGACTGTCTCCGTGGCGCAATTGGCTTGCGCGATCGGCTGTTAACCGAAAGATTGAGGGTTCAGCCCACCCGGTGGTGGTGCAGCGCTTTTTTTTCTTCGCGCTCATAGCTTTGAAGATATGTTCTGTTGGTGGTGAGAGTAGAGCAAGACTGTCTCTGTGGCGCAATGGGCTAGTGCGATCGGCTGTTAACCAAAAGGTTGGAGTATCGAGCCCTCCCGGGAGTGGTGTGTTGCTTTTTTCTTTGCGCTGATAGCTCTGAAAATATGTTCTGATGGTGGTGAGAGTGGAGTAGGACTATCTCCGTGGCGCAATTGGCTAGCGCGATTTTGTTGTTAACCGAAAGGTTGGAGGTTTGAGCCCACCCGGTGGTGGTGCGGCGCTTTTTTTTCTTTGCGCTGATAGCTTTGAAGATATGTTCTGATGGTGGTGAGAGGGGAGCAAGACTGTCTCCGTGGCGCAATGGGCTAACGCGATCGGCTGTTAACCGAAAGGTTGGAGTTTCGAGCTCTCCCGGGAGGGGTGTGTTGCTTTTTTTCTTTGCGCTGATAGCTCTGAAGAAATGGCCTGACGGTGGTGAGAGTGGAGCACGACTGTCTCCGTGGCGCAATGGGCTAGCACGATCGGCTGTTAATCGAAAGGTTGGAGGTTCGAGCCCACCCGGTGGTGGTGCGGCGCTTTTTTTTCTGTGGGCTGATAGCTTTGAAGATATGTTCTGATGGTGGTGAGAGGGGAGCAAGACTGTCTCCGTGGCGCAATGGGCTAACGCGATCGGCTGTTAACCGAAAGGTTGGAGTTTCGAGCTCTCCCGGGAGGGGTGTGTTGCTTTTTTTCTTTGCGCTGATAGCTCTGAAGAAATGGCCTGACGGTGGTGAGAGTGGAGCACGACTGTCTCCGTGGCGCGATTGGTTAGCGCGATCGGCTGTTAACCGAAAGGTTGGAGGTTCGAGCCCTCCCGGTGGTGGTGCGGCGCTTTTTCTTCTTTGGGCTGATAGCTTTGAAAGTATGTTCTGACGGTGGTGAGAGTGGAGCAGGACTGTCTCCGTGGCGCAATCGGCTAGCGTGATCGGCTGTTAACCGAAAAGTCGAAGGTTTGAGCCCACCCGGTGGTGGTGTGGCGCTTGTTTTTCTTTGGGCTGATAGCCTTGAAGATATGTTCCGATGGTGGTGAGAGTGGAGCTGGACTGTCTCCGTGGCGCAATTGGCTTGCGCGATCGGCTGTTAACCGAAAGGTTGAGGGTTCAGCCCACCCGGTGGTGCTGCAGCGCTTTTTTTTCTTCGCGCTGATAGCTTTGAAGATATGTTCTGTTGGTGGTGAGAGTAGAGCAAGACTGTCTCTGTGGCGCAATGGGCTAGTGCGATCGGCTGTTAACCAAAAGGTTGGAGTATCGAGCCCTCCCGGGAGTGGTGTGTTGCTTTTTTCTTTGCGCTGATAGCTCTGAAAATATGTTCTGATGGTGGTGAGAGTGGAGTATGAATATCTCCGTGGCCCAATTGGCTAGCGCGATTTCGTTGTTAACCGAAAGGTTGGAGGTTTGAGCCCACCCGGTGGTGGTGCGGCGCTTTTTTTTCTTTGCGCTGATAGCTTTGAAGATATGTTCTGATGGTGGTGAGAGGGGAGCAAGACTGTCTCCGTGGCGCAATTGGCTAGCGCGATCGGCTGTTAACCGAAAAGTTGGAGGTTCGAGCCCACCCGGGAGTGGTGTGTTGCTTTTTTCTTTGCGCTGATAGCTTTGAAGATATGTTCTGATGGTGGTGAGAGTGGAGCAGGACTGTCTCCGGGGCGCAATTGGCTAGCGCGATCGGCTGTTAACCGAAAGATTGGAGGTTTGAGGCCACCCAGTGGTGGTGCGGCGCTTTTTTTTCTTTGGGGTGATAGCTCTGAATAAATGTTCTGACGGCGGTGAGAGTGGAGCACAACTGTTTCCGTGGGGCAATTGGCTAGCGCGGTCGGCTGTTAACCGAAAGGTTGGAGGTTCGAGTCCACCCGGTGGTGGTGCGGCGCTTTTTTTTGGGCTGATAGCTCTGAAGAAATGTTCTGACGGTGGTGAGAGGGGAGCAGAACTGTCTCCCTGGCACAATCGGCTAGCGCGATCGGCTGTTAACCGAAAAGTGGGAGGTTCGAGCTCTCCCGGGAAGGGTGTGTTGCTTTTTTCTTTGCGCTGATAGCTTTGAACGTATGTTCTTACGGTGGTGAGAGTGGAGCACGACTGTCTCCGTGGCGCAATAGGCTAGCGCGATCGGCTGTTAACCGAAAGGTTGGAGGTTTGAGCCCACCTGGTTGTGGTGCGGCGCTTTTTTTTCTGTGGGCTGATAGCTTTGATGATATGTTCTGATGGTGGTGAGAGTGAAGCAGGACTGTCTCCGTGGCACCATTGGCTAGCGCGATCGGCTGTTAACCGAAAGGTTGGAGGTTCGAGCCCTCCCGGGTGGGGTGTGTTGCTTTTTTCTTTGCGCTGATAGCTTTGAAGTTATGTTCTGATGGTGGTGAGCGTGGAGCACGATTGTCTCCGTGGCGCAATTGGCTAGCGCGATCGGCCGTTAACCGAAAGGTTGGAGGTTCGAGCCCACCCGGTGGTGGTTCGGCGCTTTTTTTTCTTTGGGCTTATAGCTTTGAAGATATGTTCTGATGGTGGTGAGAGTGAAGCAGGACTGTCTCCGTGGCGCAATTGGCTAGCGCGATTGGCTGTTAACCGAAAGGTTGGAGGTTCGAGCACACCCGGTGGCGGTGCGGTGCTTTTTTTTCTTTGTGCTGATAGCTTTGAAGATATGTTCTGATGGTGGTGAGAGTGGAGCAGGACTGTCTCCGTGGCGCAATTGGCTTGCGCGATCGGCTGTTAACCGAAAGGTTGGAGGTTCGAGCCCATCCGGTAGTGGTGCGGCGCTTTTTTTTCTTTGCGCTGATAGCTTTGAAGATATGTTCTGATGGTGGTGAGAGTGGAGCAAGACTGTCCCCGCGGCGCAATGGGCTAGCACGATCGGCTGTTAACCGAAAGGTTGGAGTTTCGAGCCCTCCCGGGAGTGGTGTGTTGCTTTTTTCTTTGCGCTGATAGCTTTGAAGATATGTTCTGATGGTGGTGAGAGTAGAGCAGGGCTGTCTCCATGGCGCGATTTGCTAGCGCGATCGGCTGTTAACCGAAAGGTTGGAGTTTCGATCCCACCCGGTGGTGCAGCGGCGCTTTTTTTCTTTGGGCTGAAAGCTCTGAAGAATTGTTTTGACGGTGGTGAGAGTGGAGCAGGACTGTCTCCGTGGCGCAATTGGCAAGCGTGATCGGCTGTTAACCAAAAGGTTCGAGGTTCGAGCCCACGCGGTGGTGGTGCGGCGCTTTTTTTTTCTTTGGGGTGATAGCTCTGAAGAAACGGCCTGACGGTGGTGAGAGTGGAGCACGACTGTCTCCGTCGCGCAATTGGCTTGCGCGATCGGCTGTTAACCGAAAGGTTGGAAGTTCGAGCCCAACCGGTGGTGGTGCGGCGCTTTTTTAGATGCGGAGCATCTTATACTCGCGCCTTGTAGTGCGCCGTCCGCGCCGTCCGCACCACTTCTCGAACATTCGACAGCTGACGCGCGCGCATGAGCGGTCGCGCCGTCGCCCACTGTTCCACCATCTGTGCATCCCTTCCTCCTCTACACACCGCGCGCGCTTCACTCATCCACCATCTGTGCACCCTTTCTCCTCTACACACCGCGTTCGACATCTACAATTCTCCTGATTCTCCAGTGGACGCGCATGTGGCGTCGCGCTTCGAGAACATTCAACAGCTGACAGTGCATGCGCCGTCGTGCTGTATATATACTCAAGGTCGGCGCTCGCTCGCTCAGTTGCCGCTCGTCGGTTGGTTTGTACGGCGCGTCGACGTCCAAGGTTGCGGTGAAATGAATTCCAACGAATCCACAAACACAATGATCGGCGTCCCTTCGACCAGCGCCGCCCTTTCGCATACGTGTGTACGTGTTCACTCATTTAACACCCCCTCCTACAACCACGTTAACCAATTTAGCCATCGACCCAAGTAAGTCGCAATTTAACACCCCATTTCACAAGCACGTTAACCAGTTTAGCCATCGACCCAAGTAAGTCGCACTTTAACACCCCGTTAACCAATTGTATGGTCCGCATCCTCCTCAGCGTTCCCCCGAGGGAAGCTGCGGGCAATTTTTTTCTTTGGGGTGATAGCTCTGAAGAAATGTTCTGACGGTGGTGAGAGTGGAGCACGACTGTCTCCGTGGGGCAATTGGCTAGCGCGGTCGGCTGTTAACCGAAAGGTTGGAGGTTCGAGCCCACCCGGTGGTGGTGCGGTGCTTTTTTTTCTTTGGGCTGATAGCTCTGAAGAAATGTTCTGACGGTGGTGAGAGTGGAGCAGGACTGTCTCCGTGGCACAATTGGCTAGCGCGATCGGCTGTTAACCGAAAAGTGGGAGGTTGGAGCTCTCCCGGGAGGGGTGTGTTGCTTTTTTCTTTGCGCTGATAGCTTTGAACGTATGTTCTTATGGTGGTGAGAGTAGAGCACGACTGTCTCCGTGGCGCAATAGGCTAGCGCGATCGGCTCTTAACTGAAAGGTTGGAGGTTTGAGCCCACCCGGTGGTGGTGCGGCGCTTTTTTTTCTGTGGGCTGATAGCTTTGATGATATGTTCTGATGGTGGTGAGAGTGAGCAGGACTGTCCCCGTGGCGCCATTGGCTAGCGCGATCGGCTGTTAACCGAAAAGTTGGAGGTTCGAGCCCTCCCGGGTGGGGTGTGTTGCTTTTTTCTTTGCGCTGATAGCTTTGAAGATATGTTCTGATGGTGGTGAGCGTGGAGCACGATTGTCTCCGTGGCGCAATTGGCTAGCGCGATCGGCCGTTAACCGAAAGTTTCGTGTTTCGAGCCCTCCTGGGAGTGGTGTGTTTCTTTTTTCTTTGCGCTGATAGCTTTGAATATATGTTCTGATGGTGGTGAGAGTAGAGCAAGACTGTCTCCGTGGGGCAATTGGCTAGCGCGACCGGCCGTTAACCGAAAGGTTGGAGTTTCGAGCCCACCCGGTGGTGGTGCGGCGCTTTTTTTCTTTGGGCTGATAGCTTTGAAGATATGTTTTGACGGTGGTGAGAGTGGAGCAGGACTGTCTCCGTGGCGCAATTGGCAAGCGTGATCGGCTGTTAACCAAAAGGTTCGAGGTTCGAGCCCACGCGGTGGTGGTGCGGCGCTTTTTTTTTCTTTGGGGCGATAGCTCTGAAGAAATGGTCTGACGGTGGTGAGAGTGGAGCACGACTGTCGCCGTGGCGCAGTTGGCTAGCGCGATCGACTGTTAACCGAAAGGTTGGAGGTTCGAGCCCACCCGGTGATGGTGTGGCGCTGATTTTTCTTTGTGCTGATAGCTTTGAAGATATGTTCTGATGGTGGTGAGAGTGGAGCAGGACTGTCTCCGTGGCGCAATTGGCTAGCGCGATTGGCTGTTAACCGAAAGGTTGGAGGTTCGAGCCCACCCGGTGGTGGTGCGGTGCTTTTTTTTTCTTTGGGCTAATAGCTTTGAAGATATGTTCTGATGGTGGTGAGAGTGGAGCAGGACTGTCTCCGTGGCGCAATTGGCTTGCGCGATCGGCTGTTAACCGAAAGGTTGGAGGTTCGAGCCCAACCGGTGGTGGTGCGGCGCTTTTTTTTCTTTGGGGTGATAGCTCTGAAGAATGTTCTGACGGTGGTGAGAGTGGAGCACGACTGTCTCCGTGGTGCAATTGGCTAGCGCGATCGGCTGTTAACCGAAAGGTTGGAGTTTCGAGCCCTCCCGGGAGTGGTGTGTGGCTTCTTTTCTTTGCGCTGATAGCTTTGAAGATATGTTCTGATGGTGGTGAGAGTAGAGCACGACTGTCTCCGTGGCGCAATTGGCTAGCGCGATCGGCTGTTAACCAAAAGGTAGGAGTTTCGAGCCCACGCGGTGGTGGTGCGGCGCTCTTTTTTCTTTGGGCGGATAGCTTTGAAGATATGTTCTGATGGTGGTGAGAGTAGAACAGGACTGTCTCCGTGGCGCAATTGGCTAGCGCGATCGGCTGTTAACCGAAAGTTTGGAGGTTCGAGCCAACCCGGTGGTGGTGCAGCGCTTTTTTTTCTTTGTGCTGATAGCTTTGAAGATATGTTCTCATGGTGGTGAGAGTGGAGCAGGACTGTCTCCGTGGCGCAATTGGCTAGCGCGATTGGCTGTTAACCGAAAGGTTGGAGGTTCGAGCCAACCCGGTGGTGGTGCGGCGCTTTTTTTTCTTTGGGCTGATAGCTTTGAAGATAAGTTCTGATGGTGGTGAGAGTGGAGCAGGACTGTCTCCGTGGCGCAATTGGCTAGCGCGATCGGCTGTTAACCAAAAAGGCGGAGGTTTGAGCCCACCCGGTGGTGGTGTGGCGCTTTTTTTTTTGGGCTGATAGCTTTGAAGATATGTTCTGATGGTGGTGAGAGTGAAGCAGGACTGTCTCCGTGGCGCAATTGGCTAGCGCGATTGGCTGTTAACCGAAAGGTTGGAGGTTCGAGCCCACCCGGTGGCGGTGCGGTGCTTTTTTTCTTTGTGCTGATAGCTTTGAAGATATGTTCTGATGGCGGTGAGAGTGGAGCAGGACTGTCTCCGTGGCGCAATTGGCTTGCGCGATCGGCTGTTAACCGAAAGGTTGGAGTTTCGAGCCCTCCCGGGAGTGATGTGTTGCTTTTTTTTTGCACTGATAGCTTTGAAGATATGTTCTGATGGTGGTGAGAGTGGAGCAGGACTGTCTCCGTGGCGCAATTGGCTAGCTCGATCGGCTGTTAACCGAAAGGTTGGAGGTTCAAGCCCACCCGGTGGTGGTGCGGCGCTTTGTTTTCTTTGTGGTAATAGGTTTGAAGATATGTTCTGATGGTGGTGAGAGTAGAGCAGGACTGTCTCCTTGGCGCTATTTGCTAGCGCGATCGGCTGTTAACCGAAAGGTTGGAGTTTCGAGCGCACCCGGTGGTGCAGCGGCGCTTTTTTTCTTTGGGCTGAAAGCTCTGAAGAAATGTTTTGACGGTGGTGAGAGTGGAGCAGGACTGTCTCCGTGGCGCAATTGGCAAGCGTGATCGGCTGTTAACCAAAAGGTTCGAGGTTCGAGCCCACGCGGTGGTGGTGCGGCGCTTTTTTTTTGGGGGTGATAGCTCTGAAGAAATGGCCTGACGGTGGTGAGAGTGGAGCACGACTGTCTCCATGGCGCAATTGGCTTGCGCGATCGGCTGTTAACCGAAAGGTTGGAAGTTCGAGCCCAACCGGTGGTGGTGCGGCGCTTTTTTTTCTTTGGGGTGATAGCTCTGAAGAAATGTTCTGACGGTGGTGAGAGTGGAGCACGACTGTCTCCGTGGGGCAATTGGCTAGCGCGATCGGCTGTTAACCGAAAGTTTGGAGGTTCGAGCCCACCCAGTGGTGGTGCGGCGCTTTTTTTTTCTCTGGGCTGAGAGCTTTGAAGATATGTTCTGACGGTGGTGAGAGTGGAGCAGGACTCTCTCCGGTGCGCAATTGGCTAGCGCGATTTTGTTGTTAACCAAAAAGTTGGAGGTTTGAGCCCACCCGGTGGTGGTGCGGCGCTTTTTTTCTTTGCGCTGATAGCTTTGAAGATATGTTCTTATGGTGGTGAGAGTGGAGCAAGACTGTCTCCGTGGCGCAATGAGCTAGCGCGATCGGCTGTTAACCGAAAGGTTGGAGGTTTGAGCCCACCCGGTGGTGGTGCGGCGCTTTTTTTTCTGTGAGCTGATAGCTTTGATGATATGTTCTGATGGTGGTGAGAGTGGAGCAGGACTGTCCCCGTGGCGCCATTGGCTAGCGCGATCGGCTGTTAACCGAAAAGTTGCAGGTTCGAGCCCTCCCGGGTGGTGTGTGTTGCTTTTTTCTTTGCGCTGATAGCTTTGAAGATATGTTCTGATGGTGGTGAGCGTGGAGCACGATTGTCTCCGTGGCGCAATTGGCTAGCGCGATCGGCCGTTAACCGAAAGTTTGGTGTATCGAGCCCTCCCGGGAGTGGTGTGTTTCTTTTTTCTTTGCGCTGATAGCTTTGAATATATGTTCTGATGGTGGTGAGAGTAGAGCAAGACTGTCTCCGTAGCGCAGTTGGCTAGCGCTATCGGCTGTTAACCAAAAGTTTGGAGGTTCGAGCCCACCCGGTGGTGGTGCGGCGCTTTTTTTCTTTGGGCTGATAGCTTTGAAGATATGTTTTGACGGTGGTGAGAGTGGAGCAGGACTGTCTCCGTGGCGCAATTGGCAAGCGTGATCGGCTGTTAACCAAAAGGTTCGAGGTTCGAGCCCACGCGGTGGTGGTGCGGCGCTTTTTTTTCTTTGGGGCGATAGCTCTGAAGAAATGGTCTGACGGTGGTGAGAGTGGAGCACGACTGTCTCCGTGGCGCAGTTGGCTAGCGCGATCGACTGTTAACCGAAAGGTTGGAGGTTCGAGCCCACCCGGTGATGGTGTGGCGCTGATTTTCCTTTGTGCTGATAGCTTTGAAGATATGTTCTGACGGTGGTGAGAGTGGAGCAGGACTGTCTCCGTGGCGCAATTGGCTAGCGCGATTGGCTGTTAACCGAAAGGTTGGAGGTTCGAGCCCACCCGGTGGTGGTGCGGTGCTTTTTTTTTCTTTGGGCTGATAGCTTTGAAGATATGTTCTGGTGGTGGTGAGAGTGGAGCAGGACTGTCTCCGTGGCGCAATTGGCTTGCGCGATCGGCTGTTAACCGAAAGGTTGGAGTTTCGAGCCCTCCCGGGAGTGGTGTGTTGCTTCTTATCTTTGCGCTGATAGCTTTGAAGATATGTTCTGATGGTGGTGAGAGTAGAGCACGACTGTCTCCGTGGCGCAATTGGCTAGCGCGATCGGCTGTTAACCAAAAGGTTGGAGTTTCGAGCCCACGCGGTGGTGGTGCGGCGCTCTTTTTTCTTTGGGCGGATAGCTTTGAAGATATGTTCTGATGGTGGTGAGAGTAGAGCAGGACTGTCTCCGTGGCGCAATTGGCTAGCGCGATCGGCTGTTAACCGAAAGTTTGGAGGTTCGAGCCAACCCGGTGGTGGTGCGGCGCTTTTTTTTCTTTGTGCTGATAGCTTTGAAGATATGTTATCATGGTGGTGAGAGTGGAGCAGGACTGTCTCCGTGGCGCAATTGGCTAGCGCGATTGGCTGTTAACCGAAGGGTTGGAGGTTCGAGCCAACCCGGTGGTGGTGCGGTGCTTTTTTTTCTTTGGGCTGATAGCTTTGAAGATAAGTTCTGATGGTGGTGAGAGTGGAGCAGGACTGTCTCCGTGGCGCAATTGGCTAGCGCGATCGGCTGCTAACCAAAAAGTCGGAGGTTTGAGCCCACCCGGTGGTGGTGTGGCGCTTTTTTTTCTTTGGGCTGATAGCTTTGAATATATGTTTTGATGGTGGTGAGAGTGGAGCTGGACTGTCTCCGTGGCGCAATTGGCTTGCGCGATCGGCTGTTAACCGAAATGTTGAGGGTTCAGCTCACCAGGTGGTGGTGCGGCGCTTTTTTTTCTTCGTGCTGAAAGCTTTGAAGATATGTTCTGATGGTGGTGAGAGAAGAGCAAGACTGTCAACGTGACGCAATGGGCTAGCGCGATCGGCTGTTAACCGAAAGCTTGGAGTTTCGAGCCCTCCCGGGAGTGGTGTGTTGCTTTTTTCTTTGCGCTGATAGCTTTGAAGATATGTTCTGATGGTGGTGAGAGTGGAGTAGGACTATCTCCTTGGCGCAATTGGCTAGCGCGATTTCGTTGTTAACCGAAAGGTTGGAGGTTTGAGCCCACCCGGTGGTGGTGCGGCGCTTTTTTTTCTTTGCGCTGATAGCTTTGAAGATATGTTCTCATGGTGGTGACAGTGGAGCAAGACTGTCTGCGTGGCGCAATGGGCTAGCGCGATCGGCTGTTAATCGAAAGGTTGGAATTTCGAGCCCTCCCGGGAGTGGTGTGTTGCTTTTTTCTTTGCGGTAATAGCTTTTAAGATATGTTCTGATGGTTGAGAGATAGGAGCAGGACTGTCTTCGTGGCGCAATTGGCTAGCGCGATCGGCTGTTATCCGAAAGGTTAGAGGTTTGAGCCCACCCGGTGGTGGTGCGTCGCTTTTTTTCTTTGGGGTGATAGCTCTGAAGAAATGGTCTGACGGTGGTGAGAGTGGAGCACGACTGTCTCTGTGGCGCCATTGGCTAGCGCAATCGGCTGTTAGCCGAAAGGTTGGAGGTTCGAGCCCACCCGGTGGTGGTGCGGCGCTTTTTTTTTCTTTGGGCTGATAGCTTTGAAGATATGTTTTATTGTGGTGAGAGTGGAGCAGGACTGTCTCCGTGGCGCAATTGGCCAGCGCGATCGGCTGTTAACCGAAAAGTTGGAGGTTCGAGCCCTCCCGGGAGTGGTGTGTTGCTTTTTTCTTTGCGCTGATAGCTTTGAAGATGTGTTCTGATGGTGGTGAGAGTGGAGCACGACTGTCTCCGTGGCGCAATTGGTTAGCGCGATCGGCTGTTAACCGAAAGGTTGGAGGTTCGAGCCCTCCCGGTGGTGGTGCGGCGCTTTTTTTTCTGTGGGCTGATAGCTTTGAAGATATGTTCTGATGGTGGTGAGAGTGGAGCAGGACTGTCTTCGTGGCGCAATTGGCTAGCGCGATCGGCTGTTATCCGAAAGGTTGGAGGTTTGAGCCCACCCGGTGGTGGTGCGGCGCTTTTTTTTCTTTGGGGTGATAGCTCTGAAGAAATGGTCTGACTGTGGTGAGAGTGGACTGTCTCTGTGGCGCAATGGGCTAGCGCGATCGGCTGTTAACCAAAAGGTCGGAGGTTCGAGCCTACCGGGTGGTGGTGCGGCGCTTTTTTTCTTTGGGCTGAAAGCTTTGAAGACATGTTATGATGATGGTGAGAGTGGGGCAGGACTGTCTCCGTGGCGCAATAGGCTAGCGCGATCGGCTGTTAACCGAAAGGTTGGAGTTTCGAGCCCACCCGGTGGTGGTGCGGCGCTTTTTTTTCTTTGGGCTGCTAGCTTTGAAGATATGTTCTGATTGTGGTGAGAGTGGAGCAAGACTGTCTCCGTGGCGCAATGGGCTAGTGCGATCGGCTGTTAACCAAAACGTTGGAGTATCGAGCCCTCCCGGGAGTGGTGTGTTGCTTTTTTCTTTGCGCTGATAGCTCTGAAGATATGTTCTGATGGTGGTGAGAGTGGAGTAGGACCATCTCCGTGGCGCAATTGGCTAGCGCGATTTCGTTGTTTACCGAAAGTTGGAGGTTTGAGCCCACCCGGTGGTGGTGCGGCGCTTTTTTTTCTTTGCGCTGATAGCTTTGAAGATATGTTCTGATGGTGGTGAGAGTGGAGCAAGACTGTCTCCGTGGCGCAATGGGCTAGCGCGATCGGCTGTTAGCCGAAAGGTTGGAGTTTCGAGCCCTCCCGGGAGTGGCGTGTTGCTTTTTTCTTTGCGGTAATAGCTTTGAAGATATGTTCTGATGGTGGTGAGAGTGGAGCAGGACTGTCTTCGTGGCGCAATTGGCTAGCGCGATCGGCTGTTATCCGAAAGGTTGGAGGTTTGAGCCCACCCGGTGGTGGTGCGGCGCTTTTTTTTCTTTGGGGTGATAGCTCTGAAGAAATGGTCTGACTGTGGTGAGAGTGGACTGTCTCTGTGGCGCAATGGGCTAGCGCGATCGGCTGTTAACCAAAAGGTCGGAGGTTCGAGCCTACCGGGTGGTGGTGCGGCGCTTTTTTTCTTTGGGCTGAAAGCTTTGAAGACATGTTATGATGATGGTGAGAGTGGGGCAGGACTGTCTCCGTGGCGCAATAGGCTAGCGCGATCGGCTGTTAACCGAAAGGTTGGAGTTTCGAGCCCACCCGGTGGTGGTGCGGCGCTTTTTTTTCTTTGGGCTGCTAGCTTTGAAGATATGTTCTGATTGTGGTGAGAGTGGAGCAAGACTGTCTCCGTGGCGCAATGGGCTAGCGCGATCGGCTGTTAACCGAAAGGTTGGAGTTTCGAGCCCTCCGGGAGTAGTGTGTTGCTTTTTTCTTTGCGGTAATAGCTTTGAAGTTATGTTCTGATGGTGGTGAGAGTGGAGCAGGACTGTCTTCGTGGCGCAATTGGCTAGCGCGATCGGCTGTTATTCGAAAGGTTGGAAGTTTGAGCCCACCCGGTGGTGGTGTGGCGCTTTTTTTTCTTTGGGCTGATAGCTTTGAAGATATGTTCTGACGGTGGTGAGAGTGGAGCAGGACTCTCTCCGTGGCGCAATTGGCTAGCGCGATTGGCTGTCAACCGAAAGGTTGGAGGTTCGAGCCCACCCGGTGGTGGTGCGGTGCTTTTTTTTATTTGGGCTGATAGCTTTGAAGATATGTTCTGATGGTGGTGAGAGTGGAGCAGGACTGTGTCCGTGGCGCAATGGGCTAGCGCGATCGGCTGTTAACCGAAAAGTTGGAGGTTCGAGCCCACCCGGTGGTGGTGCGGCGCTTTTTCTTCTTTGGGCTGATAGCTTTGAAGGTATGTTCTGACGGTGGTGAGAGTGGAGCAGGACTCTCTCCGTGGTGCAATTGGCTAGCGCAATCGGCTGTTAACCGAATCGTCGGAGGTTCGAGCCCACCCGGTGGTGGTGTGGCGCTTTTTTTTCTTTGGGCTGATAGCTTTAAGATATGTTCTGATGGTGGTGAGAGTGGAGCTGGACTGTCTCCGTGGCGCAATTGGCTTGCGCAATCGGCTGTGAACCGAAAGGTTGGAGGTTCGAGCCCACCCGGTGGTGGATCGGCGCTTTTTTTTCTTTGGGCTGATAGCTTTGAAGTAATGTTCTCATGGTGGTGAGAGTGGAGCAGGACTGTCTCCGTGGCGCAATTGGCTAGCGCGATGGGCTGTTAACCGAAAATTTGGAGGTTCCAGCGGTCCGAGGTGGGCTGTGTTCCTTTTTTTATTGCGCTGATAGCTTTGATGATATGTTCTGATGGTGGTGAGAGTGGAGCACGATTGTCTCCGTGGCGCAATTGGCTAGCGCGACCGGCTGTTAACCGAAAGGTTGGAGGTTCGAGCCCAACCGGTGGTGGTCCGGCGCTTTTTTTTCTTTGGGCTGATAGCTTTGAAGATATGTTCTAATTGTGGTGAGAGTGGAGCAGGACTGTCTCCGTGGCGCAATGGGCTAGCGCGATCGGCTGTTAACCGAAATGTTGGAGTTTCGAGCCCTCCCGGGAGTAGTGTGTTGCTTTTTTCTTTGCGGTAATAGCTTTGAAGATATTTTCTGATGGTGGTGAGAGTGGAGCGCGATTGTCTCCGTGGCGCAATTGGCTAGCGCGATCGGCTGTTATCCGAAAGGTTGGAGGTTTGAGCCCACCCGGTGGTGGTGTGGCGCTTTTTTTTCTTTGGGCTGATAGCTTTGAAGATATGTTCTGATGGTGGTGAGAGTGGAGCTGGACTGTCTCCGTGGCGCAATTGGCTTGCGCGATCGGCTGTTAACCGAAAGGTTGGAGTTTCGAGCCCACCCGGTGGTGGTGCGGCGCTTTTTTTTCTTTGGGCTGATCGCTTTGAAGATATGTTCTGATGGTGGTGAGAGTAGAGCAGGACTGTCTCCGTGGCGCAATTGAGCTAGCGCGATCGGCTGTTAACCGAAAGGTTGGAGTTTCGAGCCCTCCCGGGAGTGGTGTGTTGCTTCTATTCTTTGCGCTGATAGCTTTGAAGATATGTTCTGATGGTGGTGAGAGTGGAGCACGACTGTCTATGTGGCGCAGTTCGCTAGCGTGATCGGCTGTTAACCGAAATGTTGGAGGTTCGAGCCCACCCGGTGGTGGTGCGTTGCTTTTTTTTATTGGGCTGATAGCTTTGAAGATATGTTCTTATGGTGGTGAGAGTGGAGCAGGACTGTCTCCGTGGCGCAATTGGCTAGCGCGATCGGCTGTTAACCGAAAAGTCGGAGGTTTGAGCCCACCCGGTGGTGGTGTGGCGCTTTTTTTTCTTTGGGCTGATAGCTTTGAAGATATGTTCTGATAGTGGTGAGAATGGAGCTGGACTGTCTCTGTGGCGCAATTGGCTTGCGCGATCGGCTGTTACCCGAAAGGTTGAGGGTTCAGCCCACCCGGTGGTGGTGCGGCGCTTTTTTTTCTGCGCGCTGATAGCTTTGAAGATATGTTCTGATGGTGGTAAGAGTAGAGCAAGACTGTCTCCGTGGCGCAATGGGCTAGCGCGATCGGCTGTTAACCGAAAGGGGGAGTTTCGAGCCCTCCCGTGAGTGGTGTGTTGCTTTTTTCTTCGCTGATAGCTTTGAAGATATGTTCTGATGGTGGTGAGAGTGGAGTAGGACTATCTCCGTTGTGCAATTGGCTAGCGCGATTTCGGTTTTAACCGAAAGGTTGGATGTTTGAGCCCACCAGGTGGTGGTGCGGCGCTTTTTTTTCTTGGCGCTGATAGCTTTCAAGATATGTTCTGATGGCGGTGAGAGTGGAGCAAGACCATCTCCGTGGCGCAATGGGCTAGCGCGATCGGCTGTTAACCGAAAGGTTGGAAATTCGAGCCCTCCCGGGAGTGGTGTGTTGCTTTTTTCTTTGCGGTAATAGCTTTAAAGATATGTTCTGATGGTGGCGAGAGTGGAGCAGGACTGTCTTCGTGGCGCAATTGGCTAGCGCGATCGGCTGTTATCCGAAAGGTTTGAGGTTTGAGCCCACCCGGTGGTGGTGCGGCGCTTTTTTTTTCTTTGGGGTGACAGCTCTGAAGAAATGGTCTGACGGTGGCGAGAGTGGAGCAGGACTGTCTCCGTGGCGCAATGGGCTAGCGCGATCGGCTGTTAACCGAAAGGTTTGAGTTTCGAGCCCTCCCGGGAGTAGTGTGTTGCTTTTTTCTTTGCGGTTAAGCTTTGAAGATATGTTCTGATGGTGGTGAGAGTGGAGCACGACTGTCTCTGTGGCACAATTGGCTAGCGCGATTGGCTGTTAACCGAAAGGTTGGAGGTTCGAGCCCACCCGGTGGTGGTGCGATGCTTTTTTTTCTTTGGGCTGATAGCTTTGAAGATATGTTCTGATGGTGGTGAGAGTGGAGCAGGACTGTCTCCGTGGCGCAATTGGCTAGCGCAATCGGCTGTTAACCGAATCGTCGGAGTTTCGAGCCCACCCGGTGGTGGTGCGGCGCTTTTTTTTCTTTGGGATGATAGCTTTGAAGATATGTTCTGATGGTGGTGAGAGTAGAGCATGACTGTCTCCGTGGCGCAATTGGCTAGCGCGATCGGCTGTTAACCGAAAGGTTGGAGTTTCGAGCCCTCCCGGGAGAGGTGTGTTGCTTCTTTTCTTTGCGCTGATAGCTTTGAAGATATGTTCTGATGGTGGTGAGAGTGGAGCACGACTGTCTCCGTGGCGCAGTTCGCTAGCGCGATCGGCTGTTAACCGAAAGGTTGGAGGTTCGAGCCCACCCGGTGGTGGTGTGGCGCTTTTTTTTCTTTGGGCTGATAGCTTTGAAGATATGTTATGATGATGGTGAGAGTGGAGCTGGACTGTCTCCGTGGCGCAATTGGCTTGCGCTTCGGCTGTGAACCGAAAGGTTGGAGGTTCCAGCCCACCCGGTGATGGTGCGGCGCTTTTTTTTCTTTGGGGTGATAGCTCTGAAGAAATGTTCTGACGGTGATGAGAGTGGAGCAGGACTGTCCCCGTGGCGCAATTGGCTAGCGCGATCGGCTATTAACCGAAAAGTTGGAGGTTCCAGCCGTCCCGGGTGGGCTGTGTTGGTTTTTTTATTGCGCTGATAGCTTTGAAGATATTTTCTGATGGTGGTGAGAGTGGAGCACGATTGTCTCCGTGGCGCAATTGGCTAGCGCGATCGGCTGTTAACCGAAAGGTTGGAGGTTCGAGCCAACCCGGTGGTGGTGCGGCGCTTTTTTTTCTTTGGGCTGATAGCTTTGAAGATATGTTCTAATTGTGGTGAGAGTGGAGCAGGACTGTCTCCTTGGCGCAATGGGCTAGCGCGATCGGCTGTTAACCGAAAGGTTGGAGTTTCGAGCCCTCCCGGGAGTAGTGTGTTGCTTTTTCTTTGCGGTAATAGCTTTGAAGTTATGTTCTGATGGTGGTGAGAGTGGAGCAGAACTGTCTTCGTGGCGCAATTGGCTAGCGCGATCGGCTGTTATCCGAAAGGTTGGAGGTTTGAGCCCACCCGGTGGTGGTGTGGCGCTTTTTTTTCTTTGGGCTGATAGCTTTGAAGATATGTTCTGACGGTGGTGAGAGTGGAGCAGGACTCTCTCCGTTGCGCAATTGGCTAGCGCGATTGGCTGTCAACCAAAGGTTGGAGGTTCGAGCCCACCCGGTGGTGGTGCGGTGCTTTTTTTTCTTTGGGCTGATAGCTTTGAAGATATGTTGTGATGGTGGTGAGAGTGGAGCAGGACTGTCTCCGATGCGCAATTGGCTAGTGCGATCGGCTGTTAACCAAAAGGTCGGAGGTTCGAGCCCACCCGGGGGTGGTGCGGCGCTTTTTTTTCTTTGGGCTGATAGCTTTGAAGATATGTTCTGATGGTGGTGAGAGTGGAGCAGGACTGTGTCCGTGGCGCAATGGGCTAGCGCGGTCGGCTGTTAACCGAAAAGTTGGAGGTTCGAGCCCACCCGGTGGTGGTGCGGCGCTTTTTCTTCTTTGGGCTGATAGCTTTGAAGGTATGTTCTGACGGTGGTGAGAGTGGAGCTGGACTCTCTCCGTGGCTCAATTGGCTAGCGCGATTGGCTGTTAACCGAATGGTTGGAGGTTCGAGCCCACCCGGTGGTGGTGTGGCGCTTTTTTTTCTTTGGGCTGATAGCTTTGAAGATATGTTATGATGATGGTGAGAGTGGAGCTGGACTGTCTCCGTGGCGCAATTGGCTTGCGCTATCGGCTGTGAACCGAAAGGTTGGAGGTTCCAACCCACCCGGTGATGGTGCGGCGCTTTTTTTTCTTTGGGGTGATAGCTCTGAAGAAATGTTCTGACGGTGGTGAGTGTGGAGCAGGACTGTCCCCGTGGCGCAATTGGCTAGCGCGATCGGCTATTAACCAAAAAGTTGGAGGTTCCAGCCATCCGGGGGGGGCTGTGTTCCTTTTTTTATTGCGCTGATAGCATTGAAGATATGTTCTGATGGTGTTGAGAGTGGAGCAGGACTGTCTTCGTGGCGCAATTGGCTAGCGCGATCGGCTGTTATCCGAAAGGTTGGAGTTTCGAGCCCACCCGGTGGTGGTGCGGCACTTTTTTTTCTTTGGGCTGATAGCTTTGAAGATATGTTCTGATGGTGGTGAGAGTAGAGCAGGACTGTCTCCGTGGCGCAATTGGCTAGCGCGATTGGCTGTTAACCGAAAGGTTGGAGTTTCGAGCCCTCCCGGGATTGGTGTGTTGCTTCTTTTCTTTGCGCTGATAGCTTTGAAGATATGTTCTGATGGTGGTGAGTGTGGAGCACGACTGTCTCCGTGGCGCAGTTCGCTAGCGTGATTGGCTGTTAACTGAAAGGTTGGAGGTTCGAGCCCACCCGGTGGTGGTGCGGCGCTTTTTTTTCTTTGTGCTGATAGCTTTGAAGATATGTTCTCATGGTGGTGAGAGTGGAGCAGGATTGTCTCCGTGGCGCAGTTGGCTAGCGCGATCGGCTGTTAACCGAAAAGTCAGAGGTTTGAGCCCACCCGGTGGTGGTGTGGCGCTTTTTTTTCTTTGGGCTGATAGCTTTGAAGATATGTTCTGATGGTGGTGAGAGTGGAGCTGGACTGTCTCCGTGGCGCAATTGGCTTGCGCGATCGGCTGTTACCCGAAAGGTTGAGGGTTCAGCCCACCCGGTGGTGGTGCGGCGCTTTTTTTCTTCGCGCTGATAGCTTTGAATATATGTTCTGATGGTGGTGAGAGTAGAGCAAGAATGTCTCCGGGGCGCAATGGGCTAGCGCGATCGGCTGTTAACCGAAAGGTTGGAGTTTCGAGCCCTCCCGGGAGTGGTGTGTCGCTTTTTTCTTTGCGGTGATAGCTTTGAAGATAAGTTCTGATGGTGGTGAGGGTGGAGTAGGACTATCTCCGTGGTGCAATTGGCTAGCGCGATTTCGGTTTTAACCAAAAGGTTGGAGGTTTGAGCCCACCAGGTGGTGGTGCGGCGCTTTTTTTTCTTTGCGCTGATAGCTTTGAAGATATGTTCTGATGGCGGTGAGAGTGGAGCAAGACTGTCTCCGTGGCGCAATGGGCAAGCGCGATCGGCTGTTAACCGAAAGGTTGGAGTTTCGAGCCCTCCCGGGAGTGGTGTGTTGTCTTTTTTGCGGTAATAGCTTTGAAGATATGTTCTGATGGTGGCGAGAGTGGAGCAGGACTGTCTTCGTGGCGCAATTGGCTAGCGCGATCGGCTGTTATCCGAAAGGTTGGAGGTTTGAGCCCACCCGGTGGTGGTGCGGCGCTTTTTTTTTCTTTGGGGTGACAGCTCTGAAGAAATGGTCTGATGGTGGTGAGAGTGGAGCAGGATTGTCTCCGTGGCGCTATGGGCTAGCGCGATCGGCTGTTAACCGAAAGGTTGGAGTTTCGAGCCCTCCCGGGAGTAGTGTGTTGCTTTTTTCTTTGCGGTAATAGCTTTGAAGATATGTTCTGATGGTGGTGAGAGTGGAGCAGGACTGTCTTCGTTGCGCAATTGGCTAGCGCGATCGGCTGTTATCCGAAAGGTTGGAGGTTTGAGCCCACCCGGTGGTGGTGCGGCGCTTTTTTTTCTTCGGGGTGATAGCTCTGAAGAAATGGTCTGACGGTGGTGAGAGTGGAGCGCGACTGTCTCTGTGGCGCAATTGGCTAGCGCGATTGGCTGTTAACCGAAAGGTTGGAGGTTCGAGCCCACCCGGTGGTGGTGCGGTGCTTTTTTTTCTTTGGGCTGATAGCTTTGAAGATATGTTCTGATGGTGGTGAGAGTGGAGCAGGACTGTCTCCGTGGCGCAATTGGCTAGCGCGATCGGCTGTTAACCAAAAGGTCGGAGTTTCGAGCCCACCCGGTGGTGGTGCGGTGCTTTTTTTTCTTTGGGCTGATAGCTTTGAAGATATGTTCTGATGGTGGTGAGAGTGGAGCAGGACTGTCTCCGTGGCGCAATTGGCTGGCGCAATCGGCTGTTAACCGAATCGTCGCAGGTTCGAGCCCACCCGGTGGTGGTGTGGCGCTTTTTTTTCTTTGGGCTGTTAGCTTTGAAGATATGTTCTGATGGTGGTGTGAGTGGAGCTGGACTGTCTCCGTGGCGCAATTGGCTTGCGCGATCGGCTGTGAACCGAAAAGTTGGAGGTTCGAGCCCACCCGGTGGTGGTGCGGCGCTTTTTTTTCTTTGCGCTGATAGCTTTGAAGATATGTTCTGATGGTGGTGAGAGTAGAGCAAGACTGTCTCCGTGGCGCAATGGGCTAGCACGATTGGCTGTTAACCGAAAGGTTGGACTTTCGAGCCCTCCCGGGAGTGGTGTGTTGCTTTTTTCTTTGCGCTGATAGCTTTGAAGATATGTTCTGATGGTGGTGAGAGTGGTGCAGGACTATCTCCGTGGCGCAATTGGCTAGCGCGATTTCGTTGTTAACCGAAAGGTTGGAGGTTGGAGCCCACCCAGTGGTGGTGCGGCGCTTTTTTTTTCTTTGTGCTGCTAGCTTTGAAGATATGTTCTGATTGTGGTGAGAGTAGAGCAAGACTGTCTCCGTGGCGCAATGGGCTAGCGCGATTGGCTGTTAACCGAAAGGTTGGAGTTTCGAACCCTCCCGGGTGTGGTGTGTTGCTTTTTTCTTTGCGCTAATAGCTTTGAAGATATGTTCTGATGGTGGTGAGAGTGGAGCAGGACTGTCATCGTGGCGCAATTGGCTAGCGCGATCGGCTGTTATCCGAAAGGTTGGAGGTTTGAGCCCACCCGGTGGTGGTGCGGCGCTTTTTTTTCTTTGGTGTGATAGCTCTGAAGAAATGGTCTGACGGTGGTGAGAGTGGAGCACGACTGTCTCTGTGGCGCAATGGGCTAGCGCGATCGGCTGTTAACCGAAAGGTTGGAGGTTCGAGCCCACCCGGTGTTGGTGCGGCGCTTTTTTTTCTTTGGTCTAGCTCTGAAGAAATGTTCTGACGGTGGTGAGAGTGGAGCAGGACTGTCCCCGTGGCCCAATTGGCTAGCGCGATCGGCTATTAACCGAAAAGTTGGAGGTTCCAGCCGTCCCGGGTGGGCTGTGTTGGTTTTTTTATTGCGCTGATAGCTTTGAAGATATTTTGTGATGGTGGTGAGAGTGGAGCACGATTGTCTCCGTGGCGCAATTGGCTAGCGCGATCGGCTGTTAACCGAAAGGTTGGAGGTTCGAGCCAACCCGGTGGTGGTGCGGCGCTTTTTTTTCTTTGGGCTGATAGCTTTGAAGATATGTTCTAATTGTGGTGAGAGTGGAGCAGGACTGTCTCCTTGGCGCAATGGGCTAGCGCGATCGGCTGTTAACCGAAAGGTTGGAGTTTCGAGCCCTCCCGGGAGTAGTGTGTTGCTTTTTCTTTGCGGTAATAGCTTTGAAGTTATGTTCTGATGGTGGTGAGAGTGGAGCAGAACTGTCTTCGTGGCGCAATTGGCTAGCGCGATCGGCTGTTATCCGAAAGGTTGGAGGTTTGAGCCCACCCGGTGGTGGTGTGGCGCTTTTTTTTCTTTGGGCTGATAGCTTTGAAGATATGTTCTGACGGTGGTGAGAGTGGAGCAGGACTCTCTCCGTTGCGCAATTGGCTAGCGCGATTGGCTGTCAACCAAAGGTTGGAGGTTCGAGCCCACCCGGTGGTGGTGCGGCGCTTTTTCTTCTTTGGGCTGATAGCTTTGAAGGTATGTTCTGACGGTGGTGAGAGTGGAGCAGGACTCTCTCCGTGGCGCAATTGGCTAGCGCGATTGGCTGTTAACCGAAAGGTTGGAGGTTCGAGCCCACCCGGTGGTGGTGCGGTGCTTTTTTTCTTTGTGCGGATAGCTCTGAAGATATGTTCTGATGGTGGTGAGAGTGGAGCAGGACTGTCTCCGTGGCGCAATGGGCTAGCGCGGTCGGCTGTTAACCGAAAAGTTGGAGGTTCGAGCCCACCCGGTGGTGGTGCGGCGTTTTCTTCTTTGGGCTGATAGCTTTGAAGGTATGTTCTGACGGTGGTGAGAGTGGAGCTGGACTCTCTCCGTGGCGCAATTGGCTAGCGCGATTGGCTGTTAACCGAATGGTTGGAGGTTCGAGCCCACCCGGTGGTGGTGCGGTGCTTTTTTTTCTTTGTGCTGATAGCTTTGAAGATATGTTCTGATGGTGGTGAGAGTGGAGCAGGACTGTCTCCGTGGCGCAATTGGCTAGCGCAATCGGCTGTCAACCGAATCGTCGGAGGTTCGAGCCCACCCGGTGGTGGTGTGGCGCTTTTTTTTCTTTGGGCTGATAGCTTTGAAGATATGTTCTGATGGTGGTGAGAGTGGAGCTGGACTGTCTCCGTGGCGCAATTGGCTTGCGCGATCGGCTGTGAACTGAAAGGTTGGAGGTTCGAGCCCACCCGGGGGTGGATCGGCGCTTTTTTTTCTTTGGGCTGATAGCTTTGAAGATATGTTCTCATGGTGGTGAGAGTGGAGCAGGACTGTCTCCATGGCGCAATTGGCTAGCGCGATTGGCTGTTAACCGAAAAGTTGGAGGTTCCAGCCGTCCGGGGTGGGCTGTGTTCCTTTTTTTATTGCGCTGATAGCTTTGAAGATATGTTCTGATGGTGGTGAGAGTGGAGCACGATTGTCTCCGTGGCGCAATTGGCTAGCGCGATCGGCTGTTAACCGAAAGGTTGGAGGTTCGAGCCCACCCGGTGGTTGTGCGGCGCTTTTCTTTCTTTGGGCTGATAGCTTTGAAGATATGTTCTAATTGTGGTGAGAGTGGAGCAGGACTGTCTCCGTGGCGCAATGGGCTAGCGCGATCGGCTGTTAACCGAAATGTTGGAGTTTCGAGTCCTCCCGGGAGTAGTGTGTTGCTTTTTTCTTTGCGGTATTAGCTTTGAAGATATTTTCTGATGGTGGTGAGAGTGGAGCACGATTGTCTCCGTGGCGCAATTGGCTAGCGCGATCGGCTGTTAACCGAAAGGTTGGAGGTTCGAGCCCACCCGGTGGTGGTGCGGCGCTTTTTTTTCTTTGGGCTGATAGCTTTGAAGATATCTTCTAATTGTGGTGAGATTGGAGCATGACTGTCTCCGTGGCGCAATGGGCTAGCGCGATCGGCTGTTAACCGAAAGGTTGGAGTTTCGAGCCCTCCCGGGAGTAGTGTGTTGCTTTTTTCTTTGCGGTAATAGCTTTGAAGATATGTTCTGATGGTGGTGAGAGTGGAGCAGGACTGTCTTCGTGGCGCAATTGGCTAGCACGATCGGCTGTTATCCGAAAGGTTGGAGGTTTGAGCCCACCGGGTGGTGGTGTGGCGCTTTTTTTATCTTTGGGCTGATAGCTTTGAAGATATGTTCTGACGGTGGTGAGAGTGGAGCAGGACTCTCTCCGTGGCGCAATTGGCTAGCGCGATTGGCTGTTAACCGAAAGGTTGGAGGTTCGAGCCTACCCGGTGGTGGTGCGGTGCTTTTTTTTCTTTGGGCTGATAGCTTAGAAGATATGTTCTGATGGTGGTGAGAGTGGAGCAGGACTGTGTCCGTGGCACAATGGGCTAGCGCGATCGGCTGTTAACCGAAAAGTTGGAGGTTCGAGCCCACCCAGTGGTGGTGCGGCGCTTTTTCTTCTTTGGGCTAATAGCTTTGAAGGTATGTTCTGACGGTGGTGAGAGTGGAGCAGGACCCTCTCCGTGGCGCAATTGGCTAGCGCGATTGGCTGTTAACCGAAAGGTTGGAGGTTCGAGCCCACCCGGTGGTGGTGCGGTGCTTTTTTTTCTTTGTGCGGATAGCTCTGAAGATATGTTCTGATGGTGGTGAGAGTGGAGCAGGACTGTCTCCGTGGCGCAATTGGCTAGCGCAATCGGCTGTTAACCGAAAGGTTGGAGGTTCGAGCCTACCCGGTGGTGGTGCGGCGCTTTTTCTTCTTTGGGCTGATAGCTTTGAAGATATGTTCTGATGGTGGTGAGAGTGGAGCAGGACTGTCTCCGTGGCGCAATGGGCTAGCGCGATCGGCTGTTAACCGAAAAGTTGGAGGTTCGAGCCCACCCGCTGGTGGTGCGGCGCTTTTTCTTCTTTGGGCTGATAGCTTTGAAGGTATGTTCTGACGGTGGTGAGAGTGGAGCTGGACTCTCTCCGTGGCGCAATTGGCTAGCGCGATTGGCTGTTAACCGAAAGGTTGGAGGTTCGAGCCCACCCGGTGGTGGTGCGGTGCTTTTTTTTGTGCTGATAGCTTTGAAGATATGTTCTGATGGTGGTGAGAGTGGAGCAGGACTGTCTCCGTGGCGCAATTGGCTAGCGCAATCGGCTGTCAACCGAATCGTCGGAGGTTCGAGCCCACCCGGTGGTGGTGTGGCGCTTTTTTTTTCTTTGGGCTGATAGCTTTGAAGATATGTTCTGATGGTGGTGAGAGTGGAGCTGGACTGTCTCCGTGGCGCAATCGGCTTGCGCGATCGGCTGTGAACCGAAAGGTTGGAGGTTCGAGCCCACCCGGGGGTGGATCGGCGCTTTTTTTTCTTTGGGCTGATAGCTTTGAAGATATGTTCTCATGGTGGTGAGAGTGGAGCAGGACTGTCTCCGTGGCGCAATTGGCTAGCGCGATTGGCTGTTAACCGAAAAGTTGGAGGTTCCAGCCGTCCGGGGTGGGCTGTGTTCCTTTTTTTATTGCGCTGATAGCTTTGAAGATATGTTCTGATGGTGGTGAGAGTGGAGCACGATTGTCTCCGTGGCGCAATTGGCTAGCGCGATCGGCTGTTAACCGAAAGGTTGGAGGTTCGAGCCCACCCGGTGGTGGTGTGGCGCTTTTTTTTTCTTTGGGCTGATAGCTTTGAAGATATGTTCTGACGGTGGTGAGAGTGGAGCAGGACTCTCTCCGTGGCGCAATTGGCTAGCGCGATTGGCTGTTAACCGAAAGGTTGGAGGTTCGAGCCTACCCGGTGGTGGTGCGGTGCTTTTTTTTCTTTGGGCTGATAGCTTAGAAGATATGTTCTGATGGTGGTGAGAGTGGAGCAGGACTGTGTCCGTGGCACAATGGGCTAGCGCGATCGGCTGTTAACCGAAAAGTTGGAGGTTCGAGCCCACCCGGTGGTGGTGCGGCGCTTTTTCTTCTTTGGGCTGATAGCTTTGAAGGTATGTTCTGACGGTGGTGAGAGTGGAGCAGGACTCTCTCCGTGGCGCAATTGGCTAGCGCGATTGGCTGTTAACCGAAAGGTTGGAGGTTCGAGCCCACCCGGTGGTGGTGCGGTGCTTTTTTTTCTTTGTGCGGATAGCTCTGAAGATATGTTCTGATGGTGGTGAGAGTGGAGCAGGACTGTCTCCGTGGCGCAATTGGCTAGCGCAATCGGCTGTTAACCGAAAGGTTGGAGGTTCGAGCCTACCCGGTGGTGGTGCGGTGCTTTTTTTTCTTTGGGCTGATAGCTTAGAAGATATGTTCTGATGGTGGTGAGAGTGGAGCAGGACTGTGTCCGTGGCACAATGGGCTAGCGCGATCGGCTGTTAACCGAAAAGCTGGAGGTTCGAGCCCACCCGGTGGTGGTGCGGCGCTTTTTCTTCTTTGGGCTGATAGCTTTGAAGGTATGTTCTGACGGTGGTGAGAGTGGAGCAGGACTCTCTCCGTGGCGCAATTGGCTAGCGCGATTGGCTGTTAACCGAAAGGTTGGAGGTTCGAGCCCACCCGGTGGTGGTGCGGTGCTTTTTTTTCTTTGGGCTGATAGCTTTGAAGATATGTTCTGATGGTGGTGAGAGTGGAGCAGGACTGTGTCCGTGGCACAATGGGCTAGCGCGATCGGCTGTTAACCGAAAAGTTGGAGGTTCGAGCCCACCCGGTGGTGGTGCGGCGCTTTTTCTTCTTTGGGCTGATAGCTTTGAAGGTATGTTCTGACGGTGGTGAGAGTGGAGCAGGACTCTCTCCGTGGCGCAATTGGCTAGCGCGATTGGCTGTTAACCGAAAGGTTGGAGGTTCGAGCCCACCCGGTGGTGGTGCGGTGCTTTTTTTTCTTTGGGCTGATAGCTTTGAAGATATGTTCTGATGGTGGTGAGAGTGGAGCAGGACTGTGTCCGTGGCACAATGGGCTAGCGCGATCGGCTGTTAACCGAAAAGTTGGAGGTTCGAGCCCACCCGGTGGTGGTGCGGCGCTTTTTCTTCTTTGGGCTGATAGCTTTGAAGGTATGTTCTGACGGTGGTGAGAGTGGAGCAGGACTCTCTCCGTGGCGCAATTGGCTAGCGCGATTGGCTGTTAACCGAAAGGTTGGAGGTTCGAGCCCACCCGGTGGTGGTGCGGTGCTTTTTTTTCTTTGGGCTGATAGCTTAGAAGATATGTTCTGATGGTGGTGAGAGTGGAGCAGGTCTGTGTCCGTGGCACAATGGGCTTGCGCGATTGGCTGTTAACCGAAAGGTTGGAGGTTCGAGCCCACCCGGTGGTGGTGTGGCGCTTTTTTTCTTTGGGCTGATAGCTTTGAAGATTTGTTCTAATTGTGGTGAGAGTGGAGCAGGACTGTCTCCGTGGCGCAATGGGCTAGCGCGATCGGCTGTTAACCGAAAGGTTGGAGTTTCGAGCCCTCCCGGGAGTAGTGTGTTGCTTTTTTCTTTGCGGTAATAGCTTTGAAGATATGTTCTGATGGTGGTGAGAGTGGAGCAGGACTGTCTTCGTGGCGCAATTGGCTAGCACGATCGGCTGTTATCCGAAAGGTTGGAGGTTTGAGCCCACCCGGTGGTGGTGTGGCGCTTTTTTTTCTTTGGGCTGATAGCTTTGAAGATATGTTCTGACTGTGGTGAGAGTGGAGCAGGACTCTCTCCGTGGCGCAATTGGCTAGCGCGATTGGCTGTTAACCGAAAGGTTGGAGGTTCGAGGCTACCCGGTGGTGGTGCGGTGCTTTTTTTTCTTTGGACTGATAGCTTAGAAGATATGTTCTGATGGTGGTGAGAGTGGAGCAGGACGGTGTCCGTGGCACAATGGGCTAGCGCGGTCGGCTGCTAACCGAAAAGTTGGAGGTTCGAGCCCACCCGGTGGTGGTGCGGCGCTTTTTCTTCTTTGGGCTGATAGCTTTGAAGGTATGTTCTGACGGTGGTGAGAGTGGAGCAGGACTCTCCCGTGGCGCAATTGGCTAGCGCGATTGGCTGTTAACCGAAAGGTTGGAGGTTCGAGCCCACCCGGTGGTGGTGCGGTGCTTTTTTTTCTTTGTGCGGATAGCTTTGAAGATATGTTCTGATGGTGGTGAGAGTGGAGCAGGACTGTCTCCGTGGCGCAATTGGCTAGCGCAATCGGCTGTTAACCGAATCGTCGGAGGTTCGAGCCCACCCGGTGGTGGTGTGGCGGTTTTTTTTTCTTTGGGCTGATAGCTTTGAAGATATGTTCTGATGGTGGTGAGAGTGGAGCTGGACTGTCTCCGTGGCGCAATTGGCTTGCGCGATCGGCTGTGAACCGAAAGGTTGGAGGTTCGAGCCCACCCGGTGGTGGATCGGCGCTTTTTTTTCTTTGGGCTGATAGCTTTGAAGATATGTTCTCATGGTGGTGAGATTGGAGCAGGACTGTCTCCGTGGCGCAATTGGCTAGCGCGATTGGCTGTTAACCGAAAAGTTGGAGGTTCCAGCCGTCCGGGGTGGGCTGTGTCCTTTTTTTATTGCGCTGATAGCTTTGAAGATATGTTCTGATGGTGGTGAGAGTGGAGCACGATTGTCTCCGTGGCGCAATTGGCTAGCGCGATCGGCTGTTAACCGAAAGGTTGGAGGTTCGAGCCCACCCGGTGGTGGTGCGGCGCTTTTTTTTCTTTGGGCTGATAGCTTTGAAGATATGTTCTAATTGTGGTGAGAGTGGAGCAGGACTGTCTCCGTGGCGCAATGGGCTAGCGCGATCGGCCGTTAACCGAAAGGTTGGAGTTTCGAGCCCTCCCGGGAGTAGTGTGTTGCTTTTTTCTTTGCGGTAATAGCTTTGAAGGTATGTTCTGATGGTGGTGAGAGTGGAGCAGGACTGTCTTCGTGGCGCAATTGGCTAGCGCGATCGGCTGTTATCCGAAAGGTTGGAGGTTCGAGCCCACCCGGTGGTGGTGCGGCGCTTTTTCTTCTTTGGGCTGATAGCTTTGAAGGTATGTTCTGACGGTGGTGAGAGTGGAGCTGGACTCTCTCCGTGGCGCAATTGGCTAGCGCGATTGGCTGTTAACCGAAAGGTTGGAGGTTCGAGCCCACCCGGTGGTGGTGCGGTGCTTTTTTTTTCTTTGTGCTGATAGCTTTGAAGATATGTTCTGATGGTGGTGAGAGTGGAGCAGGACTGTCTCCGTGGCGCAATTGGCTAGCGCAATCGGCTGTCAACCGAATCGTCGGAGGTTCGAGCCCACCCGGTGGTGGTGTGGCGTTTTTTTTTCTTTGGGCTGATAGCTTTGAAGATATGTTCTGATGGTGGTGAGAGTGGAGCTGGACTGTCTCCGTGGCGCAATTGGCTAGCGCGATTGGCTGTTAACCGAAAAGTTGGAGGTTCCAGCCGTCCGGGGTGGGCTGTGTTCCTTTTTTTATTGCGCTGATAGCTTTGAAGATATGTTCTGATGGTGGTGAGAGTGGAGCACGATTGTCTCCGTGGCGCAATTGGCTAGTGCGATCGGCTGTTAACCGAAAGGTTGGAGGTTCGAGCCCACCCGGTGGTTGTGCAGCGCTTTTCTTTCTTTGGGCTGATAGCTTTGAAGATATGTTCTAATTGTGGTGAGAGTGGAGCAGGACTGTCTCCGTGGCGCAATGGGCTAGCGCGATCGGCTGTTAACCGAAATGTTGGAGTTTCGAGTCCTCCCGGGAGTAGTGTGTTGCTTTTTTCTTTGCGGTATTAGCTTTGAAGATATTTTCTGATGGTGGTGAGAGTGGAGCACGATTGTCTCTGTGGCGCAATTGGCTAGCGCGATCGGCTGTTAACCGAAAGGTTGGAGGTTCGAGCCCACCCGGTGGTTGTGCGGCGCTTTTCTTTCTTTGGGCTGATAGCTTTGAAGATATGTTCTAATTGTGGTGAGAGTGGAGCAGGACTGTCTCCGTGGCGCAATGGGCTAGCACGATCGGCTGTTAACCGAAATGTTGGAGTTTCGAGTCCTCCCGGGAGTAGTGTGTTGCTTTTTTCTTTGCGGTATTAGCTTTGAAGATATTTTCTGATGGTGGTGAGAGTGGAGCACGATTGTCTCCGTGGCGCAATTGGCTAGCGCGATCGGCTGTTAACCGAAAGGTTGGAGGTTCGAGCCCACCCGGTGGTGGTGCGGCGCTTTTTTTTCTTTGGGCTGATAGCTTTGAAGATATCTTCTAATTGTGGTGAGATTGGAGCAGGACTGTCTCCGTGGCGCAACGGGCTAGCGCGATCGGCTGTTAACCGAAAGGTTGGAGTTTCGAGCCCTCCCGGGAGTAGTGTGTTGCTTTTTTCTTTGCGGTAATAGCTTTGAAGATATGTTCTGATGGTGGTGAGAGTGGAGCAGGACTGTCTTCGTGGCGCAATTGGCTAGCACGATCGGCTGTTATCCGAAAGGTTGGAGGTTTGAGCCCACCCGGTGGTGGTGTGGCGCTTTTTTTATCTTTGGGCTGATAGCTTTGAAGATATGTTCTGACGGTGGTGAGAGTGGAGCAGGACTCTCTCCGTGGCGCAATTGGCTAGCGCGATTGGCTGTTAACCGAAAGGTTGGAGGTTCGAGCCTACCCGGTGCTGGTGCGGTGCTTTTTTTTCTTTGGGCTGATAGCTTAGAAGATATGTTCTGATGGTGGTGAGAGTGGAGCAGGACTGTGTCCGTGGCACAATGGGCTAGCGCGATCGGCTGTTAACCGAAAAGTTGGAGGTTCGAGCCCACCCGGTGGTGGTGCGGCGCTTTTTCTTCTTTGGGCTAATAGCTTTGAAGGTATGTTCTGACGGTGGTGAGAGTGGAGCAGGACTCCCTCCGTGGCGCAATTGGCTAGCGCGATTGGCTGTTAACCGAAAGGTTGGAGGTTCGAGCCCACCCGGTGGTGGTGCGGTGCTTTTTTTTCTTTGTGCGGATAGCTCTGAAGATATGTTCTGATGGTGGTGAGAGTGGAGCAGGACTGTCTCCGTGGCGCAATTGGCTAGCGCAATCGGCTGTTAACCGAAAGGTTGGCGGTTCGAGCCTACCCGGTGGTGGTGCGGCGCTTTTTCTTCTTTGGGCTAATAGCTTTGAAGATATGTTCTGATGGTGGTGAGAGTGGAGCAGGACTGTGTCCGTGGCGCAATGGGCTAGCGCGATCGGCTGTTAACCGAAAAGTTGGAGGTTCGAGCCCACCCGGTGGTGGTGCGGCGATTTTTCTTCTTTGGGCTGATAGCTTTGAAGGTATGTTCTGACGGTGGTGAGAGTGGAGCTGGACTCTCTCCGTGGCGCAATTGGCTAGCGCGATTGGCTGTTAACCGAAAGGTTGGAGGTTCGAGCCCACCCGGTGGTGGTGCGGTGCTTTTTTTTTTGTGCTGATAGCTTTGAAGATATGTTCTGATGGTGGTGAGAGTGGAGCAGGACTGTCTCCGTGGCGCAATTGGCTAGCGCAATCGGCTGTCAACCGAATCGTCGGAGGTTCGAGCCCACCCGGTGGTGGTGTGGCGCTTTTTTTTCTTTGGGCTGATAGCTTTGAAGATATGTTCTGATGGTGGTGAGAGTGGAGCTGGACTGTCTCCGTGGCGCAATTGGCTTGCGCGATCGGCTGTGAACCGAAAGGTTGGAGGTTCGAGCCCACCCGGGGGTGGATCGGCGCTTTTTTTTCTTTGGGCTGATAGCTTTGAAGATATGTTCTCATGGTGGTGAGAGTGGAGCAGGACTGTCTCCGTGGCGCAATTGGCTAGCGCGATTGGCTGTTAACCGAAAAGTTGGAGGTTCCAGCCGTCCGGGGTGGGCTGTGTTCCTTTTTTTATTGCGCTGATAGCTTTGAAGATATGTTCTGATGGTGGTGAGAGTGGAGCACGATTGTCTCCGTGGCGCAATTAGCTAGCGCGATCGGCTGTTAACCGAAAGGTTGGAGGTTCGAGCCCACCCGGTGGTTGTGCGGCGCTTTTCTTTCTTTGGGCTGATAGCTTTGAAGATATGTTCCAATTGTGGTGAGAGTGGAGCAGGACTGTCTCCGTGGCGCAATGGGCTAGCGCGATCGGCTGTTAACCGAAATGTTGGAGTTTCGAGTCCTCCCGGGAGTAGTGTGTTGCTTTTTTCTTTGCGGTATTAGCTTTGAAGATATTTTCTGATGGTGGTGAGAGTGGAGCACGATTGTCTCCGTGGCGCAATTGGCTAGCGCGATCGGCTGTTAACCGAAAGGTTGGAGGTTCGAGCCCACCCGGTGGTGGTGCGGCGCTTTTTTTTCTTTGGGCTGATAGCTTTGAAGATATCTTCTAATTGTGGTGAGATTGGAGCAGGACTGTCTCCGTGGCGCAATGGGCTAGCGCGATCGGCTGTTAACCGAAAGGTTGGAGTTTGAGCCCTCCCGGGAGTAGTGTGTTGCTTTTTTCTTTGCGGTAATAGCTTTGAAGATATGTTCTGATGGTGGTGAGAGTGGAGCAGGACTGTCTTCATGGCGCAATTGGCTAGCACGATCGGCTGTTATCCGAAAGGTTGGAGGTTTGAGCCCACCCGGTGGTGGTGTGGCGCTTTTTTTATCTTTGGGCTGATAGCTTTGAAGATATGTTCTGACGGTGGTGAGAGTGGAGCAGGACTCTCTCCGTGGCGCAATTGGCTAGCGCGATTGGCTGTTAACCGAAAGGTTGGAGGTTCGAGCCTACCCGGTGGTGGTGCGGTGCTTTTTTTTCTTTGGGCTGATAGCTTAGAAGATATGTTCTGATGGTGGTGAGAGTGGAGCAGGACTGTGTCCGTGGCACAATGGGCTAGCGCGATCGGCTGTTAACCGAAAAGTTGGAGGTTCGAGCCCACCCGGTGGTGCTGCGGCGCTTTTTCTTCTTTGGGCTAATAGCTTTGAAGGTATGTTCTGACGGTGGTGAGAGTGGAGCAGGACTCTCTCCGTGGCGCAATTGGCTAGCGCGATTGGCTGTTAACCGAAAGGTTGGAGGTTCGAGCCCACCCGGTGGTGGTGCGGTGCTTTTTTTTCTTTGTGCGGATAGCTCTGAAGATATGTTCTGATGGTGGTGAGAGTGGAGCAGGACTGTCTCCGTGGCGCAATTGGCTAGCGCAATCGGCTGTTAACCGAAAGGTTGGAGGTTCGAGCCTACCCGGTGGTGGTGCGGCGCTTTTTCTTCTTTGGGCTGATAGCTTTGAAGATATGTTCTGATGGTGGTGAGAGTGGAGCAGGACTGTGTCCGTGGCGCAATGGGCTAGCGCGATCGGCTGTTAACCGAAAAGTTGGAGGTTCGAGCCCACCCGGTGGTGGTGCGGCGCTTTTTCTTCTTTGGGCTGATAGCTTTGAAGGTATGTTCTGACGGTGGTGAGAGTGGAGCTGGACTCTCTCCGTGGCGCAATTGGCTAGCGCGATTGGCTGTTAACCGAAAGATTGGAGGTTCGAGCCCACCCGGTGGTGGTGCGGTGCTTTTTTTTGTGCTGATAGCTTTGAAGATATGTTCTGATGGTGGTGAGAGTGGAGCAGGACTGTCTCCGTGGCGCAATTGGCTAGCGCAATCGGCTGCCAACCGAATCGTCGGAGGTTCGAGCCCACCCGGTGGTGGTGTGGCGCTTTTTTTTCTTTGGGCTGATAGCTTTGAAGATATGTTCTGATGGTGGTGAGAGTGGAGCTGGACTGTCTCCGTGGCGCAATTGGCTTGCGCGATCGGCTGTGAACCGAAAGGTTGGAGGTTCGAGCCCACCCGGGGGTGGATCGGCGCTTTTTTTTCTTTGGGCTGATAGCTTTGAAGATATGTTCTCATGGTGGTGAGAGTGGAGCAGGACTGTCTCCGTGGCGCAATTGGCTAGCGCGATTGGCTGTTAACCGAAAAGTTGGAGGTTCCAGCCGTCCGGGGTGGGCTGTGTTCCTTTTTTTATTGCGCTGATAGCTTTGAAGATATGTTCTGATGGTGGTGAGAGTGGAGCACGATTGTCTCCGTGGCGCAATTGGCTAGCGCGATCGGCTGTTAACCGAAAGGTTGGAGGTTCGAGCCCACCCGGTGGTTGTGCGGCGCTTTTCTTTCTTTGGGCTGATAGCTTTGAAGATATGTTCTAATTGTGGTGAGAGTGGAGCAGGACTGTCTCCGTGGCGCAATGGGCTAGCGCGATCGGCTGTTAACCGAAATGTTGGAGTTTCGAGTCCTCCCGGGAGTAGTGTGTTGCTTTTTTCTTTGCGGTATTAGCTTTGAAGATATTTTCTGATGGTGGTGAGAGTGGAGCACGATTGTCTCCGTGGCGCAATTGGCTAGCGCGATCGGCTGTTAACCGAAAGGTTGGAGGTTCGAGCCCACCCGGTGGTGGTGCGGCGCTTTTTTTTCTTTGGGCTGATAGCTTTGAAGATATGTTCTAATTGTGGTGAGATTGGAGCAGGACTGTCTCCGTGGCGCAATGGGCTAGCGCGATCGGCTGTTAACCGAAAGGTTGGAGTTTCGAGCCCTCCCGGGAGTAGTGTGTTGCTTTTTTCTTTGCGGTAATAGCTTTGAAGATATGTTCTGATGGTGGTGAGAGTGGAGCAGGACTGTCTTCGTGGCGCAATTGGCTAGCACGATCGGCTGTTATCCAAAAGGTTGGAGGTTTGAGCCCACCCGGTGGTGGTGTGGCGCTTTTTTTTCTTTGGGCTGATAGCTTTGAAGATATGTTCTGACGGTGGTGAGAGTGGAGCAGGACTCTCTCCGTGGCGCAATTGGCTAGCGCGATTGGCTGTTAACCGAAAGGTTGGAGGTTCGAGCCTACCCGGTGGTGGTGCGGTGCTTTTTTTTCTTTGGGCTGATAGCTTAGAAGATATGTTCTGATGGTGGTGAGAGTGGAGCAGGACTGTGTCCGTGGCACAATGGGCTAGCGCGATCGGCTGTTAACCGAAAAGTTGGAGGTTCGAGCCCACCCGGTGGTGGTGCGGCGCTTTTTCTTCTTTGGGCTGATAGCTTTGAAGGTATGTTCTGACGGTGGTGAGAGTGGAGCAGGACTCTCTCCGTGGCGCAATTGGCTAGCGCGATTGGCTGTTAACCGAAAGGTTGGAGGTTCGAGCCCACCCGGTGGTGGTGCGGTGCTTTTTTTTCTTTGTGCGGATAGCTCTGAAGATATGTTCTGATGGTGGTGAGAGTGGAGCAGGACTGTCTCCGTGGCGCAATTGGCTAGCGCAATCGGCTGTTAACCGAAAGGTTGGAGGTTCGAGCCTACCCGGTGGTGGTGCGGTGCTTTTTTTTCTTTGGGCTGATAGCTTAGAAGATATGTTCTGATGGTGGTGAGAGTGGAGCAGGACTGTGTCCGTGGCACAATGGGCTAGCGCGATCGGCTGTTAACCGAAAAGTTGGAGGTTCGAGCCCACCCGGTGGTGGTGCGGCGCTTTTTCTTCTTTGGGCTGATAGCTTTGAAGGTATGTTCTGACGGTGGTGAGAGTGGAGCAGGACTCTCTCCGTGGCGCAATTGGCTAGCGCGATTGGCTGTTAACCGAAAGGTTGGAGGTTCGAGCCCACCCGGTGGTGGTGCGGTGCTTTTTTTTCTTTGGGCTGATAGCTTTGAAGATATGTTCTGATGGTGGTGAGAGTGGAGCAGGACTGTGTCCGTGGCACAATGGGCTAGCGCGATCGGCTGTTAACCGAAAAGTTGGAGGTTCGAGCCCACCCGGTGGTGGTGCGGCGCTTTTTCTTCTTTGGGCTGATAGCTTTGAAGGTATGTTCTGACGGTGGTGAGAGTGGAGCAGGACTCTCTCCGTGGCGCAATTGGCTAGCGCGATTGGCTGTTAACCGAAAGGTTGGAGGTTCGAGCCCACCCGGTGGTGGTGCGGTGCTTTTTTTTCTTTGGGCTGATAGCTTTGAAGATATGTTCTGATGGTGGTGAGAGTGGAGCAGGACTGTGTCCGTGGCACAATGGGCTAGCGCGATCGGCTGTTAACCGAAAAGTTGGAGGTTCGAGCCCACCCGGTGGTGGTGCGGCGCTTTTTCTTCTTTGGGCTGATAGCTTTGAAGGTATGTTCTGACGGTGGTGAGAGTGGAGCAGGACTCTCTCCGTGGCGCAATTGGCTAGCGCGATTGGCTGTTAACCGAAAGGTTGGAGGTTCGAGCCCACCCGGTGGTGGTGCGGTGCTTTTTTTTCTTTGGGCTGATAGCTTAGAAGATATGTTCTGATGGTGGTGAGAGTGGAGCAGGACTGTGTCCGTGGCACAATGGGCTTGCGCGATCGGCTGTTAACCGAAAGGTTGGAGGTTCGAGCCCACCCGGTGGTGGTGTGGCGCTTTTTTTCTTTGGGCTGATAGCTTTGAAGATTTGTTCTAATTGTGGTGTGAGTGGAGCAGGACTGTCTCCGTGGCGCAATGGGCTAGCGCGATCGGCTGTTAACCGAAAGGTTGGAGTTTCGAGCCCTCCCGGGAGTAGTGTGTTGCTTTTTTCTTTGCGGTAATAGCTTTGAAGATATGTTCTGATGGTGGTGAGAGTGGAGCAGGACTGTCTTCGTGGCGCAATTGGCTAGCACGATCGGCTGTTATCCGAAAGGTTGGAGGTTTGAGCCCACCCGGTGGTGGTGTGGCGCTTTTTTTTTCTTTGGGCTGATAGCTTTGAAGATATGTTCTGACTGTGGTGAGAGTGGAGCAGGACTCTCTCCGTGGCGCAATTGGCTAGCGCGATTGGCTGTTAACCGAAAGGTTGGAGGTTCGAGGCTACCCGGTGGTGGTGCGGTGCTTTTTTTTCTTTGGACTGATAGCTTAGAAGATATGTTCTGATGGTGGTGAGAGTGGAGCAGGACGGTGTCCGTGGCACAATGGGCTAGCGCGGTCGGCTGCTAACCGAAAAGTTGGAGGTTCGAGCCCACCCGGTGGTGGTGCGGCGCTTTTTCTTCTTTGGGCTGATAGCTTTGAAGGTATGTTCTGACGGTGGTGAGAGTGGAGCAGGACTCTCCCGTGGCGCAATTGGCTAGCACAATCGGCTGTTAACCGAATCGTCGGAGGTTCGAGCCCACCCGGTGGTGGTGTGGCGGTTTTTTTTCTTTGGGCTGATAGCTTTGAAGATATGTTCTGATGGTGGTGAGAGTGGAGCTGGACTGTCTCCGTGGCGCAATTGGCTTGCGCGATCGGCTGTGAACCGAAAGGTTGGAGGTTCGAGCCCACCCGGTGGTGGATCGGCGCTTTTTTTTTCTTTGGGCTGATAGCTTTGAAGATATGTTCTCATGGTGGTGAGATTGGAGCAGGACTGTCTCCGTGGCGCAATTGGCTAGCGCGATTGGCTGTTAACCGAAAAGTTGGAGGTTCCAGCCGTCCGGGGTGGGCTGTGTCCTTTTTTTATTGCGCTGATAGCTTTGAAGATATGTTCTGATGGTGGTGAGAGTGGAGCACGATTGTCTCCGTGGCGCAATTGGCTAGCGCGATCGGCTGTTAACCGAAAGGTTGGAGGTTCGAGCCCACCCGGTGGTGGTGCGGCGCTTTTTTTTCTTTGGGCTGATAGCTTTGAAGATATGTTCTAATTGTGGTGAGAGTGGAGCAGGACTGTCTCCGTGGCGCAATGGGCTAGCGCGATCGGCCGTTAACCGAAAGGTTGGAGTTTCGAGCCCTCCCGGGAGTAGTGTGTTGCTTTTTTCTTTGCGGTAATAGCTTTGAAGGTATGTTCTGATGGTGGTGAGAGTGGAGCAGGACTGTCTTCGTGGCGCAATTGGCTAGCGCGATCGGCTGTTATCCGAAAGGTTGGAGGTTCGAGCCCACCCGGTGGTGGTGCGGCGCTTTTTCTTCTTTGGGCTGATAGCTTTGAAGGTATGTTCTGACGGTGGTGAGAGTGGAGCTGGACTCTCTCCGTGGCGCAATTGGCTAGCGCGATTGGCTGTTAACCGAAAGGTTGGAGGTTCGAGCCCACCCGGTGGTGGTGCGGTGCTTTTTTTTCTTTGTGCTGATAGCTTTGAAGATATGTTCTGATGGTGGTGAGAGTGGAGCAGGACTGTCTCCGTGGCGCAATTGGCTAGCGCAATCGGCTGTCAACCGAATCGTCGGAGGTTCGAGCCCACCCGGTGGTGGTGTGGCGCTTTTTTTTCTTTTTTGATTTTGATTTAATTTATTTCAGACAACCCGTGTACACAGTTTGCCTAGGGGATCGGCGTAAAGGCAAAGAAAGCCTGACAAAGCGCCAACCCCCTATGTACACACATACATAAGCAGTACAAAAATTGAAATTGAGATACATACAATATCAAAAAACATTTACAATTTTTTTTTTTTTTTTTTTTACATCAAGCCAGTATTAACAAAGAAATGAACAGCAATTATGAATTAGCACACAAAGAAATAATAAGAGACTATTTACGCACAACAAACAGGCAGACAAAAGCAAAAAAAATTCATAAAGTCACAGCAGCACATAAAAGTTACATAAAATATAATGAATCGAAAGAGGTATGAGAATCTGTTTGAGTTTTTAGAAGGAATGTGTGTATCTTCTTTTTGAAAACATAAATGGAGGAACTTTGTTCAATTAATGCCATCACAGTGGGGTGTTCATTAAGAAAGTGGGGAATTTGGTAAGTTAGTTTTTGTGTACCGTAATTTGTACGAAGCGTGTCTTTCTTGAAACTAATGTGTCGTAAATTATGACTGTGGTCACGCTCGTGATACTTCCTAAAAAATTCAATTCGATTAGATTTAACTTCACGATATATAATCACTGCTAATTTTTTATATCGGATATTATTAATGACTAGCAGTCTATGTTTTTCGAAAAAAGGGGCTGTGTGCGAACGAAAAGGTAGAAGTTCAATTAATCGCACAGCTCGTTTTTGTAATAGATATAAATTTTTGAGGTTAGTTTTTGTCGTCGTTCCCCAAATCAGAAGACAATAGTGAAGGTGCGAATGTATGGTTGCGTAATAAATCTGTCTTTTTAACCATACTGGTAATAGGCTGCGCAACGTGCATAGTATGCCAACTGCTCGAGAGATGTTTTTTCGCAAGTAATTTATATGCACAGACCAATCTAAATATTCGTGAAAAAAGACACCGAGAAATTTAAGAGACGCAACGCGTTCAATAGGCTGTCCCTGAAAGCTAATAATATTCTTACTAGTGTATGTTTTGTTACGAGGTCTAAAAACAACAAATTTTGTTTTTTTAGCATTTAGATTTAACCTGTTGGCCCTAAGCCATGTAGATAAGTTTTGTAGCCAAATATTCGCTTTCAACATAAGGTCGTCAATATCTGGCCCAGAGAAGAATACATTCGTGTCATCGGCGTACAAAATAATGTCAGGTGTAAGAGGTATGTTAACTATATCATTTATGTACATAATAAACAAGAGTGGGCCAAGGATTGACCCTTGTGGCACGCCGCATGTAATTTTACCGAATTCAGATTTCGCATTACCAATGTTGGTGTATTGCACACGGTTTTCTAGGTAACTTTTTACAATGTCTAGGGCTATACCTCTGACACCGTATCTGGATAGTTTGAGCAGTAAAACATCATGCTTAACGGAATCAAATGCTTTTTTAAAGTCAAGGAAAAGCCCTACCGTGAATAGTTTTTTTTCTATGTTGTCAACTATTTTATCTTTAATATCGAGTAATGCCATTTCTGTGGATTTTTTCTTTTGGAAACCATATTGATTTTTTACGATAATGTTTTTTTGCTGAAAAAAATTAGTAAGCCTGAAGTTTATAGCTTCTTCAATAACCTTGGAAAACATAGGTAAAACAGAGATTGGCCTATAGTTACCGAGATCGTTTTTATCTCCTCCTTTAAAAATAACTGATACCTTTGCAATCTTCAGTTCGTTGGGAAACGTTCCAGAGCTTAGAATAAGATTGCATATGTGCGATAAAGGTAAACAGATAGCATGAGCGACTACTTTAAGAGGAACTGCCTTCAATTCATCTACACCACAGGCACTGTTGCTTTTTAACTTTTTTAACAAGCCGCATATTTCTTCCGGTGTAGTAGGATACATATAAATTGTTGAATCTGAGCTGTTCATGTAAGAAGTGCAGCTGATATCATTTGTCGGTGAAGACGTGCAAACACCTGCCTTTAAAAAATGCTCATTAAACTTGTTTGCCAGCGAACTACCCGTATATGATACGCCCTCAATCAATATTTCCGATATTACGTCTCTTTCGTTTTTATTTCGTAGTTCATTAACGCAATTCCACACTTTCCTGGAATCGTTAGCAATGCTAGTAAACTTAGCCTCGTAATACAAGTTACGTGCTTGTTTAATATCAGCTGCTAATTTATTTCTCATTTTTTTGTATTCAGCTAACTGATCAAGGTTCTTTGTTTTTATAAACAATGCAAATAGTTTATCACGGGTCTTTATTCTCTTCAGTAAAGAGGCATCAATCCATGGTTTTCTCGATTTTTTATGTTTTTTAAGCTGTTCTAAGGGAAATACAGTGTAATAGAGTTCTTTTAATGTTCTAATAAATAAGTCATAGGAGACGGTAGGATCAGTTATCTGCAAGACAGGCTCCCAGCTAGTTCCTTCAACCAAATGTTTGAAATAATTAACCCTTTCTGCAGATATTTTTCTTAAAAAGATAGGTGGCTGTTTGCGTTGGTTGTGTTGAGCCATGTGAGGCGTAAAAAAGATGAAGAAGGGCAAATGATCACTTATGTCTGATATTAACACTCCGGCATCAGATTGACCAATTTCATAATTTGTAAAACAAACGTCTAGCAAAGTTTCAGATTTGCTCGCTATTCTTGTGGGTACATCAATGACATTTTGACAGCCAAAACAAAGAAAAACATCAAGTAGCATCTGTGCAGGTGACTCCACAGAGAGAAAGTTTATATTCAGGTCTCCACTAATTATTATAGGTAGACCAACGTATGAACAGTGCTCCAAAACACGCTCTAGAAATTCAATAAATTTTGTTACAGAACCGTTTGGAGGCCTATATAGAACGGCTAGCATTGTGTTAAAGCACTTCACAAGCAGACATTCATAGTGAACATCAATGATTGAGTATTCTGGAATAACTTCATAATTAAAGTGGTTTTTAATGTACACAGCAACGCCTCCTCCTCTTTTTTTAGGTCGTGATACTGATATGCAGTTGTATCCCGAAAAGTTTACAGCGGGGCAGTCATTGGAAAACCAAGTTTCGGTGAATGCCAATACGTCAAACTCATGATCTAAGTTGTCTAAAAAAAGGTTAACAGAATCATGTTTATTTTTTAAACTTCGTGTGTTAAGGTGAAGCAAAGAGAATCGCTTGGTGCCACGTAAGGCCTTGAGACGCCTAAATGAATCAGCATCATGGTATTTTGTGTTGTCGTGAGCAGCCATATGCTTATATGGCGTACGAAAAAAAAGTGTCATTTTTAGAGTTATCTTATATGGTCGAGGTCACTGGCTGTCTTAATCCGTATTACTCTGTCCCGTTCACTGCGCCGAACGAAGAATTTTCCGTCCTTGACCCAGGCGAATTGATATTTCATTTCTCTTGCCTTTGTTTTCATTTGCCAGAACAACCGCTTATTCTGTGCAGTCAAGTTTTCATTGATGAAAACCTTTGAATTCTTTTTTCGTAGCTCGCCTCTTTTTGCAAGCCAAGCGTCACGAGTACACCGGGCAGAAAAACGCACGATAATAGGCGATGGCTTATCACCCCCGTCTGTGCCTGCACTAGTGCGCAGTCGGTGGGCGGCTTCAATATCCTTTCCAGATAATTTTGGAAGCTCCAGTTCATCAGCCAAAAGATTAAGTTTTTCTATTACTTTTTCATTAGTTTGTTCGCCTAGTCCATGGATTTCCAGGTTAAGGCGTCTGCTGTATTGATCAAGGTTATTAACTTCTTGCTTAAGCATTTCTACTTCATTATTGTTAGTCTGCGTTTCAAGTTTTTCCACTCGCTTTCTTAAATTGCTCATATCAGTACTCTGTCGCTTCATTTCGGCAAGCACGTCATCATACTTGCTTGACATTTCCTGTAGTGACCTTTCAATACCACATACAGTGTCAGCAACACCTGCCAGAGCATCGACTTGCGATTTCATTGAAAGAAGTAGTGATAATTTCTTCTGAATTTCGCCTATTTCTTTTGCGAGGTTCATTTCCTGCTCCACATTTTCTAGTTCAGAACACTTGCTGCTTCGAGCTTTCGACGTTTTGCAAGTTGCACAGCTCCACGAGTTCTTCGCCGCTGCATATTTCTTTTTATATGCCGATTCTGTTACTCCTGAACATGCACCTAAATGATACGTAGATTTACACTCTAAACATGACAGGTATGGTGCGTCCCGCAAAACTTCATGACAAGAAATGCAGGTGTCGGTCATGTTAGTTACTCAGCAGCAGTGGCAACCGCGTACTCAACCAGGATATGTCAAATTTTACATACAGATGAGCACCAACCTGGGAAAAGGAAGACGATTTGCTTTAGTAGCCAGTCGACGAGCCTCACGGTGCCACCACTGCTGAATGTGTGTGACAGGACACACGATGTCTTCTTCTTTTTATACGTTCTCGGTGATGACGTCAGGCTTGTTATCCAACGTTTGTGCCACTGGTCGTCGCACCGATGGATGGTAGCACCGATGTTTCTTGATAGACGTCGATTCCTGGGAAAAGGAAGACGATTTGCTTTAGTAGCCAGTCGACGAGCCTCACGGTGCCACCACTGCTGAATGTGTGTGACAGGACACACGATGTCTTCTTCTTTTTATACGTTCTCGGTGATGACGTCAGGCTTGTTATCCAACGTTTGTGCCACTGGTCGTCGCACCGATGGATGGTAGCACCGATGTTTCTTGATAGACGTCGATTCCTGGGAAAAGGAAGACGATTTGCTTTAGTAGCCAGTCGACGAGCCTCACGGTGCCACCACTGCTGAATGTGTGTCTCGAGCCCACTGTCCACTGAGAATGTGCCCACTGAGAATGTGTGTCTCGATCGGCTGTTTGGGCTGATAGCTTTGAAGATATGTTCTGATGGTGGTGAGAGTGGAGCTGGACTGTCTCCGTGGCGCAATTGGCTTGCGCGATCGGCTGTGAACCGAAAGGTTGGAGGTTCGAGCCCACCCGGTGGTGGATCGGCGCTTTTTTTCTTTGGGCTGATAGCTTTGAAGATATGTTCTCATGGTGGTGAGAGTGGAGCAGGACTGTCTCCGTGGCGCAATTGGCCAGCGCGATTGGCTGTTAACCGAAAAGTTGGAGGTTCCAGCTGTCCGGGGTGGGCTGTGTTCCTTTTTTTATTGCGCTGATAGCTTTGAAGATATGTTCTGATGGTGGTGAGAGTGGAGCATGATTGTCTCCGTGGCGCAATTGGCTAGCGCGATCGGCTGTTAACCGAAAGGTTGGAGGTTAGAGCCCACCCGGTGGTTGTGCGGCGCTTTTCTTTCTTTGGGCTGATAGCTTTGAAGATATGTTCTAATTGTGGTGAGAGTGGAGCAGGACTGTCTCCGTGGCGCAATGGGCTAGCGCGATCGGCTGTTAACCGAAATGTTGGAGTTTCGAGTCCTCCCGGGAGTAGTGTGTTGCTTTTTTCTTTGCGGTATTAGCTTTGAAGATATTTTCTGATGGTGGTGAGAGTGGAGCACGATTGTCTCCGTGGCGCAATTGGCTAGCGCGATCGGCTGTTAACCGAAAGGTTGGAGGTTCGAGCCCAACCGGTGGTGGTGCGGCGCTTTTGTTTCTTTGGGCTGATAGCTTTGAAGATATGTTCTAATTGTGGTGAGAGTGGAGCAGGACTGTCTCCGTGGCGCAATGGGCTAGCGCGATCGGCTGTTAACCGAAAGGTTGGAGTTTCGAGCCCTCCCGGGAGTAGTGTGTTGCTTTTTTCTTTGCGGTAATAGCTTTGAAGATATGTTCTGATGGTGGTGAGAGTGGAGCAGGACTGTCTTCGTGGCGCAATTGGCTAGCACAATCGGCTGTTATCCGAAAGGTTGGAGGTTTGAGCCCACCCGGTGGTGGTGTGGCGCTTTTTTTTCTTTGGGCTGATAGCTTTGAAGATATGTTCTGACGGTGGTGAGAGTGGAGCAGGACTCTCTCCGTGGCGCAATTGGCTAGCGCGATTGGCTGTTAACCGAAAGGTTGGAGGTTCGAGCCTACCCGGTGGTGGTGCGGTGCTTTTTTTTCTTTGGGCTGATAGCTTAGAAGATATGTTCTGATGGTGGTGAGAGTGGAGCAGGACTGTGTCCGTGGCACAATGGGCTAGCGCGATCGGCTGTTAACCGAAAAGTTGGAGGTTCGAGCCCACCCGGTGGTGGTGCGGCGCTTTTTCTTCTTTGGGCTGATAGCTTTGAAGGTATGTTCTGACGGTGGTGAGAGTGGAGCAGGACTCTCTCCGTGGCGCAATTGGCTAGCGCGATTGGCTGTTAACCGAAAGGTTGGAGGTTCGAGCCCACCCGGTGGTGGTGCGGTGCTTTTTTTTCTTTGTGCGGATAGCTCTGAAGATATGTTCTGATGGTGGTGAGAGTGGAGCAGGACTGTCTCCGTGGCACAATTGGCTAGCGCAATCGGCTGTTAACCGAATCGTCGGAGGTTCGAGCCCACCCGGTGATGGTGTGGCGCTTTTTTTCTTTGGGCTGATAGCTTTGAAGATATGTTCTGATGGTGGTGACAGTGGAGCTGGACTGTCTCCGTGGCGCAATTGGCTTGCGCGATCGGCTGTGAACCGAAAGGTTGGAGGTTCGAGCCCACCCGGTGGTGGTTCGGCGCTTTTTTTTTCTTTGGGCTGATAGCTTTGAAGGTATGTGTTGACGGTGGTGAGAGTGGAGCAGGACTCTCTCCGTGGCGCAATTGGCTAGCGCGATTGGCTGTTAACCGAAAGGTTGGAGGTTCGAGCCCACCCGGTGGTGGTGCGGTGCTTTTTTTTCTTTGTGCGGATAGCTTTGAAGATATGTTCTGATGGTGGTGAGAGTGGAGCAGGACTGTCTTCGTGGCGCAATTGGCTAGCACGATCGGCTGTTATCCGAAAGGTTGGAGGTTTGAGCCCACCCGGTGGTGGTGTGGCGCTTTTTTTATCTTTGGGCTGATAGCTTTGAAGATATGTTCTGACGGTGGTGAGAGTGGAGCAGGACTCTCTCCGTGGCGCAATTGGCTAGCGCGATTGGCTGTTAACCGAAAGGTTGGAGGTTCGAGCCTACCCGGTGGTGGTGCGGTGCTTTTTTTTCTTTGGGCTGATAGCTTAGAAGATATGTTCTGATGGTGGTGAGAGTGGAGCAGGACTGTGTCCGTGGCACAATGGGCTAGCGCGATCGGCTGTTAACCGAAAAGTTGGAGGTTCGAGCCCACCCGGTGGTGGTGCGGCGCTTTTTCTTCTTTGGGCTGATAGCTTTGAAGGTATGTTCTGACGGTGGTGAGAGTGAAGCAGGACTCTCTCCGTGGCGCAATTGGCTAGCGCGATTGGCTGTTAACCGAAAGGTTGGAGGTTCGAGCCCACCCGGTGGTGGTGCGGTGCTTTTTTTTCTTTGTGCGGATAGCTCTGAAGATATGTTCTGATGGTGGTGAGAGTGGAGCAGGACTGTCTCCGTGGCGCAATGGGCTAGCGCGGTCGGCTGTTAACCGAAAAGTTGGAGGTTCGAGCCCACCCGGTGGTGGTGCGGCGCTTTTTCTTCTTTGGGCTGATAGCTTTGAAGGTATGTTCTGACGGTGGTGAGAGTGGAGCTGGACTCTCTCCGTGGCGCAATTGGCTAGCGCGATTGGCTGTTAACCGAATGGTTGGAGGTTCGAGCCCACCCGGTGGTGGTGCGGTGCTTTTTTTTCTTTGTGCTGATAGCTTTGAAGATATGTTCTGATGGTGGTGAGAGTGGAGCAGGACTGTCTCCGTGGCGCAATTGGCTAGCGCAATCGGCTGTCAACCGAATCGTCGGAGGTTCGAGCCCACCCGGTGGTGGTGTGGCGCTTTTTTTTCTTTGGGCTGATAGCTTTGAAGATATGTTCTGATGGTGGTGAGAGTGGAGCTGGACTGTCTCCGTGGCGCAATTGGCTTGCGCGATCGGCTGTGAACTGAAAGGTTGGAGGTTCGAGCCCACCCGGGGGTGGATCGGCACTTTTTTTTCTTTGGGCTGATAGCTTTGAAGATATGTTCTCATGGTGGTGAGAGTGGAGCAGGACTGTCTCCGTGGCGCAATTGGCTAGCGCGATTGGCTGTTAACCGAAAAGTTGGAGGTTCCAGCCGTCCGGGGTGGGCTGTGTTCCTTTTTTTATTGCGCTGATAGCTTTGAAGATATGTTCTGATGGTGGTGAGAGTGGAGCACGATTGTCTCCGTGGCGCAATTGGCTAGCGCGATCGGCTGTTAACCGAAAGGTTGGAGGTTCGAGCCCACCCGGTGGTTGTGCGGCGCTTTTCTTTCTTTGGGCTGATAGCTTTGAAGATATGTTCTAATTGTGGTGAGAGTGGAGCAGGACTGTCTCCGTGGCGCAATGGGCTAGCGCGATCGGCTGTTAACCGAAATGTTGGAGTTTCGAGTCCTCCCGGGAGTAGTGTGTTGCTTTTTTCTTTGCGGTATTAGCTTTGAAGATATTTTCTGATGGTGGTGAGAGTGGAGCACGATTGTCTCCGTGGCGCAATTGGCTAGCGCGATCGGCTGTTAACCGAAAGGTTGGAGGTTCGAGCCCACCCGGTGGTGGTGCGGCGCTTTTTTTTCTTTGGGCTGATAGCTTTGAAGATATCTTCTAATTGTGGTGAGATTGGAGCAGGACTGTCTCCGTGGCGCAATGGGCTAGCGCGATCGGCTGTTAACCGAAAGGTTGGAGTTTCGAGCCCTCCCGGGAGTAGTGTGTTGCTTTTTTCTTTGCGGTAATAGCTTTGAAGATATGTTCTGATGGTGGTGAGAGTGGAGCAGGACTGTCTTCGTGGCGCAATTGGCTAGCACGATCGGCTGTTATCCGAAAGGTTGGAGGTTTGAGCCCACCCGGTGGTGGTGTGGCGCTTTTTTTATCTTTGGGCTGATAGCTTTGAAGATATGTTCTGACGGTGGTGAGAGTGGAGCAGGACTCTCTCCGTGACGCAATTGGCTAGCGCGATTGGCTGTTAACCGAAAGGTTGGAGGTTCGAGCCTACCCGGTGGTGGTGCGGTGCTTTTTTTTCTTTGGGCTGATAGCTTAGAAGATATGTTCTGATGGTGGTGAGAGTGGAGCAGGACTGTGTCCGTGGCACAATGGGCTAGCGCGATCGGCTGTTAACCGAAAAGTTGGAGGTTCGAGCCCACCCGGTGGTGGTGCGGCGCTTTTTCTTCTTTGGGCTGATAGCTTTGAAGGCATGTTCTGACGGTGGTGAGAGTGGAGCAGGACTCTCTCCGTGGCGCAATTGGCTAGCGCGATTGGCTGTTAAACGAAAGGTTGGAGGTTCGAGCCCACCCGGTGGTGGTGCGGTGCTTTTTTTTCTTTGTGCGGATAGCTCTGAAGATATGTTCTGATGGTGGTGAGAGTGGAGCAGGACTGTCTCCGTGGCGCAATTGGCTAGCGCAATCGGCTGTTAACCGAAAGGTTGGAGGTTCGAGCCTACCCGGTGGTGGTGCGGCGCTTTTTCTTCTTTGGGCTGATAGCTTTGAAGATATGTTCTGATGGTGGTGAGAGTGGAGCAGGACTGTGTCCGTGGCGCAATGGGCTAGCGCGATCGGCTGTTAACCGAAAACTTGGAGGTTCGAGCCCACCCGGTGGTGGTGCGGCGCTTTTTCTTCTTTGGGCTGATAGCTTTGAAGATATGTTCTGATGGTGGTGAGAGTGCAGCACGATTGTCTCCGTGGCGCAATTGGCTAGCGCGATCGGCTGTTAACCGAAAGGTTGGAGGTTCGAGCCCACCCGGTGATGGTGCGGCGCTTTTTTTTCTTTGTGCTGATAGCTTTGAAGATATGTTCTCATGGTGGTGAGAGTGGAGCAGGACTGTCTCCGTGGCGCAATGGGCTAGCGCGATTGGCTGTTAACCGAAAGTTTGGAGTTTCGAGCCCTCCCGGGAGTGGTGTGTTGCTTTTTTTCTTTTTGCTGATAGCTTTGAAGGTATGTTCTGACGGTGGTGAGAGTGGAGCTGGACTCTCTCCGTGGCGCAATTGGCTAGCGCGATTGGCTGTTAACCGAAAGGTTGGAGGTTCGAGCCCACCCGGTGGTGGTGCGGTGCTTTTTTTTTGTGCTGATAGCTTTGAAGATATGTTCTGATGATGGTGAGAGTGGAGCAGGACTGTCTCCGTGGCGCAATTGGCTAGCGCAATCGGCTGTCAACCGAATCGTCGGAGGTTCGAGCCCACCCGGTGGTGGTGTGGCGCTTTTTTTTCTTTGGGCTGATAGCTTTGAAGATATGTTCTGATGGTGGTGAGAGTGGAGCTGGACTGTCTCCGTGGCGCAATTGGCTTGCGCGATCGGCTGTGAACCGAAAGGTTGGAGGTTCGAGCCCACCCGGGGGTGGATCGGCGCTTTTTTTTCTTTGGGCTGATAGCTTTGAAGATATGTTCTCATGGTGGTGAGAGTGGAGCAGGACTGTCTCCGTGGTGCAATTGGCTAGCGCGATTGGCTGTTAACCGAAAAGTTGGAGGTTCCAGCCGTCCGGGGTGGGCTGTGTTCCTTTTTTTATTGCGCTGATAGCTTTGAAGATATGTTCTGATGGTGGTGAGAGTGGAGCACGATTGTCTCCGTGGCGCAATTGGCTAGCGCGATCGGCTGTTAACCGAAAGGTTGGAGGTTCGAGCCCACCCGGTGGTTGTGCGGCGCTTTTCTTTCTTTGGGCTGATAGCTTTGAAGATATGTTCTAATTGTGGTGAGAGTGGAGCAGGACTGTCTCCGTGGCGCAATGGGCTAGCGCGATCGGCTGTTAACCGAAATGTTGGAGTTTCGAGTCCTCCCGGGAGTAGTGTGTTGCTTTTTTCTTTGCGGTATTAGCTTTGAAGATATTTTCTGATGGTGGTGAGAGTGGAGCACGATTGTCTCCGTGGCGCAATTGGCTAGCGCGATCGGCTGTTAACCGAAAGGTTGGAGGTTCGAGCCCACCCGGTGGTGGTGCGGCGCTTTTTTTTCTTTGGGCTGATAGCTTTGAAGATATGTTCTAATTGTGGTGAGATTGGAGCAGGACTGTCTCCGTGGCGCAATGGGCTAGCGCGATCGGCTGTTAACCGAAAGGTTGGAGTTTCGAGCCCTCCCGGGAGTAGTGTATTGCTTTTTTCTTTGCGGTAATAGCTTTGAAGATATGTTCTGATGGTGGTGAGAGTGGAGCAGGACTGTCTTCGTGGCGCAATTGGCTAGCACGATCGGCTGTTATCCGAAAGGTTGGAGGTTTGAGCCCACCCGGTGGTGGTATGGCGCTTTTTTTTTCTTTGGGCTGATAGCTTTGAAGGTATGTTCTGACGGTGGTGAGAGTGGAGCAGGACTCTCTCCGTGGCGCAATTGGCTAGCGCGATTGGCTGTTAACCGAAAGGTTGGAGGTTCGAGCCCACCCGGTGGTGGTGCGGTGCTTTTTTTTCTTTGTGCGGATAGCTCTGAAGATATGTTCTGATGGTGGTGAGAGTGGAGCAGGACTGTCTCCGTGGCGCAATTGGCTAGCGCAATCGGCTGTTAACCGAAAGGTTGGAGGTTCGAGCCTACCCGGTGGTGGTGCGGTGCTTTTTTTTCTTTGGGCTGATAGCTTAGAAGATATGTTCTGATGGTGGTGAGAGTGGAGCAGGACTGTGCCCGTGGCACAATGGGCTAGCGCGATCGGCTGTTAACCGAAAAGTTGGAGGTTCGAGCCCACCCGGTGGTGGTGCGGCGCTTTTTCTTCTTTGGGCTGATAGCTTTGAAGGTATGTTCTGACGGTGGTGAGAGTGGAGCAGGACTCTCTCCGTGGCGCAATTGGCTAGCGCGATTGGCTGTTAACCGAAAGGTTGGAGGTTCGAGCCCACCCGGTGGTGGTGCGGTGCTTTTTTTTCTTTGGGCTGATAGCTTTGAAGATATGTTCTGATGGTGGTGAGAGTGGAGCAGGACTGTGTCCGTGGCACAATGGGCTAGCGCGATCGGCTGTTAACCGAAAAGTTGGAGGTTCGAGCCCACCCGGTGGTGGTGCGGCGCTTTTTCTTCTTTGGGCTGATAGCTTTGAAGGTATGTTCTGACGGTGGTGAGAGTGGAGCAGGACTCTCTCCGTGGCGCAATTGGCTAGCGCGATTGGCTGTTAACCGAAAGGTTGGAGGTTCGAGCCCACCCGGTGGTGGTGCGGTGCTTTTTTTTCCTTGTGCGGATAGCTTTGAAGATATGTTCTGATGGTGGTGAGAGTGGAGCAGGACTGTCTCCGTGGCGCAATTGGCTAGCGCAATCGGCTGTTAACCGAATCGTCGGAGGTTCGAGCCCACCCGGTGGTGGTGTGGCGCTTTTTTTTCTTTGGGCTGATAGCTTTGAAGATATGTTCTGATGGTGGTGAGAGTGGAGCTGGACTGTCTCCGTGGCGCAATTGGCTTGCGCGATCGGATGTGAACCGAAAGGTTGGAGGTTCGAGCCCACCCGGTGGTGGATCGGCGCTTTTTTTTCTTTGGGCTGATAGCTTTGAAGATATGTTCTCATGGTGGTGAGAGTGGAGCAGGACTGTCTCCGTGGCGCAATTGGCTTGCGCGATCGGCTGTTAACCGAAAGGTTGGAGGTTCGAGCCCACCCGGTGGTGGTGCGGCGCTTTTTTTCTTTGGGCTGATAGCTTTGAAGATTTGTTCTAATTGTGGTGAGAGTGGAGCAGGACTGTCTCCGTGGCGCAATGGGCTAGCGCGATCGGCTGTTAACCGAAAGGTTGGAGTTTCGAGCCCTCCCGGGAGTAGTGTGTTGCTTTTTTCTTTGCGGTAATAGCTTTGAAGGTATGTTCTGATGGTGGTGAGAGTGGAGCAGGACTGTCTTCGTGGCGCAATTGGCTAGCACGATCGGCTGTTATCCGAAAGGTTGGAGGTTTGAGCCCACCCGGTGGTGGTGTGGCGCTTTTTTTTCTTTGGGCTGATAGCTTTGAAGATATGTTCTGACTGTGGTGAGAGTGGAGCAGGACTCTCTCCGTGGCGCAATTGGCTAGCGCGATTGGCTGTTAACCGAAAGGTTGGAGGTTCGAGGCTTCCCGGTGGTGGTGCGGTGCTTTTTTTTCTTTGGACTGATAGCTTAGAAGATATGTTCTGATGGTGGTGAGAGTGGAGCAGGACGGTGTCCGTGGCACAATGGGCTAGCGCGGTCGGCTGCTAACCGAAAAGTTGGAGGTTCGAGCCCACCCGGTGGTGGTGCGGCGCTTTTTCTTCTTTGGGCTGATAGCTTTGAAGGTATGTTCTGACGGTGGTGAGAGTGGAGCAGGACTCTCCCGTGGCGCAATTGGCTAGCGCGATTGGCTGTTAACCGAAAGGTTGGAGGTTCGAGCCCACCCGGTGGTGGTGCGGTGCTTTTTTTTCTTTGTGCGGATAGCTTTGAAGATATGTTCTGATGGTGGTGAGAGTGGAGCAGGACTGTCTCCGTGGCGCAATTGGCTAGCGCAATCGGCTGTTAACCGAATCGTCGGAGGTTCGAGCCCACCCGGTGGTGGTGTGGCGGTTTTTTTTTCTTTGGGCTGATAGCTTTGAAGATATGTTCTGATGGTGGTGAGAGTGGAGCTGGACTGTCTCCGTGGCGCAATTGGCTTGCGCGATCGGCTGTGAACCGAAAGGTTGGAGGTTCGAGCCCACCCGGTGGTGGATCGGCGCTTTTTTTTTCTTTGGGCTGATAGCTTTGAAGATATGTTCTCATGGTGGTGAGATTGGAGCAGGACTGTCTCCGTGGCGCAATTGGCTAGCGCGATTGGCTGTTAACCGAAAAGTTGGAGGTTCCAGCCGTCCGGGGTGGGCTGTGTCCTTTTTTTATTGCGCTGATAGCTTTGAAGATATGTTCTGATGGTGGTGAGAGTGGAGCACGATTGTCTCCGTTGCGCAATTGGCTAGCGCGATCGGCTGTTAACCGAAAGGTTGGAGGTTCGAGCCCACCCGGTGGTGGTGCGGCGCTTTTTTTTCTTTGGGCTGATAGCTTTGAAGATATGTTCTAATTGTGGTGAGAGTGGAGCAGGACTGTCTCCGTGGCGCAATGGGCTAGCGCGATCGGCCGTTAACCGAAAGGTTGGAGTTTCGAGCCCTCCCGGGAGTAGTGTGTTGCTTTTTTCTTTGCGGTAATAGCTTTGAAGGTATGTTCTGATGGTGGTGAGAGTGGAGCAGGACTGTCTTCGTGGCGCAATTGGCTAGCGCGATCGGCTGTTATCCGAAAGGTTGGAGGTTCGAGCCCACCCGGTGGTGGTGCGGCGCTTTTTCTTCTTTGGGCTGATAGCTTTGAAGGTATGTTCTGACGGTGGTGAGAGTGGAGCTGGACTCTCTCCGTGGCGCAATTGGCTAGCGCGATTGGCTGTTAACCGAAAGGTTGGAGGTTCGAGCCCACCCGGTGGTGGTGCGGTGCTTTTTTTTCTTTGTGCTGATAGCTTTGAAGATATGTTCTGATGGTGGTGAGAGTGGAGCAGGACTGTCTCCGTGGCGCAATTGGCTAGCGCAATCGGCTGTCAACCGAATCGTCGGAGGTTCGAGCCCACCCGGTGGTGGTGTGGCGCTTTTTTTTCTTTGGGCTGATAGCTTTGAAGATATGTTCTGATGGTGGTGAGAGTGGAGCTGGACTGTCTCCGTGGCGCAATTGGCTTGCGCGATCGGCTGTGAACCGAAAGGTTGGAGGTTCGAGCCCACCCGGTGGTGGATCGGCGCTTTTTTTTTCTTTGGGCTGATAGCTTTGAAGATATGTTCTCGTGGTGGTGAGAGTGGAGCAGGACTGTCTCCGTGGCGCAATTGGCTAGCGCGATTGGCTGTTAACCGAAAAGTTGGAGGTTCCAGCCGTCCGGGGTGGGCTGTGTTCCTTTTTTTATTGCGCTGATAGCTTTGAAGATATGTTCTGATGGTGGTGAGAGTGGAGCACGATTGTCTCCGTGGCGCAATTGGCTAGCGCGATCGGCTGTTAACCGAAAGGTTGGAGGTTCGAGCCCACCCGGTGGTTGTGCGGCGCTTTTCTTTCTTTGGGCTGATAGCTTTGAAGATATGTTCTAATTGTGGTGAGAGTGGAGCAGGACTGTCTCCGTGGCGCAATGGGCTAGCGCGATCGGCTGTTAACCGAAAAGTTGGAGTTTCGAGTCCTCCCGGGAGTAGTGTGTTGCTTTTTTCTTTGCGGTATTAGCTTTGAAGATATTTTCTGATGGTGGTGAGAGTGGAGCACGACTGCCTCCATGGCGCAAGTGGCTAGCGCGATCGGCTGTTAACCGAAAGGTTGGAGGTTCGAGCCCACCCGGTGGTGGTGCGGCGCTTTTTTTTCTTTGGGCTGATAGCTTTGAAGATATGTTCTAATTGTGGTGAGAGTGGAGCAGGACTGTCTCCGTGGCGCAATTGGCTAGCGCGATTGGCTGTTAACCGAAAGGTTGGAGGTTCGAGCCCACCCGGTGGTGGTGCGGTGCTTTTTTTTCTTTGTGCGGATAGCTTTGAAGATATGTTCTGATGGTGGTGAGAGTGGAGCAGGACTGTCTCCGTGGCGCAATTGGCTAGCGCAATCGGCTGTTAACCGAATCGTCGGAGGTTCGAGCCCACCCGGTGGTGGTGTGGCGGTTTTTTTTTCTTTGGGCTGATAGCTTTGAAGATATGTTCTGATGGTGGTGAGAGTGGAGCAGGACTGTCTCCGTGGCGCAATTGGCTAGCGCAATCGGCTGTTAACCGAATCGTCGGAGGTTCGAGCCCACCCGGTGGTGGTGTGGCGGTTTTTTTTTCTTTGGGCTGATAGCTTTGAAGATATGTTCTGATGGTGGTGAGAGTGGAGCTGGACTGTCTCCGTGGCGCAATTGGCTTGCGCGATCGGCTGTGAACCGAAAGGTTGGAGGTTCGAGCCCACCCGGTGGTGGATCGGCGCTTTTTTTTTCTTTGGGCTAATAGCTTTGAAGATATGTTCTCATGGTGGTGAGATTGGAGCAGGACTGTCTCCGTGGCGCAATTGGCTAGCGCGATTGGCTGTTAACCGAAAAGTTGGAGGTTCCAGCCGTCCGGGGTGGGCTGTGTTCCTTTTTTTATTGCGCTGATAGCTTTGAAGATATGTTCTGATGGTGGTGAGAGTGGAGCACGACTGTCTCCATGGCGCAAGTGGCTAGCGCGATCGGCTGTTAACCGAAAGGTTGGAGGTTCGAGCCCACCCGGTGGTGGTGCGGCGCTTTTTTTTCTTTGGGCTGATAGCTTTGAAGATATGTTCTAATTGTGGTGAGATTGGAGCAGGACTGTCTCCGTGGCGCAATGGGCTAGCGCGATCGGCTGTTAACCGAAAGGTTGGAGTTTCGAGCCCTCCCGGGAGTAGTGTGTTGCTTTTTTCTTTGCGGTAATAGCTTTGAAGATATGTTCTGATGGTGGTGAGAGTGGAGCAGGACTGTCTTCGTGGCGCAATTGGCTAGCACGATCGGCTGTTATCCGAAAGGTTGGAGGTTTGAGCCCACCCGGTGGTGGTGTGGCGCTTTTTTTTTCTTTGGGCTGATAGCTTTGAAGATATGTTCTGACGGTGGTGAGAGTGGAGCAGGACTCTCTCCGTGGCGCAATTGGCTAGCGCGATTGGCTGTTAACCGAAAGGTTGGAGGTTCGAGCCTACCCGGTGGTGGTGCGGTGCTTTTTTTTCTTTGGGCTGATAGCTTAGACGATATGTTCTGATGGTGGTGAGAGTGGAGCAGGACTGTGTCCGTGGCACAATGGGCTAGCGCGATCGGCTGTTAACCGAAAAGTTGGAGGTTCGAGCCCACCCGGTGGTGGTGCGGCGCTTTTTCTTCTTTGGGCTGATAGCTTTGAAGGTATGTTCTGACGGTGGTGAGAGTGGAGCAGGACTCTCTCCGTGGCGCAATTGGCTAGCGCGATTGGCTGTTAACCGAAAGGTTGGAGGTTCGAGCCCACCCGGTGGTGGTGTGGTGCTTTTTTTTCTTTGTGCGGATAGCTCTGAAGATATGTTCTGATGGTGGTGAGAGTGGAGCAGGACTGTCTCCGTGGCGCAATTGGCTAGCGCAATCGGCTGTTAACCGAAAGGTTGGAGGTTCGAGCCTACCCGGTGGTGGTGCGGTGCTTTTTTTTCTTTGGGCTGATAGCTTAGAAGATATGTTCTGATGGTGGTGAGAGTGGAGCAGGACTGTGTCCGTGGCACAATGGGCTAGCGCGATCGGCTGTTAAACGAAAAGTTGGAGGTTCGAGCCCACCCGGTGGTGGTGCGGCGCTTTTTCTTCTTTGGGCTGATAGCTTTGAAGGTATGTTCGGACGGTGGTGAGAGTGGAGCAGGACTCTCTCCGTGGCGCAATTGGCTAGCGCGATTGGCTGTTAACCGAAAGGTTGGAGGTTCGAGCCCACCCGGTGGTGGTGCGGTGCTTTTTTTTCCTTGTGCGGATAGCTTTGAAGATATGTTCTGATGGTGGTGAGAGTGGAGCAGGACTGTCTCCGTGGCGCAATTGGCTAGCGCAATCGGCTGTTAACCGAATCGTCGGAGGTTCGAGCCCACCCGGTGGTGGTGTGGCGCTTTTTTTTCTTTGGGCTGATAGCTTTGAAGATATGTTCTGATGGTGGTGAGAGTGGAGCTGGACTGTCTCCGTGGCGCAATTGGCTTGCGCGATCGGCTGTGAACCGAAAGGTTGGAGGTTCGAGCCCACCCGGTGGTGGATCGGCGCTTTTTTTTCTTTGGGCTGATAGCTTCGAAGATTTGTTCTAATTGTGGTGAGAGTGGAGCAGGACTGTCTCCGTGGCGCAATGGGCTAGCGCGATCGGCTGTTAACCGAAAGGTTGGAGTTTCGAGCCCTCCCGGGAGTAGTGTGTTGCTTTTTTCTTTGCGGTAATAGCTTTGAAGATATGTTCTGATGGTGGTGAGAGTGGAGCAGGACTGTCTTCGTGGCGCAATTGGCTAGCACGATCGGCTGTTATCCGAAAGGTTGGAGGTTTGAGCCCACCCGGTGGTGGTGTGGCGCTTTTTTTTCTTTGGGCTGATAGCTTTGAAGATATGTTCTGACTGTGGTGAGAGTGGAGCAGGACTCTCTCCGTGGCGCAATTGGCTAGCGCGATTGGCTGTTAACCGAAAGGTTGGAGGTTCGAGGCTACCCGGTGGTGGTGCGGTGCTTTTTTTTCTTTGGACTGATAGCTTAGAAGATATGTTCTGATGGTGGTGAGAGTGGAGCAGGACGGTGTCCGTGGCACAATGGGCTAGCGCGGTCGGCTGCTAACCGAAAAGTTGGAGGTTCGAGCCCACCCGGTGGTGGTGCGGCGCTTTTTCTTCTTTGGGCTGATAGCTTTGAAGGTATGTTCTGACGGTGGTGAGAGTGGAGCAGGACTCTCCCGTGGCGCAATTGGCTAGCGCGATTGGCTGTTAACCGAAAGGTTGGAGGTTCGAGCCCACCCGGTGGTGGTGCGGTGCTTTTTTTTCTTTGTGCGGATAGCTTTGAAGATATGTTCTGATGGTGGTGAGAGTGGAGCAGGACTGTCTCCGTGGCGCAATTGGCTAGCGCAATCGGCTGTTAACCGAATCGTCGGAGGTTCGAGCCCACCCGGTGGTGGTGTGGCGGTTTTTTTTTCTTTGGGCTGATAGCTTTGAAGATATGTTCTGATGGTGGTGAGAGTGGAGCTGGACTGTCTCCGTGGCGCAATTGGCTTGCGCGATCGGCTGTGAACCGAAAGGTTGGAGGTTCGAGCCCACCCGGTGGTGGATCGGCGCTTTTTTTTTCTTTGGGCTGATAGCTTTGAAGATATGTTCTCATGGTGGTGAGATTGGAGCAGGACTGTCTCCGTGGCGCAATTGGCTAGCGCGATTGGCTGTTAACCGAAAAGTTGGAGGTTCCAGCCGTCCGGGGTGGGCTGTGTCCTTTTTTTATTGCGCTGATAGCTTTGAAGATATGTTCTGATGGTGGTGAGAGTGGAGCACGATTGTCTCCGTGGCGCAATTGGCTAGCGCGATCGGCTGTTAACCGAAAGGTTGGAGGTTCGAGCCCACCCGGTGGTGGTGCGGCGCTTTTTTTTCTTTGGGCTGATAGCTTTGAAGATATGTTCTAATTGTGGTGAGAGTGGAGCAGGACTGTCTCCGTGGCGCAATGGGCTAGCGCGATCGGCCGTTAACCGAAAGGTTGGAGTTTCGAGCCCTCCCGGGAGTAGTGTGTTGCTTTTTTCTTTGCGGTAATAGCTTTGAAGGTATGTTCTGATGGTGGTGAGAGTGGAGCAGGACTGTCTTCGTGGCGCAATTGGCTAGCGCGATCGGCTGTTATCCGAAAGGTTGGAGGTTCGAGCCCACCCGGTGGTGGTGCGGCGCTTTTTCTTCTTTGGGCTGATAGCTTTGAAGGTATGTTCTGACGGTGGTGAGAGTGGAGCTGGACTCTCTCCGTGGCGCAATTGGCTAGCGCGATTGGCTGTTAACCGAAAGGTTGGAGGTTCGAGCCCACCCGGAGGTGGTGCGGTGCTTTTTTTTCTTTGTGCTGATAGCTTTGAAGTTATGTTCTGATGGTGGTGAGAGTGGAGCAGGACTGTCTCCGTGGCGCAATTGGCTAGCGCAATCGGCTGTCAACCGAATCGTCGGAGGTTCGAGCCCACCCGGTGGTGGTGTGGCGCTTTTTTTTCTTTGGGCTGATAGCTTTGAAGATATGTTCTGATGGTGGTGAGAGTGGAGCTGGACTGTCTTAATGGCGCAATTGGCTTGCGCGATCGGCTGTGAACCGAAAGGTTGGAGGTTCGAGCCCACCCGGTGGTGGATCGGCGCTTTTTTTTCTTTGGGCTGATAGCTTTGAAGATATGTTCTCATGGTGGTGAGAGTGGAGCAGGACTGTCTCCGTGGCGCAATTGGCTAGCGCGATTGGCTGTTAACCGAAAAGTTGGAGGTTCCAGCCGTCCGGGGTGGGCTGTGTTCCTTTTTTTATTGCGCTGATAGCTTTGAAGATATGTTCTGATGGTGGTGAGAGTGGAGCAGGACTGTCTCCGTGGCGCAATGGGCTAGCGCGATCGGCTGTTAACCGAAAGGTTGGAGTTTCGAGCCCTCCCGGGAGTAGTGTGTTGCTTTTTTCTTTGCGGTAATAGCTTTGAAGATATGTTCTGATGGTGGTGAGAGTGGAGCAGGACTGTCTTCGTGGCGCAATTGGCTAGCTCAATCGGCTGTTATCCGAAAGGTTGGAGGTTTGAGCCCACCCGGTGGTGGTGTGGCGCTTTTTTTTCTTTGGGCTGATAGCTTTGAAGATATGTTCTGACGGTGGTGAGAGTGGAGCAGGACTCTCTCCGTGGCGCAATTGGCTAGCGGAATTGGCTGTTAACCGAAAGGTTGGAGGTTCGAGCCTACCCGGTGGTGGTGCGGTGCTTTTTTTTCTTTGGGCTGATAGCTTAGAAGATATGTTCTGATGGTGGTGAGAGTGGAGCAGGACTGTGTCCGTGGCACAATGGGCTAGCGCGATCGGCTGTTAACCGAAAAGTTGGAGGTTCGAGCCCACCCGGTGGTGGTGCGGCGCTTTTTCTTCTTTGGGCTGATAGCTTTGAAGGTATGCTCTGACGGTGGTGAGAGTGGAGCAGGACTCTCTCCGTGGCGCAATTGGCTAGCGCGATTGGCTGTTAACCGAAAGGTTGGAGGTTCGAGCCCACCCGGTGGTGGTGCGGTGCTTTTTTTTCTTTGTGCGGATAGCTCTGAAGATATGTTCTGATGGTGGTGAGAGTGGAGCAGGACTGTCTCCGTGGCACAATTGGCTAGCGCAATCGGCTGTTAACCGAATCGTCGGAGGTTCGAGCCCACCCGGTGATGGTGTGGCGCTTTTTTTTCTTTGGGCTGATAGGTTTGAAGATATGTTCTGATGGTGGTGACAGTGGAGCTGGACTGTCTCCGTGGCGCAATTGGCTTGCGCGATCGGCTGTGAACCGAAAGGTTGGAGGTTCGAGCCCACCCGGTGGTGGTTCGGCGCTTTTTTTTTTCTTTGGGCTGATAGCTTTGAAGGTATGTGTTGACGGTGGTGAGAGTGGAGCAGGACTCTCTCCGTGGCGCAATTGGCTAGCGCGATTGGCTGTTAACCGAAAGGTTGGAGGTTCGAGCCCACCCGGTGGTGGTGCGGTGCTTTTTTTTCTTTGTGCGGATAGCTTTGAAGATATGTTCTGATGGTGGTGAGAGTGGAGCAGGACTCTTTCCGTGGCGCAATTGGCTAGCGCGATTGGCTGTTAACCGAAAGGTTGGAGGTTCGAGCCCACCCGGTGGTGGTGCGGCGCTTTTTTTTCTTTGGGCTGATAGCTTTGAAGATATGTTCTGATGGTGGTGAGAGTGGAGCAGGACTGTCTCCGTGGCGCAATGGGCTAGCGCGATCGGCTGTTAACCGAAAGGTTGGAGGTTTGAGCCCACCCGGTGGTGGTGTGGCGCTTTTTTTTCTTTGGGCTGATAGCTTTGAAGATATGTTCTGACGGTGGTGAGAGTGGAGCAGGACTCTCTCCGTGGCGCAATTGGCTAGCGCGATTGGCTGTTAACCGAAAGGTTGGAGGTTCGAGCCTACCCGGTGGTGGTGCGGTGCTTTTTTTTCTTTGGGCTGATAGCTTAGAAGATATGTTCTGATGGTGGAGAGAGTGGAGCAGGACTGTGTCCGTGGCACAATGGGCTAGCGCGATCGGCTGTTAACCGAAAAGTTGGAGGTTCGAGCCCACCCGGTGGTGGTGCGGTGCTTTTTTTTCTTTGTGCGGATAGCTTTGAAGATATGTTCTGATGGTGGTGAGAGTGGAGCAGGACTGTCTCCGTGGCGCAATGGGCTAGCGCAATCGGCTGTTAACCGAATCGTCGGAGGTTCGAGCCCACCCGGTGGTGGTGTGGCGCTTTTTTTTCTTTGGGCTGATACTTTGAAGATATGTTCTGATGGTGGTGAGAGTGGAGCTGGACTGTCTCCGTGGCGCAATTGGCTTGCGCGATCGGCTGTGAACCGAAAGGTTGGAGGTTCGAGCCCACCCGGTGGTGGATCGGCGCTTTTTTTTCTTTGGGCTGATAGCTTTGAAGATATGTTCTCATGGTGGTGAGAGTGGAGCAGGACTGTCTCCGTGGCGCAATAGGCTAGCGCGATTGGCTGTTAACCGAAAAGTTGGAGGTTCCAGCCGTCCGGGGTGGGCTGTGTTTTTTTTTTATTGCGCTGATAGCTTTGAAGATATGTTCTGATGGTGGTGAGAGTGGAGCACGATTGTCTCCGTGGCGCAATTGGCTAGCGCGATCGGCCGTTAACCGAAAGGTTGCAAGTTCGAGCCCACTCGGTGGTGGTGCGGCGCTTTTTTTCTTTGGGCTGATAGCTTTGAAGATTTGTTCTAATTGTGGTGAGAGTGGAGCAGGACTGTCTCCGTGGCGCAATGGGCTAGCGCGATCGGCTGTTAACCGAAAGGTTGGAGTTTCGAGCCCTCCCGGGAGAAGTGTGTTGCCTTTTTCTTTGCGGTAATAGCTTTGAAGATATGTTCTGATGGTGGTGAGAGTGGAGCAGGACTGTCTTCGTGGCGCAATTGGCTAGCACGATCGGCTGTTATCCGAAAGGTTGGAGGTTTGAGCCCACCCGGTGGTGGTGTGGCGCTTTTTTTTTCTTTGGGCTGATAGCTTTGAAGATATGTTCTGACGGTGGTGAGAGTGGAGCAGGACTCTCTCCGTGGCGCAATTGGCTAGCGCGATTGGCTGTTAACCGAAAGGTTGGAGGTTCGAGCCTACCCGGTGGTGGTGCGGTGCTTTTTTTTCTTTGGACTGATAGCTTAGAAGATATGTTCTGATGGTGGTGAGAGTGGAGCAGGACTGTGTCCGTGGCACAATGGGCTAGCGCGGTCGGCTGTTAACCGAAAAGGTGGAGGTTCGAGCCCACCCGGTGGTGGTGCGGCGCTTTTTCTTCTTTGGGCTGATAGCTTTGAAGGTATGTTCTGACGGTGGTGAGAGTGGAGCAGGACTCTCCCGTGGCGCAATTGGCTAGCGCAATTGGCTGTTAACCAAAAGGGTGGAGGTTCGAGCCCACCCGGTGGTGGTGCGGTGCTTTTTTTTCTTTGTGCGGATAGCTTTGAAGATATGTTCTGATGGTGGTGAGAGTGGAGCAGGACTGTCTCCGTGGCGCAATTGGCTTGCGCGATCGGCTGTGAACCGAAAGATTGGAGGTTCGAGCCCACCCGGTGGTGGATCGGCGCTTTTTTTTTCTTTGGGCTGATAGCTTTGAAGATATGTTCTCATGGTGGTGAGAGTGGAGCAGGACTGTCTCTGTGTCGCAATTGGCTAGCGCGATTGGCTGTTAACCGAAAGGTTGGAGGTTCGAGCCTACCCGGTCGTGGTGCGGTGCTTTTTTTTCTTTGGACTGATAGCTTAGAAGATATGTTCTGATGGTGGTGAGAGTGGAGCAGGACTGTGTCCGTGGCACAATGGGCTAGCGCGGTCGGCTGTTAACCGAAAAGTTGGAGGTTCGAGCCCACCCGGTGGTGGTGCGGCGCTTTTTCTTCTTTGGGCTGATAGCTTTGAAGGTATGTTCTGACGGTGGTGAGAGTGGAGCAGGACTCTCCCGTGGCGCAATTGGCTAGCGCAATCGGCTGTTAACCGAATCGTCGGAGGTTCGAGCCCACCCGGTGGTGGTGTGGCGCTTTTTTTTCTTTGGCCTGATAGCTTTGAAGATATGTTCTGATGGTGGTGAGAGTGGAGCTGGACTGTCTCCGTGGCGCAATTGGCTTGCGCGATCGGCTGTGAACCGAAAGGTTGGAGGTTCGAGCCCACCCGGTGGTGGATCGGCGCTTTTTTTTTCTTTGGGCTGATAGCTTTGAAGATATGTTCTCATGGTGGTGAGAGTGGAGCAGGACTGTCTCCGTGGCGCAATTGGCTAGCGCGATTGGCTGTTAACCGAAAAGTTGGAGGTTCCAGCCGTCCGGGGTGGGCTGTGTTCCTTTTTTTATTGCGCTGATAGCTTTGAAGATATGTTCTGATGGTGGTGAGAGTGGAGCACGATTGTCTCCTGGCGCAATTGGCTAGCGCGATCGGCTGTTCACCGAAAGGTTGGAGGTTCGAGCCCACCCGGTGGTGGTGCGGCGCTTTTTTTTCTTTGGGCTGATAGCTTTGAATATATGTTATAATTGTGGTGAGAGTGGAGCAGGACTGTCTCCGTGGCGCAATGGGCTAGCGCGTTCGGCTGTTAACCGAAAGGTTGGAGTTTTGAGCCCTCCCGGGAGTAGTGTGTTGCTTTTTTCTTTGAGGTAATAGCTTTGAAGGTATGTTCTGATGGTGGTGAGAGTGGAGCAGGACTGTCTTCGTGGCGCAATTGGCTAGCGCGATCGGCTGTTATCCGAAAGGTTGGAGGTTTGAGCCCACCCGGTGGTGGTGTGGCGCTTTTTTTTCTTTGGGCTGATAGCTTTGAAGATGGGTTCTGATGGTGGTGAGAGTGGAGCTGGACTGTCGCCGTGGCGCAATTGGCTTGCGCGATCGGCTGTTAACCGAAAGGTTGTAGCTTCGAGCCCACCCGGTGGTGGTGCGGCGCTTTTTTTCTTTGGGCTGATCGCTTTGAAGATATGTTCTGATGGTGGTGAGAGTAGAGCAGGACTGTCTCCGTGGCGCAATTGGCTAGCGCGATCGGCTGTTAACCGAAAGGTTGGAGTTTCGAGCCCTCCCGGGATTGGTGTGTTGCTTCATTTGTTTGCGCTGATAGCTTTGAAGATATGTTCTGATGGTGGTGAGAGTGGAGCACGACTGTCTCTGTGGCGCAGTTCGCTTGCGTGATCGGCTGTTAACCGAAAGGTTGGAGGTTCGAGCCCACCCGGTGGTGGTGCGTTGCTTTTTTTCATTGGGCTGATAGCTTTGAAGATATGTTCTTATGGTGGTGAGAGTGGACCAGGACTGTCTCCGTGGCGCAATTGGCTAGCGCGATCGGCTGTTAACCGAAAAGTCGGAGGTTTGAGCCCACCCGGTGGTGGTATGGCGCTTTTTTTTCTTTGGGCTGATAGCTTTGAAGATATGTTCTGATGGTGGTGAGAGTGGAGCTGGACTGTCTCCGTGGCGCAATTGGCTTGCGCGATCGGCTGTTACCCGAAAGGTAGAGGGTTCAGCCCACCCGGTGGTGGTGCGGCGCTTTTTTTTCTTCGCGCTGATAGCTTTGAAGATATGTTCTGATGGTGGTGAGAGTAGAGCAAGACTGTCTCCGTGGCGCAATAGGCTAGCGCGATCGGCCCTTAACCGAAATGTTGGAGTTTCGAGCCCTCCCGTGAGTGGTGTGTTGCTTTTTTCTTTTGCGCTGATAGCTTTGAAGATATGTTCTGATGGTGGTGAGAGTGGAGTAGGACTGTCTCCGTGGCGCAATGGGCTAGCACGATTGGCTGTTAACCGAAAGGTTGGAGTTTCGAGCCCTCCCGGGAGTGGTGTGTTGCTTTTTTCTTTGCGCTGATAGCTTTGAAGATATGTTCTGATGGTGGTGAGAGTGGTGCAGGACTATCTCCGTGGCGCAATTGGCTAGCGCGATTTCGTTGTTAACCGAAAGGTTGGAGGTTGGAGCCCACCCAGTGGTGGTGCAGCGCTTTTTTTTCTTTGCGCTGCTAGCTTTGAAGATATGTTCTGATTGTGGTGAGAGTAGAGCAAGACTGTCTCCGTGGCGCAATGGGCTAGCGCGATTTGCTTTTAACCGAAAGGTTGGAGTTTCGAGCCCTCCCGGGTGTGGTGTGTTGCTTTTTTCTTTGCGCTAATAGCTTTGAAGATATGTTCTGATGGTGGAGAGAGTGAAGCAGGACTGTCTTCGTGGCGCAATTGGCTAGCGCGATCGGCTGTTATCCGAAAGGTTGGAGGTTTGAGCCCACCCGGTGGTGGTGCGGCGCTTTTTTTTCTTTGGGGTGATAGCTCTGAAGAAATGGTCTGACCGTGGTGAGAGTGGAGCACGACTGTCTCTGTGACGCGATGGGCTAGCGCGATCGGCTGTTAACCGAAAGGTTGGAGGTTCGAGCCCACCCGGTGTTGGTGCGGCGCTTTTTTTCCTTTGGTCTAGCTCTGAAGAAATGTTCTGACGATGGTGAGAGTGGAGCAGGACTGTCCCCGTGGCGCAATTGGCTAGCGCGATCGGCTATTAACCGAAAAGTTGGAGGTTCCAGCCGTCCCGGGTGGGCTGTGTTGCTTTTTTTATTGCGCTGATAGCTTTGAAGACATTTTCTGATGGTGGTGAGAGTGGAGCACGATTGTCTCCGTGGCGCAATTGGCTAGCGCGATCGGCTGTTAACCGAAAGGTTGGAGGTTCGAGCCCACCCGGTGGTGGTGCGGCGCTTTTTTTTCTTTGGGCTGATAGCTTTTAAGATATGTTCTAATTGTGGTGAGAGTGGAGCAGGACTGTCTCCGTGGCGCAATGGGCTAGCGCGATCGGCTGTTAACCGAAAGGTTGGAGTTTCGAGCCCTCCCGGGAGTAGTGTGTTGTTTTTTCTTTGCGGTAATAGCTTTGAAGTTATGTTCTGATGGTGGTGAGAGTGGAGCAGAACTGTCTTCGTGGCGCAATTGGCTAGCGCGATCGGCTGTTATCCGAAAGGTTGGAGGTTTGAGCCCACCCGGTGGTGGTGTGGCGCTTTTTTTTCTTTGGGCTGATAGCTTTGAAGATATGTTCTGACGGTGGTGAGAGTGGAGCAGGACTCTCTCCGTGGCGCAATTGGCTAGCGCGATTGGCTGTCAACCAAAAGGTTGGAGGTTCGAGCCCACCCGGTGGTGGTGCGGTGCTTTTTTTTCTTTGGGCTGATAGCTTTGAAGATATGTTGTGATGGTGGTGAGAGTGGAGCAGGACTGTCTCCGTGGCGCAATTGGCTAGCGCGATCGGCTGTTAACCAAAGGGTCGGAGTTTCGAGCCCACCCGGTGGTGGTGCGGTGCTTTTTTTTTCTTTGGGCTGATAGCTTTGAAGATATGTTCTGATGGTGGTGAGAGTGGAGCAGGACTGTCTCCGTGGCGCAATTGGCTAGCGCAATCGGCTGTTAACCGAATCGTCGGAGGTTCGAGCCCACCCGGTGGTGGTGTGGCGATTTTTTTTCTTTGGGCTGATAGCTTTGAAGATATGTTCTGATGGTGGTGTGAGGGGAGCTGGACTGTCTCCGTGACGCAATTGGCTTGCGCGATCGGCTGTGAACCGAAAAGTTGGAGGTTCGAGCCCTCCCGGTGTTGGTGCGGCGCTTTTTTTTCTTTGCGCTGATAGCTTTGAAGATATGTTCTGATTGTGGTGAGAGTAGAGCAAGACTGTCTCCGTGGCGCAATGGGCTAGCGCGATTGGCTTTTAACCGAAAGGTTGGAGTTTCGAGCCCTCCCGGGTGTGGTGTGTTGCTTTTTTCTTTGCGCTAATAGCTTTGAAGATATGTTCTGATGGTGGAGAGAGTGGAGCAGGACTGTCTTCGTGGCGCAATTGGCTAGCGCGATCGGCTGTTATCCGAAAGGTTGGAGGTTTGAGCCCACCCGGTGGTGGTGCGGCGCTTTTTTTTCTTTGGGGTGATAGCTCTGAAGAAATGGTCTGACGGTGGTGAGAGTGGAGCACGACTGTCTCTGTGGCGCGATGGGCTAGCGCGATCGGCTGTTAACCGAAAGGTTGGATGTTCGAGCCCACCCGGTGTTGGTGCGGCGCTTTTTTTTCTTTGGTCTAGCTCTGTAGAAATGTTCTGACGGTGGTGAGAGTGGAGCAGGACTGTCCCCGTGGCGCAATTGGCTAGCGCGATCGGCTATTAACCGAAAAGTTGGAGGTTCCAGCCGTCCCGGGTGGGCTGTGTTGCTTTTTTTATTGCGCTGATAGCTTTGAAGATATGTTCTAATTGTGGTGAGAGTGGAGCAGGACTGTCTCCGTGGCGCAATGGGCTAGCGCGATCGGCTGTTAACTGAAATGTTGGAGTTTCGAGTCCTCCCGGGAGTAGTGTGTTGCTTTTTTCTTTGCGGTAATAGCTTTGAAGATATTTTCTGATGGTGGTGAGAGTGGAGCACGATTGTCTCCGTGGCGCAATTGGCTAGCGCGATCGGCTGTTAACCGAAAGGTTGGAGGTTCGAGCCCACCCGGTGATGGTGCGGCGCTTTTTTTTCTTTGGGCTGATAGCTTTGAAGATATGTTCTAATTGTGGTGAGAGTGGAGCAGGACTGTCTCCGTGGCGCAATGGGCTAGCGCGATCGGCTGTTAACCGAAAGGTTGGAGTTTCGAGCCCTCCCGGGAGTAGTGTGTTGCTTTTTTCTTTGCGGTAATAGCTTTGAAGGTATGTTCTGATGGTGGTGAGAGTGGAGCAGGACTGTCTTCGTGGCGCAATTGGCTAGCACGATCGGCTGTTATCCGAAAGGTTGGAGGTTTGAGCCCACCCGGTGGTGGTGTGGCGCTTTTTTTTCTTTGGGCAAATAGCTTTGAAGATATGTTCTGACGGTGGTGAGAGTGGAGCAGGACTCTCTCCGTGGCGCAATTGGCTAGCGCGATTGGCTGTTAACCGAAAGGTTGGAGGTTCGAGCCTACCCGGTGGTGGTGCGGTGCTTTTTTTTTCTTTGGGCTGATAGCTTAGAAGATATGTTCTGATGGTGGTGACAGTGGAGCAGGACTGTGTCCGTGGCACAATGGGCTAGCGCGATCGGCTGTTAACCGAAAAGTTGGAGGTTCGAGCCCACCCGGTGGTGGTGCGGCGCTTTTTCTTCTTTGGGCTGATAGCTTTGAAGGTATGTTCTGACGGTGGTGAGAGTGGAGCAGGACTCTCTCCGTGGCGCAATTGGCTAGCGCGATTGGCTGTTAACCGAAAGGTTGGAGGTTCGAGCCCACCCGGTGGTGGATCGGCGCTTTTTTTTCATTGGGCTGATAGCTTTGAAGATATGTTCTCATGGTGGTGAGAGTGGAGCAGGACTGTCTCCGTGGCGCAATAGGCTAGCGCGATTGGCTGTTAACCGAAAAGTTGGAGGTTCCAGCCGTCCGGGGTGGGCTGTGTTCCTTTTTTTATTGCGCTGATAGCTTTGAAGATAAGTTCTGATGGTGGTGAGAGTGGAGCACGATTGTCTCCGTGGCGCAATTGGCTAGCGCGATCGGCTGTTAACCGAAAGGTTGGAGGTTCGAGCCCACCCGGTGGTTGTGCGGCGCTTTTCTTTCTTTGGGCTGATAGCTTTGAAGATATGTTCTAATTGTGGTGAGAGTGGAGCGGGACTGTCTCCGTGGCGCAATGGGCTAGCGCGATCGGCTGTTAACCGAAAGGTTGGAGTTTCGAGCCCTCCCAGGAGTAGTGTGTTGCTTTTTTCTTTGCGGTAATAGCTTTGAAGATATGTTCTGATGGTGGTGAGAGTGGAGCAGGACTGTCTTCGTGGCGCAATTTGCTAGCACGATCGGCTGTTATCCGAAAGGTTGGAGGTTTGAGCCCACCTGGTGGTGGTGTGGCGCTTTTTTTTCTTTGGGCTGATAGCTTTGAAGGTATGTTCTGACGGTGGTGAGAGTGGAGCAGGACTCTCCCGTGGCGCAATTGGCTAGCGCGATTGGCTGTTAACCGAAAGGTTGGAGGTTCGAGCCCACCCGGTGGTGGTGCGGTGCTTTTTTTCTTTGTGTGGATAGCTTTGAAGATATGTTCTGATGGTGGTGAGAGTAGAGCAGGACTGTCTCCGTGGCGCAATTGGCTAGCGCGATCGACTGTTAACCGAAAGGTAGGAGTTTCGAGCCCTCCCGGGAGTGGTGTGTTGCTTCATTTCTTTGCGCTGATAGCTTTGAAGATATGTTCTGATGGTGGTGAGAGTGGAGCACGACTGTCTCTGTGGCGCAGTTCGCTAGCGTGATCGGCTGTTAACCGAAAGGTTGGAGGTTCGAGCCCACCCGGTGGTGGTGCGTTGCTTTTTTTTCATTGGGCTGATAGCTTTGAAGATATGTTCTTATGGTGGTGAGAGTGGAGCAGGACTGTCTCCGTGGCGCAATTGGCTAGCGCGATCGGCTGTTAACCGAAAAGTTGGAGGTTCCAGCCGTCCGGGGTGGGCTGTGTTCCTTTTTTTATTGCGCTGATAGCTTTGAAGATATGTTCTGATGGTGGTGAGAGTGGAGCTGGACTGTCTTCGTGGCGCAATTGGCTTGCGCGATCGGCTGTTACCCGAAAGGTTGAGGGTTCAGCCCACCCGGTGGTGGTACGGCGCTTTTTTTTCTTCGCGCTGATAGCTTTGAAGATATGTTCTGATGGTGGTGAGAGTAGAGCAAGACTGTCTTCGTGGCGCAATGGGCTAGCGCGATCGGCTGTTAACCGAAAGGTTGGAGTTTCGAGCCCTCCCGTGAGTGGTGTGTTGCTTTTTTCTTTGCGCTGATAGCTTTGAAGATATGTTCTGATGGTGGTAAGAGTGGAGTAGGACTATCTCCGTTGTGCAATTGGCTAGCGCGATTTCGGTTTTAACCAAAAGGTTGGAGGTTTGAGCCCACCAGGTCGTGGTGCGGCGCTTTTTTTCTTTGCGCTGATAGCTTTGAAGATATGTTCTGATGGCGGTGAGAGTGGAGCAAGACTGTCTCCGTGGCGCAATGGGCTAGCGCGATCGGCTGTTAACCGAAAGGTTGGAGTTTCGAGCCCTCCCGGGAGTGGTGTGTTGCTTTTTTTGCGGTAATAGCTTTGAAGATATGTTCTGATGGTGGCGAGAGTGGAGCAGGACTGTCTTCGTGGCGCAATTGGCTAGCGCGATCGGCTGTTATCCGAAAGGTTGGAGGTTTGAGCCCACCCGGTGGTGGTGCGGCGCTTTTTTTTCTTTGGGGTGACAGCTCTGAAGAAATGGTCTGATGGTGGTGAGAGTGGAGCAGGACTGTCTCCGTGGCGCAATGGGCTAGCGCGATCGGCTGTTAACCGAAAGGTTGGAGTTTCGAGCCCTCCCGGGAGTAGTGTGTTGCTTTTTTCTTTGCGGTAATAGCTTTGAAGATATGTTCTGATGGTGGTGAGAGTGGAGCAGGACTGTCTTCGTGGCGCAATTTGCTAGCGCAATCGGCTGTTATCCGAAAGGTTGGAGGTTTGAGCCCACCCGGTGGTGGTGTGGCGCTTTTTTTTCTTTGGGCTGATAGCTTTGAAGATATGTTCTGATGGTGGTGAGAGTGGAGCTGGACTGTCTCCGTTGCGCAATTGGCTTGCGCGATCGGCTGTTAACCGAAAGGTTGGAGTTTCGAGCCCACCCGGTGGTGGTGCGGCGCTTTTTTTTCTTTGGGCTGATAGCTTTGAAGATACGTTCTCTTAGTGGTGAGAGTAGAGCAGGACTGTCTCCGTGGCGCAATTGGCTAGCGCGATCGGCTGTTAACCGAAAGGTTGGTGTTTTGAGCCCTCCCGGTGGTGGTGCGGCGCTTTTTTTTGTTTGGGGTGACAGCTCTGAAGAAATGGTCTGATGGTGGTGAGAGTGGAGCAGGACTGTCTCCGTGGCGCAATGGGCTAGCGCGATCGGCTGTTAACCGAAAGGTTGGAGTTTCGAGCCCTCCCGGGAGTAGTGTGTTGCTTTTTTCTTTGCGCTGATAGCTTTGAAGATATGTTCTGATGGTGGTGAGAGTGGAGCACGACTGTCTCCGTGGCGCAGTTCGCTAGCTTGATCGGCTGTTAACTGAAAGGTTGGAGGTTCGAGCCCACCCGGTGGTGGTGCGGCGCTTTTTTTTCTTTGTGCTGATAGCTTTGAAGATATGTTCTCATGGTGGTGAGAGTGGAGCAGGACTGTCTCCGTGGCGCAATTGGCTAGCGCGATCGGCTGTTAACCGAAAAGTCAGAGGTTTGAGCCCACCCGGTAATGGTGTGGCGCTTTTTTTTCTTTGGGCTGATAGCTTTGAAGATATGTTCTGATGGTGGTGAGAGTGGAGCTGGACTGTCTCCGTGGCGCAATTGGCTTGCGCGATCGGCTGTTACCCGAAAGGTTGAGGGTTCAGCCCACCCGGTGGTGGTGCGGCGCTTTTTTTTCTTCGCGCTGATAGCTTTGAAGATATGTTCTGATGGTGGTGAGAGTAGAGCAAGACCGTCTCCGTGGCGCAATGGGCTAGCGCGATCGGCTGTTAACCGAAAGGTTGGAGTTTCGAGCCCTCCCGGGAGTAGTGTGTTGCTTTTTTCTTTGCGGTATTAGCTTTGAAGATATGTTCTGATGGTGGTGAGAGTGGAGCAGGACTGTCTTCGTGGCGCAATTGGCTAGCGCGATCGGCTGTTATCCGAAAAGTTGGAGGTTTGAGCCCACCCGGTGGTGGTGCGGCGCTTTTTTTTTCTTTGGGGTGGTAGCTCTGAAGAAATGGTCTGATGGTGGTGAGAGTGGAGCACGACTGTCTCTGTGGCGCAATTGGCTAGCGCGATTGGCTGTTAACCGAAAGGTTGGAGGTTCGAGCCCACCCGGTGGTGGTGCGGTGCTTTTTTTTCTTTGGGCTGATAGCTTTGAAGATATGTTCTGATGGTGGTGAGAGTGGAGCAGGACTGTCTCCGTGGCGCAACTGGCTAGCGCGATCGGCTGTTAACCAAAAGGTCGGAGGTTCGAGCCCACCCGGGGGTGGTGCGGCGCTTTTTTTTCTTTGGGCTGATAGCTTTGAAGATATGTTCTGATGGTGGTGAGAGTGGAGCTGGACTGTCTTCGTGGCGCAATTGGCTTGCGCGATCGGCTGTTACCCGAAAGGTTGAGGGTTCAGCCCACCCGGTGGTGGTGCGGCGCTTTTTTTTCTTCGCGCTGATAGCTTTGAAGATATGTTCTGATGGTGGTGAGAGTAGAGCAAGACTGTCTTCGTGGCGCAATGGGCTAGCGCGATCGGCTGTTAACCGAAAGGTTGGAGTTTCGAGCCCTCCCGTGAGTGGTGTGTTGCTTTTTTCTTTGCGCTGATAGCTTTGAAGATATGTTCTGATGGTGGTGAGAGTGGAGTAGGACTATCTCCGTTGTGCAATTGGCTAGCGCGATTTCGGTTTTAACCAAAAGGTTGGAGGTTTGAGCCCACCAGGTCGTGGTGCGGCGCTTTTTTTCTTTGCGCTGATAGCTTTGAAGATATGTTCTGATGGCGGTGAGAGTGGAGCAAGACTGTCTCCGTGGCGCAATGAGCTAGCGCGATCGGCTGTTAACCGAAAGCTTGGAGTTTCGAGCCCTCCCGGGAGTGGTGTGTTGCTTTTTTTTGCGGTAATAGCTTTGAAGATATGTTCTGATGGTGGCGAGAGTGGAGCAGGACTGTCTTCGTGGCGCAATTGGCTAGCGCGATCGGCTGTTATCCGAAAGGTTGGAGGTTTGAGCCCACCCGGTGGTGGTGCGGCGCTTTTTTTTCTTTGGGGTGACAGCTCTGAAGAAATGGTCTGATGGTGGTGAGAGTGGAGCAGGACTGTCTCCGTGGCGCAATGGGCTAGCGCGATCGGCTGTTAACCGAAAGGTTGGAGTTTCGAGCCCTCCCGGGAGTAGTGTGTTGCTTTTTTCTTTGCGGTAATAGCTTTGAAGATATGTTCTGATGGTGGTGAGAGTGGAGCAGGACTGTCTTCGTGGCGCAATTTGCTAGCGCAATCGGCTGTTATCCGAAAGGTTGGAGGTTTGAGCCCACCCGGTGGTGGTGTGGCGCTTTTTTTCTTTGGGCTGATTGCTTTGAAGATATGTTCTGATGGTGGTGAGATTGGAGCTGGACTGTCTCCGTGGCGCAATTGGCTTCCGCGATCGGCTGTTAACCGAAAGGTTGGAGTTTCGAGCCCACCCGGTGGTGGTGCGGCGCTTTTTTTTCTTTGGGCTCATAGCTTTGAAGATACGTTCTCTTGGTGGTGAGAGTAGAGCAGGACTGTCTCCGTGGCGCAATTGGCTAGCGCGATCGGCTGTTAACCGAAAGTTTGGAGTTTTGAGCCCTCCCGGGATTGGTGTGTTGCTTCTTTTCTTTGCGCTGATAGCTTTGAAAATATGTTCTGATGGTGGTGAGAGTGGAGCACGACTGTCTCCGTGGCGCAGTTCGCTAGCTTGATCGGCTGTTAACTGAAAGGTTGGAGGTTCGAGCCCACCCGGTGGTGGTGCGGCGCTTTTTTTTTGTGCTGATAGCTTTGAAGATATGTTCTCATGGTGGTGAGAGTGGAGCAGGACTGTCTCCGTGGCGCAATTGGCTAGCGCGATCGGCTGTTAACCGAAAAGTCAGAGGTTTGAGCCCACCCGGTAATGGTGTGGCGCTTTTTTTTCTTTGGGCTGATAGCTTTGAAGATATGTTCTGATGGCGGTGAGAGTGGAGCAAGACTGTCTCCGTGGCGCAATGAGCTAGCGCGATCGGCTGTTAACCGAAAGCTTGGAGTTTCGAGCCCTCCCGGGAGTGGTGTGTTGCTTTTTTTTGCGGTAATAGCTTTGAAGATATGTTCTGATGGTGGCGAGAGTGGAGCAGGACTGTCTTCGTGGCGCAATTGGCTAGCGCGATCGGCTGTTATCCGAAAGGTTGGAGGTTTGAGCCCACCCGGTGGTGGTGCGGCGCTTTTTTTTCTTTGTGGTGACAGCTCTGAAGAAATGGTCTGATGGTGGTGAGAGTGGAGCAGGACTGTCTCCGTGGCGCAATGGGCTAGCGCGATCGGCTGTTAACCGAAAGGTTGGAGTTTCGAGCCCTCCAGGGAGTAGTGTGTTGCTTTTTTCTTTGCGGTAATAGCTTTGAAGATATGTTCTGATGGTGGTGAGAGTGGAGCAGGACTGTCTTCGTGGCGCAATTTGCTAGCGCAATCGGCTGTTATCCGAAAGGTTGGAGGTTTGAGCCCACCCGGTGGTGGTGTGGCGCTTTTTTTTCTTTGGGCTGATAGCTTTGAAGATATGTTCTGATGGTGGTGAGAGTGGAGCTGGACTGTCTCCGTGGCGCAATTGGCTTGCGCGATCGGCTGTTACCCGAAAGGTTAAGGGTTCAGCCCACCCGGTGGTGGTGCGGCGCTTTTTTTTCTTCGCGCTGATAGCTTTGAAGATATGTTCTGATGGTGGTGAGAGTAGAGCAAGACCGTCTCCGTGGCGCAATGGGCTAGCGCGATCGGCTGTTAACCGAAAGGTTGGAGTTTCGAGCCCTCCCGTGAGTGGTGTGTTGCTTTTTTCTTTGCGCTGATAGCTTTGAAGATATGTTCTGATGGTGGTGAGAGTGGAGTAGGACTATCTCCGTTGTGCAATTGGCTAGCGCGATTTCGGTTTTAACCAAAAGGTTGGAGGTTTGAGCCCACCAGGTCGTGGTGCGGCGCTTTTTTTCTTTGCGCTGATAGCTTTGAAGATATGTTCTGATGGCGGTGAGAGTGGAGCAAGACTGTCTCCGTGGCGCAATGAGCTAGCGCGATCGGCTGTTAACCGAAAGCTTGGAGTTTCGAGCCCTCCCGGGAGTGGTGTGTTGCTTTTTTTTGCGGTAATAGCTTTGAAGATATGTTCTGATGGTGGCGAGAGTGGAGCAGGACTGTCTTCGTGGCGCAATTGGCTAGCGCGATCGGCTGTTATCCGAAAGGTTGGAGGTTTGAGCCCACCCGGTGGTGGTGCGGCGCTTTTTTTTCTTTGGGGTGACAGCTCTGAAGAAATGGTCTGATGGTGGTGAGAGTTGAGCAGGACTGTCTCCGTGGCGCAATGGGCTAGCGCGATCGGCTGTTAACCGAAAGGTTGGAGTTTCGAGCCCTCCAGGGAGTAGTGTGTTGCTTTTTTCTTTGCGGTAATAGCTTTGAAGATATGTTCTGATGGTGGTGAGAGTGGAGCAGGACTGTCTTCGTGGCGCAATTTGCTAGCGCAATCGGCTGTTATCCGAAAGGTTGGAGGTTTGAGCCCACCCGGTGGTGGTGTGGCGCTTTTTTTTCTTTGGGCTGATAGCTTTGAAGATATGTTCTGATGGTGGTGAGAGTGGAGCTGGACTGTCTCCGTTGCGCAATTGGCTTGCGCGATCGGCTGTTAACCGAAAGGTTGGAGTTTCGAGCCCACCCGGTGGTGGTGCGGCGCTTTTTTTTCTTTGGGCTGATAGCTTTGAAGATACGTTCTCTTAGTGGTGAGAGTAGAGCAGGACTGTCTCCGTGGCGCAATTGGCTAGCGCGATCGGCTGTTAACCGAAAGGTTGGAGTTTTGAGCCCTCCCGGTGGTGGTGCGGCGCTTTTTTTTGTTTGGGGTGACAGCTCTGAAGAAATGGTCTGATGGTGGTGAGAGTGGAGCAGGACTGTCTCCGTGGCGCAATGGGCTAGCGCGATCGGCTGTTAACCGAAAGGTTGGAGTTTCGAGCCCTCCCGGGAGTAGTGTGTTGCTTTTTTCTTTGCGCTGATAGCTTTGAAGATATGTTCTGATGGTGGTGAGAGTGGAGCACGACTGTCTCCGTGGCGCAGTTCGCTAGCTTGATCGGCTGTTAACTGAAAGGTTGGAGGTTCGAGCCCACCCGGTGGTGGTGCGGCGCTTTTTTTTCTTTGTGCTGATAGCTTTGAAGATATGTTCTCATGGTGGTGAGAGTGGAGCAGGACTGTCTCCGTGGCGCAATTGGCTAGCGCGATCGGCTGTTAACCGAAAAGTCAGAGGTTTGAGCCCACCCGGTAATGGTGTGGCGCTTTTTTTTCTTTGGGCTGATAGCTTTGAAGATATGTTCTGATGGTGGTGAGAGTGGAGCTGGACTGTCTCCGTGGCGCAATTGGCTTGCGCGATCGGCTGTTACCCGAAAGGTTGAGGGTTCAGCCCACCCGGTGGTGGTGCGGCGCTTTTTTTTCTTCGCGCTGATAGCTTTGAAGATATGTTCTGATGGTGGTGAGAGTAGAGCAAGACCGTCTCCGTGGCGCAATGGGCTAGCGCGATCGGCTGTTAACCGAAAGGTTGGAGTTTCGAGCCCTCCCGGGAGTAGTGTGTTGCTTTTTTCTTTGCGGTAATAGCTTTGAAGATATGTTCTGATGGTGGTGAGAGTGGAGCAGGACTGTCTTCGTGGCGCAATTGGCTAGCGCGATCGGCTGTTATCCGAAAAGTTGGAGGTTTGAGCCCACCCGGTGGTGGTGCGGCGCTTTTTTTTTCTTTGGGGTGGTAGCTCTGAAGAAATGGTCTGATGGTGGTGAGAGTGGAGCACGACTGTCTCTGTGGCGCAATTGGCTAGCGCGATTGGCTGTTAACCGAAAGGTTGGAGGTTCGAGCCCACCCGGTGGTGGTGCGGTGCTTTTTTTTCTTTGGGCTGATAGCTTTGAAGATATGTTCTGATGGTGGTGAGAGTGGAGCAGGACTGTCTCCGTGGCGCAACTGGCTAGCGCGATCGGCTGTTAACCAAAAGGTCGGAGGTTCGAGCCCACCCGGGGGTGGTGCGGCGCTTTTTTTTCTTTGGGCTGATAGCTTTGAAGATATGTTCTGATGGTGGTGAGAGTGGAGCTGGACTGTCTTCGTGGCGCAATTGGCTTGCGCGATCGGCTGTTACCCGAAAGGTTGAGGGTTCAGCCCACCCGGTGGTGGTGCGGCGCTTTTTTTTCTTCGCGCTGATAGCTTTGAAGATATGTTCTGATGGTGGTGAGAGTAGAGCAAGACTGTCTTCGTGGCGCAATGGGCTAGCGCGATCGCCTGTTAACCGAAAGGTTGGAGTTTCGAGCCCTCCCGGGAGTGGTGTGTTGCTTTTTTTTGCGGTAATAGCTTTGAAGATATGTTCTGATGGTGGCGAGAGTGGAGCAGGACTGTCTTCGTGGCGCAATTGGCTAGCGCGATCGGCTGTTATCCGAAAGGTTGGAGGTTTGAGCCCACCCGGTGGTGGTGCGGCGCTTTTTTTTCTTTGGGGTGACAGCTCTGAAGAAATGGTCTGATGGTGGTGAGAGTGGAGCAGGACTGTCTCCGTGGCGCAATGGGCTAGCGCGATCGGCTGTTAACCGAAAGGTTGGAGTTTCGAGCCCTCCCGGGAGTAGTGTGTTGCTTTTTTCTTTGCGGTAATAGCTTTGAAGATATGTTCTGATGGTGGTGAGAGTGGAGCAGGACTGTCTTCGTGGCGCAATTTGCTAGCGCAATCGGCTGTTATCCGAAAGGTTGGAGGTTTGAGCCCACCCGGTGGTGGTGTGGCGCTTTTTTTTCTTTGGGCTGATTGCTTTGAAGATATGTTCTGATGGTGGTGAGATTGGAGCTGGACTGTCTCCGTGGCTCAATTGGCTTCCGCGATCGGCTGTTAACCGAAAGGTTGGAGTTTCGAGCCCACCCGGTGGTGGTGCGGCGCTTTTTTTTCTTTGGGCTCATAGCTTTGAAGATACGTTCTCTTGGTGGTGAGAGTAGAGCAGGACTGTCTCCGTGGCGCAATTGGCTAGCGCGATCGGCTGTTAACCGAAAGTTTGGAGTTTTGAGCCCTCCCGGGATTGGTGTGTTGCTTCTTTTCTTTGCGCTGATAGCTTTGAAAATATGTTCTGATGGTGGTGAGAGTGGAGCACGACTGTCTCCGTGGCGCAGTTCGCTAGCTTGATCGGCTGTTAACTGAAAGGTTGGAGGTTCGAGCCCACCCGGTGGTGGTGCGGCGCTTTTTTTTGTGCTGATAGCTTTGAAGATATGTTCTCATGGTGGTGAGAGTGGAGCAGGACTGTCTCCGTGGCGCAATTGGCTAGCGCGATCGGCTGTTAACCGAAAAGTCAGAGGTTTGAGCCCACCCGGTAATGGTGTGGCGCTTTTTTTTCTTTGGGCTGATAGCTTTGAAGATATGTTCTGATGGTGGTGAGAGTGGAGCTGGACTGTCTCCGTGGCGCAATTGGCTTGCGCGATCGGCTGTTACCCGAAAGGTTAAGGGTTCAGCTCACCCGGTGGTGGTGCGGCGCTTTTTTTTCTTCGCGCTGATAGCTTTGAAGATATGTTCTGATGGTGGTGAGAGTAGAGCAAGACCGTCTCCGTGGCGCAATGGGCTAGCGCGATCGGCTGTTAACCGAAAGGTTGGAGTTTCGAGCCCTCCCGGGAGTGGTGTGTTGCTTTTTTCTTTGCGCTGATAGCTTTGAAGATATGTTCTGATGGTGGTGAGAGTGGAGTAGGACTATCTCCGTGGTGCAATTGGCTAGCGCGATTTCGGTTTTAACCAAACGGTTGGAGGTTTGAGCCCACCAGGTGGTGGTGCGGCGCTTTTTTTTCTTTGCGCTGATAGCTTTGAAGATATGTTCTGATGGCGGTAAGAGTGGAGAAAGACTGTCTCCGTGGCGCAATGGGCTAGCGCGATCGGCTGTTAACCGAATAGTTGGAGTTTCGAGCCCTCCCGGGAGTGGTGTGTTGCTTTTTTTTGCGGTAATAGCTTTGAAGATATGTTCTGATGGTGGCGAGAGTGGAGCAGGACTGTCTTCGTGGCGCAATGGGTTAGCGCGATCAGCTGTTATCCGAAAGGTTGGAGGTTTGAGCCCACCCGGTGGTGGTGCGGCGCTTTTTTTTTTCTTTATGGTGACAGCTCTGAAGAAATGGTCTGACGGTGGTGAGAGTGAAGCAGGACTGTCTCCGTGGCGCAATGGGCTAGCACGATCGGCTGTTAACCGAAATGTTGGAGTTTCGAGCCCTCCCGGGAGTAGTGTGTTGCTTTTTTCTTTGCGGTAATAGCTTTGAAGATATGTTCTGATGGTGGTGAGAGTGGAGCAGGACTGTCTTCGTGGCGCAATTGGCTAGCGCGATCGGCTGTTATCCGAAAAGTTGGAGGTTTGAGCCCACCCGGTGGTGGTGCGGCGCTTTTTTTTTCTTTGGGGTGGTAGCTCTGAAGAAATGGTCTGATGGTGGTGAGAGTGGAGCACGACTGTCTCTGTGGCGCAATTGGCTAGCGCGATTGGCTGTTAACCGAAAGGTTGGAGGTTCGAGCCCACCCGGTGGTGGTGCGGTGCTTTTTTTTCTTTGGGCTGATAGCTTTGAAGATATGTTCTGATGGTGGTGAGAGTGGAGCAGGACTGTCTCCGTGGCGCAACTGGCTAGCGCGATCGGCTGTTAACCAAAAGGTCGGAGGTTCGAGCCCACCCGGGGGTGGTGCGGCGCTTTTTTTTCTTTGGGCTGATATCTTTGAAGATATCTTCTGATGGTGGTGAGAGTGGAGCAGGACTGTGTCCGTGGCGCAATGGGCTAGCGCGATCGGCTGTTAACCGAAAAGTTAGAGGTTCGTGCCCACCCGGTGGTTGTGCGGCGCTTTTTTTTCTGTGGGCTGATAGCTTTGAAGATATGTTTTGATGGTGGTGAGAGTGGAGCAGGACTGTCTCCGTGGCGCAATTGGCTAGCGTGATCAGCTTTTAACCGAAAAGTTGGAGGTTCGAGCCCACCGGGTGGTGGTGCGGCGCTTTTTTTCTTTGGGCTGATAGCTTTGAAGATATCTTATGATGGTGGTGAGAGTGGAGCAGGACTATCTCCGTGGTGCAATTGGCTAGCGCGATTTCGGTTTTAACCGAAAGGTTGGAGGTTTGAGCCCACCAGGTGGTGGTGCGGCGCTTTTTTTTTCTTTGCGCTGATAGCTTTGAAGATATGTTCTGATGGCGGTGAGAGTGGAGCAGGACTGTCTCCGTGGCGCAATTGGCTAGCGTGATCAGCTTTTAACCGAAAAGTTGGAGGTTCGAGCCCACCGGGTGGTGGTGCGGCGCTTTTTTTCTTTGGGCTGATAGCTTTGAAGATATCTTATGATGGTTGTGAGAGTGGAGCAGGACTATCTCCGTGGTTCAATTGGCTAGCGCGATTTCGGTTTTAACCGAAAGGTTGGAGGTTTGAGCCCACCAGGTGGTGGTGCGGCGCTTTTTTTTTCTTTGCGCTGATAGCTTTGAAGATGTGTTCTGATGGCGGTGAGAGTGGAGCAAGACTGTCTCCGTGGCGCAATGGGCTAGCGCGATCGGCTGTTAACCGAAAGGTTGGAAATTCGAGCCCTCCCGGGAGTGGTGTGTTGCTTTTTTCTTTGCGCTAATAGCTTTGAAGATATGTTCTGATGGTGGTGAGAGTGGAGCAGGACTGTCTTCGTGGCGCAATTGGTTAGCGCGATCGGCTGTTATCCGAAAGGTTGGAGGTTTGAGCCCACCCGGTGGTGGTGCGGCGCTTTTTTTTTCTTTGGGGTGATAGCTCTGAAGAAATGGTCTGACGGAGGTGAGAGTGGAGCACGACTGTCTCTGTGGCGCAATTGGCTAGCGCGATTGGCTGTTAACCGAAAGGTTGGAGGTTCGAGCCCACCCGGTGGTGGTGGTGTGTTGCATCTTTTCTTTGCGCTGATAGCTTTGAAGATATGTTCTGATGGTGGTGAGAGTGGAGCACGACTGTCTCCGTGGCGCAGTTCGCTAGCGTGATCGGCTGTTAACCGAAAGGTTGGAGGTTCGAGCCCTCCCGGTGGTGGTGTGGCGCTTTTTTTTCTTTGGGCTGATAGCTTTGAAGATATGTTATGATGGTGGTTATTGTGGAGCTGGACTGTCTCCGTGGCCCAATTGGCTTGCGCGATCGGCTGTGAACCAAAAGGTTGGAGGTTCGAGCCCACCCGGTGATGGTGCGGCGCTTTTTTTTCTTTGGGGTGATAGCTCTGAAGAAATGTTCTGACGGTGGTGAGTGCGGAGCAGGACTGTCCCCGTGGCGCAATTGGCTAGCGCGATCGGCTATTAACCGAAAAGTTGGAGGTTCCAGCCGTCCGGGGTGGGCTGTGTTCCTTTTTTTATTGCGCTGATAGCTTTGAAGATATGTTCTGATGGTGGTGAGAGTGGAGCACGATTGTCTCCGTTGCGCAATTGGCTAGCGCGATCGGCTGTTAACCGAAAAGTTGGAGGTTCAAGCCCACCCGGTGGTGGTACGGCGCTTTTTTTTCTTTGGGCTGATAGCTTTGAAGATATGTTCTAATTGTGGTGAGAGTGGAGCAGGACTGTCTCCGTGGCGCAATGGGCTAGCGCGATCGGCTGTTAACCGAAAGGTTGGAGTTTTGAGCCCTCCCGGGATTGGTGTGTTGCTTCTTTTCTTTGCGCTGATAGCTTTGAAAATATGTTCTGATGGTGGTGAGAGTGGAGCACGACTGTCTCCGTGGCGCAGTTCGCTAGCTTGATCGGCTGTTAACTGAAAGGTTGGAGGTTCGAGCCCACCCGGTGGTGGTGCGGCGCTTTTTTTTTGTGCTGATAGCTTTGAAGATATGTTCTCATGGTGGTGAGAGTGGAGCAGGACTGTCTCCGTGGCGCAATTGGCTAGCGCGATCGGCTGTTAACCGAAAAGTCAGAGGTTTGAGCCCACCCGGTAATGGTGTGGCGCTTTTTTTTCTTTGGGCTGATAGCTTTGAAGATATGTTCTGATGGTGGTGAGAGTGGAGCTGGACTGTCTCCGTGGCGCAATTGGCTTGCGCGATCGGCTGTTACCCGAAAGGTTAAGGGTTCAGCCCACCCGGTGGTGGTGCGGCGCTTTTTTTTCTTCGCGCTGATAGCTTTGAAGATATGTTCTGATGGTGGTGAGAGTAGAGCAAGACCGTCTCCGTGGCGCAATGGGCTAGCGCGATCGGCTGTTAACCGAAAGGTTGGAGTTTCGAGCCCTCCCGGGAGTGGTGTGTTGCTTTTTTCTTTGCGCTGATAGCTTTGAAGATATGTTCTGATGGTGGTGAGAGTGGAGTAGGACTATCTCCGTGGTGCAATTGGCTAGCGCGATTTCGGTTTTAACCAAACGGTTGGAGGTTTGAGCCCACCAGGTGGTGGTGCGGCGCTTTTTTTTCTTTGCGCTGATAGCTTTGAAGATATGTTCTGATGGCGGTAAGAGTGGAGAAAGACTGTCTCCGTGGCGCAATGGGCTAACGCGATCGGCTGTTAACCGAATAGTTGGAGTTTCGAGCCCTCCCGGGAGTGGTGTGTTGCTTTTTTTTGCGGTAATAGCTTTGAAGATATGTTCTGATGGTGGCGAGAGTGGAGCAGGACTGTCTTCGTGGCGCAATGGGTTAGCGCGATCAGCTGTTATCCGAAAGGTTGGAGGTTTGAGCCCACCCGGTGGTGGTGCGGCGCTTTTTTTTTTTCTTTATGGTGACAGCTCTGAAGAAATGGTCTGACGGTGGTGAGAGTGAAGCAGGACTGTCTCCGTGGCGCAATGGGCTAGCACGATCGGCTGTTAACCGAAATGTTGGAGTTTCGAGCCCTCCCGGGAGTAGTGTGTTGCTTTTTTCTTTGCGGTAATAGCTTTGAAGATATGTTCTGATGGTGGTGAGAGTGGAGCAGGACTGTCTTCGTGGCGCAATTGGCTAGCGCGATCGGCTGTTATCCGAAAAGTTGGAGGTTTGAGCCCACCCGGTGGTGGTGCGGCGCTTTTTTTTTCTTTGGGGTGGTAGCTCTGAAGAAATGGTCTGATGGTGGTGAGAGTGGAGCACGACTGTCTCTGTGGCGCAATTGGCTAGCGCGATTGGCTGTTAACCGAAAGGTTGGAGGTTCGAGCCCACCCGGTGGTGGTGCGGTGCTTTTTTTTCTTTGGGCTCATAGCTTTGAAGATACGTTCTCTTGGTGGTGAGAGTAGAGCAGGACTGTCTCCGTGGCGCAATTGGCTAGCGCGATCGGCTGTTAACCGAAAGTTTGGAGTTTTGAGCCCTCCCGGGATTGGTGTGTTGCTTCTTTTCTTTGCGCTGATAGCTTTGAAAATATGTTCTGATGGTGGTGAGAGTGGAGCACGACTGTCTCCGTGGCGCAGTTCGCTAGCTTGATCGGCTGTTAACTGAAAGGTTGGAGGTTCGAGCCCACCCGGTGGTGGTGCGGCGCTTTTTTTTTGTGCTGATAGCTTTGAAGATATGTTCTCATGGTGGTGAGAGTGGAGCAGGACTGTCTCCGTGGCGCAATTGGCTAGCGCGATCGGCTGTTAACCGAAAAGTCAGAGGTTTGAGCCCACCCGGTAATGGTGTGGCGCTTTTTTTTCTTTGGGCTGATAGCTTTGAAGATATGTTCTGATGGTGGTGAGAGTGGAGCTGGACTGTCTCCGTGGCGCAATTGGCTTGCGCGATCGGCTGTTACCCGAAAGGTTAAGGGTTCAGCCCACCCGGTGGTGGTGCGGCGCTTTTTTTTCTTCGCGCTGATAGCTTTGAAGATATGTTCTGATGGTGGTGAGAGTAGAGCAAGACCGTCTCCGTGGCGCAATGGGCTAGCGCGATCGGCTGTTAACCGAAAGGTTGGAGTTTCGAGCCCTCCCGGGAGTGGTGTGTTGCTTTTTTCTTTGCGCTGATAGCTTTGAAGATATGTTCTGATGGTGGTGAGAGTGGAGTAGGACTATCTCCGTGGTGCAATTGGCTAGCGCGATTTCGGTTTTAACCAAACGGTTGGAGGTTTGAGCCCACCAGGTGGTGGTGCGGCGCTTTTTTTTCTTTGCGCTGATAGCTTTGAAGATATGTTCTGATGGCGGTAAGAGTGGAGAAAGACTGTCTCCGTGGCGCAATGGGCTAGCGCGATCGGCTGTTAACCGAATAGTTGGAGTTTCGAGCCCTCCCGGGAGTGGTGTGTTGCTTTTTTTTGCGGTAATAGCTTTGAAGATATGTTCTGATGGTGGCGAGAGTGGAGCAGGACTGTCTTCGTGGCGCAATGGGTTAGCGCGATCAGCTGTTATCCGAAAGGTTGGAGGTTTGAGCCCACCCGGTGGTGGTGCGGCGCTTTTTTTTTTCTTTATGGTGACAGCTCTGAAGAAATGGTCTGACGGTGGTGAGAGTGAAGCAGGACTGTCTCCGTGGCGCAATGGGCTAGCACGATCGGCTGTTAACCGAAATGTTGGAGTTTCGAGCCCTCCCGGGAGTAGTGTGTTGCTTTTTTCTTTGCGGTAATAGCTTTGAAGATATGTTCTGATGGTGGTGAGAGTGGAGCAGGACTGTCTTCGTGGCGCAATTGGCTAGCGCGATCGGCTGTTATCCGAAAAGTTGGAGGTTTGAGCCCACCCGGTGGTGGTGCGGCGCTTTTTTTTTCTTTGGGGTGGTAGCTCTGAAGAAATGGTCTCATGGTGGTGAGAGTGGAGCACGACTGTCTCTGTGGCGCAATTGGCTAGCGCGATTGGCTGTTAACCGAAAGGTTGGAGGTTCGAGCCCACCCGGTGGTGGTGCGGTGCTTTTTTTTCTTTGGGCTGATAGCTTTGAAGATATGTTCTGATGGTGGTGAGAGTGGAGCAGGACTGTCTCCGTGGCGCAACTGGCTAGCGCGATCGGCTGTTAACCAAAAGGTCGGAGGTTCGAGCCCACCCGGGGGTGGTGCGGCGCTTTTTTTTCTTTGGGCTGATATCTTTGAAGATATCTTCTGATGGTGGTGAGAGTGGAGCAGGACTGTGTCCGTGGCGCAATGGGCTAGCGCGATCGGCTGTTAACCGAAAAGTTAGAGGTTCGTGCCCACCCGGTGGTTGTGCGGCGCTTTTTTTTCTGTGGGCTGATAGCTTTGAAGATATGTTTTGATGGTGGTGAGAGTGGAGCAGGACTGTCTCCGTGGCGCAATTGGCTAGCGTGATCAGCTTTTAACCGAAAAGTTGGAGGTTCGAGCCCACCGGGTGGTGGTGCGGCGCTTTTTTTCTTTGGGCTGATAGCTTTGAAGATATCTTATGATGGTGGTGAGAGTGGAGCAGGACTATCTCCGTGGTGCAATTGGCTAGCGCGATTTCGGTTTTAACCGAAAGGTTGGAGGTTTGAGCCCACCAGGTGGTGGTGCGGCGCTTTTTTTTTCTTTGCGCTGATAGCTTTGAAGATATGTTCTGATGGCGGTGAGAGTGGAGCAGGACTGTCTCCGTGGCGCAATTGGCTAGCGTGATCAGCTTTTAACCGAAAAGTTGGAGGTTCGAGCCCACCGGGTGGTGGTGCGGCGCTTTTTTTCTTTGGGCTGATAGCTTTGAAGATATCTTATGATGGTTGTGAGAGTGGAGCAGGACTATCTCCGTGGTTCAATTGGCTAGCGCGATTTCGGTTTTAACCGAAAGGTTGGAGGTTTGAGCCCACCAGGTGGTGGTGCGGCGCTTTTTTTTTTCTTTGCGCTGATAGCTTTGAAGATGTGTTCTGATGGCGGTGAGAGTGGAGCAAGACTGTCTCCGTGGCGCAATGGGCTAGCGCGATCGGCTGTTAACCGAAAGGTCGGAAATTCGAGCCCTCCCGGGAGTGGTGTGTTGCTTTTTTCTTTGCGCTAATAGCTTTGAAGATATGTTCTGATGGTGGTGAGAGTGGAGCAGGACTGTCTTCGTGGCGCAATTGGTTAGCGCGATCGGCTGTTATCCGAAAGGTTGGAGGTTTGAGCCCACCCGGTGGTGGTGCGGCGCTTTTTTTTTTCTTTGGGGTGATAGCTCTGAAGAAATGGTCTGACGGTGGTGAGAGTGGAGCACGACTGTCTCTGTGGCGCAATTGGCTAGCGCGATTGGCTGTTAACCGAAAGGTTGGAGGTTCGAGCCCACCCGGTGGTGGTGGTGTGTTGCATCTTTTCTTTGCGCTGATAGCTTTGAAGATATGTTCTGATGGTGGTGAGAGTGGAGCACGACTGTCTCCGTGGCGCAGTTCGCTAGCGTGATCGGCTGTTAACCGAAAGGTTGGAGGTTCGAGCCCTCCCGGTGGTGGTGTGGCGCTTTTTTTTCTTTGGGCTGATAGCTTTGAAGATATGTTATGATGGTGGTTATTGTGGAGCTGGACTGTCTCCGTGGCCCAATTGGCTTGCGCGATCGGCTGTGAACCAAAAGGTTGGAGCTTCGAGCCCACCCGGTGATGGTGCGGCGCTTTTTTTTCTTTGGGGTGATAGCTCTGAAGAAATGTTCTGACGGTGGTGAGTGCGGAGCAGGACTGTCCCCGTGGCGCAATTGGCTAGCGCGATCGGCTATTAACCGAAAAGTTGGAGGTTCCAGCCGTCCGGGGTGGGCTGTGTTCCTTTTTTTATTGCGCTGATAGCTTTGAAGATATGTTTTGATGGTGGTGAGAGTGGAGCACGATTGTCTCCGTTGCGCAATTGGCTAGCGCGATCGGCTGTTAACCGAAAAGTTGGAGGTTCAAGCCCACCCGGTGGTGGTACGGCGCTTTTTTTTCTTTGGGCTGATAGCTTTGAAGATATGTTCTAATTGTGGTGAGAGTGGAGCAGGACTGTCTCCGTGGCGCAATGGGCTAGCGCGATCGGCTGTTAACCGAAAGGTTGGAGTTTCGAGCCCTCCCGGGAGTAGTGTGTTGCTTTTTTCTTTTCGGTAATAGCTTTGAAGGTATGTTCTGATGGTGGTGAGAGTGGAGCAGGACTGTCTTCGTGGCGCAATTGGTTAGCGCGATCGGCTGTTATCCGAAAGGTTGGAGGCTTGAGCCCACCCGGTGGTGGTGTGGCGCTTTTTTTTCTTTGGGCTGATAGCTTTGAAGATATGTTCTGATGGTGGTGAGAGTAGAACTGGACTGTCTCCGTGGCGCAATTGGCTTGCGCGATCGGCTGTTAACCGAAAGGTTGGAGTTTCAAGCCCACCCGGTGGTGGTGCGGCGCTTTTTTTCTTTGGGCTGATAGCTTTGAAGATATGTTCTGATGGTGGTGAGAGTAGAGCAGGACTGTCTCCGTGGCGCAATTGGCTAGCGCGATCGGCTGTTAACCGAAAGTTTGGAGTTTCGAGCCCTCCCGGGAGTGGTGTGTTGCTTTTTTTCTTTTTGCTGATAGCTTTGAAGACATGTTCTGATGGTGGTGAGAGTGGAGTAGGACTATCTCTGTGGCGCAATTGGCTAGCGCGATTTCAGTGTTAACCGAAAGGTTGGAGGTTTGAGCCCAACCGGTGGTGGTTCGGCGCTTTTTTTTCTTTGCGCTGATAGCTTTGAAGATATGTTCTGATGGTGGTGAGAGTGGAGCAAGACTGCCTCCGTGGCGCAATGGGCTAGCGCGATCGGCTGGTAACCGAAAGGTTGGAGGTTTGAGCCTACCCGGTGGTGGTGCGGCGCTTTTTTTTCTTTGGGGTGATAGCTCTGAAGAAATGGTCTGACGGTGGTGAGAGTGGAGCACGACTGTCTCTGTGGCGCAATTGGCTAGCGCGATTGGCTGTTAACCGAAAGGTTGGAGGTTCGAGTCCACCCGGTGGTGGTGCGGTGCTTTTTTCTTTGGGCTGATAGCTTTGAAGATATGTTCTGATGGTGGTGAGAGTGCAGCAGGACTGTCTCCGTGGCGCAATTGGCTAGCGCGATCGGCTGTTAACCAAAAGGTCGGAGGTTCGAGCCCTCCCGGGGGTGGTGCGGCGCTTTTTTTTCTGTGGGCTTATAGCTTTGAAGATATGTTCTGACGGTGGTGAGAGTGGAGCAGGACTGTCCCCGTGGCGCAATTGGGTAGCGCGATCGGCTATTAACCGAAAAGTTGGAGGTTCCAGCAGTCTCGGGTGGGCTGTGTTGCTTTTTTTATTGCGCTGATAGCTTTGAAGATATGTTCTGATGGTGGTGAGAGTGCAGCACGATTGTCTCCGTGGCGCAATTGGCTAGCGCGATCGGCTGTTAACCGAAAGGTTGGAGGTTCGAGCCCACCCGGTGATGGTGCGGCGCTTTTTTTTCTTTGTGCTGATAGCTTTGAAGATATGTTCTCATGGTGGTGAGAGTGGAGCAGGACTGTCTCCGTGGCGCAATTGGCTAGCGCGATTGGCTGTTAACCGAATGGTTGGAGGTTCGAGCCCACCCGCTGGTGGTGCGGTGCTTTTTTTTCTTTGGGCTGATAGCTTTGAAGATATGTTCTTATGGTGGTGAGAGTGGAGCAGGACTGTCTCCGTAGCGCAATTGGCTAGCGTGATCGGCTGTTAACCGAAAAGTCGGAGGTTTGAGCCCACCCTGTGGTGGTGTGGCGCTTTTTTTTCTTTGGGCTGATAGCTTTGAAGATATGTACTGATGGTGGTGAGAGTGGAGCTGGACTGGCTCCGTCGCGCAATTGGCTTGCGCGATCGGCTGTTAACCGAATCGTCGGAGGTTCGAGCCCACCCGGTGGTGGTGTGGCGCTTTTTCTTCTTTGGGCTGATAGCTTTGAAGATATGTTCTGATGGTGGTGAGAGTGGAGCTGGACTGTCTCCGTGGCGCAATTGGCTTGCGCGATCGGCTGTGAACCGAAAGGTTGGAGGTTCGAGCCCACCCGGTGGTGGTGCGGCGCTTTTTTTTCTTTGCGCTGATAGCTTTGAAGATATGTTCTGATGGTGGTGAGAGTAGAGCAAAGCTGTCTCCGTGGCGCAATGGGCTAGCGCGATTGGCTGTTAACCGAAAGGTTGGAGTTTCGAGCCCTCCCGGGAGTGGTGTGTTGCTTTTTTCTTTCCGCTGATAGCTTTGAAGATATGTTGTGATGGTGGTGAGAATGGAGCAGGACTATCTCCGTTGCGCAATTGGCTAGCGCGATTTCGTTGTTAACCGAAAGGTTGGAGGTTGGAGCCCACCCGGTGGTGGTGCGGCGCTTTTTTTTCTTTGCGCTGCTAGCTTTGAAGATATGTTCTGATGGTGGTGAGAGTGGAGCAAGACTGTCTCCGTGGCGCAATGGGCTAGCGCGATTGGCTGTTAACCGAAAGGTTGGAGTTTCGAGCCCTCCCGGGAGTGGTGTGTTGCTTTTTTCTTTGCGGTAATAGCTTTGAAGATACGTTCTGATGGTGGTGAGAGTGGAGCAGAACTGTCTTCGTGGCGCGATTGGCTAGCGCAATCGGCTGTTATCCGAAAGGTTGGAGGTTTGAGCCCACCCGGTGGTGGTGCGGCGCTTTTTTTTCTTTGGGGTGATAGGTCTGAAGAAATGTTCTGACGGTGGTGAGAGTGGAGCAGGGCTGTCCCTGTGGCGCAATTGGCTAGAGCGATCGGCTATTAACCGAAAAGTTGGAATTTCCAGCAGTCCCGGGCGGGCTGTGTTGCTTTTTTATTGCGCTGATAGCTTTGAAGATATGTTCTGATGGTGGTGAGAGTGCAGCACGATTGTCTCCGTGGCGCAATTGGCTAGCGCGATCGGCTGTTAACCGAAAGGTTGGAGGTTCGAGCCCACCCGGTGATGGTGCGGCGCTTTTTTTTCTTTGTGCTGATAGCTTTGAAGATATGTTCTCATGGTGGTGAGAGTGGAGCAGGACTGTCTCCGTGGCGCAATGGGCTAGCGCGATTGGCTGTTAACCGAAAGTTTGGAGTTTCGAGCCCTCCCGGGAGTGGTGTGTTGCTTTTTTTCTTTTTGCTGATAGCTTTGAAGATATGTTCTGATGGTGGTGAGAGTGGAGTAGGACTATCTCTGTGGCGCAATTGGCTAGCGTGATTTCAGTGTTAACCGAAAGGTTGGAAATTCGAGCCCTCCCGGGAGTGGTGTGTTGCTTTTTTCTTTGCGCTAATAGCTTTGAAGATATGTTCTGATGGTGGTGAGAGTGGAGCAGGGCTGTCTTCGTGGCGCAATTGGTTAGCGCGATCGGCTGTTATCCGAAAGGTTGGAGGTTTGAGCCCACCCGGTGGTGGTGCGGCGCTTTTTTTTCTTTGGGGTGATAGCTCTGAAGAAATGGTCTGACGGTGGTGAGAGTGGAGCACGACTGTCTCTGTGGCGCAATTGGCTAGCGCGATTGGCTGTTAACCGAAAGGTTGGAGGTTCGAGCCCACCCGGTGGTGGTGGTGTGTTGCTTCTTTTCTTTGCGCTGATAGCTTTGAAGATATGTTCTGATGGTGGTGAGAGTGGAGCACGACTGTCTCCGTGGAGCAGTTCGCTAGCGTGATCGGCTGTTAACCGAAAGGTTGGAGGTTCGAGCCCACCCGGTGGTGGTGTGGCGCTTTTTTTTCTTTGGGCTGATAGCTTTGAAGATATGTTATGATGGTGGTTATAGTGGAGCTGGACTGTCTCCGTGGCCCAATTGGCTTGCGCGATCGGCTGTGAACCGAAAGGTTGGAGGTTCGAGCCCACCCGGTGATGGTGCGGCGCTTTTTTTTCTTTGGGGTGATAGCTCTGAAGAAATGTTCTGACGGTGGTGAGTGCGGAGCAGGACTGTCCCCGTGGCGCAATTGGCTAGCGCGATCGGCTATTAACCGAAAAGTTGGAGGTTCCAGCCGTCCGGGGTGGGCTGTGTTCCTTTTTATATTGCGCTGATAGCTTTGAAGATATGTTCTGATGGTGGTGAGAGTGGAGCACGATTGTCTCCGTTGCGCAATTGGCTAGCGCGATCGGCTGTTAACCGAAAGGTTGGAGGTTCAAGCCCACCCGGTGGTGGTACGGCGCTTTTTTTTCTTTGGGCTGATAGCTTTGAAGATATGTTCTAATTGTGGTGAGAGTGGAGCAGGACTGTCTCCGTGGCGCAATGGGCTAGCGCGATCGGCTGTTAACCGAAAGGTTGGAGTTTCGAGCCCTCCCGGGAGTAGTGTGTTGCTTTTTTCTTTTCGGTAATAGCTTTGAAGGTATGTTCTGATGGTGGTGAGAGTGGAGCAGGACTGTCTTCGTGGCGCAATTGGTTAGCGCGATCGGCTGTTATCCGAAAGGTTGGAGGTTTGAGCCCACCCGGTGGTGGTGTGGCGCTTTTTTTTCTTTGGGCTGATAGCTTTGAAGATATGTTCTGATGGTGGTGAGAGTAGAACTGGACTGTCTCCGTGGCGCAATTGGCTTGCGCGATCGGCTGTTAACCGAAAGATTGGAGTTTCAAGCCCACCCGGTGGTGGTGCGGCGCTTTTTTTCTTTGGGCTGATAGCTTTGAAGATATGTTCTGATGGTGGTGAGAGTAGAGCAGGACTGTCTCCGTGGCGCAATTGGCTAGCGCGATCGGCTGTTAACCGAAAAGTCGGAGGTTTGAGCCCACCCTGTGGTGGTGTGGCGCTTTTTTTTCTTTGGGCTGATAGCTTTGAAGATATGCACTGATGGTGGTGACAGTGGAGCTGGACTGTCTCCGTCGCGCAATTGGCTTGCGCGATCGGCTGTTAACCGAAAGGTTGAGGGTTCAGCCCACCCGGTGGTGGTGCGGCGCTTTTTTTTCTTTGCGCTGATAGCTTTGAAGATATGTTCTGATGGTGGTGAGAGTGGAGCAAGACTGCCTCCGTGACGCAATGGGCTAGCGCGATCGGCTGGTAACCGAAAGGTTGGAGGTTTGAGCCCACCCGGTGGTGGTGCGGCGCTTTTTTTTCTTTGGGGTGATAGCTCTGAAGAAATGGTCTGACGGTGGTGAGAGTGGAGCACGACTGTCTCTGTGGCGCAATTGGCTAGCGCGATTGGCTGTTAACCGAAAGGTTGGAGGTTCGAGCCCACCCGGTGGTGGTGCGGTGCTTTTTTCTTTGGGCTGATAGCTTTGAAGATATGTTCTGATGGTGGTGAGAGTGCAGCAGGACTGTCTCCGTGGCGCAATTGGCTAGCGCGATCGGCTGTTAACCAAAAGGTCGGAGGTTCGAGCCCTCCCGGGGGTGGTGCGGCGCTTTTTTTTTCTGTGGGCTTATAGCTTTGAAGATATGTTCTGACGGTGGTGAGAGTGGAGCAGGACTGTCCCCGTGGCGCAATTGGCTAGCGCGATCGGCTATTAACCGAAAAGTTGGAGGTTCCAGCAGTCTCGGGTGGGCTGTGTTGCTTTTTTTATTGCGCTGATAGCTTTGAAGATATGTTCTGATGGTGGTGAGAGTGCAGCACGATTGTCTCCGTGGCGCAATTGGCTAGCGCGATCGGCTGTTAACCGAAAGGTTGGAGGTTCGAGCCCACCCGGTGATGGTGCGGCGCTTTTTTTCTTTGTGCTGATAGCTTTGAAGATATGTTCTCATGGTGGTGAGAGTGGAGCAGGACTGTCTCCGTGGCGCAATTGGCTAGCGCGATTGGCTGTTAACCGAAAGGTTGGAGGTTCGAGCCCACCCGCTGGTGGTGCGGTGCTTTTTTTTCTTTGGGCTGATAGCTTTGAAGATATGTTCTTATGGTGGTGAGAGTGGAGCAGGACTGTCTCCGTAGCGCAATTGGCTAGCGTGATCGGCTGTTAACCGAAAAGTCGGAGGTTTGAGCCCACCCTGTGGTGGTGTGGCGCTTTTTTTTCTTTGGGCTGATAGCTTTGAAGATATGTACTGATGGTGGTGAGAGTGGAGCTGGACTGTCTCCGTCGCGCAATTGGCTTGCGCGATCGGCTGTTAACCGAATCGTCGGAGGTTCGAGCCCACCCGGTGGTGGTGTGGCGCTTTTTCTTCTTTGGGCTGATAGCTTTGAAGATATGTTCTGATGGTGGTGAGAGTGGAGCTGGACTGTCTCCGTGGCGCAATTGGCTTGCGCGATCGGCTGTGAACCGAAAGGTTGGAGGTTCGAGCCCACCCGGTGGTGGTGCGGCGCTTTTTTTTCTTTGCGCTGATAGCTTTGAAGATATGTTCTGATGGTGGTGAGAGTAGAGCAAAGCTGTCTCCGTGGCGCAATTGGCTTGCGCGATCGGCTGTGAACCGAAAGGTTGGAGGTTCGAGCCCACCCGGTGGTGGTGCGGCGCTTTTTTTTCTTTGCACTGATAGCTTTGAAGATATGTTGTGATGGTGGTGAGAATGGAGCAGGACTATCTCCGTTGCGCAATTGGCTAGCGCGATTTCGTTGTTAACCGAAAGGTTGGAGGTTGGAGCCCACCCGGTGGTGGTGCGGCGCTTTTTTTTCTTTGCGCTGCTAGCTTTGAAGATATGTTCTGATGGTGGTGAGAGTGGAGCAAGACTGTCTCCGTGGCGCAATGGGCTAGCGCGATTGGCTGTTAACCGAAAGGTTGGAGTTTCGAGCCCTCCCGGGAGTGGTGTGTTGCTTTTTTCTTTGCGGTAATAGCTTTGAAGATACGTTCTGATGGTGGTGAGAGTGGAGCAGAACTGTCTTCGTGGCGCGATTGGCTAGCGCAATCGGCTGTTATCCGAAAGGTTGGAGGTTTGAGCCCACCCGGTGGTGGTGCGGCGCTTTTTTTTCTTTGGGGTGATAGGTCTGAAGAAATGTTCTGACGGTGGTGAGAGTGGAGCAGGGCTGTCCCTGTGGCGCAATTGGCTAGCGTGATTTCAGTGTTAACCGAAAGGTTGGAGGTTTGAGCCCGACTGGTGGTGGTGCGGCGCTTTTTTTTTCTTTGCGCTGATAGCTTTGAAGATATGTTCTGATGGTGGTGAGAGTGGAGCAAGACTGTCTCCGTGGCGCAATGGGCTAGCGCGATCGGCTGGTAACCGAAAGGTTGGAGGTTTGAGCCCACCCGGTGGTGGTGCGGCGCTTTTTTTCTTTGGGGTGATAGCTCTGAAGAAATGGTCTGACGGTGGTGAGAGTGGAGCACGACTGTCTCTGTGGCGCAATTGGCTAGCGCGATTGGCTGTTAACCGAAAGTTTGGAGGTTCGAGCCCACCCGGTGGTGGTGCGGTGCTTTTTTCTTTGGGCTGATAGCTTTGAAGATATGTTCTGATGGTGGTGAGAGTGCAGCAGGACTGTCTCCGTGGCGCAATTGGCTAGCGCGATCGGCTGTTAACCAAAAGGTCGGAGGTTCGAGCCCTCCCGGGGGTGGTGCGGCGCTTTTTTTTCTTTGGGCTGATAGCTTTGAAGATATGTTCTGATGGTGGTGAGAGTGGAGCAAGACTGTGTCCGTGGCGCAATGGGCTAGCGCGATCGGCTGTTAACCGAAAAGTTAGAGGTTCGAGCCCACCCGGTGGTTGTGCGGCGCTTGTTTTTCTGTGGGCTTATAGCTTTGAAGATATGTTCTGACGGTGGTGAGAGTGGAGCAGGACTGTCCCCGTGGCGCAATTGGCTAGCGCGATCGGCTATTAACCGAAAAGTTGGAGGTTCCAGCAGTCCCGGGTGGGCTGTGTTGCTTTTTTTATTGCGCTGATAGCTTTGAAGATATGTTCTGATGGTGGTGACAGTGCAGCACGATTGTCTCCGTGGCGCAATTGGCTAGCGCGATCGGCTGTTAACCGAAAGGTTGCAGGTTCGAGCCCACCCGGTGATGGTGCGGCGCTTTTTTTTCTTTGTGCTGATAGCTTTGAAGATATGTTCTCATGGTGGTGAGAGTGGAGCAGGACTGTCTCCGTGGCGCAATTGGCAAGCGCGATTGGCTGTTAACCGAAAGGTTGGAGGTTCGAGCCCACCCGCTGGTGGTGCGGTGCTTTTTTTTCATTGGGCTGATAGCTTTGAAGATATGTTCTTATGGTGGTGAGAGTGGAGCAGGACTGTCTCCGTAGCGCAATTGGCTAGCGCGATCGGCTGTTAACCGAAAAGTCGGAGGTTTGAGCCCACCCTGTGGTGGTGTGGCGCTTTTTTTTCTTTGGGCTGATAGCTTTGAAGATATGTACTGATGGTGGTGACAGTGGAGCTGGACTGTCTCCGTCGCGCAATTGGCTTGCGCGATCGGCTGTTAACCGAAAGGTTGAGGGTTCAGCCCACCCGGTGGTGGTGCGGCGCTTTTTTCTCTTCGCGCTGATAGCTTTGAAGTAATGTTCTGATGGTGGTGAGAGTAGAGCAAGACTGTCTCCGTGGCGCAATGGGCTAGCGCGATCGGCTGTTAACCGAAAGGTTGGAGTTTAGAGCCCTCCCGGGAGTGGTGTGTTGCTTTTTTCTTTTGCTGATAGCTTTGAAGATATGTTCTGATGGTGGTGAGAGTGGAGTAGGACTATCTCTGTGGCGCAATTGGCTAGCGCGATTTCAGTGTTAACCGAAAGGTTGGTGGTTTGAGCCCACCCGGTGGTGGTGCGGCGCTTTTTTTTCTTTGCGCTGATAGCTTTGAAGATATGTTCTGATGGTGGTGAGAGTGGAGCAAGACTGTCTCCGTGGCGCATTGGGCTAGCGCGATCGGCTGTTAACCGAAAGGTTGGAGTTTCGAGCCCTCCCGGGAGTGGTGTGTTGCTTTTTCTTTGCGGTAATAGCTTTGAAGATATGTTCTGATGGTGGCGAGAGTGGAGCAGGACTGTCTTCGTGGCGCAATTGGCTAGCGCGATCGGCTGTTATCCGAAAGGTTGGAGGTTTGAGCCCACCCGGTGGTGGTGCGGCGCTTTTTTTCTTTGGAGTGATAGCTCTGAAGAAATGGTCGGACGGTGGTGAGAGTGGAGCAGGACTGTCTCCGTGGCGCAATGGGCTAGCGCGATCGGCTGTTAACCGAAACGTTGGAGGTTTGAGCCCACCCGGTGGTGGTGCGGCGCTTTTTTTTCTTTGGGGTGATAGCTCTGAAGAAATGGTCTTACGGTGGTGAGAGTGGAGCACGACTGTCTTCGTGGCGCAATAGGCTAGTACGATCGGCTGTTAACCGAAAGGTTGGAGTTTCGAGCCCACCCCGCTGGTGGTGCGGCGCTTTTTTTCTTTGGGCTGATAGCTTTGAAGATTTGTTCTGATGGTGGTGAAAGTAGAGCGTGCTGTCTCCGTGGCGCAATTGGCTAGCGCGATCGGCTGTTAACCGAAAGGTTGGAGTTTCGAGCCCTCCCGGGAGAGGTGTGTTGCTTCTTTTCTTTGCGCTGATAGCTTTGAAGATATGTTCTGATGGTGGTGAGAGTGGAGCAGGACTGTCTCCGTGGCGCAATTGGCTAGCGCGATTGGCTGTTAACCGAAAGGTTGAAGGTTCGAGCCCACCCGGTGGTGGTGCGGTGCTTTTTTTTCTTTGGGCTGATAGCTTTGAAGATATGTTCTTATGGTGGTGAGAGTGGAGCAGGATTGTCTTCATGGCGCGATTCGCTAGCGCGATCGGCTGTTATCCGAAAGATTGGAGGTTTGAGCCCACCCGGTGGTGGTGTGGCACTTTTTTTTTCTTTGGGGTGATAGCTCTGAAGAAATGGTCTGACGGTGGTGATAGTGGAGCACGACTGTCTCTGGCGCAATTGGCTTGCGCGATCAGCTGTTAACCGAAAAGTTGGAGGTTCGAGCCCACCCGGTGGTGGTGCGGTGCTTTTTTTTGGGCTGATAGCTTTGAAGATATGCTCTTATGGTGGTGAGAGTGGAGCAGGACTGTCTCCGTGGCGCAATTGGCTAACGCGATCGGCTGTTAACCGAAAAGTCGGAGGTTTGAGCCCACCCGGTGGTAGTGTGGCGCTTTTTTTTTCTGCGGGCTGATAGCTTTGAAGATATGTTCTGATGGTGGTGAGAGTGGAGCACGATTGTCTCCGTGGCGCAATTGGCTAGCGCGATCGGCTGTTAACCGAAAGGTTGGAGGTTCGAGCCCACCCGGTGGTGGTGCGGCGCTTTTTTTTCTTTGGGCTGATAGCGTTGAAGATATGTTCTGATGGTGGTGAGAGTGGAGCACGACTGTCTCTGTGGCGCAATTGCCTAGCGCGATCGGCTGTTAACCAAAAGGTTGGAGTTTCAAGCCCTCCCGGGAGTGGTGTGTTGCTTTTTTTGCGGTAATAGCTTTGAAGATATGTTCTGATGGTGGCGAGAATGGAGCAGGACTGTCTTCGTGGCGCAATCGGCTAGCGCGATTGGCTGTTAACCGAAAGGTTGGAGGTTCGAGCCCACCCGGTGGTGGTGCGGTGCTTTTTTTTCTTTGGGCTGATAGCTTTGAAGATATGTTCTTATGGTGGTGAGAGTGGAGCAGGACTGTCTCCGTAGCGCAATTGGCTAGCGCGATCGGCTGTTAACCGAAAAGTCGGAGGTTTGAGCCCACCCTGTGGTGGTGTGGCGCTTTTTTTTCTTTGGGCTGATAGCTTTGAAGATATGTTCTGATGGTGTCGAGAGTAGAGCAAAGCTGTCTCCGTGGCGCAATGGGCTAGCGCGATTTCGTTGTTAACCGAAAGGTTGGAGGTTGGAGCCCACCCGGTGGTGGTGCGGCGCTTTTTTTTCTTTGGGCTGATAGCTTTGAAGATATGTTCTTATGGTGGTGAGAGTGGAGCAGGACTGTCTTCATGGCGCAATTCGCTAGCGCGATCGGCTGTTATCCGAAAGATTGGAGGTTTGAGCCCACCCGGTGGTGGTGTGGCACTTTTTTTTTCTTTGGGGTGATAGCTCTGAAGAAATGGTCTGACGGTGGTGATAGTGGAGCACGACTGTCTCTGGCGCAATTGGCTTGCGCGATCAGCTGTTAACCGAAAAGTTGGAGGTTCGAGCCCACCCGGTGGTGGTGCGGTGCTTTTTTTTCTTTGGGCTGATAGCTTTGAAGATATGTTCTTATGGTGGTGAGAGTGGAGCAGGACTGTCTCCGTGGCGCAATTGGCTAACGCGATCGGCTGTTAACCGAAAAGTCGGAGGTTTGAGCCCACCCGGTGGTAGTGTGGCGCTTTTTTTTCTTTGGGCTGATAGCTTTGAAGATATGTTCTGATGATGGTGAGAGTGGAGCACGATTGTCTCCGTGGCGCAATTGGCTAGCGCGATCGGCTGTTAACCGAAAGGTTGGAGGTTCGAGCCCACCCGGTGGTGGTGCGGCGCTTTTTTTTCTTTGGGCTGATAGCTTTGAAGATATGTTCTGATGGTGGTGAGAGTGGAGCACGACTGTCTCTGTGGCGCAATTGGCTAGCGCGATCGGCTGTTAACCAAAAGGTTGGAGTTTCGAGCCCTCCCGGGAGTGGTGTGTTGCTTTTTTCTTTGCGCTGATAGCTTTGAAGATATGTTCTGATGGTGGTGAGAGTGGAGTAGAACTATCTCCGTGATGCAATTGGCTAGCGCGATTTCGGTTTTAACCGAAAGGTTGGAGGTTTGAGCCCACCAGGTGGTGGTGCGGCGCTTTTTTTTCTTTGCGCTGATAGCTTTGAAGATATGTTCTGGTGGCGGTGAGAGTGGAGCAAGACTGTCTCCGTGGCGCAATTGGCTAGCGCGATCGGCTGTTAACCGAAAGGTTGGAGTTTCGAGCCCTCCCGGGAGTGGTGTGTTGCTTTTTTTGCGGTAATAGCTTTGAAGATATGTTCTGATGGTGGTGAGAGTGGAGCAGGACTGTCTCCGTAGGGCAATTGGCTAGCGCGATCGGCTGTTAACCGAAAAGTCGGAGGTTTGAGCCCACCCTGTGGTGGCGCTTTTTTTTCTTTGGGCTGATAGCTTTGAAGATATGTTCTGATGGTGGTGAGAGTAGAGCAAAGCTGTCTCCGTGGCGCAATGGGCTAGCGCGATTGGCTGTTAACCGAAAGGTTGGAGTTTCGAGCCCTCCCGGAAGTGGTGTGTTGCTTTTTTCTTTGCGCTGATAGCTTTGAAGATATGTTCTGATGGTGGTGATAGTGGAGCAGGACTATCTCCGTGGCGCAATTGGCTAGCGCGATTTCGTTGTTAACCGAAAGGTTGGAGGTTGGAGCCCACCCGGTGGTGGTGCGGCGCTTTTTTTTCTTTGCGCTGCTAGCTTTGAAGATATGTTCTGATGGTGGTGAGAGTGGAGCAAGACTGTCTCCGTGGCGCAATGGGCTAGCGCGATTGGCTGTTAACCGAAAGGTTGGAGTTTCGAGCCCTCCCGGGAGTGGTGTGTTGCTTTTTTCTTTGCGGTAATAGCTTTGAAGATACGTTCTGATGGTGGTGAGAGTGGAGCAGAACTGTCTTCGTGGCGCGATTGGCTAGCGCGATCGGCTGTTATCCGAAAGGTTGGAGGTTTGAGCCCACCCGGTGGTGGTGCGGCGCTTTTTTTTCTTTGGGGTGATAGGTCTGAAGAAATGTTCTGACGGTGGTGAGAGTGGAGCAGGGCTGTCCCCGTGGCGCAATTGGCTAGAGCGATCGGCTATTAACCGAAAAGTTGGAGGTTCCAGCAGTCCCGGGTGGGCTGTGTTGCTTTTTTATTGCGCTGATAGCTTTGAAGATATGTTCTGATGGTGGTGAGAGTGCAGCACGATTGTCTCCGTGGCGCAATTGGCTAGCGCGATCGGCTGTTAACCGAAAGGTTGGAGGTTCGAGCCCACCCGGTGATGGTGCGGCGCTTTTTTTTCTTTGTGCTGATAGCTTTGAAGATATGTTCTCATGGTGGTGAGAGTGGAGCAGGACTGTCTCCGTGGCGCAATGGGCTAGCGCGATTGGCTGTTAACCGAAAGTTTGGAGTTTCGAGCCCTCCCGGGAGTGGTGTGTTGCTTTTTTTCTTTTTGCTGATAGCTTTGAAGATATGTTCTGATGGTGGTGAGAGTGGAGTAGGACTATCTCTGTGGCGCAATTGGCTAGCGTGATTTCAGTGTTAACCGAAAGGTTGGAGGTTTGAGCCCAACTGGTGGTGGTGCGGCGCTTTTTTTTCTTTGCGCTGATAGCTTTGAAGATATGTTCTGATGGTGGTGAGAGTGGAGCAAGACTGTCTCCGTGGCGCAATGGGCTAGCGCGATCGGCTGGTAACCGAAAGGTTGGAGGTTTGAGCCCACCCGGTGGTGGTGCGGCGCTTTTTTTCTTTGGGGTGATAGCTCTGAAGAAATGGTCTGACGGTGGTGAGAGTGGAGCACGACTGTCTCTGTGGCGCAATTGGCTAGCGCGATTGGCTGTTAACCGAAAGGTTGGAGGTTCGAGCCCACCCGGTGGTGGTGCGGTGCTTTTTTCTTTGGGCTGATACCTTTGAAGATATGTTCTGATGGTGGTGAGAGTGCAGCAGGACTGTCTCCGTGGCGCAATTGGCTAGCGCGATCGGCTGTTAACCAAAAGGTCGGAGGTTCGAGCTCTCCCGGGGGTGGTGCGGCGCTTTTTTTTCTTTGGGCTGATAGCTTTGAAGATATGTTCTGATGGTGGTGAGAGTGGAGCAAGACTGTGTCCGTGGCGCAATGGGCTAGCGCGATCGGCTGTTAACCGAAAAGTTAGAGGTTCGAGCCCACCCGGTGGTTGTGTGGCGCTTGTTTTTCTGTGGGCTTATAGCTTTGAAGATATGTTCTGACGGTGGTGAGAGTGGAGCAGGACTGTCCCCGTGGCGCAATTGGCTAGAGCGATCGGCTATTAACCGAAAAGTTGGAGGTTCCAGCAGTCCCGGGTGGGCTGTGTTGCTTTTTTTATTGCGCTGATAGCTTTGAAGATATGTTCTGATGGCTGTGAGAGGGCGGCACGATTGTCTCCGTGGCGCAATTGGCTAGAGCGATCGACTGTTAACCGAAATGTTGGAGGTTCGAGCCCACCCGGTGAGGGTGCGGCGCTTTCTTTTCTTTGTGCTGATAGCTTTGAAGATATGTTCTCATGGTGGTGAGAGTGGAGCAGGACTGTCTCCGTGGCGCAATTGGCTTGCGCGATTGGCTGTTAACCGAAAGGTTGGAGGTTCGAGCCCACCCGCTGGTGGTGCGGTGCTTTTTTTTCTTTGGGCTGATAGCTTTGAAGATATGTTCTTATGGTGGTGAGAGTGGAGCAGTACTGTCTCCGTAGCGCAATTGGCTAGCGCGATCGGCTGTTAACCGAAAAGTCGGAGGTTTGAGCCCACCCTGTGGTGGTGTGGCGCTTTTTTTTTCTTTGAGCTGATAGCTTTGAAGATATGTTCTGATGGTGGTGAGAGTAGAGCAAAGCTGTCTCCGTGGCGCAATGGGCTAGCGCGATCGGCTGTTAACCGAAAGGTTGGAGTTTCGAGCCCTCCCGGAAGTGGTGTGTTGCTTTTTTCTTTGCGCTGATAGCTTTGAAGATATGTTCTGATGGTGGTGAGAGTGGAGCAGGACTATCTCCGTGGCGCAATTGGCTAGCGCGATTTCTTTGTTAACCGAAAGGTTGGAGGTTGGAGCCCACCCGGTGGTGGTGCGGCGCTTTTTTTTCTTTGCGCTGCTAGCTTTGAAGATATGTTCTGATGGTGGTGCGAATGGAGCAAGACTGTCTCCGTGGCGCAATGGGCTAGCGCGATTGGCTGTTAACCGAAAGGTTGGAGTTTCGAGCCCTCCCGGGAGTGGTGTGTTGCTTTTTTCTTTGCGGTAATAGCTTTGAAGATATGTTCTGATGGTGGTGAGAGAGGAGCAGAACTGTCTTCGTGGCGCAATTGGCTAGCGCGATCGGCTGTTAACCGAAAGGTTGAAGGTTTGAGCCCACCCGGTGATGGTGCGGCGCTTTTTTTCTTTGTGCTGATAGCTTTGAAGATATGTACTGATGGTGGTGAGAGTGGAGCTGGACTGTCTCCGTGGCGCAATTGGCTTGCGCGATCGGCTGTTAACCGAAAGGTTGAGGGTTCAGCCCACTCGGTGGTGGTGTGGCGCTTTTTTTTCTTCGCGCTGATAGCTTTGAAGATATGTTCTGATGGTGGTGAGAGTAGAGCAAGACTGTCTCCGTGGCGCAATGGGCTAGCGCGATTGGCTGTTAACCGAAAGTTTGGAGTTTCGAGCCCTCCCGGGAGTGGTGTGTTGCTTTTTTCTTTTTGTTCATAGCTTTGAAGATATGTTCTGATGGTGGTGAGAGTGGAGTAGGACTATCTCTGTGGCGCAATTGGCTAGCGCGGTTTCAGTGTTAACCGAAAGGTTGGAGGTTTGAGCCCAACCGGTGGTGGTGCGCCGCTTTTTTTTCTTTGGGGTGATAGCTCTGAAGAAATGGTCTGACGGTGGTGAGAGTGGAGCACGACTGTCTCTGTGGCGCAATTGGCTAGCGCGATTGGCTGTTAACCGAAAGGTTGGAGGTTCGAGCCCACCCGGTGGTGGTGCGGTGCTTTTTTCTTTGGGCTGATAGCTTTGAAGATATGTTCTGATGGTGGTGCGAGTGCAGCAGGACTGTCTCCGTGGCGCAATTGGCTAGCGTGATCGGCTGTTAACCAAAAGGTCGGAGGTTCGAGCCCTCCCGGGGGTGGTGCGGCGCTTTTTTTTCTTTGGGCTGATAGCTTTGAAGATATGTTCTGATGGTGGTGAGAGTGGAGCAAGACTGTGTCCGTGGCGCAATGGGCTAGCGCGATCGGCTGTTAACCGAAAAGTTAGAGGTTCGAGCCCACCCGGTGGTTGTGCGGCGCTTGTTTTTCTGTGGGCTTATAGCTTTGAAAATATTTTCTGACGGTGGTGAGAGTGGAGCAGGACTGTCCCCGTGGCGTAATTGGCTAGCGCGATCGGCTATTAACCGAAAAGTTGGAGGTTCCGGCAGTCCCGGGTGGGCTGTGTTGCTTTTTTTAATGCGCTGATAGCTTTGAAGATATGTTCTGATGGTGGTGACAGTGCAGCACGATTGTCTCCGTGGCGCAATTGGCTAGCGCGATCGGCTTTTAACCGAAAGGTTGGAGGTTCGAGCCCACCCGGTGATGGTGCGGAGCTTTTTTTTCTTTGTGCTGATAGCTTTGAAGATATGTTCTCATGGTGGTGAGAGTGGAGCAGGACTGTCTCCGTTGCGCAATTGGCTAGCGCGATTGGCTGTTAACCGAAAGGTTGGAGGTTCGAGCCCACCTGCTGGTGGTGCGGTGCTTTTTTTTCTTTGGGCTGATAGCTTTGAAGATATGTTCTTATGGTGGTGAGAGTGGAGCAGGACTGTCTCCGTAGCGCAATTGGCTAGCGCGATCGGCTGTTAACCGAAAAGTCGGAGGTTTGAGCCCACCCTGTGGTGGTGTGGCGCTTTTTTTCTTTGGGCTGATAGCTTTGAAGATATGTACTGATGGTGGTGACAGTGGAGCTGGACTGTCTCCGTCGCGCAATTGGCTTGCGCGATCGGCTGTTAACCGAAAGCTTGAGGGTTCAGCCCACCCGGTGGTGGTGCGGCGCTTTTTTCTCTTCGCGCTGATAGCTTTGAAGATATGTTCTGATGGTGGTGAGAGTGGAGCAAGACTGTCTCCGTGGCGCATTGGGCTAGCGCGATCGGCTGTTAACCGAAAGGTTGGAGTTTCGAGCCCTCCCGGGAGAGGTGTGTTGCTTTTTCTTTGCGGTAATAGCTTTGAAGATATGTTCTGATGGTGGCGAGAGTGGAGCAGGACTGTCTTCGTGGCGCAATTGGCTAGCGCGATCGGCTGTTATTCGAAAGGTTAGAGGTTTGAGCCCACCCGGTGGTGGTGCGGCGCTTTTTTTCTTTGGAGTGATAGCTCTGAAGAAATGGTCGGACGGTGGTGAGAGTGGAGCAGGACTGTCTCCGTGGCGCAATGGGCTAGCGCGATCGGCTGTTAACCGAAACGTTGGAGGTTTGAGCCCACCCGGTGGTGGTGCGGCGCTTTTTTTTCTTTGGGGTGATAGCTCTGAAGAAATGGTCTTACGGTGGTGAGAGTGGAGCACGACTGTCTTCGTGGCGCAATAGGCTAGTACGATCGGCTGTTAACCGAAAGGTTGGAGTTTCGAGCCCACCCCGCTGGTGGTGCGGCGCTTTTTTTCTTTGGGCTGATAGCTTTGAAGATTTGTTCTGATGGTGGTGAGAGTAGAGCGTGCTGTCTCCGTGGCGCAATTGGCTAGCGCGATCGGCTGTTAACCGAAAGGTTGGAGGTTCGAGCCCACCCGGTGGTGGTGCGGTGCTTTTTTTTCTTTGGGCTGATAGCTTTGAAGATATGTTCTTATGGTGGTGAGAGTGGAGCAGGACTGTCTTCATGGCGCGATTCGCTAGCGCGATCGGCTGTTATCCGAAAGATTGGAGGTTTGAGCCCACCCGGTGGTGGTGTGGCACTTTTTTTTTCTTTGGGGTGATAGCTCTGAAGAAATGGTCTGACGGTGGTGATAGTGGAGCACGACTGTCTCTGGCGCAATTGGCTTGCGCGATCAGCTGTTAACCGAAAAGTTGGAGGTTCGAGCCCACCCGGTGGTGGTGCGGTGCTTTTTTTTGGGCTGATAGCTTTGAAGATATGTTCTTATGGTGGTGAGAGTGGAGCAGGACTGTCTCCGTGGCGCAATTGGCTAACGCGATCGGCTGTTAACCGAAAAGTCGGAGGTTTGAGCCCACCCGGTGGTAGTGTGGCGCTTTTTTTTCTTTGGGCTGATAGCTTTGAAGATATGTTCTGATGGTGGTGAGAGTGGAGCACGATTGTCTCCGTGGCGCAATTGGCTAGCGCGATCGGCTGTTAACCGAAAGGTTGGAGGTTCGAGCCCACCCGGTGGTGGTGCGGCGCTTTTTTTTTCTTTGGGCTGATAGCTTTGAAGATATGTTCTGATGGTGGTGAGAGTGGAGCACGACTGTCTCTGTGGCGCAATTGCCTAGCGCGATCGGCTGTTAACCAAAAGGTTGGAGTTTCAAGCCCTCCCGGGAGTGGTGTGTTGCTTTTTTCTTTGCGCTGATAGCTTTGAAGATATGTTCTGATGGTGGTGAGAGTGGAGTAGAACTATCTCCGTGATGCAATTGGCTAGCGCGATTTCGGTTTTAACCGAAAGGTTGGAGGTTTGAGCCCACCAGGTGGTGGTGCGGCGCTTTTTTTTCTTTGCGCTGATAGCTTTGAAGATATGTTCTGGTGGCGGTGAGAGTGGAGCAAGACTGTCTCCGTGGCGCAATTGGCTAGCGTGATCGGCTGTTAACCGAAAGGTTGGAGTTTCGAGCCCTCCCGGGAGTGGTGTGTTGCTTTTTTTGCGGTAATAGCTTTGAAGATATGTTCTGATGGTGGCGAGAGTGGAGCAGAACTGTCTTCGTGGCGCAATCGGCTAGCGCGATTGGCTGTTAACCGAAAGGTTGGAGGTTCGAGCCCACCCGGTGGTGGTGCGGTGCTTTTTTTCTTTGGGCTGATAGCTTTGAAGATATGTTCTTATGGTGGTGAGAGTGGAGCAGGACTGTCTCCGTAGCGCAATTGGCTAGCGCGATCGGCTGTTAACCGAAAATCGGAGGTTTGAGCCCACCCTGTGGTGGTGTGGCGCTTTTTTTTTCTTTGGGCTGATAGCTTTGAAGATATGTTCTGATGGTGGCGAGAGTAGAGCAAAGCTGTCTCCGTGGCGCAATGGGCTAGCGCGATTTCGTTGTTAACCGAAAGGTTGGAGGTTGGAGCCCACCCGGTGGTGGTGCGGCGCTTTTTTTTTTTTGGGCTGATAGCTTTGAAGATATGTTCTTATGGTGGTGAGAGTGGAGCAGGACTGTCTTCATGGCGCAATTCGCTTGCGCGATCGGCTCTTATCCGAAAGATTGGAGGTTTGAGCCCACCCGGTGGTGGTGTGGCACTTTTTTTTTCTTTGGGGTGATAGCTCTGAAGAAATGGTCTGACGGTGGTGATAGTGGAGCACGACTGTCCCTGGCGCAGTTGGCTTGCGCGATCAGCTGTTAACCGAAAAGTTGGAGGTTCGAGCCCACCCGGTGGTGGTGCGGTGCTTTTTTTTCTTTGGGCTGATAGCTTTGAAGATATGTTCTTATGGTGGGGAGAGTGGAGCAGGACTGTCTCCGTGGCGCAATTGGCTAACGCGATCGGCTGTTAACCGAAAAGTCGGAGGTTTGAGCCCACCCGGTGGTAGTGTGGCGCTTTTTTTTCTTTGGGCTGATAGCTTTGAAGATATGTTCTGATGGTGGTGAGAGTGGAGCACGATTGTCTCCGTGGCGCAATTGGCTAGCGCGATCGGCTGTTAACCGAAAGGTTGGAGGTTTGAGCCCACCGGGTGGTGGTGCGGCGCTTTTTTTTCTTTGGGCTGATAGCTTTGAAGATATCTTCTGATGGTGGTGAGAGTGGAGCACGACTGTCTCTGTGGCGCAATTGGCTAGCGCGATCGGCTGTTAACCAAAAGGTTGGAGTTTCGAGCCCTCCCGGGAGTGGTGTGTTGCTTTTTTCTTTGCGCTGATAGCTTTGAAGATATGTTCTGATGGTGGTGAGAGTGGAGTAGAACTATCTCCGTGATGCAATTGGCTAGCGCGATTTCGGTTTTAACCGAAAGGTTGGAGGTTTGAGCCCACCAGGTGGTGGTGCGGCGCTTTTTTTTCTTTGCGCTGATAGCTTTGAAGATATGTTCTGGTGGCGGTGAGAGTGAAGCAAGACTGTCTCCGTGGCGCAATTGGCTAGCGCGATCGGCTGTTAACCGAAAGGTTGGAATTTCGAGCCCTCCCGGGAGTGGTGTGTTGCTTTTTTTGCGGTAATAGCTTTGAAGATATGTTCTGATGGTGGTGAGAGTGGAGCAGGACTGTCTCCGTAGGGCAATTGGCTAGCGCGATCGGCTGTTAACCGAAAAGTCGGAGGTTTGAGCCCACCCTGTGGTGGCGCTTTTTTTTCTTTGGGCTGATAGCTTTGAAGATATGTTCTGATGGTGGTGAGAGTAGAGCAAAGCTGTCTCCGTGGCGCAATGGGCTAGCGCGATTGGCTGTTAACCGAAAGGTTGGAGTTTCGAGCCCTCCCGGAAGTGGTGTGTTGCTTTTTTCTTTGCGCTGATAGCTTTGAAGATATGTTCTGATGGTGGTGAGAGTGGAGCAGGACTATCTCCGTGGCGCAATTGGCTAGCGCGATTTCGTTGTTAACCGAAAGGTTGGAGGTTGGAGCCCACCCGGTGGTGGTGCGGCGCTTTTTTTCTTTGCGCTGCTAGCTTTGAAGATATGTTCTGATGGTGGTGAGAGTGGAGCAAGACTGTCTCCGTGGCGCAATGGGCTAGCGCGATTGGCTGTTAACCGGAAGGTTGGAGTTTCGAGCCCTCCCGGGAGTGGTGTGTTGCTTTTTTCTTTGCGGTAATAGCTTTGAAGATATGTTCTGATGGTGGTGAGAGTGGAGCAGGACTGTCTTCGTGGCGCAATTGGCTAGCGCGATCGGCTGTTATTCGAAAGGTTAGAGGTTTGAGCCCACCCGGTGGTGGTGCGGCGCTTTTTTTCTTTGGAGTGCTAGCTCTGAAGAAATGGTCGGACGGTGGTGAGAGTGGAGCAGGACTGTCTCCGTGGCGCAATGGGCTAGCGCGATCGGCTGTTAACCGAAACGTTGGAGGTTTGAGCCCACCCGGTGGTGGTGCGGCGCTTTTTTTTCTTTGGGGTGATAGCTCTGAAGAAATGGTCTTACGGTGGTGAGAGTGGAGCACGACTGTCTTCGTGGCGCAATAGGCTAGTACGATCGGCTGTTAACCGAAAAGTTGGAGTTTCGAGCCCACCCCGCTGGTGGTGCGGCGCTTTTTTTCTTTGGGCTGATAGCTTTGAAGATTTGTTCTGATGGTGGTGAGAGTAGAGCGTGCTGTCTCCGTGGCGCAATTGGCTAGCGCGATCGGCTGTTAACCGAAAGGTTGGAGGTTCGAGCCCACCCGGTGGTGGTGCGGTGCTTTTTTTTCTTTGGGCTGATAGCTTTGAAGATATGTTCTTATGGTGGTGAGAGTGGAGCAGGACTGTCTTCATGGCGCGATTCGCTAGCGCGATCGGCTGTTATCCGAAAGATTGGAGGTTTGAGCCCACCCGGTGGTGGTGTGGCACTTTTTTTTTCTTTGGGGTGATAGCTCTGAAGAAATGGTCTGACGGTGGTGATAGTGGAGCACGACTGTCTCTGGCGCAATTGGCTGGCGCGATCAGCTGTTAACCGAAAAGTTGGAGGTTCGAGCCCACCCGGTGGTGGTGCGGTGCTTTTTTTGGCCTGATAGCTTTGAAGATATGTTCTTATGGTGGTGAGAGTGGAGCAGGACTGTCTCCGTGGCGCAATTGGCTAACGCGATCGGCTGTTAACCGAAAAGTCGGAGGTTTGAGCCCACCCGGTGGTAGTGTGGCGCTTTTTTTTCTTTGGGCTGATAGCTTTGAAGATATGTTCTGATGGTGGTGAGAGTGGAGCACGATTGTCTCCGTGGCGCAAGTGGCTAGCGCGATCGGCTGTTAACCGAAAGGTTGGAGGTTCGAGCCCACCCGGTGGTGGTGCGGCGCTTTTTTTTTCTTTGGGCTGATAGCTTTGAAGATATGTTCTGATGGTGGTGAGAGTGGAGCACGACTGTCTCTGTGGCGCAATTGCCTAGCGCGATCGGCTGTTAACCAAAAGGTTGGAGTTTCAAGCCCTCCCGGGAGTGGTGTGTTGCTTTTTTCTTTGCGCTGATAGCTTTGAAGATATGTTCTGATGGTGGTGAGAGTAGAGCAAAGCTGTCTCCGTGGCGCAATGGGCTAGCGCGATTGGCTGTTAACCGAAAGGTTGGAGTTTCGAGCCCTCCCGGAAGTGGTGTGTTGCTTTTTTCTTTGCGCTGATAGCTTTGAAGATATGTTCTGATGGTGGTGAGAGTGGAGCAGGACTATCTCCGTGGCGCAATTGGCTAGCGCGATTTCGTTGTTAACCGAAAGGTTGGAGGTTGGAGCCCACCCGGTGGTGGTGCGGCGCTTTTTTTTCTTTGCGCTGCTAGCTTTGAAGATATGTTCTGATGGTGGTGAGAGTGGAGCAAGACTGTCTCCGTGGCGCAATGGGCTAGCGCGATTGGCTGTTAACCGGAAGGTTGGAGTTTCGAGCCCTCCCGGGAGTGGTGTGTTGCTGTTTTCTTTGCGGTAATAGCTTTGAAGATATGTTCTGATGGTGGTGAGAGTGGAGCAGAACTGTCTTCGTGGCGCGATTGGCTAGCGCGATCGGCTGTTATCCGAAAGGTTGGAGGTTTGAGCCCACCCGGTGGTGGTGCGGCGCTTTTTTTTCTTTGGTGTGATAGCTCTGAAGAAATGTTCTGACGGTGGTGAGAGTGGAGCAGGGCTGTCCCCGTGGCGCAATTGGCTAGAGCGATCGGCTATTAACCAAAAAGTTGGAGGTTCCAGCAGTCCCGGGTGGGCTGTGTTGCTTTTTTATTGCGCTGATAGCTTTGAAGATATGTTCTGATGGTGGTGAGAGTGCAGCACGATTGTCTCCGTGCGCAATTGGCTAGCGCGATCGGCTGTTAACCGAAAGGTTGAAGGTTCGAGCCCACCCGGTGATGGTACGGCGCTTTTTTTCTTTGTGCTGATAGCTTTGAAGATATGTACTGATGGTGGTGAGAGTGGAGCTGGACTGTCTTCGTGGCGCAATTGGCTTGCGCGATCGGCTGTTAACCGAAAAGTCGGAGGTTTGAGCCCCCCCTGTGGTGGTGTGGCGCTTTTTTTTCTTTGGGCTGATAGCTTTGAAGACATGTACTGATGGTGGTGACAGTGGAGCTGGACTGTCTCCGTCGCGCAATTGGCTTGCGCGATCGGCTGTTAACCGAAAGGTTGAGGGTTCAGCCCACCCGGTGGTGGTGCGGCGCTTTTTTTTCTTCGCGCTGATAGCTTTGAAGATATGTTCTGATGGTGGTGAGAGTAGAGCAAGACTGTCTCCGTGGCGCAATGGGCTAGCGCGATCGGCTGTTAACCGAAAGGTTGGAGTTTCGAGCCCTCCCGGGAGTGGTGTGTTGCTTTTTTCTTTTGCTGATAGCTTTGAGGATATGTTCTGATGGTGGTGAGAGTGGAGTAGGACTATCTCTGTGGCGCAATTGGCTAGCGCGATTTCAGTGTTAACCGAAAGGTTGGTGGTTTGAGCCCACCCGGTGTTGGTGCGGCGCTTTTTTTTTCTTTGCGCTGATAGCTTTGAAGATATGTTCTGATGGTGGTGAGAGTGGAGCAAGACTGTCTCCGTGGCGCATTGGGCTAGCGCGATCGGCTGTTAACCGAAAGGTTGGAGTTTCGAGCCCTCCCGGGAGTGGTGTGTTGCTTTTTCTTTGGAGTGATAGCTCTGAAGAAATGGTCGGACGGTGGTGAGAGTGGAGCAGGACTGTCTCCGTGGCGCAATGGGCTAGCGCGATCGGCTGTTAACCGAAACGTTGGAGGTTTGAGCCCACCCGGTGGTGGTGCGGCGCTTTTTTTTCTTTGGGGTGATAGCTCTGAAGAAATGGTCTTACGGTGGTGAGAGTGGAGCACGACTGTCTTCGTGGCGCAATAGGCTAGTACGATCGGCTGTTAACCGAAAGGTTGGAGTTTCGAGCCCACCCCGCTGGTGGTGCGGCGCTTTTTTTCTTTGGGCTGAATGCTTTGAAGATTTGTTCTGATGGTGGTGAGAGTAGAGCGTGCTGTCTCCGTGGCGCAATTGGCTAGCGCGATCGGCTGTTAACCGAAAGGTTGGAGTTTCGAGCCCTCCCGGGAGAGGTGTGTTGCTTCTTTTCTTTGCGCTGATAGCTTTGAAGATATGTTCTGATGGTGGTGAGAGTGGAGCAGGACTGTCTCCGTGGCGCAATTGGCTAGCGCGATTGGCTGTTAACCGAAAGGTTGGAGGTTCGAGCCCACCCGGTGGTGGTGCGGTGCTTTTTTTTCTTTGGGCTGATAGCTTTGAAGATATGCTCTTATGGTGGTGAGAGTGGAGCAGGACGGTCTTCATGGCGCAATTCGCTAGCGCGATCGGCTGTTATCCGAAAGATTGGAGGTTTGAGCCCACCCGGTGGTGGTGTGGCACTTTTTTTTTCTTTGGGCTGATAGCTCTGAAGAAATGGTCTGACGGTGGTGATAGTGGAGCACGACTGTCTCTGGCGCAATTGGCTTGCGCGATCAGCTGTTAACCGAAAAGTTGGAGGTTCGAGCCCACCCGGTGGTGGTGCGGTGCTTTTTTGTCTTTGGGCTGATAGCTTTGAAGATATGTTCTTATGGTGGTGAGAGTGGAGCAGGACTGTCTCCGTGGCGCAATTGGCTAACGCGATCGGCTGTTAACCGAAAAGTCGGAGGTTTGAGCCCACCCGGTGGTAGTGTGGCGCTTTTTTTTCTTTGGGCTGATAGCTTTGAAGATATGTTCTGATGGTGGTGAGAGTGGAGCACGATTGTCTCCGTGGCGCAATTGGCTAGCGCGATCGGCTGTTAACCGAAAGGTTGGAGGTTCGAGCCCACCCGGTGGTGGTGCGGCGCTTTTTTTTCTTTGGGCTGATAGCTTTGAAGATATGTTCTGATGGTGGTGAGAGTGGAGCACGACTGTCTCTGTGACGCAATTGGCTAGCGCGATCGGCTGTTAACCAAAAGGTTGGAGTTTCGAGCCCTCCCGGGAGTGGTGTGTTGCTTTTTTCTTTGCGCTGATAGCTTTGAAGATATGTTCTGATGGTGGTGAGAGTGGAGTAGAACTATCTCCGTGATGCAAGTGGCTAGCGCGATTTCGGTTTTAACCGAAAGGTTGGAGGTTTGAGCCCACCAGGTGGTGGTGCGGCGCTTTTTTTTCTTTGCGCTGATAGCTTTGAAGATATGTTCTGGTGGCGGTGAGAGTGGAGCAAGACTGTCTCCGTGGCGCAATTGGCTAGCGCGATCGGCTGTTAACCGAAAGGTTGGAGTTTCGAGCCCTCCCGGGAGTGGTGTGTTGCTTTTTTTGCGGTAATAGCTTTGAAGATATGTTCTGATGGTGGCGAGAGTGGAGCAGGACTGTCTTCGTGGCACAATCGGCTAGCGCGATCGGCTGTTATTCGAAAGGTTGGAGGTTTGAGCCCACCCGGTGGTGGTGCGGCGCTTTTTTTTTGGGCTGATAGCTTTGAAGATATGTTCTGATGGTGGTGAGAGTGGCGCAGGACTGTGTCCGTGGCGCAATGGGCTAGCGCGATCGGCTGTTAACCGAAAAGTTAGAGGTTCGAGCCCATCCGGTGGTTGTGCGGCGCTTTTTTTTCTGTGGGCTGATAGCTTTGAAGATATGTTTTGATGGTGGTGAGAGTGGAGCAGGACTGTCTCCGTGGCGCAATTGGCTAGCGTGATAGGCTTTTAACCGAAAGGTTGGAGTTTCGAGCCCACCCGGTGGTGGTGCGGCGCTTTTTTTTCTTTGCGCTAATAGCTTGGAAGATATGTTCTGATGGTGGTGAGAGTGGAGCAAGACTGTCTCCGTGGCGCAATGGGCTAGCACGATCGGCTGTTAACCGAAATGTTGGAGTTTCGAGCCCTCCCGGGAGTGGTGTGTTGCTTTTTTCTTTGCGGTAATAGCTTTGAAGATATGTTCTGATGGTGGCGAGAGTGGAGCAGGACTGTCTTCGTGGCGCAATTGGCTAGCGCGATCGGCTGTTATCCGAAAGGTTGGAGGTTTAAGCCCACCCGGTGGTGGTGCGGCGCTTTTTTTTCTTTGGAGTGATAGCTCTGAAGAAATGGTCGGACGGTGGTGAGAGTGGAGCAGGACTGTCTCCGTGGCGCAAAGGGCTAGCGCGATCGGCTGTTAACCGAAAGGTTGGAGGTTTGAGCCCACCCGGCGGTGGTGCGGCGCTTTTTTTTCTTTGGGGTGATAGCTCTGAAGAAATGGTCTTACGGTGGTGAGAGTGGAGCAGGACTGTCTTCGTGGCGCAATTGGCTAGCGTGATCGGCTTTTAACCGAAAAGTTGGAGGTTCGAGCCCACCGGGTGGTGGTGCGGCGCTTTTTTTTCTTTGGGCTGATAGCTTTGAAGATAGGTTATGATGGTGGTGAGAGTGGAGCAGGACTGTCTTCGTGGCGCAATAGGCTAGTGCGATCGGCTGTTAACCGAAAGGTTGGAGTTTCAAGCCCACCCGCTGGTGGTGCGGCGCTTTTTTTTCTTTGGGCTGATAGCTTTGAAGATATGTTCTGATGGTGGTGAGAGTGGAGCAGGAATTTCTCCGTGGCGCAATTGGCTACCGCGATTTCGTTGTTAACCGAAAGGTTGGAGGTTGGAGCCCACCCGGTGGTGGTGCGGCGCTTTTTTTTCTTTGCGCTGCTAGCTTTGAAAATATGTTCTGATGGTGGTGAGAGTGGAGCAAGACTGTCTCCGTGGCGCATTGGGCTAGCGCGAATGGCTGTTAACCGAAAGGTTGGAGTATCGAGCCCTCCCGGGAGTGGTGTGTTGCTTTTTTCTTTGCGGTAATAGCTTTGAAGATATGTTCTGATGGTGGTGAGACTGGAGCAGAACTGTCTTCGTGGCGCAATCGGCTAGCCCGATCGGCTGTTATCCGAAAGGTTGGAGGTTTGAGCCCACCCGGTGGTGGTGTGGCGCTTTTTTTTCTTTGGGGTGATAGCTCTGAAGAAATGGTCTGACGGTGGTGAGAGTGGAGCACGACTGTCTCTGTGGCGCAATTGGCAGGCGCGATCGGTTGTTAACCGAAAGGTTGGATGTTCGAGCCCATCCGGTGGTGGTGCGGCGCTTTTTTTTGGTCTAGCTCTGAAGAAATGTTCTGACGGTTGTGAGAGTGGAGCAGGACTGTCCCCGTGGCGCAATTGGCTAGCGCGATCGGCTGTTAACCGAAAGGTTGGAGGTTCGAGCCCACCCGCTGGTGGTACGGTGCTTTTTTTTCTTTGGGCTGATAGCTTTGAAGATATGTTCTGATGGTGGTGAGAGTGCAGCACGATTGTCTCCGTGGCGCAATTGGCTAGCGCGATCGGCTGTTAACCGAAAGGTTGGAGGTTCGAGCCCACCCGGTGATGGTGCGGCGCTTTTTTTTCTTTGTGCTGATAGCTTTGAAGATATGTTCTCATGGTGGTGAGAGTGGAGCAGGACTGTCTCCGTGGCGCAATTGGCTAGCGCGATTGGCTGTTAACCGAAAGGTTGGATGTTCGAGCCCACCCGGTGGTGGTGCGGTGCTTTTTTCTTTGGGCTGATAGCTTTGAAGTTATGTTCTGATGGTGGTGAGAGTGCAGCAGGACTGTCTCTGTGGCGCAGTTGGCTAGCGCGATCGGCTGTTAACCAAAAGGTCGGAGGTTCGAGCCTACCCGGGGGTGGTGCGGCGCTTTTTTTTCTTTGGGCTGATAGCTTTGAAGATATGTTCTGATGGTGGTGAGAGTGGAGCAAGACTGTGTCCGTGGCGCAATGGGCTAGCGCGATCGGCTGTTAACCGAAAAGTTATAGGTTCGAGCCCACCCGGTGGTTGTGCGGCGCTTGTTTTTCTGTGGGCTAATAGCTTTGAAGATATGTTCTGATGGTGGTGAGAGTGGAGCAGGACTGTCTTCGTGGCGCAATTGGCTAGCGTGATCGGCTTTTAACCGAAAAGTTGGAGGTTCGAGCCCACCGGGTGGTGGTGCGGCGCTTTTTTTTCTTTGGGCTGATAGCTTTGAAGATAGGTTATGATGGTGGTGAGAGTGGAGCAGGACTGTCTTCGTGGCGCAATAGGCTAGTGCGATCGGCTGTTAACCGAAAGGTTGGAGTTTCAAGCCCACCCGCTGGTGGTGCGGCGCTTTTTTTTCTTTGGGCTGATAGCTTTGAAGATATGTTCTGATGGTGGTGAGAGTGGAGCAGGAATTTCTCCGTGGCGCAATTGGCTACCGCGATTTCGTTGTTAACCGAAAGGTTGGAGGTTGGAGCCCACCCGGTGGTGGTGCGGCGCTTTTTTTTCTTTGCGCTGCTAGCTTTGAAAATATGTTCTGATGGTGGTGAGAGTGGAGCAAGACTGTCTCCGTGGCGCATTGGGCTAGCGCGAATGGCTGTTAACCGAAAGGTTGGAGTATCGAGCCCTCCCGGGAGTGGTGTGTTGCTTTTTTCTTTGCGGTAATAGCTTTGAAGATATGTTCTGATGGTGGTGAGACTGGAGCAGAACTGTCTTCGTGGCGCAATCGGCTAGCCCGATCGGCTGTTATCCGAAAGGTTGGAGGTTTGAGCCCACCCGGTGGTGGTGTGGCGCTTTTTTTTCTTTGGGGTGATAGCTCTGAAGAAATGGTCTGACGGTGGTGAGAGTGGAGCACGACTGTCTCTGTGGCGCAATTGGCAGGCGCGATCGGTTGTTAACCGAAAGGTTGGATGTTCGAGCCCATCCGGTGGTGGTGCGGCGCTTTTTTTTGGTCTAGCTCTGAAGAAATGTTCTGACGGTGGTGAGAGTGGAGCAGGACTGTCCCCGTGGCGCAATTGGCTAGCGCGATCGGCTGTTAACCGAAAGGTTGGAGGTTCGAGCCCACCCGCTGGTGGTACGGTGCTTTTTTTTCTTTGGGCTGATAGCTTTGAAGATATGTTCTGATGGTGGTGAGAGTGCAGCACGATTGTCTCCGTGGCGCAATTGGCTAGCGCGATCGGCTGTTAACCGAAAGGTTGGAGGTTCGAGCCCACCCGGTGATGGTGCGGCGCTTTTTTTTCTTTGTGCTGATAGCTTTGAAGATATGTTCTCATGGTGGTGAGAGTGGAGCAGGACTGTCTCCGTGGCGCAATTGGCTAGCGCGATTGGCTGTTAACCGAAAGGTTGGAGGTTCGAGCCCACCCGCTGGTGGTGCGGTGCTTTTTTTTTCTTTGGGCTGATAGCTTTGAAGATATGTTCTTATGGTGGTGAGAGTGGAGCAGGACTGTCTCCGTAGCGCAATTGGCTAGCGCAATCGGCTGTTAACCGAAAAGTCGGAGGTTTGAGCCCACCCGGTGGTGGTGCGGCGCTTTTTTTTCTTTGCGCTGCTAGCTTTGAAGATATGTTCTGATGGTGGTGAGAGTGGAGCAAGACTGTCTCCGTGGCGCATTGGGCTAGCGCGATTGGCTGTTAACCGAAAGGTTGGAGTTTCGAGCCCTCCCGGGAGTGGTGTGTTGCTTTTTTCTTTGCGGTAATACCTTTGAAGATATGATCTGATGGTGGTGAGACTGGAGCAGAACTGTCTTCGTGGCGCGATGGGCTAGCGCGATCGGCTGTTATCCGAAAGGTTGGAGGTTTGAGCCCACCCGGTGGTGGTGCGGCGCTTTTTTTTCTTTGGGGTGATAGCTCTGAAGAAATGGTCTGACGGTGGTGAGAGTGGAGCACGACTGTCTCTGTGGCGCAATTGGCAGGCGCGATCGGCTGTTAACCGAAAGGTTGGATGTTCGAGCCCACCCGGTGGTGGTGCGGCGCTTTTTTTTCTTTGGTCTAGCTCTGAAGAAATGTTCTGACGGTGGTGAGAGTGGAGCAGGACTGTCCCCGTGGCGCAATCGGCTAGCGTGATAGGCTTTTAACCGAAAAGTTGGAGGTTCGAGCCCACCGGGTGGTGGTGCGGCGCTTTTTTACTTTGGGCTGATAGCTTTGAAGATATGTTATGATGGTGGTGAGAGTGGAGCAGGACTGTCTCCGTGGCGAAATAGGCTAGCGCGATCGGCTCTTAACCGAAAGGTTGGAGTTTCGAGCCCACCCGGTGGTGGTGCGGCGCTTTTTTTTTGCGCTGATAGCTTGGAAGATATGTTCTGATGGTGGTGAGAGTGGAGCAAGACTGTCTCCGTGGCGCAATGGGCTAGCACGATCGGCTGTTAACCGAATGGTTGGAGGTTCGAGCCCACCCGGTGGTGGTGCGGCGCTTTTTTTTCTTTGGGCTGATAGCTTTGAAGATATGTTCTGATTGTGGCGAGAGTGGAGCAGGACTGTCTTCGTGGCGCAATTGGCTAGCGCGATCGGCTGTTATCCGAAAGGTTGGAGGTTTAAGCCCACCCGGTGGTGGTGCGGCGCTTTTTTTTCTTTGGAGTGATAGCTCTGAAGAAATGGTCGGACGGTGGTGAGAGTGGAGCAGGACTGTCTCCGTGGCGCAAAGGGCTAGCGCGATCGGCTGTTAACCGAAAGGTTGGAGGTTTGAGCCCACCCGGCGGTGGTGCGGCGCTTTTTTTTCTTTGGGGTGATAGCTATGAAGAAATGGTCTTACGGTGGTGAGAGTGGAGCACGACTGTCTCTGTGGCGCAATTGGCTAGCGCGATTGGCTGTTAACCGAAAGGTTGGATGTTCGAGCCCACCCGGTGGTGGTGCGGTGCTTTTTTCTTTGGGCTGATAGCTTTGAAGATATGTTCTGATGGTGGTGAGAGTGCAGCAGGACTGTCTCTGTGGCGCAGTTGGCTAGCGCGATCGGCTGTTAACCAAAAGGTCGGAGGTTCGAGCCCACCCGGGGGTGGTGCGGCGCTTTTTTTTCTTTGGGCTGATAGCTTTGAAGATATGTTCTGATGGTGGTGAGAGTGGAGCAAGACTGTGTCCGTGGCGCAATGGGCTAGCGCGATCGGCTGTTAACCGAAAAGTTATAGGTTCGAGCCCACCCGGTGGTTGTGCGGCGCTTGTTTTTCTGTGGGCTAATAGCTTTGAAGATATGTTCTGATGGTGGTGAGAGTGGAGCAGGACTGTCTTCGTGGCGCAATTGGCTAGCGTGATCGGCTTTTAACCGAAAAGTTGGAGGTTCGAGCCCACCGGGTGGTGGTGCGGCGCTTTTTTTTCTTTGGGCTGATAGCTTTGAAGATATGTTCTGATGGTGGTGAGAGTGGAGCAGGACTGTCTTCGTGGCGCAATAGGCTAGTGCGATCGGCTGTTAACCGAAAGGTTGGAGTTTCAAGCCCACCCGCTGGTGGTGCGGCGCTTTTTTTTCTTTGGGCTGATAGCTTTGAAGATATGTTCTGATGGTGGTGAGAGTGGAGCAGGACTGTCTCCGTGGCGCAATTGGCTAGCGCGATTGGCTGTTAACCGAAAGGTTGGATGTTCGAGCCCACCCGGTGGTGGTGCGGTGCTTTTTTCTTTGGGCTGATAGCTTTGAAGTTATGTTCTGATGGTGGTGAGAGTGCAGCAGGACTGTCTCTGTGGCGCAGTTGGCTAGCGCGATCGGCTGTTAACCAAAAGGTCGGAGGTTCGAGCCTACCCGGGGGTGGTGCGGCGCTTTTTTTTCTTTGGGCTGATAGCTTTGAAGATATGTTCTGATGGTGGTGAGAGTGGAGCAAGACTGTGTCCGTGGCGCAATGGGCTAGCGCGATCGGCTGTTAACCGAAAAGTTATAGGTTCGAGCCCACCCGGTGGTTGTGCGGCGCTTGTTTTTCTGTGGGCTAATAGCTTTGAAGATATGTTCTGATGGTGGTGAGAGTGGAGCAGGACTGTCTTCGTGGCGCAATTGGCTAGCGTGATCGGCTTTTAACCGAAAAGTTGGAGGTTCGAGCCCACCGGGTGGTGGTGCGGCGCTTTTTTTTCTTTGGGCTGATAGCTTTGAAGATAGGTTATGATGGTGGTGAGAGTGGAGCAGGACTGTCTTCGTGGCGCAATAGGCTAGTGCGATCGGCTGTTAACCGAAAGGTTGGAGTTTCAAGCCCACCCGCTGGTGGTGCGGCGCTTTTTTTTCTTTGGGCTGATAGCTTTGAAGATATGTTCTGATGGTGGTGAGAGTGGAGCAGGAATTTCTCCGTGGCGCAATTGGCTACCGCGATTTCGTTGTTAACCGAAAGGTTGGAGGTTGGAGCCCACCCGGTGGTGGTGCGGCGCTTTTTTTTCTTTGCGCTGCTAGCTTTGAAAATATGTTCTGATGGTGGTGAGAGTGGAGCAAGACTGTCTCCGTGGCGCATTGGGCTAGCGCGAATGGCTGTTAACCGAAAGGTTGGAGTATCGAGCCCTCCCGGGAGTGGTGTGTTGCTTTTTTCTTTGCGGTAATAGCTTTGAAGATATGTTCTGATGGTGGTGAGACTGGAGCAGAACTGTCTTCGTGGCGCAATCGGCTAGCCCGATCGGCTGTTATCCGAAAGGTTGGAGGTTTGAGCCCACCCGGTGGTGGTGTGGCGCTTTTTTTTCTTTGGGGTGATAGCTCTGAAGAAATGGTCTGACGGTGGTGAGAGTGGAGCACGACTGTCTCTGTGGCGCAATTGGCAGGCGCGATCGGTTGTTAACCGAAAGGTTGGATGTTCGAGCCCATCCGGTGGTGGTGCGGCGCTTTTTTTTGGTCTAGCTCTGAAGAAATGTTCTGACGGTGGTGAGAGTGGAGCAGGACTGTCCCCGTGGCGCAATTGGCTAGCGCGATCGGCTGTTAACCGAAAGGTTGGAGGTTCGAGCCCACCCGCTGGTGGTACGGTGCTTTTTTTTCTTTGGGCTGATAGCTTTGAAGATATGTTCTGATGGTGGTGAGAGTGCAGCACGATTGTCTCCGTGGCGCAATTGGCTAGCGCGATCGGCTGTTAACCGAAAGGTTGGAGGTTCGAGCCCACCCGGTGATGGTGCGGCGCTTTTTTTTCTTTGTGCTGATAGCTTTGAAGATATGTTCTCATGGTGGTGAGAGTGGAGCAGGACTGTCTCCGTGGCGCAATTGGCTAGCGCGATTGGCTGTTAACCGAAAGGTTGGAGGTTCGAGCCCACCCGCTGGTGGTGCGGTGCTTTTTTTTTCTTTGGGCTGATAGCTTTGAAGATATGTTCTTATGGTGGTGAGAGTGGAGCAGGACTGTCTCCGTAGCGCAATTGGCTAGCGCAATCGGCTGTTAACCGAAAAGTCGGAGGTTTGAGCCCACCCGGTGGTGGTGCGGCGCTTTTTTTTCTTTGCGCTGCTAGCTTTGAAGATATGTTCTGATGGTGGTGAGAGTGGAGCAAGACTGTCTCCGTGGCGCATTGGGCTAGCGCGATTGGCTGTTAACCGAAAGGTTGGAGTTTCGAGCCCTCCCGGGAGTGGTGTGTTGCTTTTTTCTTTGCGGTAATACCTTTGAAGATATGATCTGATGGTGGTGAGACTGGAGCAGAACTGTCTTCGTGGCGCGATGGGCTAGCGCGATCGGCTGTTATCCGAAAGGTTGGAGGTTTGAGCCCACCCGGTGGTGGTGCGGCGCTTTTTTTTCTTTGGGGTGATAGCTCTGAAGAAATGGTCTGACGGTGGTGAGAGTGGAGCACGACTGTCTCTGTGGCGCAATTGGCAGGCGCGATCGGCTGTTAACCGAAAGGTTGGATGTTCGAGCCCACCCGGTGGTGGTGCGGCGCTTTTTTTTCTTTGGTCTAGCTCTGAAGAAATGTTCTGACGGTGGTGAGAGTGGAGCAGGACTGTCCCCGTGGCGCAATCGGCTAGCGTGATAGGCTTTTAACCGAAAAGTTGGAGGTTCGAGCCCACCGGGTGGTGGTGCGGCGCTTTTTTACTTTGGGCTGATAGCTTTGAAGATATGTTATGATGGTGGTGAGAGTGGAGCAGGACTGTCTCCGTGGCGAAATAGGCTAGCGCGATCGGCTCTTAACCGAAAGGTTGGAGTTTCGAGCCCACCCGGTGGTGGTGCGGCGCTTTTTTTTTGCGCTGATAGCTTGGAAGATATGTTCTGATGGTGGTGAGAGTGGAGCAAGACTGTCTCCGTGGCGCAATGGGCTAGCACGATCGGCTGTTAACCGAATGGTTGGAGGTTCGAGCCCACCCGGTGGTGGTGCGGCGCTTTTTTTTCTTTGGGCTGATAGCTTTGAAGATATGTTCTGATTGTGGCGAGAGTGGAGCAGGACTGTCTTCGTGGCGCAATTGGCTAGCGCGATCGGCTGTTATCCGAAAGGTTGGAGGTTTAAGCCCACCCGGTGGTGGTGCGGCGCTTTTTTTTCTTTGGAGTGATAGCTCTGAAGAAATGGTCGGACGGTGGTGAGAGTGGAGCAGGACTGTCTCCGTGGCGCAAAGGGCTAGCGCGATCGGCTGTTAACCGAAAGGTTGGAGGTTTGAGCCCACCCGGCGGTGGTGCGGCGCTTTTTTTTCTTTGGGGTGATAGCTATGAAGAAATGGTCTTACGGTGGTGAGAGTGGAGCACGACTGTCTCTGTGGCGCAATTGGCTAGCGCGATTGGCTGTTAACCGAAAGGTTGGATGTTCGAGCCCACCCGGTGGTGGTGCGGTGCTTTTTTCTTTGGGCTGATAGCTTTGAAGATATGTTCTGATGGTGGTGAGAGTGCAGCAGGACTGTCTCTGTGGCGCAGTTGGCTAGCGCGATCGGCTGTTAACCAAAAGGTCGGAGGTTCGAGCCCACCCGGGGGTGGTGCGGCGCTTTTTTTTCTTTGGGCTGATAGCTTTGAAGATATGTTCTGATGGTGGTGAGAGTGGAGCAAGACTGTGTCCGTGGCGCAATGGGCTAGCGCGATCGGCTGTTAACCGAAAAGTTATAGGTTCGAGCCCACCCGGTGGTTGTGCGGCGCTTGTTTTTCTGTGGGCTAATAGCTTTGAAGATATGTTCTGATGGTGGTGAGAGTGGAGCAGGACTGTCTTCGTGGCGCAATTGGCTAGCGTGATCGGCTTTTAACCGAAAAGTTGGAGGTTCGAGCCCACCGGGTGGTGGTGCGGCGCTTTTTTTTCTTTGGGCTGATAGCTTTGAAGATAGGTTATGATGGTGGTGAGAGTGGAGCAGGACTGTCTTCGTGGCGCAATAGGCTAGTGCGATCGGCTGTTAACCGAAAGGTTGGAGTTTCAAGCCCACCCGCTGGTGGTGCGGCGCTTTTTTTTCTTTGGGCTGATAGCTTTGAAGATATGTTCTGATGGTGGTGAGAGTGGAGCAGGAATTTCTCCGTGGCGCAATTGGCTACCGCGATTTCGTTGTTAACCGAAAGGTTGGAGGTTGGAGCCCACCCGGTGGTGGTGCGGCGCTTTTTTTTCTTTGCGCTGCTAGCTTTGAAAATATGTTCTGATGGTGGTGAGAGTGGAGCAAGACTGTCTCCGTGGCGCATTGGGCTAGCGCGAATGGCTGTTAACCGAAAGGTTGGAGTATCGAGCCCTCCCGGGAGTGGTGTGTTGCTTTTTCTTTGCGGTAATAGCTTTGAAGATATGTTCTGATGGTGGTGAGACTGGAGCAGAACTGTCTTCGTGGCGCAATCGGCTAGCCCGATCGGCTGTTATCCGAAAGGTTGGAGGTTTGAGCCCACCCGGTGGTGGTGTGGCGCTTTTTTTTCTTTGGGGTGATAGCTCTGAAGAAATGGTCTGACGGTGGTGAGAGTGGAGCACGACTGTCTCTGTGGCGCAATTGGCAGGCGCGATCGGTTGTTAACCGAAAGGTTGGATGTTCGAGCCCATCCGGTGGTGGTGCGGCGCTTTTTTTTGGTCTAGCTCTGAAGAAATGTTCTGACGGTGGTGAGAGTGGAGCAGGACTGTCCCCGTGGCGCAATTGGCTAGCGCGATCGGCTGTTAACCGAAAGGTTGGAGGTTCGAGCCCACCCGCTGGTGGTACGGTGCTTTTTTTTCTTTGGGCTGATAGCTTTGAAGATATGTTCTGATGGTGGTGAGAGTGCAGCACGATTGTCTCCGTGGCGCAATTGGCTAGCGCGATCGGCTGTTAACCGAAAGGTTGGAGGTTCGAGCCCACCCGGTGATGGTGCGGCGCTTTTTTTCTTTGTGCTGATAGCTTTGAAGATATGTTCTCATGGTGGTGAGAGTGGAGCAGGACTGTCTCCGTGGCGCAATTGGCTAGCGCGATTGGCTGTTAACCGAAAGGTTGGAGGTTCGAGCCCACCCGCTGGTGGTGCGGTGCTTTTTTTTTCTTTGGGCTGATAGCTTTGAAGATATGTTCTTCTCCACTCTCTGGTGAGAGTGGAGCAGGACTGTCTCCGTAGCGCAATTGGCTAGCGCAATCGGCTGTTAACCGAAAAGTCGGAGGTTTGAGCCCACCCGGTGGTGGTGCGGCGCTTTTTTTTCTTTGCGCTGCTAGCTTTGAAGATATGTTCTGATGGTGGTGAGAGTGGAGCAAGACTGTCTCCGTGGCGCATTGGGCTAGCGCGATTGGCTGTTAACCGAAAGGTTGGAGTTTCGAGCCCTCCCGGGAGTGGTGTGTTGCTTTTTTCTTTGCGGTAATACCTTTGAAGATATGATCTGATGGTGGTGAGACTGGAGCAGAACTGTCTTCGTGGCGCGATGGGCTAGCGCGATCGGCTGTTATCCGAAAGGTTGGAGGTTTGAGCCCACCCGGTGGTGGTGCGGCGCTTTTTTTTCTTTGGGGTGATAGCTCTGAAGAAATGGTCTGACGGTGGTGAGAGTGGAGCACGACTGTCTCTGTGGCGCAATTGGCAGGCGCGATCGGCTGTTAACCGAAAGGTTGGATGTTCGAGCCCACCCGGTGGTGGTGCGGCGCTTTTTTTTCTTTGGTCTAGCTCTGAAGAAATGTTCTGACGGTGGTGAGAGTGGAGCAGGACTGTCCCCGTGGCGCAATCGGCTAGCGTGATAGGCTTTTAACCGAAAAGTTGGAGGTTCGAGCCCACCGGGTGGTGGTGCGGCGCTTTTTTTCTTTGGGCTGATAGCTTTGAAGATATGTTATGATGGTGGTGAGAGTGGAGCAGGACTGTCTCCGTGGCGAAATAGGCTAGCGCGATCGGCTCTTAACCGAAAGGTTGGAGTTTCGAGCCCACCCGGTGGTGGTGCGGCGCTTTTTTTTTGCGCTGATAGCTTGGAAGATATGTTCTGATGGTGGTGAGAGTGGAGCAAGACTGTCTCCGTGGCGCAATGGGCTAGCACGATCGGCTGTTAACCGAAATGTTGGAGTTTCGAGCCCTCCCGGGAGTGGTGTGTTGCTTTTTTCTTTGCGGTAATAGCTTTGAAGATATGTTCTGATGGTGGCGAGAGTGGAGCAGGACTGTCTTCGTGGCGCAATTGGCTAGCGCGATCGGCTGTTATCCGAAAGGTTGGAGGTTTAAGCCCACCCGGTGGTGGTGCGGCGCTTTTTTTTCTTTGGAGTGATAGCTCTGAAGAAATGGTCGGACGGTGGTGAGAGTGGAGCAGGACTGTCTCCGTGGCGCAAAGGGCTAGCGCTATCGGCTGTTAACCGAAAGGTTGGAGGTTTGAGCCCACCCGGCGGTGGTGCGGCGCTTTTTTTTCTTTGGGGTGATAGCTCTGAAGAAATGGTCTTACGGTGGTGAGAGTGGAGCACGACTGTCTCTGTGGCGCAATTGGCTAGCGCGATTGGCTGTTAACCGAAAGGTTGGATGTTCGAGCCCACCCGGTGGTGGTGCGGTGCTTTTTTCTTTGGGCTGATAGCTTTGAAGATATGTTCTGATGGTGGTGAGAGTGCAGCAGGACTGTCTCTGTGGCGCAGTTGGCTAGCGCGATTGGCTGTTAACCAAAAGGTCGGAGGTTCGAGCCCACCCGGGGGTGGTGCGGCGCTTTTTTTTCTTTGGGCTGATAGCTTTGAAGATATGTTCTGATGGTGGCGAGAGTGGAGCAAGACTGTGTCCGTGGCGCAATGGGCTAGCGCGATCGGCTGTTAACCGAAAAGTTATAGGTTCGAGCCCACCCGGTGGTTGTGCGGCGCTTGTTTTTCTGTGGGCTAATAGCTTTGAAGATATGTTCTGATGGTGGTGAGAGTGGAGCAGGACTGTCTTCGTGGCGCAATTGGCTAGCGTGATCGGCTTTTAACCGAAAAGTTGGAGGTTCGAGCCCACCGGGTGGTGGTGCGGCGCTTTTTTTTCTTTGGGCTGATAGCTTTGAAGATAGGTTATGATGGTGGTGAGAGTGGAGCAGGACTGTCTTCGTGGCGCAATAGGCTAGTGCGATCGGCTGTTAACCGAAAGGTTGGAGTTTCAAGCCCACCCGCTGGTGGTGCGGCGCTTTTTTTTCTTTGGGCTGATAGCTTTGAAGATATGTTCTGATGGTGGTGAGAGTGGAGCAGGAATATCTCCGTGGCGCAATTGGCTACCGCGATTTCGTTGTTAACCGAAAGGTTGGAGGTTGGAGCCCACCCGGTGGTGGTGCGGCGCTTTTTTTTCTTTGCGCTGCTAGCTTTGAAAATATGTTCTGATGGTGGTGAGAGTGGAGCAAGACTGTCTCCGTGGCGCATTGGGCTAGCGCGAATGGCTGTTAACCGAAAGGTTGGAGTATCGAGCCCTCCCGGGAGTGGTGTGTTGCTTTTTTCTTTGCGGTAATAGCTTTGAAGATATGTTCTGATGGTGGTGAGACTGGAGCAGAACTGTCTTCGTGGCGCAATTGGCTAGCCCGATCGGCTGTTATCCGAAAGGTTGGAGGTTTGAGCCCACCCGGTGGTGGTGTGGCGCTTTTTTTTCTTTGGGGTGATAGCTCTGAAGAAATGGTCTGACGGTGGTGAGAGTGGAGCACGACTGTCTCTGTGGCGCAATTGGCAGGCGCGATCGGTTGTTAACCGAAAGGTTGGATGTTCGAGCCCATCCGGTGGTGGTGCGGCGCTTTTTTTTGGTCTAGCTCTGAAGAAATGTTCTGACGGTGGTGAGAGTGGAGCAGGACTGTCCCCGTGGCGCAATTGGCTAGCGCGATCGGCTGTTAACCGAAAGGTTGGAGGTTCGAGCCCACCCGCTGGTGGTACGGTGCTTTTTTTTCTTTGGGCTGATAGCTTTGAAGATATGTTCTGATGGTGGTGAGAGTGCAGCACGATTGTCTCCGTGGCGCAATTGGCTAGCGCGATCGGCTGTTAACCGAAAGGTTGGAGGTTCGAGCCCACCCGGTGATGGTGCGGCGCTTTTTTTTCTTTGTGCTGATAGCTTTGAAGATATGTTCTCATGGTGGTGAGAGTGGACCAGGACTGTCTCCGTGGCGCAATTGGCTAGCGCGATTGGCTGTTAACCGAAAGGTTGGAGGTTCGAGCCCACCCGCTGGTGGTGCGGTGCTTTTTTTTTCTTTGGGCTGATAGCTTTGAAGATATGTTCTTATGGTGGTGAGAGTGGAGCAGGACTGTCTCCGTAGCGCAATTAGCTAGCGCAATCGGCTGTTAACCGAAAAGTCGGAGGTTTGAGCCCACCCGGTGGTGGTGCGGCGCTTTTTTTTCTTTGCGCTGCTAGCTTTGAAGATATGTTCTGATGGTGGTGAGAGTGGAGCAAGACTGTCTTCGTGGCGCATTGGGCTAGCGCGATTGGCTGTTAACCGAAAGGTTGGAGTTTCGAGCCCTCCCGGGAGTGGTGTGTTGCTTTTTTCTTTGCGGTAATACCTTTGAAGATATGATCTGATGGTGGTGAGACTGGAGCAGAACTGTCTTCGTGGCGCGATGGGCTAGCGCGATCGGCTGTTATCCGAAAGGTTGGAGGTTTGAGCCCACCCAGTGGTGGTGCGGCGCTTTTTTTTCTTTGGGGTGATAGCTCTGAAGAAATGGTCTGACGGTGGTGAGAGTGGAGCACGACTGTCTCTGTGGCGCAATTGGCAGGCGCGATCGGCTGTTAACCGAAAGGTTGGAGTATCGAGCCCTCCCGGGAGTGGTGTGTTGCTTTTTTCTTTGCGGTAATAGCTTTGAAGATATGTTCTGATGGTGGTGAGACTGGAGCAGAACTGTCTTCGTGGCGCAATTGGCTAGCCCGATCGGCTGTTATCCGAAAGGTTGGAGGTTTGAGCCCACCCGGTGGTGGTGTGGCGCTTTTTTTTCTTTGGGGTGATAGCTCTGAAGAAATGGTCTGACGGTGGTGAGAGTGGAGCACGACTGTCTCTGTGGCGCAATTGGCAGGCGCGATCGGTTGTTAACCGAAAGGTTGGATGTTCGAGCCCATCCGGTGGTGGTGCGGCGCTTTTTTTTGGTCTAGCTCTGAAGAAATGTTCTGACGGTGGTGAGAGTGGAGCAGGACTGTCCCCGTGGCGCAATTGGCTAGCGCGATCGGCTGTTAACCGAAAGGTTGGAGGTTCGAGCCCACCCGCTGGTGGTACGGTGCTTTTTTTTCTTTGGGCTGATAGCTTTGAAGATATGTTCTGATGGTGGTGAGAGTGCAGCACGATTGTCTCCGTGGCGCAATTGGCTAGCGCGATCGGCTGTTAACCGAAAGGTTGGAGGTTCGAGCCCACCCGGTGATGGTGCGGCGCTTTTTTTTCTTTGTGCTGATAGCTTTGAAGATATGTTCTCATGGTGGTGAGAGTGGACCAGGACTGTCTCCGTGGCGCAATTGGCTAGCGCGATTGGCTGTTAACCGAAAGGTTGGAGGTTCGAGCCCACCCGCTGGTGGTGCGGTGCTTTTTTTTTCTTTGGGCTGATAGCTTTGAAGATATGTTCTTATGGTGGTGAGAGTGGAGCAGGACTGTCTCCGTAGCGCAATTAGCTAGCGCAATCGGCTGTTAACCGAAAAGTCGGAGGTTTGAGCCCACCCGGTGGTGGTGCGGCGCTTTTTTTTCTTTGCGCTGCTAGCTTTGAAGATATGTTCTGATGGTGGTGAGAGTGGAGCAAGACTGTCTTCGTGGCGCATTGGGCTAGCGCGATTGGCTGTTAACCGAAAGGTTGGAGTTTCGAGCCCTCCCGGGAGTGGTGTGTTGCTTTTTTCTTTGCGGTAATACCTTTGAAGATATGATCTGATGGTGGTGAGACTGGAGCAGAACTGTCTTCGTGGCGCGATGGGCTAGCGCGATCGGCTGTTATCCGAAAGGTTGGAGGTTTGAGCCCACCCAGTGGTGGTGCGGCGCTTTTTTTTCTTTGGGGTGATAGCTCTGAAGAAATGGTCTGACGGTGGTGAGAGTGGAGCACGACTGTCTCTGTGGCGCAATTGGCAGGCGCGATCGGCTGTTAACCGAAAGGTTGGAGTATCGAGCCCTCCCGGGAGTGGTGTGTTGCTTTTTTCTTTGCGGTAATAGCTTTGAAGATATGTTCTGATGGTGGTGAGACTGGAGCAGAACTGTCTTCGTGGCGCAATTGGCTAGCCCGATCGGCTGTTATCCGAAAGGTTGGAGGTTTGAGCCCACCCGGTGGTGGTGTGGCGCTTTTTTTTCTTTGGGGTGATAGCTCTGAAGAAATGGTCTGACGGTGGTGAGAGTGGAGCACGACTGTCTCTGTGGCGCAATTGGCAGGCGCGATCGGTTGTTAACCGAAAGGTTGGATGTTCGAGCCCATCCGGTGGTGGTGCGGCGCTTTTTTTTGGTCTAGCTCTGAAGAAATGTTCTGACGGTGGTGAGAGTGGAGCAGGACTGTCCCCGTGGCGCAATTGGCTAGCGCGATCGGCTGTTAACCGAAAGGTTGGAGGTTCGAGCCCACCCGCTGGTGGTACGGTGCTTTTTTTTCTTTGGGCTGATAGCTTTGAAGATATGTTCTGATGGTGGTGAGAGTGCAGCACGATTGTCTCCGTGGCGCAATTGGCTAGCGCGATCGGCTGTTAACCGAAAGGTTGGAGGTTCGAGCCCACCCGGTGATGGTGCGGCGCTTTTTTTTCTTTGTGCTGATAGCTTTGAAGATATGTTCTCATGGTGGTGAGAGTGGACCAGGACTGTCTCCGTGGCGCAATTGGCTAGCGCGATTGGCTGTTAACCGAAAGGTTGGAGGTTCGAGCCCACCCGCTGGTGGTGCGGTGCTTTTTTTTTCTTTGGGCTGATAGCTTTGAAGATATGTTCTTATGGTGGTGAGAGTGGAGCAGGACTGTCTCCGTAGCGCAATTAGCTAGCGCAATCGGCTGTTAACCGAAAAGTCGGAGGTTTGAGCCCACCCGGTGGTGGTGCGGCGCTTTTTTTTCTTTGCGCTGCTAGCTTTGAAGATATGTTCTGATGGTGGTGAGAGTGGAGCAAGACTGTCTTCGTGGCGCATTGGGCTAGCGCGATTGGCTGTTAACCGAAAGGTTGGAGTTTCGAGCCCTCCCGGGAGTGGTGTGTTGCTTTTTTCTTTGCGGTAATACCTTTGAAGATATGATCTGATGGTGGTGAGACTGGAGCAGAACTGTCTTCGTGGCGCGATGGGCTAGCGCGATCGGCTGTTATCCGAAAGGTTGGAGGTTTGAGCCCACCCGGTGGTGGTGCGGCGCTTTTTTTTCTTTGGGGTGATAGCTCTGAAGAAATGGTCTGACGGTGGTGAGAGTGGAGCACGACTGTCTCTGTGGCGCAATTGGCAGGCGCGATCGGCTGTTAACCGAAAGGTTGGATGTTCGAGCCCACCCGGTGGTGGTGCGGCGCTTTTTTTTCTTTGGTCTAGCTCTGAAGAAATGTTCTGACGGTGGTGAGAGTGGAGCAGGACTTTCCCCGTGGCGCAATTGGCTGGCGCGATCGGCTGTTAACCGAAAGGTTGGAGGTTCGAGCCCACCCGCTGGTGGTGCGGTGCTTTTTTTTTCTTTGGGCTGATAGCTTTGAAGATATGTTCTGATGGTGGTGAGAGTGCAGCACGATTGTCTCCGTGGCGCAATTGGCTAGCGCGATCGGCTGTTAACCGAAAGGTTGGAGGTTCGAGCCCACCCGGTGATGGTGCGGCGCTTTTTTTTCTTTGTGCTGATAGCTTTGAAGATATGTTCTCATGGTGGTGAGAGTGGAGCAGGACTGTCTCCGTGGCGCAATTGGCTAGCGCGATTGGCTGTTAACCGAAAGGTTGGAGGTTCGAGCCCACCCGCTGGTGGTGCAGTGCTTTTTTTTCTTTGGACTGATAGCTTTGAAGATATGTTCTTATGGTGGTGAGAGTGGAGCAGGACTGTCTCCGTAGCGCAATTGGCTAGTGCGATCGGCTGTTAACCGAAAAGTCGGAGGTTTGAGCCCACCCTGTGGTGGTGTGGCGCTTTTTTTTCTTTGGGCTGATAGCTTTGAAGATATGTACTGATGGTGGTGAGAGTGGAGCTAGACTGTCTCCGTGGCGCAATTGGCTTGCGCGATCGGCTTTTAACCGAAATGTTAAGGGGTCAGCCCACCCGGTGGTGGTGCGGCGCTTTTTTTTCTTCGCGCTGATAGCTTTGAAGATATGTTCTGATGGTGGTGAGAGTAGAGCAAGACTGTCTCCGTGGCGCAATGGGCTAGAGCGATCGGCTGTTAACCGAAAGGTTGGAGTTTCGAGCCCTCCCGGGAGTGGTGTGTTGCTTTTTTCTTTTTGCTGATAGCTTTGAAGATATGTTCTGATGGTGGTGAGAGTGGAGTAGGACTATCTCTGTGGCGCAATTGGCTAGCGCAGTTTCAGTGTTAACCGAAAGATTGGAGGTTTGACCCCACCCGGTGGTGGTGCGGCGCTTTTTTTCTTTGCGCTGATAGCTTGGAAGATATGTTCTGATGGTGGTGAGAGTGAAGCAAGACTGTCTCCGTGGCGCAATGGGCTAGCGCGATCGGCTGTTAACCGAAAGGTTGGAGTTTCGAGCCCTCCCGGGAGTGGTGTGTTGCTTTTTTCTTTGCGGTAATAGCTTTGAAGATATGTTCTGATGGTGGCGAGAGTGGAGCAGGACTGTCTTTGTGGCGCAATTGGCTAGCGCGATCGGCTGTTATCCGAAAGGTTGGAGGTTTGAGCCCACCCGGTGGTGGTGCGGCGCCTTTTTTTCTTTGGAGTGAAAGCTCTGAAGAAATGGTCGGATGGTGGTGAGAGTGGAGCAGGGGTGTCTCCGTGGCGCAATGGGCTAGCGGGATCGGCTGTTAACCGAAAGGTTGGAGGTTTGAGCCCACCCGGTGGTGGTGCGGCGCTTTTTTTTTCTTTGGGGTGATAGCTCTGAAGAAATGGTCTTACGGTGGTGAGAGTGGAGCACGACTGTCTCTGTGGCGCAATTGGCTTGCGCGATTGGCTGTTAACCGAAAGGTTGGAGGTTCGAGCCCACACGGTGGTGGTGCGGTGCTTTTTTCTTTGGGCTGATAGCTTTGAAGATATGTTCTGATGGTGGTGAGAGTGCAGCAGGACTGTCTCTGTGGCGCAGTTGGCTAGCGCGATCGGCTGTTAACCAAAAGGTCGGAGGTTCGAGCCCACCCAGGGGTGGTGCGGCGCTTTTTTTTCTTTGGGCTGATAGCTTTGAAGATATGTTCTGATGGTGGTGAGAGTGGAGCACGATTGTCTCCGTGGCGCAATTGGCTACCGCGATTTCGTTGTTAACCGAAAGGTTGGAGGTTGGAGCCCACCCGGTGGTGGTGCGGCGCTTTTTTTTCTTTGCGCTGCTAGCTTTGAAGATATGTTCTGATGGTGGTGAGAGTGGAGCAAGACTGTCTCTGTGGCGCATTGGGCTGGCGCGATTGGCTGTTAACCGAAAGGTTGGAGCTTCGAGCCCTCCCGGGAGTGGTGTGTTGCTTTTTTCTTTGCGGTAATAGCTTTGAAGATATGTTCTGATGGTGGTGAGACTGGAGCAGAACTGTCTTCGTGGCGCAATTGGCTAGCGCGATCGGCTGTTATCCGAAAGGTTGGAGGTTTGAGCCCACCCGGTGGTGGTGCGGCGCTTTTTTTTCTTTGGGGTGATAGCTCTGAAGAAATGGTCTGACGGTGGTGAGAGTGGAGCACGACTGTCTCTGTGGCGCAATTGGCAGGCGCGATCGGCTGTTAACCGAAAGGTTGGATGTTCGAGCCCATCCGGTGGTGGTGCGGCGCTTTTTTTTCTTTGGTCTAGCTCTGAAGAAATGTTCTGACGGTGGTGAGAGTGGAGCAGGACTGTCCCCGTGGCGCAATTGGCTAGCGCGATCGGCTGTTAACCGAAAGGTTGGAGGTTCGAGCCCACCCGCTGGTGGTACGGTGCTTTTTTTTTCTTTGGGCATTTAGCTTTGAAGATATGTTCTGATGGTGGTGAGAGTGCAGCACGATTGTCTCCGTGGCGCAATTGGCTAGCGCGATCGGCTGATAACCGAAAGGTTGGAGGTTCGAGCCCACCCGGTGATGGTGCGGCGCTTTTTTTTCTTTGTGCTGATAGCTTTGAAGATATGTTCTCATGGTGGTGAGAGTGGAGCAGGACTGTCTCCGTGGCGCAATTGGCTAGCGCGATTGGCTGTTAACCGAAAGGTTGGAGGTTCGAGCCCACCCGCTGGTGGTGCGGTGCTTTTTTTTTCTTTGGGCTGATAGCTTTGAAGATATGTTCTTATGGTGGTGAGAGTGGAGCAGGACTGTCTCCGTAGCGCAATTGGCTAGCGCGATCGGCTGTTAACCGAAAAGTCGGAGGTTTGAGCCCACCCTGTGGTGGTGTGGCGCTTTTTTTTCTTTGGGCTGATAGCTTTGAAGATATGTACTGATGTTGGTGAGAGTGGAGCTGGACTGTCTCCGTGGCGCAATTGGCTTGCGCGATTGGCTGTTAACCGAAAGGTTGAGGGTTCAGCCCACCCGGTGGTGGTGCGGTGCTTTTTTTCTTCGCGCTGATAGCTTTGAAGATATGTTCTGATGGAGGTGAGAGTAGAGCAAGACTGTCTCCGTGGCGCAATAGGCTAGCACGATCGGCTGTTAACCGAAAGGTTGGAGTTTCGAGCCTCCCGGGAGTGGTGTGTTGCTTTTTTCTTTTTGCTGGTAGCTTTGAAGATATGTTCTGATGGTGGTGAGAGTGGAGTAGGACTATCTCTGTGGCGCAATTGGCTAGCGCAATTTCAGTGTTAACCGAAAGGTTGGAGGTTTGAGCCCACCCGGTGGTGGTGCGGCGCTGTTTTTTCTTTGCGCTGATAGCTTTGAAGATATGTTCTGATGGTGGTGAGAGTGGAGCGAGACTGTCTCCGTGGCGCAATGGGCTAGCGCGATCGGCTGTTAACCGAAAGGTTGGAGTTTTGAGCCTTCCCGGGAGTGGTGTGTTGCTTTTTTCTTTGCGGTAATAGCTTTGAAGATATGTTCTGATGGTGGCGAGAGTGGAGCAGGACTGTCTTCGTGGCGCAATTGGCTAGCGCGATCGGCTGTTATCCGAAAGGTTGGAGGTTTGAGCCCACCCGGTGGTGGTGCGGCGCTTTTTTTTCTTTGGAGTGATAGCTCTGAAGAAATGGTCGGACGGTGGTGACAGTGGAGCAGGACTGTCTCCGTGGCGCAATGGGCTATCGCGATCGGCTGTTAACCGAAAAGTTGGAGGTTTGAGCCCACCCGGTGGTGGTGCGGCGCTTTTTTTTCTTTGGGGTGATAGCTCTGAAGAAATGGTCTTACGGTGGTGAGAGTGGAGCCCGACTGTCTCTGTGGCGCAATTGGCTAGCGCGATTGGCTGTTAACCGAAAGGTTGGAGGTTCGAGGCCACCCGGTGGTGGTGCGGTGCTTTTTTCTTTGGGCTGATAGCTTTGAAGATATGTTCTGATGGTGGTGAGAGTGCAGCAGGACTGTCTCCGTGGCGCAGTTGGCTAGCGCGATCGGCTGTTAACCAAAAGGTCGGAGGTTCGAGCCCACCCGGGGGTGGTGCGGCGCTTTTTTTTCTTTGGGCTGATAGCTTTGAAAATATGTTCTGATGGTGGTGAGAGTGGAGCAAGACTGTGTCCGTGGCGCATTGGGCTAGCGCGATCGGCTGTTAACCGAAAAGTTAGAGGTTCGAGCCCACCCGGTGGTTGTGCGGCGCTTGTTTTTCTGTGGGCTGATAGCTTTGAAGATATGTTCTGATGGTGGTGAGAGTGGAGCAGGACTGTCTTCGTGGCGCAATTGGCTAGCGTGATCGGCTTTAACCGAAAAGTTGGAGGTTCGAGCCCACCGGGTCGTGGTGCGGCGCTTTTTTTTCTTTGGGCTGATAGCTTTGAAGATATGTTATGATGGTGGTGAGAGTGGAGCAGGACTGTCTTCGTGGCGCAATAGGCTAGTGCGATCGGCTGTTAACCGAAAGGTTGGAGTTTCGAGCCCACCCGCTGGTGGTGCGGCGCTTTTTTTTCTTTGGGCTGATAGCTTTGAAGATATGTTCTAATGGTGGTGAGAGTGGAGCAGGAATATCTCCGTGGCGCAATTGGCTACCGCGATTTCGTTGTTAACCGAAAGGTTGGAGGTTGGAGGCCACCCGGTGGTGGTGCGGCGCTTTTTTTTCATTGTGCTGCTAGCTTTGAAGATATGTTCTGATGGTGGTGAGACTGGAGCAGAACTGTCTTCGTGGCGCAATTGGCTAGCGCGATCGGCTGTTATCCGAAAGGTTGGAGGTTTGAGCCTACCCGGTGGTGGTGCGGCGCTTTTTTTTCTTTGGGGTGATAGCTCTGAAGCAATGGTCTGACGGTGGTGAGAGTGGAGCACGACTGTCTCTGTGGCGCAATTGGCAGGCGCGATCAGCTGTTAACCGAAAGGTTGGATGTTCGGGCCCACCCGGTGGTGGTGCGGCGCTTTTTTTTCTTTGGTCTAGCTCTGAAGAAATGTTCTGACGGTGGTGAGAGTGGAGCAGGACTGTCCTCGTGGCGCAATTGGCTAGCGTGATCGGCTGTTAACCGAAAGGTTGGAGGTTCGAGCCCACCCGCTGGTGGTGCGGTGCTTTTTTTTCTTTGGGCTGATAGCTTTGAAGATATGTTCTGATGGTGGTGAGAGTGCAGCACGATTGTCTCCGGGGCGCGATTGGCTAGTGCGATCATCTGTTAACCTAAAAGTCGGAGGTTTGAGCCCACCCTGTGGTGGTGTGGCGCTTTTTTTTCTTTGGGCTGATAGCTTTGAAGATATGTTATGATGGTGGTGAGAGTGGAGCTGGACTGTCTCCGTGGCGCAATTGGCTTGCGCGATCGGCTGTTAACCGAAAGGTAGGAATTTCGAGCCCACCCGCTGGTGGTGCGGCGCTTTTTTTTCTTTGGGCTGATAGCTTTGAAGATATGTTCTGATGGTGGTGAGAGTAGAGAATGTATCTCCGTGGCGCAATTGGCTAGCGCGATCGGCTGTTAACCGAAAGGTTGGAGTTTCGAGCCCTCCCGGGAGAGGTGTGTTGCTTCTTTTCTTTGCGCGGATAGCTTTGAAGATATGTTCTGATGGTGGTGAGAGTGGAGCACGACTGTCTCCGTGGTGCAGTTCGCTAGCGCGATCGGCTGTTAACCGAAAGGTTGGAGGTTAGAGCCCACCCGTTGGTGGTGCGGCGCTTTTTTTCTTTGTGCTGATAGCTTTGAAGGTATGTTCTGATGGTGCTGAGAGTGGAGCAGGACTGTCTCCGTGGCGCAATGGGCTAGCGCGATTGGCTGTTAACCGAAAGGTTGGAGTTTCGAGCCCACCGGTTGGTGGTGCGGCGCTTTTTTTTCTTTGTGCTGATAGCTTTGAAGATATGTTCTGATGGTGGTGAGAGTGGAGCAGGACTGTCTTCGTGGCGCAATTCGCTAGCGCGATCGGCTGTTATCCGAAAGATTGGAGGTTTGAGCCCACCCGCTGGTGGTGCGGCGCTTTTTTTTCTTTGGGCTGATAGCTTTGAAGATATGTTCTGATGGTGGTGAGAGTGCAGCACGATTGTCTCCGTGGCGCAATTGGCTAGCGCGATCGGCTGTTAACCGAAAGGTTGGAGGTTCGAGCCCACCCGGTGGTGGTGCGGCGCTTTTTTTTCTTTGGTCTAGCTCTGAAGAAATGTTCTGACGGTGGTGAGAGTGGAGCAGGACTGTCCCCGTGGCGCAATTGGCTAGCGCGATCGGCTATTAACCGAAAAGTTGGAGGTTCCAGCCGTCCCGGGTGGGCTGTGTTGCGTTTTTTATTGCGCTGATAGCTTTGAAGATATGTTCTGATGGTGGTGAGAGTGGAGCACGATTGTCTCCGTGGCGCAATTGGCTAGCGCGATCGGCTGTTAACCGAAAGGCTGGAGGTTCGAGCCCACCCGGTGGTGGTGCGGCGCTTTTTTTCTTTGCGCTGATAGCTTTGAAGATATGTTATGATGGTGGTGAGAGTGGAGCAGGACTGTCTTCGTGGCGCAATAGGCTAGTGCGATCGGCTGTTAACCGAAAGGTTGGAGTTTTGAGCCCACCCGCTGGTGGTGCGGCGCTTTTTTTTCTTTGGGCTGATAGCTTTGAAGATATGTTCTGATGGTGGTGAGAGTGCAGCACGATTGTCTCCGTGGCGCAATTGGCTAGCGCGATCGGCTGTTAACCGAAAGGTTGGAGGTTCGAGCCCACCCGGTGATGGTGCAGCGCTTTTTTTTCTTTGTGCTGATAGCTTTGAAGATATGTTCTCATGGTGGTGAGAGTGGAGCAGGACTGTCTCCGTGGCGCAATTGGCTAGCGCGATTGGCTGTTAACCGAAAGGTTGGAGGTTCGAGCCCACCCGCTGGTGGTGCGGTGCTTTTTTTCTTTGGGCTGGTAGCTTTGAAGATATGTTCTTATGGTGGTGAGAGTGGAGCAGGACTGTCTCCGTAGAGCAAATATCTAGCGCGATCAGCTGTTAACCGAAAAGTCGGAGGTTTGAGCCCACCCTGTGGTGGTGTGGCGCTTTTTTTTCTTTGGGCTGATAGCTTTGAAGATATGTTATGATGGTGGTGAGAGTGGAGCTGGACTGTCTCCGTGGCGCAATTGGCTTGCGCGATCGGCTGTTAACCGAAAGGTTGGAGTTTCGAGCCCACCCGCTGGTGGTGCGGCGCTTTTTTTTCTTTGGGCTGATAGCTTTGAAGATATGTTCTGATGGTGGTGAGAGTAGAGCATGCTGTCTCCGTGGCGGAATTGGCTAGCGCGATCGGCTGTTAACCGAAAGGTTGGAGTTTCGAGCCCACCCGTTGGTGGTGCAGCGCTTTTTTTCTTTGTGCTGATAGCTTTGAAGGTATGTTCTGATGGTGGTAAGAGTGGAGCAGGACTATCTCCGTGGCGCAATGGGCTAGCGCGATTGGCTGTTAACCGAAAGGTTGGAGTTTCGAGCCCACCGGTTGGTGGTGCGGCGCTTTTTTTTCTGTGTGCTGATAGCTTTGAAGATATGTTCTGATGGTGGTGAGAGTGGAGCAGGACTGTCTTCGTGGCGCAATTCGCTAGCGCGATCGGCTGTTATCCGAAAGATTGGAGGTTTGAGCCCACCCGGTGGTGGTGCGGCACTTTTTTTTCTTTGGGGTGATAGCTCTGAAGAAATGGTCTGACGGTGGTGATAGTGGAGCACGACTGTCTCTGTGGCGCAATTGGCTAGCACGATCGGCTGTTAACCAAAAGGTTGGAGGTTCGAGCCCACCCGGTGGTGGTGCGGCGCTTTTTTTCTTTCGTCTAGCTCTGAAGAAATGTTCTGACGGTGGTGAGAGTAGATCAAGACTGTCTCCGTGGCGCAATGGGCTAGCGCGATTGGCTGTTAACCGAAAGGTTGGAGTTTCGAGCCCTCCCGGAAGTGGTGTGTTGCTTTTTTCTTTGCGCTGATAGCTTTGAAGATATGTTCTGATGGTGGTGAGAGTGGAGCAGGACTATCTTCGGGGCGCAATTGGCTAGCGCGATTTCGTTGTTAACCGAAAGGTTGGAGGTTGGAGCCCACCCGGTGGTGGTGCGGCGCTTTTTTTTCTTTGCGCTGCAGGCTTTGAAGTTATGTTCTGATGGTGGTGAGAGTGGAGCAAGACTGTCTCCGTAGCGCAATGGGCTAGCGCGATCGGCTGTTAACCGAAAAGTCGGAGGTTTGAGCCCACCCGGTGGTGGTGTGGCGGTTTTTTTCTTTGGGCTGATAGCTTTGAAGATATGTTCTGATGGTGGTGAGAGTGGAGCTGGACTGTCTCCGTGTCGCAATTGGCTTGCGCGATCGGCTGTTAACCGAAAGGTTGAGGGTTCAGCCCACCCGGTGGTGGTGCGGCGCTTTTTTTTCTTCGCGCTGATAGCTTTGAAGTAATGTTCTGATGGTGGTGAGAGTAGAGCAAGACTGTCTCCGTGGCGCAATGGGCTAGCGCGATTTCGTTGTTAACCGAAAGGTTGGAGGTTTGAGCCCACCCGGTGGTGGTGCGGCGCTTTTTTTGCGCTGATAGCTTTGAAGATATGTTCTGATGGTGGTGAGAGTGGAGCAAGACTGTCTTCGTGGCGCAATGGCCTAGCGCGATCGGCTGTTAACCGAAAGGTTGGAGTTTCGAGCCCTCCCGGGAGCGGTGTGTTGCTTTTTTCTTTGCGGTAATAGCTTTGAAGATATGTTCTGATGGCGGCGAGAGATGAGCAGGACTGTCTTCGTGGCGCAATTGGCTAGCGCGATCGGCTGTTATCCGAAAGGTTGGAGGTTTGAGCCCACCCAGTGGTGGTGCGGCGCTTTTTTTCTTTGGGGTGATAGCTCTTAAGAAATGGTCTGACGGTGGTGAGAGTGGAGCAGGACTGCCTCCGTGGCGCAATGGGCTAGCGCGATCGGCTGTTAACCGAAAGGTTGGAGTTTCGAGCCCTACCGGGAGTAGTGTGTTGCTTTTTTCTTTGCGGTAATAGCTTTTAAGATATGTTCTGATGGTGGTGAGAGTGGAGCAGGACTGTCTCCGTGGCGCTATTGGCTAGCGCGATCGGCTGTTAACCGAATCGTCGGAGGTTCGAGCCCACCCGGTGGTGGTGTGGCGCTTTTTTTTCTTTGGGCTGATAGCTTTGAAGATATGTTCTGATGGTGGTGAGAGTGAAGCAGGACTGTCTCCGTGGCGCAATTGGCTAGCGCGATTGGCTGTTAACCGAAAGGTTGAGGTTTGAGCCCACCCGGTGGTGGTGCGGTGCTTTTTATTTCTTTGGGCTGATAGCTTTGAAGATATGTTCTGATGGTGGTGAGAGTGGAGCAGGACTGTCTCCGTGGCGCTATTGGCTAGCGCGATCGGCTGTTAACCGAATCGTCGGAGGTTCGAGCCCACCCGGTGGTGGTGTGGCGCTTTTTTTTCTTTGGGCTGATAGCTTTGAAGATATGTTCTGATGGGGGTGAGAGTGGAGATGGACTGTCTCCGTGGCGCAATTGGCTTGTGCGATCAGCTGTGAACCGAAAGGTTGGAGGTTCGAGCCCACCCGGTGGTGGTGCGGCGCTTTTTTTTCTTTGCGCTGATAGCTTTGAAGATATGTTCTGATGGTGGTGAGAGTAGAGCAAGACTGTCTCCGTGGCGCAATGGGCAAGCGCGATTGGCTGCTAACCGAAAGGTTGTAGTTTCGAGCCCTCCCGGGAGTGGTGTGTTGCTTTTTTCTTTGCGCTGATAGCTTTGAAGATATGTTCTGATGGTGGTGAGAGTGGAGCAGGACTATCTCCGTGGCGCAATTGGCTAGCGCGATTTCGTTGATAACCGAAAGGTTGGAGGTTGGAGCCCACCCGGTGGTGGTGTGGCGCTTTTTTTCTTTGCGCTGCTAGCTTTGAAGATATGTTCTGATGGTGGTGAGAGTGGAGCAAGACTGTCTCCGTGGCGCAATGGGCTAGCGCGATTGGCTGTTAACCGAAAGGTTGGAGTTTCGAGCCCTCCCGGGAGTGGTGTGTTGCTTTTTTCTTTGCGGTAATAGCTTTGAAGATATGTTCTGATGGTGGTGAGAGTGGAGCAGAACTGTCTTCGTGGCGCAATTGGCTAGCGCGATTTCGTTGTTAACCGAAAGGTTGGAAGTTTAAGCCCACCCGGTGTTGGTGCGTCGCTTTTTTTTCTTTTCGCTGATAGCTTTGAAGATATGTTCTGATGGTGGTGAGAGTGGAGCAAGACTGTCTCCGTGGCGCAATGGGCTAGCGCGATCGGCTGTTAACCGAAAGGTTGGAGTTTCGAGCCCTCCCAGGAGTGGTGTGTTGCTTTTTTCTTTGCGGTAATAGCTTTGAAGATATGTTCTGATGGTGGCGAGAGTGGAGCAGGACTGTCTTCGTGGCGCAATTGGCTATCGCGATCGGCTGTTATCCGAAAGGTTGGAGGTTTGAGCCCACCCGGTGGTGGTGCGGCGCTTTTTTTTCTTTGGGGTGATAGCGCTGAAGAAATGATCTGACGGTGGTGAGAGTGGAGCACGACTGTCTCTGTGGCGCAATTGGCTAGCGCGATCGGCTGTTAACCGAAAGGTTGGAGGTTCGAGCCCACCCGGTGGTGGTGCGGCGCTTTTTTTTCTTCGCGCTGATAGCTTTGAAGTAATGTTCTGATGGTGGTCAGAGTGGAGCAGGACTGTCCCCGTGGCGCAATTGGCTAGCGCGATCAGCTATTAACCGAAAAGTTGGAGGTTCCACCAGTCCCGGGTGGGCTGTGTTGCTTTTTTTATTGCGCTGATAGCTTTGAAGATATGTTCTGATGGTAGTGAGAGTGGAGTGGGACTATCTCCGTGGCGCAATTGGCTAGCGCGATTTCGTTGTTAACCGAAAGGTTGGGGGTTTTAGCCCACCGGGTGGTGGTGCGGCGCTTTTTTTTCTTTGGGCTGATAGCTTTGAAGATATGTTATGATGGTGGTGAGAGTGGAGCAGGACTGTCTCCGTGGCGCAATAGGCTAGTGCGATCGGCTGTTAACCGAAAGGTTGAGGGTTCAGCCCACCCGGTGGTGGTGCGGCGCTTTTTTTTTCTTCGCGCTGATAGCTTTGAAGTAATGTTCTGATGGTGGTGAGAGTAGAGCAAGACTGTCTCTGTGGTGCAATGGGCTAGCGCGATCGGCTGTTAACCGAAAGGTTGGAGTTTCGAGCCCTCCCGGGAGTGGTGTGTTGCTTTTTTCTTTGCGCTGATAGCTTTGAAGATATGTTCTGATGGTGGTGAGAGTGGAGTAGGACTATCTCCGTGGCGCAATTGGCTAGCGCGATTTCGTTGTTAACCGAAAGGTTGGAGGTTTGAGCCCACCCGGTGGTGGTGCGGCGCTTTTTTTTCTTTGCGCTGATAGCTTTGAAGATATGTTTTGATGGTGGTGAGAGTAGAGCAAGACTGTCTCTGTGGCGCAATGGCCTAGCGCGATCGGCTGGTAACCGAAAGGTTGGAGTTTCGAGCCCTCCCGGGAGCGGTGTGTTGCTTTTTTCTTTGCGGTAATAGCTTTAAGATATGTTCTGATGGTGGCGAGAGATGAGCAGGACTGTCTTCGTGGCGCAATTGGCTAGCGCGAGCGGCTGTTATCCGAAAGGTTGGAGGTTTGAGCCCACCCAGTGGTGGTGCGGCGCTTTTTTTTCTTTGGGGTGATAACTCTGAAGAAATGGTCTGACGGTGGTGAGAGTGGAGCAGGACTGCCTCCGTGGCGCAATGGGCTAGCGCGATCGGCTGTTAACCGAAAGGTTGGAGTTTCGAGCCCTCCCGGGAGTAGTGTGTTGCTTTTTTCTTTGCGGTAATAGCTTTGAAGATATGTTCTGATGGTGGTGAGAGTGGAGCAGGGCTGTCTTCGTGGCGCAATTGGCTAGCGCGATCGGCTGTTAACCGAAAGGTTGGAGTTTCGAGCCAACCCAGTGGTGGTGCGGCGCTTTTTTTTCTTTGGGCTGATAGCTTTGAAGATATGTTCTGATGGTGGTGAGAGTAGAGCATGACTGTCTCCGTGGCGCAATTGGCTCGCGCGATCGGCAGTTAACCGAAAGGTTGGAGTTTCGAGCCCTCCCGGGAGAGGTGTGTTGCTTTTTTTCTTTGCGCTGATAGCTTTGAAGATATGTTCTGAAGGTGGTGAGAGTGGAGCACGACTGTCTCCGTGGCGCAGTTCGCTAACGCGATCGGCTGTTAACCGAAAGGTTGGAGGTTCGAGCCCACCCGGTGGTGGTGCGGCGCTTTTTTTTCTTTGTGCTGATAGCTTTGAAGATATGTTCTGATGGTGGTGAGAGTGAAGCAGGACTGTCTCCGTGGCGCAATTGGCTAGCGCGATCGGCTGTTAACCGAAAGGTTGAGGTTCGAGCCCACCCGGTGGTGGTGCGGTGCTTTTTTTTTCTTTGGGCTGATAGCTTTGAAGATATGTTCTGATGGTGGTGAGAGTAGAGCATGCTGTCTCCGTGGCGGAATTGGCTAGCGCGATCGGCTGTTAACCGAAAGGTTGGAGTTTCGAGCCCACCCGTTGGTGGTGCAGCGCTTTTTTTCTTTGTGCTGATAGCTTTGAAGGTATGTTCTGATGGTGGTAAGAGTGGAGCAGGACTATCTCCGTGGCGCAATGGGCTAGCGCGATTGGCTGTTAACCGAAAGGTTGGAGTTTCGAGCCCACCGGTTGGTGGTGCGGCGCTTTTTTTTCTGTGTGCTGATAGCTTTGAAGATATGTTCTGATGGTGGTGAGAGTGGAGCAGGACTGTCTTCGTGGCGCAATTCGCTAGCGCGATCGGCTGTTATCCGAAAGATTGGAGGTTTGAGCCCACCCGGTGGTGGTGCGGCACTTTTTTTTCTTTGGGGTGATAGCTCTGAAGAAATGGTCTGACGGTGGTGATAGTGGAGCACGACTGTCTCTGTGGCGCAATTGGCTAGCACGATCGGCTGTTAACCAAAAGGTTGGAGGTTCGAGCCCACCCGGTGGTGGTGCGGCGCTTTTTTTCTTTCGTCTAGCTCTGAAGAAATGTTCTGACGGTGGTGAGAGTAGATCAAGACTGTCTCCGTGGCGCAATGGGCTAGCGCGATTGGCTGTTAACCGAAAGGTTGGAGTTTCGAGCCCTCCCGGAAGTGGTGTGTTGCTTTTTTCTTTGCGCTGATAGCTTTGAAGATATGTTCTGATGGTGGTGAGAGTGGAGCAGGACTATCTTCGGGGCGCAATTGGCTAGCGCGATTTCGTTGTTAACCGAAAGGTTGGAGGTTGGAGCCCACCCGGTGGTGGTGCGGCGCTTTTTTTTCTTTGCGCTGCAGGCTTTGAAGTTATGTTCTGATGGTGGTGAGAGTGGAGCAAGACTGTCTCCGTAGCGCAATGGGCTAGCGCGATCGGCTGTTAACCGAAAAGTCGGAGGTTTGAGCCCACCCGGTGGTGGTGTGGCGGTTTTTTTCTTTGGGCTGATAGCTTTGAAGATATGTTCTGATGGTGGTGAGAGTGGAGCTGGACTGTCTCCGTGTCGCAATTGGCTTGCGCGATCGGCTGTTAACCGAAAGGTTGAGGGTTCAGCCCACCCGGTGGTGGTGCGGCGCTTTTTTTTCTTCGCGCTGATAGCTTTGAAGTAATGTTCTGATGGTGGTGAGAGTAGAGCAAGACTGTCTCCGTGGCGCAATGGGCTAGCGCGATTTCGTTGTTAACCGAAAGGTTGGAGGTTTGAGCCCACCCGGTGGTGGTGCGGCGCTTTTTTTGCGCTGATAGCTTTGAAGATATGTTCTGATGGTGGTGAGAGTGGAGCAAGACTGTCTTCGTGGCGCAATGGCCTAGCGCGATCGGCTGTTAACCGAAAGGTTGGAGTTTCGAGCCCTCCCGGGAGCGGTGTGTTGCTTTTTTCTTTGCGGTAATAGCTTTGAAGATATGTTCTGATGGCGGCGAGAGATGAGCAGGACTGTCTTCGTGGCGCAATTGGCTAGCGCGATCGGCTGTTATCCGAAAGGTTGGAGGTTTGAGCCCACCCAGTGGTGGTGCGGCGCTTTTTTTCTTTGGGGTGATAGCTCTTAAGAAATGGTCTGACGGTGGTGAGAGTGGAGCAGGACTGCCTCCGTGGCGCAATGGGCTAGCGCGATCGGCTGTTAACCGAAAGGTTGGAGTTTCGAGCCCTACCGGGAGTAGTGTGTTGCTTTTTTCTTTGCGGTAATAGCTTTTAAGATATGTTCTGATGGTGGTGAGAGTGGAGCAGGACTGTCTCCGTGGCGCTATTGGCTAGCGCGATCGGCTGTTAACCGAATCGTCGGAGGTTCGAGCCCACCCGGTGGTGGTGTGGCGCTTTTTTTTCTTTGGGCTGATAGCTTTGAAGATATGTTCTGATGGTGGTGAGAGTGAAGCAGGACTGTCTCCGTGGCGCAATTGGCTAGCGCGATTGGCTGTTAACCGAAAGGTTGAGGTTTGAGCCCACCCGGTGGTGGTGCGGTGCTTTTTATTTCTTTGGGCTGATAGCTTTGAAGATATGTTCTGATGGTGGTGAGAGTGGAGCAGGACTGTCTCCGTGGCGCTATTGGCTAGCGCGATCGGCTGTTAACCGAATCGTCGGAGGTTCGAGCCCACCCGGTGGTGGTGTGGCGCTTTTTTTTCTTTGGGCTGATAGCTTTGAAGATATGTTCTGATGGGGGTGAGAGTGGAGATGGACTGTCTCCGTGGCGCAATTGGCTTGTGCGATCAGCTGTGAACCGAAAGGTTGGAGGTTCGAGCCCACCCGGTGGTGGTGCGGCGCTTTTTTTTCTTTGCGCTGATAGCTTTGAAGATATGTTCTGATGGTGGTGAGAGTAGAGCAAGACTGTCTCCGTGGCGCAATGGGCAAGCGCGATTGGCTGCTAACCGAAAGGTTGTAGTTTCGAGCCCTCCCGGGAGTGGTGTGTTGCTTTTTTCTTTGCGCTGATAGCTTTGAAGATATGTTCTGATGGTGGTGAGAGTGGAGCAGGACTATCTCCGTGGCGCAATTGGCTAGCGCGATTTCGTTGATAACCGAAAGGTTGGAGGTTGGAGCCCACCCGGTGGTGGTGTGGCGCTTTTTTTCTTTGCGCTGCTAGCTTTGAAGATATGTTCTGATGGTGGTGAGAGTGGAGCAAGACTGTCTCCGTGGCGCAATGGGCTAGCGCGATTGGCTGTTAACCGAAAGGTTGGAGTTTCGAGCCCTCCCGGGAGTGGTGTGTTGCTTTTTTCTTTGCGGTAATAGCTTTGAAGATATGTTCTGATGGTGGTGAGAGTGGAGCAGAACTGTCTTCGTGGCGCAATTGGCTAGCGCGATTTCGTTGTTAACCGAAAGGTTGGAAGTTTAAGCCCACCCGGTGTTGGTGCGTCGCTTTTTTTTCTTTTCGCTGATAGCTTTGAAGATATGTTCTGATGGTGGTGAGAGTGGAGCAAGACTGTCTCCGTGGCGCAATGGGCTAGCGCGATCGGCTGTTAACCGAAAGGTTGGAGTTTCGAGCCCTCCCAGGAGTGGTGTGTTGCTTTTTTCTTTGCGGTAATAGCTTTGAAGATATGTTCTGATGGTGGCGAGAGTGGAGCAGGACTGTCTTCGTGGCGCAATTGGCTATCGCGATCGGCTGTTATCCGAAAGGTTGGAGGTTTGAGCCCACCCGGTGGTGGTGCGGCGCTTTTTTTTCTTTGGGGTGATAGCGCTGAAGAAATGATCTGACGGTGGTGAGAGTGGAGCACGACTGTCTCTGTGGCGCAATTGGCTAGCGCGATCGGCTGTTAACCGAAAGGTTGGAGGTTCGAGCCCACCCGGTGGTGGTGCGGCGCTTTTTTTTCTTCGCGCTGATAGCTTTGAAGTAATGTTCTGATGGTGGTCAGAGTGGAGCAGGACTGTCCCCGTGGCGCAATTGGCTAGCGCGATCAGCTATTAACCGAAAAGTTGGAGGTTCCACCAGTCCCGGGTGGGCTGTGTTGCTTTTTTTATTGCGCTGATAGCTTTGAAGATATGTTCTGATGGTAGTGAGAGTGGAGTGGGACTATCTCCGTGGCGCAATTGGCTAGCGCGATTTCGTTGTTAACCGAAAGGTTGGGGGTTTTAGCCCACCGGGTGGTGGTGCGGCGCTTTTTTTTCTTTGGGCTGATAGCTTTGAAGATATGTTATGATGGTGGTGAGAGTGGAGCAGGACTGTCTCCGTGGCGCAATAGGCTAGTGCGATCGGCTGTTAACCGAAAGGTTGAGGGTTCAGCCCACCCGGTGGTGGTGCGGCGCTTTTTTTTTCTTCGCGCTGATAGCTTTGAAGTAATGTTCTGATGGTGGTGAGAGTAGAGCAAGACTGTCTCTGTGGTGCAATGGGCTAGCGCGATCGGCTGTTAACCGAAAGGTTGGAGTTTCGAGCCCTCCCGGGAGTGGTGTGTTGCTTTTTTCTTTGCGCTGATAGCTTTGAAGATATGTTCTGATGGTGGTGAGAGTGGAGTAGGACTATCTCCGTGGCGCAATTGGCTAGCGCGATTTCGTTGTTAACCGAAAGGTTGGAGGTTTGAGCCCACCCGGTGGTGGTGCGGCGCTTTTTTTTCTTTGCGCTGATAGCTTTGAAGATATGTTTTGATGGTGGTGAGAGTAGAGCAAGACTGTCTCTGTGGCGCAATGGCCTAGCGCGATCGGCTGGTAACCGAAAGGTTGGAGTTTCGAGCCCTCCCGGGAGCGGTGTGTTGCTTTTTTCTTTGCGGTAATAGCTTTAAGATATGTTCTGATGGTGGCGAGAGATGAGCAGGACTGTCTTCGTGGCGCAATTGGCTAGCGCGAGCGGCTGTTATCCGAAAGGTTGGAGGTTTGAGCCCACCCAGTGGTGGTGCGGCGCTTTTTTTTCTTTGGGGTGATAACTCTGAAGAAATGGTCTGACGGTGGTGAGAGTGGAGCAGGACTGCCTCCGTGGCGCAATGGGCTAGCGCGATCGGCTGTTAACCGAAAGGTTGGAGTTTCGAGCCCTCCCGGGAGTAGTGTGTTGCTTTTTTCTTTGCGGTAATAGCTTTGAAGATATGTTCTGATGGTGGTGAGAGTGGAGCAGGGCTGTCTTCGTGGCGCAATTGGCTAGCGCGATCGGCTGTTAACCGAAAGGTTGGAGTTTCGAGCCAACCCAGTGGTGGTGCGGCGCTTTTTTTTCTTTGGGCTGATAGCTTTGAAGATATGTTCTGATGGTGGTGAGAGTAGAGCATGACTGTCTCCGTGGCGCAATTGGCTCGCGCGATCGGCAGTTAACCGAAAGGTTGGAGTTTCGAGCCCTCCCGGGAGAGGTGTGTTGCTTTTTTTCTTTGCGCTGATAGCTTTGAAGATATGTTCTGAAGGTGGTGAGAGTGGAGCACGACTGTCTCCGTGGCGCAGTTCGCTAACGCGATCGGCTGTTAACCGAAAGGTTGGAGGTTCGAGCCCACCCGGTGGTGGTGCGGCGCTTTTTTTTCTTTGTGCTGATAGCTTTGAAGATATGTTCTGATGGTGGTGAGAGTGAAGCAGGACTGTCTCCGTGGCGCAATTGGCTAGCGCGATCGGCTGTTAACCGAAAGGTTGAGGTTCGAGCCCACCCGGTGGTGGTGCGGTGCTTTTTTTTTCTTTGGGCTGATAGCTTTGAAGATATGTTCTGATGGTGGTGAGAGTGGAGCAGGACTGTCTCCGTGGCGCTATTGGCTAGCGCGATTGGCTGTTAACCGAATCGTCGGAGGTTCGAGCCCACCCGGTGGTGGTGTGGCGCTTTTTTTTCTTTGGGCTGATAGCTTTGAAGATATGTTCTGATGGTGGTGAGAGTGGAGCTGGACTGTCTCCGTGGCGCAATTGGCTTGCGCGATCAGCTGTGAACCGAAAGGTTGGAGGTTCGAGCCCACCCGGTGGTGGTGCGGCGCTTTTTTTTCTTTGCGCTGATAGCTTTGAAGATATGTTCTGATGGTGGTTAGAGTAGAGCAAGACTGTCTCCGTTGCGCAATGGGCTAGTGCGATTGGCTGCTAACCGAAAGGTTGGAGTTTCGAGCTCTCCCGGGATTGGTGTGTTGCTTTTTTCTTTGCGCTCATAGCTTTGAAGATATGTTCTGATGGTGGTGAGAGTGGAGCAGGACTATCTGCGTGGCGCAATTGGCTAGCGCGATTTCGTTGATAACCGAAAGGTTCGAGGTTGGAGCCTACCCGGTGGTGGTGCGGCGCTTTTTTTTCTTTGCGCTTCTAGCTTTGAAGATATGTTCTGATGGTGGTGAGAGTGGAGCAAGACTGTCTCCGTGGCGCAATGGGCTAGCGCGATTGGCTGTTAACCGAAAGGTTGGAGTTTCGAGCCCTCCCGGGAGTGGTGTGTTGCTTTTTTCTTTGCGCTGATAGCTTTGAAGATATGTTCTGATGGTGGTGAGAGTGGAGTAGGACTATCTCCGTGGCGCAATTGGCTAGCGCGATTTCGTTGTTAACCGAAAGGTTGGAGGTTTGAGCCCACCCGGTGGTGGTGCGGCGCTTTTTTTTCTTTGCGCTGATAGCTTTGAAGATATGTTCTGATGGTGGTGAGAGTAGAGCAAGACTGTCTCTGTGGCGCAATGGCCTAGCGCGATCGGCTGGTAACCGAAAGGTTGGAGTTTCGAGCCCTCCCGGGAGCGGTGTGTTGCTTTTTTCTTTGCGGTAATAGCTTTAAGATATGTTCTGATGGTGGCGAGAGATGAGCAGGACTGTCTTCGTGGCGCAATTGGCTAGCGCGAGCGGCTGTTATCCGAAAGGTTGGAGGTTTGAGCCCACCCAGTGGTGGTGCGGCGCTTTTTTTTCTTTGGGGTGATAACTCTGAAGAAATGGTCTGACGGTGGTGAGAGTGGAGCAGGACTGCCTCCGTGGCGCAATGGGCTAGCGCGATCGGCTGTTAACCGAAAGGTTGGAGTTTCGAGCCCTCCCGGGAGTAGTGTGTTGCTTTTTTCTTTGCGGTAATAGCTTTGAAGATATGTTCTGATGGTGGTGAGAGTGGAGCAGGGCTGTCTTCGTGGCGCAATTGGCTAGCGCGATCGGCTGTTAACCGAAAGGTTGGAGTTTCGAGCCAACCCAGTGGTGGTGCGGCGCTTTTTTTTCTTTGGGCTGATAGCTTTGAAGATATGTTCTGATGGTGGTGAGAGTAGAGCATGACTGTCTCCGTGGCGCAATTGGCTCGCGCGATCGGCAGTTAACCGAAAGGTTGGAGTTTCGAGCCCTCCCGGGAGAGGTGTGTTGCTTTTTTTCTTTGCGCTGATAGCTTTGAAGATATGTTCTGAAGGTGGTGAGAGTGGAGCACGACTGTCTCCGTGGCGCAGTTCGCTAACGCGATCGGCTGTTAACCGAAAGGTTGGAGGTTCGAGCCCACCCGGTGGTGGTGCGGCGCTTTTTTTTCTTTGTGCTGATAGCTTTGAAGATATGTTCTGATGGTGGTGAGAGTGAAGCAGGACTGTCTCCGTGGCGCAATTGGCTAGCGCGATCGGCTGTTAACCGAAAGGTTGAGGTTCGAGCCCACCCGGTGGTGGTGCGGTGCTTTTTTTTTCTTTGGGCTGATAGCTTTGAAGATATGTTCTGATGGTGGTGAGAGTGGAGCAGGACTGTCTCCGTGGCGCTATTGGCTAGCGCGATTGGCTGTTAACCGAATCGTCGGAGGTTCGAGCCCACCCGGTGGTGGTGTGGCGCTTTTTTTTCTTTGGGCTGATAGCTTTGAAGATATGTTCTGATGGTGGTGAGAGTGGAGCAAGACTGTCTCCGTTGCGCAATGGGCTAGTGCGATTGGCTGCTAACCGAAAGGTTGGAGTTTCGAGCTCTCCCGGGATTGGTGTGTTGCTTTTTTCTTTGCGCTCATAGCTTTGAAGATATGTTCTGATGGTGGTGAGAGTGGAGCAGGACTATCTGCGTGGCGCAATTGGCTAGCGCGATTTCGTTGATAACCGAAAGGTTCGAGGTTGGAGCCTACCCGGTGGTGGTGCGGCGCTTTTTTTTCTTTGCGCTTCTAGCTTTGAAGATATGTTCTGATGGTGGTGAGAGTGGAGCAAGACTGTCTCCGTGGCGCAATGGGCTAGCGCGATTGGCTGTTAACCGAAAGGTTGGAGTTTCGAGCCCTCCCGGGAGTGGTGTGTTGCTTTTTTCTTTGCGGTAATAGCTTTGAAGATATGTTCTGATGGTGGTGAGAGTGGAGCAGAACTGTCTCCGTGGCGCAATTGGCTAGTGCGATCGGCTGTTAACCGAAAGGTTGGAGGTTCGAGCCCACCCGGTGATGGTGCGGCGCTTTTTTTTCTTTGTGCTGATAGCTTTGAAGATATGTATTGATGGTGGTGAGAGTGGAGTAGGACTATCTCTGTGGCGCAATTGGCTAGCGTGATTTCAGTGTTAACCGAAAGGTTGGAGGTTTGAGCCCACCCGGTGGGGGTGCGGCGCTTTTTTTTCTTTGCGCTGATAGCTTTGAAGATATGTTCTGATGGTGGTGAGAGTGGAGCAGGACTGTCTCCGTGGCGCTATTGGCTAGCGCGATTGGCTGTTAACCGAATCGTCGGAGGTTCGAGCCCACCCGGTGGTGGTGTGGCGCTTTTTTTTCTTTGGGCTGATAGCTTTGCAGATATGTTCTGATGGTGGTGAGAGTGGAGCTGGACTGTCTCCGTGGCGCAATGAGCTAGCGCGATCGGCTGTTAACCGAAAGATTGGAGTTTCGAGCCCTCCTGGGAGTGGTGTGTTGCTTTTTTCTTGGCGGTAATAGCATTGAAGATATGTTCTGATGGTGGCGAGAGTGGAGCAGGACTGTCTTCGTGGCGCAATTGGATAGCGCGATCGGCTGTTATCCGAAAGGTTGGAGGTTTGAGCCCACCCGGTGGTGGTGCGGCGCTTTTTTTTCTTTGGGGTGATAGCTCTGAAGAAATTGTCTTACGGTGGTGAGAGTGGAGCAGGACTGTCTCCGTGGCACAATGGGCTAGCGCTATCGGCTGTTAACCGAAAGGTTGGAGTTTCGAGCCCTCCCGGGAGTAGTGTGTTGCTTTTTTCTTTGCGGTAATAGCTTTGAAGATATGTTCTCATGGTGCTGAGAGTGGAGCAGGGCTGTCTTCGTGGCGCAATTGGCTAGCGCGATCGGCTGTTATCCGAAAGGTTGGAGGTTTGAGCCCACCCGGTGGTGGTGCTGCGCTTTTTTTTCTTGGGGTGATAGCTCTGAAGAAATGGTCTGACGGTGGTGAGAGTGCAGCACGACTGTCTCTGTGGCGCAATTGGCTAGCGCGATTGGCTGTTAACCGAAAGGTTGGAGGTTCGAGCCCACCCGGTGGTGGTGCGGTGCTTTTTTCTTTGGGCTGATAGCTTTGAAGATATGTTCTGATGGTGGTTAGAGTGCAGCAGGACTGTCTCCGTGGCGCAATTGGCTAGCGTGATCGGCTGTTAACCAAAAGGTCGGATGTTCGAGCCCACCCGGGGGTGGTGCGGCGCTTTTTTTTCTTTGGGCTGATAGCTTTGAAAGTATGTTCTGATGGTGGTGAGAGTGGAGCAAGACTGTGTCCGTGGCGCAATGGGCTAGCGCGATCGGCTGTTAACCGAAAAGTTAGAGGTTCGAGCCCACCCGGTGGTTGTGCGGCGCTTGTTTTTCTGTGGGCTGATAGCTTTGAAGATATGTTGTGATGGTGATGAGTGTGGAGCAGGACTGTCTCCGTGGCGCAATTGGCTAGCGTGATCGGCTTTTATCCGAAAAGTTGGAGGTTCGAGCCCACCGGGTGGTGGTGCGGCGCTTTTTTTTCTTTGGGCTGATAGCTTTGAAGGTATGTTATGATGGTGGTGAGAGTGGAGCAGGACTGTCTCCGTGGCGCAATACGCTAGTGCGATCGGCTGTTAACCGAAAGGTTGGATTTTCGAGCCCACCCGCTGGTGGTGCGGCGCTTTTTTTTCTTTGGGCTGATAGCTTTGAAGATATGTTCTGATGGTGGTGAGAGTAGAGCATGCTGTCTCCGTGGCGCAGTTCGCTAGCGCGATCGGCTGTTAACCGAAAGGTTGGAGTTTCGAGCCCACCCGGGAGTGGTGTGTTGCTTTTTTCTTTGCGGTAATAGCTTTGAAGATATGTTCTGATGGTGGCGAGAGTGGAGCAGGACTGTCTTCGTGGCGCAATTGGCTATCGCGATCGGCTGTTATCCGAAAGGTTGGAGGTTTGAGCCCACCCGGTGGTGGTGCGGCGCTTTTTTTTCTTTGGGGTGATAGCTCTGAAGAAATAGTCTGACGGTGGTGAGAGTGGAGCAGGACTGTCTCCGTGGCGCAATGGGCTAGCGCGATGGGCTGTTAACCGAAAGGTTGGAGTTTCGAGCTCTCCCGGGAGAGGTGTGTTGCTTCTTTTCTTTGCGCTGATAGCTTTGAAGATATGTTCTGATGGTGGTGAGAGTGGAGCACGACTGTCTCCGTGGCGCAGTTCGCTAGCGCGATCGGCTGTTAACCGAAAGGTTGGAGTTTCGAGCCCACCCGGGAGTGGTGTGTTGCTTTTTTCTTTGCGGTATCAGCTTTGAAGATATGTTCTGATGGTGGCGAGAGTGGAGCAGGACTGTCTTCGTGGCGCAATTGGCTATCGCGATCGGCTGTTATCTGAAAGGTTGGAGGTTTGAGCCCACCCGGTGGTGGTGCGGCGCTTTTTTTTCTTTGGGGTGATAGCTCTGAAGAAATAGTCTGAGCGTGGTGAGAGTGGAGCAGGACTGTCTCCGTGGCGCAATGGGCTAGCGCGATCGGCTGTTAACCGAAAGGTTGGAGTTTCGAGCCCTCCCGGGAGTAGTGTGTTGCTTTCTTCTTTGCGGTAATAGCTTTGAAGATATGTTCTGATGGTGGTGAGAGTGGAGCAGGACTGTCTTCGTGGCACAATTGGCTAGCGCGATCGGCTGTTATCCGAAAGGTTGGAGGTTTGAGCCCACCCGGTGGTGGTGCGGCGCTTTTTTTTCTTTGGGGTGATAGCTCTGAAGAAATGGTCTGACGGTGGTGAGAGTGGAGCACGGCTGTCTCTGTGGCGCAATTGGCTAGCGCGATCGGCTGTTAACCGAAAGGTTGGAGGTTCGAGCCCACCCGGTGGTGGTGCGGCGCTTTTTTTTCTTTGCGCTGATAGCTTTGAAGATATGTTCTGATGGTGGTTAGAGTAGAGCAAGACTGTCTCCGTTGCGCAATGGGCTAGTGCGATTGGCTGCTAACCGAAAGGTTGGAGTTTCGAGCTCTCCCGGGATTGGTGTGTTGCTTTTTTCTTTGCGCTCATAGCTTTGAAGATATGTTCTGATGGTGGTGAGAGTGGAGCAGGACTATCTGCGTGGCGCAATTGGCTAGCGCGATTTCGTTGATAACCGAAAGGTTCGAGGTTGGAGCCTACCCGGTGGTGGTGCGGCGCTTTTTTTTCTTTGCGCTTCTAGCTTTGAAGATATGTTCTGATGGTGGTGAGAGTGGAGCAAGACTGTCTCCGTGGCGCAATGGGCTAGCGCGATTGGCTGTTAACCGAAAGGTTGGAGTTTCGAGCCCTCCCGGGAGTGGTGTGTTGCTTTTTTCTTTGCGGTAATAGCTTTGAAGATATGTTCTGATGGTGGTGAGAGTGGAGCAGAACTGTCTCCGTGGCGCAATTGGCTAGTGCGATCGGCTGTTAACCGAAAGGTTGGAGGTTCGAGCCCACCCGGTGATGGTGCGGCGCTTTTTTTTCTTTGTGCTGATAGCTTTGAAGATATGTATTGATGGTGGTGAGAGTGGAGTAGGACTATCTCTGTGGCGCAATTGGCTAGCGTGATTTCAGTGTTAACCGAAAGGTTGGAGGTTTGAGCCCACCCGGTGGGGGTGCGGCGCTTTTTTTTCTTTGCGCTGATAGCTTTGAAGATATGTTCTGATGGTGGTGAGAGTGGAGCAGGACTGTCTCCGTGGCGCTATTGGCTAGCGCGATTGGCTGTTAACCGAATCGTCGGAGGTTCGAGCCCACCCGGTGGTGGTGTGGCGCTTTTTTTTCTTTGGGCTGATAGCTTTGCAGATATGTTCTGATGGTGGTGAGAGTGGAGCTGGACTGTCTCCGTGGCGCAATGAGCTAGCGCGATCGGCTGTTAACCGAAAGATTGGAGTTTCGAGCCCTCCTGGGAGTGGTGTGTTGCTTTTTTCTTGGCGGTAATAGCATTGAAGATATGTTCTGATGGTGGCGAGAGTGGAGCAGGACTGTCTTCGTGGCGCAATTGGATAGCGCGATCGGCTGTTATCCGAAAGGTTGGAGGTTTGAGCCCACCCGGTGGTGGTGCGGCGCTTTTTTTTCTTTGGGGTGATAGCTCTGAAGAAATTGTCTTACGGTGGTGAGAGTGGAGCAGGACTGTCTCCGTGGCACAATGGGCTAGCGCTATCGGCTGTTAACCGAAAGGTTGGAGTTTCGAGCCCTCCCGGGAGTAGTGTGTTGCTTTTTTCTTTGCGGTAATAGCTTTGAAGATATGTTCTCATGGTGCTGAGAGTGGAGCAGGGCTGTCTTCGTGGCGCAATTGGCTAGCGCGATCGGCTGTTATCCGAAAGGTTGGAGGTTTGAGCCCACCCGGTGGTGGTGCTGCGCTTTTTTTTCTTGGGGTGATAGCTCTGAAGAAATGGTCTGACGGTGGTGAGAGTGCAGCACGACTGTCTCTGTGGCGCAATTGGCTAGCGCGATTGGCTGTTAACCGAAAGGTTGGAGGTTCGAGCCCACCCGGTGGTGGTGCGGTGCTTTTTTCTTTGGGCTGATAGCTTTGAAGATATGTTCTGATGGTGGTTAGAGTGCAGCAGGACTGTCTCCGTGGCGCAATTGGCTAGCGTGATCGGCTGTTAACCAAAAGGTCGGATGTTCGAGCCCACCCGGGGGTGGTGCGGCGCTTTTTTTTCTTTGGGCTGATAGCTTTGAAAGTATGTTCTGATGGTGGTGAGAGTGGAGCAAGACTGTGTCCGTGGCGCAATGGGCTAGCGCGATCGGCTGTTAACCGAAAAGTTAGAGGTTCGAGCCCACCCGGTGGTTGTGCGGCGCTTGTTTTTCTGTGGGCTGATAGCTTTGAAGATATGTTGTGATGGTGATGAGTGTGGAGCAGGACTGTCTCCGTGGCGCAATTGGCTAGCGTGATCGGCTTTTATCCGAAAAGTTGGAGGTTCGAGCCCACCGGGTGGTGGTGCGGCGCTTTTTTTTCTTTGGGCTGATAGCTTTGAAGGTATGTTATGATGGTGGTGAGAGTGGAGCAGGACTGTCTCCGTGGCGCAATACGCTAGTGCGATCGGCTGTTAACCGAAAGGTTGGATTTTCGAGCCCACCCGCTGGTGGTGCGGCGCTTTTTTTTCTTTGGGCTGATAGCTTTGAAGATATGTTCTGATGGTGGTGAGAGTAGAGCATGCTGTCTCCGTGGCGCAGTTCGCTAGCGCGATCGGCTGTTAACCGAAAGGTTGGAGTTTCGAGCCCACCCGGGAGTGGTGTGTTGCTTTTTTCTTTGCGGTAATAGCTTTGAAGATATGTTCTGATGGTGGCGAGAGTGGAGCAGGACTGTCTTCGTGGCGCAATTGGCTATCGCGATCGGCTGTTATCCGAAAGGTTGGAGGTTTGAGCCCACCCGGTGGTGGTGCGGCGCTTTTTTTTCTTTGGGGTGATAGCTCTGAAGAAATAGTCTGACGGTGGTGAGAGTGGAGCAGGACTGTCTCCGTGGCGCAATGGGCTAGCGCGATGGGCTGTTAACCGAAAGGTTGGAGTTTCGAGCTCTCCCGGGAGAGGTGTGTTGCTTCTTTTCTTTGCGCTGATAGCTTTGAAGATATGTTCTGATGGTGGTGAGAGTGGAGCACGACTGTCTCCGTGGCGCAGTTCGCTAGCGCGATCGGCTGTTAACCGAAAGGTTGGAGTTTCGAGCCCACCCGGGAGTGGTGTGTTGCTTTTTTCTTTGCGGTATCAGCTTTGAAGATATGTTCTGATGGTGGCGAGAGTGGAGCAGGACTGTCTTCGTGGCGCAATTGGCTATCGCGATCGGCTGTTATCTGAAAGGTTGGAGGTTTGAGCCCACCCGGTGGTGGTGCGGCGCTTTTTTTTCTTTGGGGTGATAGCTCTGAAGAAATAGTCTGAGCGTGGTGAGAGTGGAGCAGGACTGTCTCCGTGGCGCAATGGGCTAGCGCGATCGGCTGTTAACCGAAAGGTTGGAGTTTCGAGCCCTCCCGGGAGTAGTGTGTTGCTTTCTTCTTTGCGGTAATAGCTTTGAAGATATGTTCTGATGGTGGTGAGAGTGGAGCAGGACTGTCTTCGTGGCACAATTGGCTAGCGCGATCGGCTGTTATCCGAAAGGTTGGAGGTTTGAGCCCACCCGGTGGTGGTGCGGCGCTTTTTTTTCTTTGGGGTGATAGCTCTGAAGAAATGGTCTGACGGTGGTGAGAGTGGAGCACGGCTGTCTCTGTGGCGCAATTGGCTAGCGCGATCGGCTGTTAACCGAAAGGTTGGAGGTTCGAGCCCACCCGGTGGTGGTGCGGCGCTTTTTTTTCTTTGGTCTAGCTCTGAAGAAATGTTCTGACGGTGGTGAGAGTGGAGCAGGACTGTCCCTTTGGCGCAATTGGCTAGCGCGATCGGCTATTAACCGAAAAGTTGGAGGTTCCACCAGTCCCGGGTGGGCTGTGTTGCTTTTTTTATTGCGCTGATAGCTTTGAAGATATGTTCTGATGGTAGTGAGAGTGGAGTAGGACTATCTCCGTGGCGCAATTGGCTAGCGCGATTTCGTTGTTAACCGAAAGGTTGGGGGTTTTAGCCCACCGGGTGGTGGTGCGGCGCTTTTTTTTCTTTGGGCTGATAGCTTTGAAGATATGTTATGATGGTGGTGAGAGTGGAGCAGGACTGTCTCCGTGGCGCAATAGGCTAGTGCGATCGGCTGTTAACCGAAAGGTTGAGGGTTCAGCCCACCCGGTGGTGGTGCGGCGCTTTTTTTTTCTTCGCGCTGATAGCTTTGAAGTAATGTTCTGATGGTGGTGGGAGTAGAGCAAGACTGTCTCTGTGGTGCAATGGGCTAGCGCGATCGGCTGTTAACCGAAAGGTTGGAGTTTCGAGCCCTCCCGGGAGTGGTGTGTTGCTTTTTTCTTTGCGCTGATAGCTTTGAAGATATGTTCTGATGGTGGTGAGAGTGGAGTAGGACTATCTCCGTGGCGCAATTGGCTAGCGCGATTTCGTTGTTAACCGAAAGGTTGGAGGTTTGAGCCCACCCGGTGGTGGTGCGGCGCTTTTTTTTCTTTGCGCTGATAGTTTTGAAGATATGTTCTGATGGTGGTGAGAGTGGAGCAAGACTGTCTCCGTGGCGCAATGGCCTAGCGCGATCGGCTGGTAACCGAAAGGTTGGAGTTTCGAGCCCTCCCGGGAGCGGTGTGTTGCTTTTTTCTTTGCGGTAATAGCTTTAAGATATGTTCTGATGGTGGCGAGAGATGAGCAGGACTGTCTTCGTGGCGCAATTGGCTAGCGCGAGCGGCTGTTATCCGAAAGGTTGGAGGTTTGAGCCCACCCAGTGGTGGTGCGGCGCTTTTTTTTCTTTGGGGTGATAACTCTGAAGAAATGGTCTGACGGTGGTGAGAGTGGAGCACGACTGTCTCTGTGGCGCAATTGGCTAGCGCGATCGGCTGTTAACCGAAAGGTTGGAGGTTCGAGCCCACCCGGTGGTGGTGCGGCGCTTTTTTTTCTTCGCGCTGATAGCTTTGAAGTAATGTTCTGATGGTGGTCAGAGTGGAGCAGGACTGTCCCCGTGGCGCAATTGGCTAGCGCGATTTCGTTGTTAACCGAAAGGTTGGGGGTTTTAGCCCACCGGGTGGTGGTGCGGCGCTTTTTTTTCTTTGGGCTGATAGCTTTGAAGATATGTTCTGATGGTGGTGAGAGTAGAGCATGACTGTCTCCGTGGCGCAATTGGCTCGCGCGATCGGCAGTTAACCGAAAGGTTGGAGTTTCGAGCCCTCCCGGGAGAGGTGTGTTGCTTTTTTTCTTTGCGCTGATAGCTTTGAAGATATGTTCTGAAGGTGGTGAGAGTGGAGCACGACTGTCTCCGTGGCGCAGTTCGCTAACGCGATCGGCTGTTAACCGAAAGGTTGGAGGTTCGAGCCCACCCGGTGGTGGTGCGGCGCTTTTTTTTCTTTGTGCTGATAGCTTTGAAGATATGTTCTGATGGTGGTGAGAGTGAAGCAGGACTGTCTCCGTGGCGCAATTGGCTAGCGCGATCGGCTGTTAACCGAAAGGTTGAGGTTCGAGCCCACCCGGTGGTGGTGCGGTGCTTTTTTTTTCTTTGGGCTGATAGCTTTGAAGATATGTTCTGATGGTGGTGAGAGTGGAGCAGGACTGTCTCCGTGGCGCTATTGGCTAGCGCGATTGGCTGTTAACCGAATCGTCGGAGGTTCGAGCCCACCCGGTGGTGGTGTGGCGTTTTTTTTTCTTTGGGCTGATAGCTTTGAAGATATGTTCTGATGGTGGTGAGAGTGGAGCTGGACTGTCTCCGTGGCGCAATTGGCTTGCGCGATCAGCTGTGAACCGAAAGGTTGGAGGTTCGAGCCCACCCGGTGGTGGTGCGGCGCTTTTTTTTCTTTGCGCTGATAGCTTTGAAGATATGTTCTGATGGTGGTTAGAGTAGAGCAAGACTGTCTCCGTTGCGCAATGGGCTAGTGCGATTGGCTGCTAACCGAAAGGTTGGAGTTTCGAGCTCTCCCGGGATTGGTGTGTTGCTTTTTTCTTTGCGCTCATAGCTTTGAAGATATGTTCTGATGGTGGTGAGAGTGGAGCAGGACTATCTGCGTGGCGCAATTGGCTAGCGCGATTTCGTTGATAACCGAAAGGTTGGAGGTTGGAGCCTACCCGGTGGTGGTGCGGCGCTTTTTTTTCTTTGCGCTTCTAGCTTTGAAGATATGTTCTGATGGTGGTGAGAGTGGAGCAAGACTGTCTCCGTGGCGCAATGGGCTAGCGCGATTGGCTGTTAACCGAAAGGTTGGAGTTTCGAGCCCTCCCGGGAGTGGTGTGTTGCTTTTTTCTTTGCGGTAATAGCTTTGAAGATATGTTCTGATGGTGGTGAGAGTGGAGCAGAACTGTCTCCGTGGCGCAATTGGCTAGTGCGATCGGCTGTTAACCGAAAGGTTGGAGGTTCGAGCCCACCCGGTGATGGTGCGGCGCTTTTTTTTCTTTGTGCTGATAGCATTGAAGATATGTTCTCATGGTGGTGAGAGTGGAGCAGGACTGTCTCCGTGGCGCAATTGGCTAGCGTGATTGGCTGTTAACCGAAAGGTTGGAGGTTCGAGCCCACCCGGTGGTGGTGTGGTGCTTTTTTTTCTTTGGGCTGATAGCTTTGAAGATATGTATTGATGGTGGTGAGAGTGGAGTAGGACTATCTCTGTGGCGCAATTGGCTAGCGTGATTTCAGTGTTAACCGAAAGGTTGGAGGTTTGAGCCCACCCGGTGGGGGTGCGGCGCTTTTTTTTCTTTGCGCTGATAGCTTTGAAGATATGTTCTGATGGTGGTGAGAGTGGAGCAAGACTGTCTCCGTGGCGCAATGAGCTAGCGCGATCGGCTGTTAACCGAAAGATTGGAGTTTCGAGCCCTCCTGGGAGTGGTGTGTTGCTTTTTTCTTGGCGGTAATAGCATTGAAGATATGTTCTGATGGTGGCGAGAGTGGAGCAGGACTGTCTTCGTGGCGCAATTGGCTAGCGCGATCGGCTGTTATCCGAAAGGTTGGAGGTTTGAGCCCACCCGGTGGTGGTGCGGCGCTTTTTTTTCTTTGGGGTGATAGCTCTGAAGAAATTGTCTTACGGTGGTGAGAGTGGAGCAGGACTGTCTCCGTGGCACAATGGGCTAGCGCTATCGGCTGTTAACCGAAAGGTTGGAGTTTCGAGCCCTCCCGGGAGTAGTGTGTTGCTTTTTTCTTTGCGGTAATAGCTTTGAAGATATGTTCTCATGGTGCTGAGAGTGGAGCAGGGCTGTCTTCGTGGCGCAATTGGCTAGCGCGATCGGCTGTTATCCGAAAGGTTGGAGGTTTGAGCCCACCCGGTGGTGGTGCGGCGCTTTTTTTTCTTGGGGTGATAGCTCTGAAGAAATGGTCTGACGGTGGTGAGAGTGCAGCACGACTGTCTCTGTGGCGCAATTGGCTAGCGCGATTGGCTGTTAACCGAAAGGTTGGAGGTTCGAGCCCACCCGGTGGTGGTGCGGTGCTTTTTTCTTTGGGCTGATAGCTTTGAAGATATGTTCTGATGGTGGTTAGAGTGCAGCAGGACTGTCTCCGTGGCGCAATGGGCTAGCGTGATCGGCTGTTAACCAAAAGGTCGGATGTTCGAGCCCACCCGGGGGTGGTGCGGCGCTTTTTTTTCTTTGGGCTGATAGCTTTGAAAGTATGTTCTGATGGTGGTGAGAGTGGAGCAAGACTGTGTCCGTGGCGCAATGGGCTAGCGCGATCGGCTGTTAACCGAAAAGTTAGAGGTTCGAGCCCACCGGGTGGTGGTGCGGCGCTTTTTTTTCTTTGGGCTGATAGCTTTGAAGGTATGTTATGATGGTGGTGAGAGTGGAGCAGGACTGTCTCCGTGGCGCAATACGCTAGTGCGATCGGCTGTTAACCGAAAGGTTGGATTTTCGAGCCCACCCGCTGGTGGTGCGGCGCTTTTTTTTCTTTGGGCTGATAGCTTTGAAGATATGTTCTGATGGTGGTGAGAGTAGAGCATGCTGTCTCCGTGGCGCAGTTCGCTAGCGTGATCGGCTGTTAACCGAAAGGTTGGAGTTTCGAGCCCACCCGGGAGTGGTGTGTTGCTTTTTTCTTTGCGGTAATAGCTTTGAAGATATGTTCTGATGGTGGCGAGAGTGGAGCAGGACTGTCTTCGTGGCGCAATTGGCTATCGCGATCGGCTGTTATCCGAAAGGTTGGAGGTTTGAGCCCACCCGGTGGTGGTGCGGCGCTTTTTTTTCTTTGGGGTGACAGCTCTGAAGAAATAGTCTGACGGTGGTGAGAGTGGAGCAGGACTGTCTCCGTGGCGCAATGGGCTAGCGCGATGGGCTGTTAACCGAAAGGTTGGAGTTTCGAGCCCTCCCGGGAGAGGTGTGTTGCTTCTTTTCTTTGCGCTGATAGCTTTGAAGATATGTTCTGATGGTGGTGAGAGTGGAGCACGACTGTCTCCGTGGCGCAGTTCGCTAGCGCGATCGGCTGTTAACCGAAAGGTTGGAGTTTCGAGCCCACCCGGGAGTGGTGTGTTGCTTTTTTCTTTGCGGTATCAGCTTTGAAGATATGTTCTGATGGTGGCGAGAGTGGAGCAGGACTGTCTTCGTGGCGCAATTGGCTATCGCGATCGGCTGTTATCCGAAAGGTTGGAGGTTTGAGCCCACCCGGTGGTGGTGCGGCGCTTTTTTTTCTTTGGGGTGATAGCTCTGAAGAAATAGTCTGAGCGTGGTGAGAGTGGAGCAGGACTGTCTCCGTGGCGCAATGGGCTAGCGCGATCGGCTGTTAACCGAAAGGTTGGAGTTTCGAGCCCTCCCGGGAGTAGTGTGTTGCTTTCTTCTTTGCGGTAATAGCTTTGAAGATATGTTCTGATGGTGGTGAGAGTGGAGCAGGACTGTCTTCGTGGCACAATTGGCTAGCGCGATCGGCTGTTATCCGAAAGGTTGGAGGTTTGAGCCCACCCGGTGGTGGTGCGGCGCTTTTTTTTCTTTGGGGTGATAGCTCTGAAGAAATGGTCTGACGGTGGTGAGAGTGGAGCACGGCTGTCTCTGTGGCGCAATTGGCTAGCGCGATCGGCTGTTAACCGAAAGGTTGGAGGTTCGAGCCCACCCGGTGGTGGTGCAGTGCTTTTTTTTCTTTGGTCTAGCTCTGAAGAAATGTTCTGACGGTGGTGAGAGTGGAGCAGGACTGTCCCTTTGGCGCAATTGGCTAGCGCGATCGGCTATTAACCGAAAAGTTGGAGGTTCCAGCCGTCCTGGGTGGGCTGTGTTGCTTTTTTTATTGCGCTGATAGCTTTGAAGATATGTTCTGATGGTGGTGAGAGTGGAGCACGATTGTCTCCGTGGCGCAATTGGCTAGCGCGATCGGCTCTTAACCGAAAGGTTGGAGGTTCGAGCCCACCCGGTGGTGGTGTGGCGCTTTTTTTTCTTTGGGCTGATAGCTTTGAAGATATGTTCTGATGGTGGTGAGAGTGGAGCTGGACTGTCTCCGTGGCGCAATTGGCTTGCGCGATCGGCTATGAACCGAAAGGTTGGAGGTTCGAGCCCACCCGGTGGTGGTGCGGCGCTTTTTTTTCTTTGCGCTGATAGCTTTGAAGATATGTTCTGATGGTGGTTAGAGTAGAGCAAGACTGTCTCCGTTGCGCAATGGGCTAGTGCGATTGGCTGCTAACCGAAAGGTTGGAGTTTCGAGCTCTCCCGGGATTGGTGTGTTGCTTTTTTCTTTGCGCTCATAGCTTTGAAGATATGTTCTGATGGTGGTGAGAGTGGAGCAGGACTATCTCCGTGGCGCAATTGGCTAGCGCGATTTCGTTGATAACCGAAAGGTTGGAGGTTGGAGCCCACCCGGTGGTGGTGCGGCGCTTTTTTTTCTTTGGGGTGATAGCTCTGAAGAAATGGTCTGACGGTGGTGAGAGTGGAGCAGGACTGTCTCCGTGGCGCAATGGGCTAGCGCTATCGGCTGTTAACCGAAAGGTTGGAGTTTCGAGCCCTCCCGGGAGTAGTGTGTTGCTTTTTTCTTTGCGGTAATAGCTTTGAAGATATGTTCTCATGGTGCTGAGAGTGGAGCAGGGCTGTCTTCGTGGCGCAATTGGCTAGCGCGATCGGCTGTTAACCGAAAGGTTGGAGGTTTGAGCCCACCCGGTGGTGGTGCGGCGCTTTTTTTTCTTTGGGGTGATAGCTCTGAAGAAATGGTCTGACGGTGGTGAGAGTGGAGCACGACTGTCTCTGTGGCGCAATTGGCTAGCGCGATTGGCTGTTAACCGAAAGGTTGGAGGTTCGAGCCCACCCGGTGGTGGTGCGGTGCTTTTTTCTTTGGGCTGATAGCTTTGAAGATATGTTCTGATGGTGGTGAGAGTGCAGCAGGACTGTCTCCGTGGCGCAATTGGCTAGCGTGATCGGCTGTTAACCAAGAGGTCGGATGTTCGAGCCCACACGGGGGTGGTGCGGCGCTTTTTTTTCTTTGGGCTGATAGCTTTGAAAGTATGTTCTGATGGTGGTGAGAGTGGAGCAAGACTGTGTCCGTGGCGCAATGGGCTAGCGCGATCGGCTGTTAACCGAAAAGTTAGAGGTTCAAGCCCACCCGGTGGTTGTGCGGCGCTTGTTTTTCTGTGGGCTGATAGCCTTGAAGATATGTTGTGATGGTGATGAGAGTGGAGCAGGAGTGTCTCTGTGGCGCAATTGGCTAGCGTGATCGGCTTTTATCCGAAAAGTTGGAGGTTCGAGCCCACCGGGTGGTGGTGCGGCGCTTTTTTTTCTTTGGGCTGATAGCTTTGAAGGTATGTTGTGATGGTGGTGAGAGTGGAGCAGGACTGTCTCCGTGGCGCAATAGGCTAGTGCGATCGGCTGTTAACCGAAAGGTTGGATTTTCGAGCCCACCCGCTGGTGGTGCGGCGCTTTTTTTTTCTTTGGGCTGATAGCTTTGAAGATATGTTCTGATGGTGGTGAGAGTAGAGCATGCTGTCTCCGTGGCGCAGTTCGCTAGCGCGATCGGCTGTTAACCGAAAGGTTGGAGTTTCGAGCCCACCCGGGAGTGGTGTGTTGCTTTTTTCTTTGCGGTAATAGCTTTGAAGATATGTTCTGATGGTGGCGAGAGTGGAGCAGGACTGTCTTCGTGGCGCAATTGGCCATCGCGATCGGCTGTTATCCGAAAGGTTGGAGGTTTGAGCCCACCCGGTGGTGGTGCGGCGCTTTTTTTTCTTTGGGGTGATAGCTCTGAAGAAATAGTCTGACGGTGGTGAGAGTGGAGCAGGACTGTCTCCGGGTCGCAATGGGCTAGCGCGATGGGCTGTTAACCGAAAGGTTGGAGTTTCGAGCCCTCCCGGGAGAGGTGTGTTGCTTCTTTTCTTTGCGCTGATAGCTTTGAAGATATGTTCTCATGGTGGTGAGAGTGGAGCACGACTGTCTCCGTGGCGCAGTTCGCTAGCGCGATCGGCTGTTAACCGAAAGGTTGGAGTTTCGAGCCCACCCGGGAGTGGTGTGTTGCTTTTTTCTTTGCGGTAATAGCTTTGAAGATATGTTCTGATGGTGGCGAGAGTGGAGCAGGACTGTCTTCGTGGCGCAATTGGCTATCGCGATCGGCTGTTATCCGAAAGGTTGGAGGTTTGAGCCCACCCGGTGGTGGTGCGGCGCTTTTTTTTCTTTGGGGTGATAGCTCTGAAGAAATAGTCTGACGGTGGTGAGAGTGGAGCAGGACTGTCTCCGTGGCGCAATGGGCTAGCGCGATCGGCTGTTAACCGAAAGGTTGGAGTTTCGAGCCCTCCCGGGAGTAGTGTGTTGCTTTCTTCTTTGCGGTAATAGCTTTGAAGATATGTTCTGATGGTGGTGAGAGTGGAGCAGGACTGTCTTCGTGGCGCAATTGGCTAGCGCGATCGGCTGTTATCCGAAAGGTTGGAGGTTTGAGCCCACCCGGTGGTGGTGCGGCGCTTTTTTTTCTTTGGGGTGATAGCTCTGAAGAAATGGTCTGACGGTGGTGAGAGTGGAGCACGACTGTCTCTGTGGCGCAATTGGCTAGCGCGATCGGCTGTTAACCGAAAGGTTGGAGGTTCGAGCCCACCCGGTGGTGGTGCGGCGCTTTTTTTTCTTTGGTCTAGCTCTGAAGAAATGTTCTGACGGTGGTGACAGTGGAGCAGGACTATCCCTGTGGCGCAATTGGCTAGCGCGATCGGCTATTAACCGAAAAGTTGGAGGTTCCAGCCGTCCTGGGTGGGCTGTGTTGCTTTTTTATTGCGCTGATAGCTTTGAAGATATGTTCTGATGGTGGTGAGAGTGGAGCACGATTGTCTCCGTGGCGCAATTGGCTAGCGCGATCGGCTCTTAACCGAAAGGTTGGAGGTTCGAGCCCACCCGGTGGTTGTGCGGCGCTTTTTTTTCTTTGGGCTGATAGCTTTGAAGATATGTTCTGATGGTGGTGAGAGTGGAGCTGGACTGTCTCCGTGGCGCAATTGGCTTGCGCGATCGGCTGTTAACCGAAAGGTTGGAGTTTCGAGCCCACCCGGTGGTGGTGCGGCGCTATTTTTCTTTGGGCTGATAGCTTTGAAGATATGTTCTGATGGTGGTGAGAGTAAAGCAGGACTGTCTCCGTGGCGCAATTGGCTAGCGCGATCGGCTGTTAACAGAAAGGTTGGAGTTTCGAGCCCTCCCGGGAGTGGTGTGTTGCTTCTTTTCTTTGAGCTGATAGCTTTGAAGATATGTTCTTATGGTGGTGAGAGTGGAGCAGGACTGTCTCCGTGGCGCAATTGGCTAACGCGATCGGCTGTTAACCGAAAAGTCGGAGGTTTCAGCCCACCCGGTGGTGGTGTGGCGCTTTTTTTTCTTTGGGCTGATAGCTTTGAAGGTATGTTCTGAAGTGGTGAGAGTGGAGCACGATTGTCTCCGTGGCGCAATTGGCTAGCGCGATCGGCTATTAACCGAAAGGTTGGAGGTTCGAGCCCACCCGGTGGTGGTGCGGCGCTTTTTTTTCTTTGGGCTGATAGCTTTGAAAATATGTTCTAATTGTGGTGAGAGTGGAGCACGACTGTCTCTGCGGCGCAATTGGCTAGCGCGATCGGCTGTTAACCGAAAGGTTGGAGGTTCGAGCCCACCCCGTGGTGGTGCGGCGATTTTTTTTCTTTGGCCTGATAGCTCTGAAGAAATGTTCTGACGGTGGTGAGAGTGGAGCAGGACTGTCTTCGTGGCGCAATTGGCTAGCGCGATCGGCTGTTATCTGAAAGGTTGGAGGTTTGAGCCCACCCGGGGGTGGTGTGGCGCTTTTTTGTCTTTGGGCTGATAGCTTTGAAGATATGTTCTGATGGTGGTGAGAGTGGAGCTGGACTGTCTCCGTGGCGCAATTGGCTTGCACGATCGGCTTTTAACCGAAAGGTTGGAGTTTCGGGCCAACCCGGTGGTGGTGTGGCGCTTTTTTTTCTTTGGGCTGATAGCTTTGAAGATATGTTCTGATGGTGGTGAGAGTAGAGCAGGACTGTCTCCGTGGCGCAATTGGCTAGCGCCATCGGCTGTTAACCGAAAGGTTGGAGTTTCGAGCCATCCCGGGAGTGGTGTGTTGCTTCTTTTCTTTCCGCTGAGAGCTTTGAAGATATGTTCTGATGGTGGTGAGAGTGGAGCACGACTGTCTCCATGGCGCAGTTCGCTAGCGCGATCGGCTGTTAACCGAAAGGTTGGAGGTTCGAGCCCATCCGGTGGTGGTGCGGCGCTTTTTTTTCTTGGGGTGATAGCTCTGAAGAAATGGTCTGACGGTGGTGAGAGTGCAGCACGACTGTCTCTGTGGCGCAATTGGCTAGCGCGATTGGCTGTTAACCGAAAGGTTGGAGGTTCGAGCCCACCCGGTGGTGGTGCGGTGCTTTTTTCTTTGGGCTGATAGCTTTGAAGATATGTTCTGATGGTGGTTAGAGTGCAGCAGGACTGTCTCCGTGGCGCAATTGGCTAGCGTGATCGGCTGTTAACCAAAAGGTCGGATGTTCGAGCCCACCCGGGGGTGGTGCGGCGCTTTTTTTTCTTTGGGCTGATAGCTTTGAAAGTATGTTCTGATGGTGGTGAGAGTGGAGCAAGACTGTGTCCGTGGCGCAATGGGCTAGCGCGATCGGCTGTTAACCGAAAAGTTAGAGGTTCGAGCCCACCCGGTGGTTGTGCGGCGCTTGTTTTTCTGTGGGCTGATAGCTTTGAAGATATGTTGTGATGGTGATGAGTGTGGAGCAGGACTGTCTCCGTGGCGCAATTGGCTAGCGTGATCGGCTTTTATCCGAAAAGTTGGAGGTTCGAGCCCACCGGGTGGTGGTGCGGCGCTTTTTTTTCTTTGGGCTGATAGCTTTGAAGGTATGTTATGATGGTGGTGAGAGTGGAGCAGGACTGTCTCCGTGGCGCAATACGCTAGTGCGATCGGCTGTTAACCGAAAGGTTGGATTTTCGAGCCCACCCGCTGGTGGTGCGGCGCTTTTTTTTCTTTGGGCTGATAGCTTTGAAGATATGTTCTGATGGTGGTGAGAGTAGAGCATGCTGTCTCCGTGGCGCAGTTCGCTAGCGCGATCGGCTGTTAACCGAAAGGTTGGAGTTTCGAGCCCACCCGGGAGTGGTGTGTTGCTTTTTTCTTTGCGGTAATAGCTTTGAAGATATGTTCTGATGGTGGCGAGAGTGGAGCAGGACTGTCTTCGTGGCGCAATTGGCTATCGCGATCGGCTGTTATTCGAAAGGTTGGAGGTTTGAGCCCACCCGGTGGTGGTGCGGCGCTTTTTTTTCTTTGGGGTGATAGCTCTGAAGAAATAGTCTGACGGTGGTGAGAGTGGAGCAGGACTGTCTCCGTGGCGCAATGGGCTAGCGCGATGGGCTGTTAACCGAAAGGTTGGAGTTTCGAGCCCTCCCGGGAGAGGTGTGTTGCTTCTTTTCTTTGCGCTGATAGCTTTGAAGATATGTTCTGATGGTGGTGAGAGTGGAGCACGACTGTCTCCGTGGCGCAGTTCGCTAGCGCGATCGGCTGTTAACCGAAAGGTTGGAGTTTCGAGCCCACCCGGGAGTGGTGTGTTGCTTTTTTCTTTGCGGTATCAGCTTTGAAGATATGTTCTGATGGTGGCGAGAGTGGAGCAGGACTGTCTTCGTGGCGCAATTGGCTATCGCGATCGGCTGTTATCCGAAAGGTTGGAGGTTTGAGCCCACCCGGTGGTGGTGCGGCGCTTTTTTTTCTTTGGGGTGATAGCTCTGAAGAAATAGTCTGAGCGTGGTGAGAGTGGAGCAGGACTGTCTCCGTGGCGCAATGGGCTAGCGCGATCGGCTGTTAACCGAAAGGTTGGAGTTTCGAGCCCTCCCGGGAGTAGTGTGTTGCTTTCTTCTTTGCGGTAATAGCTTTGAAGATATGTTCTGATGGTGGTGAGAGTGGAGCAGGACTGTCTTCGTGGCACAATTGGCTAGCGCGATCGGCTGTTATCCGAAAGGTTGGAGGTTTGAGCCCACCCGGTGGTGGTGCGGCGCTTTTTTTTCTTTGGGGTGATAGCTCTGAAGAAATGGTCTGACGGTGGTGAGAGTGGAGCACGGCTGTCTCTGTGGCGCAATTGGCTAGCGCGATCGGCTGTTAACCGAAAGGTTGGAGGTTCGAGCCCACCCGGTGGTGGTGCAGCGCTTTTTTTTCTTTGGTCTAGCTCTGAAGAAATGTTCTGACGGTGGTGAGAGTGGAGCAGGACTGTCCCTTTGGCGCAATTGGCTAGCGCGATCGGCTATTAACCGAAAAGTTGGAGGTTCCAGCCGTCCTGGGTGGGCTGTGTTGCTTTTTTTATTGCGCTGATAGCTTTGAAGATATGTTATGATGGTGGTGAGAGTGGAGCACGATTGTCTCCGTGGCGCAATTGGCTAGCGCGATCGGCTCTTAACCGAAAGGTTGGAGGTTCGAGCCCACCCGGTGGTGGTGTGGCGCTTTTTTTTCTTTGGGCTGATAGCTTTGAAGATATGTTCTGATGGTGGTGAGAGTGGAGCTGGACTGTCTCCGTGGCGCAATTGGCTTGCGCGATCGGCTATGAACCGAAAGGTTGGAGGTTCGAGCCCACCCGGTGGTGGTGCGGCGCTTTTTTTTCTTTGCGCTGATAGCTTTGAAGATATGTTCTGATGGTGGTTAGAGTAGAGCAAGACTGTCTCCGTTGCGCAATGGGCTAGTGCGATTGGCTGCTAACCGAAAGGTTGGAGTTTCGAGCTCTCCCGGGATTGGTGTGTTGCTTTTTTCTTTGCGCTCATAGCTTTGAAGATATGTTCTGATGGTGGTGAGAGTGGAGCAGGACTATCTCCGTGGCGCAATTGGCTAGCGCGATTTCGTTGATAACCGAAAGGTTGGAGGTTGGAGCCCACCCGGTGGTGGTGCGGCGCTTTTTTTTCTTTGGGGTGATAGCTCTGAAGAAATGGTCTGACGGTGGTGAGAGTGGAGCAGGACTGTCTCCGTGGCGCAATGGGCTAGCGCTATCGGCTGTTAACCGAAAGGTTGGAGTTTCGAGCCCTCCCGGGAGTAGTGTGTTGCTTTTTTCTTTGCGGTAATAGCTTTGAAGATATGTTCTCATGGTGCTGAGAGTGGAGCAGGGCTGTCTTCGTGGCGCAATTGGCTAGCGCGATCGGCTGTTAACCGAAAGGTTGGAGGTTTGAGCCCACCCGGTGGTGGTGCGGCGCTTTTTTTTCTTTGGGGTGATAGCTCTGAAGAAATGGTCTGACGGTGGTGAGAGTGGAGCACGACTGTCTCTGTGGCGCAATTGGCTAGCGCGATTGGCTGTTAACCGAAAGGTTGGAGGTTCGAGCCCACCCGGTGGTGGTGCGGTGCTTTTTTCCTTGGGCTGATAGCTTTGAAGATATGTTCTGATGGTGGTGAGAGTGCAGCAGGACTGTCTCCGTGGCGCAATTGGCTAGCGTGATCGGCTGTTAACCAAGAGGTCGGATGTTCGAGCCCACACGGGGGTGGTGCGGCGCTTTTTTTTCTTTGGGCTGATAGCTTTGAAAGTATGTTCTGATGGTGGTGAGAGTGGAGCAAGACTGTGTCCGTGGCGCAATGGGCTAGCGCGATCGGCTGTTAACCGAAAAGTTAGAGGTTCAAGCCCACCCGGTGGTTGTGCGGCGCTTGTTTTTCTGTGGGCTGATAGCCTTGAAGATATGTTGTGATGGTGATGAGAGTGGAGCAGGAGTGTCTCTGTGGCGCAATTGGCTAGCGTGATCGGCTTTTATCCGAAAAGTTGGAGGTTCGAGCCCACCGGGTGGTGGTGCGGCGCTTTTTTTTCTTTGGGCTGATAGCTTTGAAGGTATGTTGTGATGGTGGTGAGAGTGGAGCAGGACTGTCTCCGTGGCGCAATAGGCTAGTGCGATCGGCTGTTAACCGAAAGGTTGGATTTTCGAGCCCACCCGCTGGTGGTGCGGCGCTTTTTTTTCTTTGGGCTGATAGCTTTGAAGATATGTTCTGATGGTGGTGAGAGTAGAGCATGCTGTCTCCGTGGCGCAGTTCGCTAGCGCGATCGGCTGTTAACCGAAAGGTTGGAGTTTCGAGCCCACCCGGGAGTGGTGTGTTGCTTTTTTCTTTGCGGTAATAGCTTTGAAGATATGTTCTGATGGTGGCGAGAGTGGAGCAGGACTGTCTTCGTGGCGCAATTGGCCATCGCGATCGGCTGTTATCCGAAAGGTTGGAGGTTTGAGCCCACCCGGTGGTGGTGCGGCGCTTTTTTTTCTTTGGGGTGATAGCTCTGAAGAAATAGTCTGACGGTGGTGAGAGTGGAGCAGGACTGTCTCCGGGTCGCAATGGGCTAGCGCGATGGGCTGTTAACCGAAAGGTTGGAGTTTCGAGCCCTCCCTGGAGAGGTGTGTTGCTTCTTTTCTTTGCGCTGATAGCTTTGAAGATATGTTCTCATGGTGGTGAGAGTGGAGCACGACTGTCTCCGTGGCGCAGTTCGCTAGCGCGATCGGCTGTTAACCGAAAGGTTGGAGTTTCGAGCCCACCCGGGAGTGGTGTGTTGCTTTTTTCTTTGCGGTAATAGCTTTGAAGATATGTTCTGATGGTGGCGAGAGTGGAGCAGGACTGTCTTCGTGGCGCAATTGGCTATCGCGATCGGCTGTTATCCGAAAGGTTGGAGGTTTGAGCCCACCCGGTGGTGGTGCGGCGCTTTTTTTTCTTTGGGGTGATAGCTCTGAAGAAATAGTCTGACGGTGGTGAGAGTGGAGCAGGACTGTCTCCGTGGCGCAATGGGCTAGCGCGATCGGCTGTTAACCGAAAGGTTGGAGTTTCGAGCCCTCCCGGGAGTAGTGTGTTGCTTTCTTCTTTGCGGTAATAGCTTTGAAGATATGTTCTGATGGTGGTGAGAGTGGAGCAGGACTGTCTTCGTGGCGCAATTGGCTAGCGCGATCGGCTGTTATCCGAAAGGTTGGAGGTTTGAGCCCACCCGGTGGTGGTGCGGCGCTTTTTTTTCTTTGGGGTGATAGCTCTGAAGAAATGGTCTGACGGTGGTGAGAGTGGAGCACGACTGTCTCTGTGGCGCAATTGGCTAGCGCGATCGGCTGTTAACCGAAAGGTTGGAGGTTCGAGCCCACCCGGTGGTGGTGCGGCGCTTTTTTTTCTTTGGTCTAGCTCTGAAGAAATGTTCTGACGGTGGTGACAGTGGAGCAGGACTGTCCCTGTGGCGCAATTGGCTAGCGCGATCGGCTATTAACCGAAAAGTTGGAGGTTCCAGCCGTCCTGGGTGGGCTGTGTTGCTTTTTTATTGCGCTGATAGCTTTGAAGATATGTTCTGATGGTGGTGAGAGTGGAGCACGATTGTCTCCGTGGCGCAATTGGCTAGCGCGATCGGCTCTTAACCGAAAGGTTGGAGGTTCGAGCCCACCCGGTGGTTGTGCGGCGCTTTTTTTCTTTGGGCTGACAGCTTTGAAGATATGTTCTGATGGTGGTGAGAGTGGAGCTGGACTGTCTCCGTGGCGCAATTGGCTTGCGCGATCGGCTGTTAACCGAAAGGTTGGAGTTTCGAGCCCACCCGGTGGTGGTGCGGCGCTATTTTTCTTTGGGCTGATAGCTTTGAAGATATGTTCTGATGGTGGTGAGAGTAAAGCAGGACTGTCTCCGTGGCGCAATTGGCTAGCGCGATCGGCTGTTAACAGAAAGGTTGGAGTTTCGAGCCCTCCCGGGAGTGGTGTGTTGCTTCTTTTCTTTGAGCTGATAGCTTTGAAGATATGTTCTTATGGTGGTGAGAGTGGAGCAGGACTGTCTCCGTGGCGCAATTGGCTAACGCGATCGGCTGTTAACCGAAAAGTCGGAGGTTTCAGCCCACCCGGTGGTGGTGTGGCGCTTTTTTTTCTTTGGGCTGATAGCTTTGAAGGTATGTTCTGAAGTGGTGAGAGTGGAGCACGATTGTCTCCGTGGCGCAATTGGCTAGCGCGATCGGCTATTAACCGAAAGGTTGGAGGTTCGAGCCCACCCGGTGGTGGTGCGGCGCTTTTTTTTCTTTGGGCTGATAGCTTTGAAAATATGTTCTAATTGTGGTGAGAGTGGAGCACGACTGTCTCTGCGGCGCAATTGGCTAGCGCGATCGGCTGTTAACCGAAAGGTTGGAGGTTCGAGCCCACCCCGTGGTGGTGCGGCGATTTTTTTTCTTTGGCCTGATAGCTCTGAAGAAATGTTCTGACGGTGGTGAGAGTGGAGCAGGACTGTCTTCGTGGCGCAATTGGCTAGCGCGATCGGCTGTTATCTGAAAGGTTGGAGGTTTGAGCCCACCCGGGGGTGGTGTGGCGCTTTTTTGTCTTTGGGCTGATAGCTTTGAAGATATGTTCTGATGGTGGTGAGAGTGGAGCTGGACTGTCTCCGTGGCGCAATTGGCTTGCACGATCGGCTTTTAACCGAAAGGTTGGAGTTTCGGGCCAACCCGGTGGTGGTGTGGCGCTTTTTTTTCTTTGGGCTGATAGCTTTGAAGATATGTTCTGATGGTGGTGAGAGTAGAGCAGGACTGTCTCCGTGGCGCAATTGGCTAGCGCCATCGGCTGTTAACCGAAAGGTTGGAGTTTCGAGCCCTCCCGGGAGTGGTGTGTTGCTTCTTTTCTTTCCGCTGAGAGCTTTGAAGATATGTTCTGATGGTGGTGAGAGTGGAGCACGACTGTCTCCATGGCGCAGTTCGCTAGCGCGATCGGCTGTTAACCGAAAGGTTGGAGGTTCGAGCCCATCCGGTGGTGGTGCGGCGCTTTTTTTTCTTTGTGCTGATAGCTTTGAAGATATGTTCTCATGGTGGTGAGAGTGGAGCAGGGCTGTCTCCGTGGCGCAATTGGCTAGCGCGATTGGCTGTTAACCGAAAGGCTTGAGGTTCGAGCCCACCCGGTGGTGGTGCGGTGCTTTTTTTTCTTTCGGCTGATAACTTTGAAGATATGTTCCTATGGTGGTGAGAGTGGAGCAGGAATGTCTCCGTGGCGCAATTGGCTAGCGCGATCGGCTGTTAACCGAAAAGTCGGAAGTTTGAGCCCACCCGGTGGTGGTGTGGCGCTTTTTTTTCTTTGGGCTGATAGCTTTGAAGATATGTTCTGCTGGTGGTGAGAGTGGAGCTGGACTGTCTCCGTGGCGCAATCGGCTTGCGCGATCGGCTGGTAACCTAAAGGTTGAGGGTTCAGCCCACCCGGTGGTGGTGCGGCGCTTTTTTTTCTTCGCGCTGATAGCTTTGAAGTAATGTTCGGATGGTGGTGAGAGTAGAGCAAGACTGTCTCCGTGGCGCAATGGGCTAGCGCGATCGGCTGTTAACCAAAAGGTTGGAGTTTCGAGCCCTCCCGGGAGTGGTGTGTTGCTTTTTTCTTTGCGCTGATAGCTTTGAAGATATGTTTTGATGGTGGTGAGAGTGGAGTAGGACTATCTCCGTGGCCCAATTGGCTAGCGCGATTTCGTTGTTAACCGAAAGGTTGGAGGTTTGAGCCCACCCGTTGGTGGTGCGGCGCTTTTTTTTCTTTGCGCTGATAGCTTTGAAGATATGTTCTGATGGTGGTGAGAGTAGAGCAGGACTGTCTCCGTGGCGCAATTGGCTAGCGCGATCGGCTGTTAACCGAAAGGTTGGAGTTTCGAGCCCTCCCGGGAGTAGTGTGTTGCTTTTTTCTTTGCGGTAATAGCTTTGAAGATATGTTTTGATGGTGGTGAGAGTGGAGCAGGACTTTCTTCGTGGCGCAATTGGCTAGCGCGATCGGCTCTTATTCGAAAGGTTGGAGGTTTGAGCCCACCCGGTGGTGGTGCGGTGCTTTTTTTTCTTTGGGGTGATAGCTCTGAAGAAATGGTCTGACGGTGGTGAGAGTGGAGCACGACTGTCTCTGTGGCGCAATTGGCTAGCGCGATCGGCTGTTAACCGACAGGTTGGAAGTTCGAGCCCACCCGGTGTTGGTGCGGTGCTTTTTTTTCTTTGGGCTGATAGCTTTGAAGATATGTTCTGATGGTGGTGAGAGTAGAGCAGGACTGTCTCCGTGGCGCAATTGGCTAGCGCGATCGGCTGTTAACCGAAAGGTTGGAGTTTCGAGCCCTCCCGGGAGTAGTGTGTTGCTTTTTTCTTTGCGGTAATAGCTTTGAAGATATGTTTTGATGGTGGTGAGAGTGGAGTAGGACTATCTCCGTGGCCCAATTGGCTAGCGCGATTTCGTTTTTAACCGAAAGGTTGGAGGTTTGAGCCCACCCGTTGGTGGTGCGGCGCTTTTTTTTCTTTGCGCTGATAGCTTTGAAGATATGTTCTGATGGTGGTGAGAGTGGAGAAGGACTGTCTCCGTGGCGCAATTGGCTAACGCGATCGGCTGTTAACCGAAAAGTCGGAGGTTTGAGCCCACCCGGTGGTGGTGTGGCGCTTTTTTTCTTTGGGCTGATAGCTTTGAAGATATGTTCTGATGGTGGTGAGAGTGGAGCAGGACTGTCTCCGTGGCGCAAATGGCCAGCGCGATCGGCTGTTAACCGAGAGGTTGGAGTTTCGAGCCCTCCCGGGAGTGGTCTGTTGCTTTCTTCTTTGCGCTGATAGCTTTGAAGATATGTTCTGATGGTGGTGAGAGTGGAGCAGGACTATCTCCGTGGCGCAATTGGCTAGCGCGATTTCGTTGTTAACCGAAAGGTTGGAGGTTGGAGCCCACCCGGTGGTGGTGCGGCGCTTTTTCTTCTTTGCGCTGCTAGCTTTGAAGATATGTTCTGATGGTGGTGAGAGTGGAGCAAGACTGTCTCCGTGGCGCAATGGGCTAGCGCGATTGGCTGTTAACCGAAAGGTTGGAGTTTCGAGCCCTCCCGGGAGTGGTGTGTTGCTTTTTTCTTTGCAGTAATAGCTTTGAAGATATGTTCTGATGGTGGTGAGAGTGGAGCAGGACTGTCTTCGTGGCGCAATTGCCTAGCGCGATCGGCTGTTATCCGAAAGGTTGGAGGTTTGAGCCCACCCGGTGGTGGTGCGGCGCTTTTTTCTTCTTTGGGGTGATAGCTCTGAAGAAATGGTCTGACGGTGGTGAGAGTAGAGCACGACTGTCTCTGTGGCGCAATTGGTCAGCGCGATCGGCTGTTAACCGAAAGGTTGGAGGTTCGAGCCCACCCGGTGGTGGTACGGCGCTTTTTTTTCTTTGGTCTAGCTCTGAAGAAATGTTCTGACGGTGGTGAGTGCTGAGCAGGACTGTCCCCGTGGCGCTATTGGCTAGCGCGATCGGCTATTAACCGAAAAGTTGGAGGTTCCAGCCGTCCCGGGTGGGCTGTGTTGCTTTTTTTATTGCGCTAATAGCTTTGAAGATATGTTCTGATGGTGGTGAGAGTGGAGCACGATTGTTTCCGTGGCGCAATTGGGTAGCGCGATCGGCTGTTAACCGAAAGTTTGGAGGTTCGAGCCCACCCGGTGGTGGTGCGGCGCTTTTTTTTTCTTTGGACCGATAGCTTTGAAGATATGTTCTAATTGTGGTGAGAGTGGAGCAGGACTGTCTCCCTGGCGCAATGGGCTAGCGCGATCGGCTGTTAACCGAAAGGTTGGAGTTTCGAGCCCTCCCTGGAGTAGTGTGTTGCTTTTTTCTTTGCGGTAAAAGCTTTGAAGATATGTTCTGATGGTGGTGAGAGTGGAGCAGGAGTGTCTCTGTGGCGCAATTGGCTAGCGTGATCGGCTTTTATCCGAAAAGTTGGAGGTTCGAGCCCACCGGGTGGTGGTGCGGCGCTTTTTTTTCTTTGGGCTGATAGCTTTGAAGGTATGTTGTGATGGTGGTGAGAGTGGAGCAGGACTGTCTCCGTGGCGCAATAGGCTAGTGCGATCGGCTGTTAACCGAAAGGTTGGATTTTCGAGCCCACCCGCTGGTGGTGCGGCGCTTTTTTTTCTTTGGGCTGATAGCTTTGAAGATATGTTCTGATGGTGGTGAGAGTAGAGCATGCTGTCTCCGTGGCGCAGTTCGCTAGCGCGATCGGCTGTTAACCGAAAGGTTGGAGTTTCGAGCCCACCCGGGAGTGGTGTGTTGCTTTTTTCTTTGCGGTAATAGCTTTGAAGATATGTTCTGATGGTGGCGAGAGTGGAGCAGGACTGTCTTCGTGGCGCAATTGGCCATCGCGATCGGCTGTTATCCGAAAGGTTGGAGGTTTGAGCCCACCCGGTGGTGGTGCGGCGCTTTTTTTTCTTTGGGGTGATAGCTCTGAAGAAATAGTCTGACGGTGGTGAGAGTGGAGCAGGACTGTCTCCGGGTCGCAATGGGCTAGCGCGATGGGCTGTTAACCGAAAGGTTGGAGTTTCGAGCCCTCCCGGGAGAGATGTGTTGCTTCTTTTCTTTGCGCTGATAGCTTTGAAGATATGTTCTCATGGTGGTGAGAGTGGAGCACGACTGTCTCCGTGGCGCAGTTCGCTAGCGCGATCGGCTGTTAACCGAAAGGTTGGAGTTTCGAGCCCACCCGGAAGTGGTGTGTTGCTTTTTTCTTTGCGGTAATAGCTTTGAAGATATGTTCTGATCGTGGCGAGAGTGGAGCAGGACTGTCTTCGTGGCGCAATTGGCTATCGCGATCGGCTGTTATCCGAAAGGTTGGAGGTTTGAGCCCACCCGGTGGTGGTGCGGCGCTTTTTTTTCTTTGGGGTGATAGCTCTGAAGAAATAGTCTGACGGTGGTGAGAGTGGAGCAGGACTGTCTCCGTGGCGCAATGGGCTAGCGCGATCGGCTGTTAACCGAAAGGTTGGAGTTTCGAGCCCTCCCGGGAGTAGTGTGTTGCTTTCTTCTTTGCGGTAATAGCTTTGAAGATATGTTCTGATGGTGGTGAGAGTGGAGCAGGACTGTCTTCGTGGCGCAATTGGCTAGCGCGATCGGCTGTTATCCGAAAGGTTGGAGGTTTGAGCCCACCCGGTGGTGGTGCGGCGCTTTTTTTTCTTTGGGGTGATAGCTCTGAAGAAATGGTCTGACGGTGGTGAGAGTAGAGCACGACTGTCTCTGTGGCGCAATTGGCTAGCGCGATCGGCTGTTAACCGAAAGGTTGGAGGTTCGAGCCCACCCGGTGGTGGTGCGGCGCTTTTTTTTCTTTGGTCTAGCTCTGAAGAAATGTTCTGACGGTGGTGACAGTGGAGCAGGACTGTCCCTGTGGCGCAATTGGCTAGCGCGATCGGCTATTAACCGAAAAGTTGGAGGTTCCAGCCGTCCTGGGTGGGCTGTGTTGCTTTTTTATTGCGCTGATAGCTTTGAAGATATGTTCTGATGGTGGTGAGAGTGGAGCACGATTGTCTCCGTGGCGCAATTGGCTAGCGCGATCGGCTCTTAACCGAAAGGTTGGAGGTTCGAGCCCACCCGGTGGTTGTGCGGCGCTTTTTTTTCTTTGGGCTGATAGCTTTGAAGATATGTTCTGATGGTGGTGAGAGTGGAGCTGGACTGTCTCCGTGGCGCAATTGGCTTGCGCGATCGGCTGTTAACCGAAAGGTTGGAGTTTCGAGCCCACCCGGTGGTGGTGCGGCGCTATTTTTCTTTGGGCTGATAGCTTTGAAGATATGTTCTGATGGTGGTGAGAGTAAAGCAGGACTGTCTCCGTGGCGCAATTGGCTAGCGCGATCGGCTGTTAACAGAAAGGTTGGAGTTTCGAGCCCTCCCGGGAGTGGTGTGTTGCTTCTTTTCTTTGAGCTGATAGCTTTGAAGATATGTTCTTATGGTGGTGAGAGTGGAGCAGGACTGTCTCCGTGGCGCAATTGGCTAACGCGATCGGCTGTTAACCGAAAAGTCGGAGGTTTCAGCCCACCCGGTGGTGGTGTGGCGCTTTTTTTTCTTTGGGCTGATAGCTTTGAAGGTATGTTCTGAAGTGGTGAGAGTGGAGCACGATTGTCTCCGTGGCGCAATTGGCTAGCGCGATCGGCTATTAACCGAAAGGTTGGAGGTTCGAGCCCACCCGGTGGTGGTGCGGCGCTTTTTTTTCTTTGGGCTGATAGCTTTGAAAATATGTTCTAATTGTGGTGAGAGTGGAGCACGACTGTCTCTGCGGCGCAATTGGCTAGCGCGATCGGCTGTTAACCGAAAGGTTGGAGGTTCGAGCCCACCCCGTGGTGGTGCGGCGATTTTTTTTCTTTGGCCTGATAGCTCTGAAGAAATGTTCTGACGGTGGTGAGAGTGGAGCAGGACTGTCTTCGTGGCGCAATTGGCTAGCGCGATCGGCTGTTATCTGAAAGGTTGGAGGTTTGAGCCCACCCGGGGGTGGTGTGGCGCTTTTTTGTCTTTGGGCTGATAGCTTTGAAGATATGTTCTGATGGTGGTGAGAGTGGAGCTGGACTGTCTCCGTGGCGCAATTGGCTTGCACGATCGGCTTTTAACCGAAAGGTTGGAGTTTCGGGCCAACCCGGTGGTGGTGTGGCGCTTTTTTTTCTTTGGGCTGATAGCTTTGAAGATATGTTCTGATGGTGGTGAGAGTAGAGCAGGACTGTCTCCGTGGCGCAATTGGCTAGCGCCATCGGCTGTTAACCGAAAGGTTGGAGTTTCGAGCCCTCCCGGGAGTGGTGTGTTGCTTCTTTTCTTTCCGCTGAGAGCTTTGAAGATATGTTCTGATGGTGGTGAGAGTGGAGCACGACTGTCTCCATGGCGCAGTTCGCTAGCGCGATCGGCTGTTAACCGAAAGGTTGGAGGTTCGAGCCCATCCGGTGGTGGTGCGGCGCTTTTTTTTCTTTGTGCTGATAGCTTTGAAGATATGTTCTCATGGTGGTGAGAGTGGAGCAGGGCTGTCTCCGTGGCGCAATTGGCTAGCGCGATTGGCTGTTAACCGAAAGGCTTGAGGTTCGAGCCCACCCGGTGGTGGTGCGGTGCTTTTTTTTCTTTCGGCTGATAACTTTGAAGATATGTTCCTATGGTGGTGAGAGTGGAGCAGGAATGTCTCCGTGGCGCAATTGGCTAGCGCGATCGGCTGTTAACCGAAAAGTCGGAAGTTTGAGCCCACCCGGTGGTGGTGTGGCGCTTTTTTTTCTTTGGGCTGATAGCTTTGAAGATATGTTCTGCTGGTGGTGAGAGTGGAGCTGGACTGTCTCCGTGGCGCAATCGGCTTGCGCGATCGGCTGGTAACCTAAAGGTTGAGGGTTCAGCCCACCCGGTGGTGGTGCGGCGCTTTTTTTTCTTCGCGCTGATAGCTTTGAAGTAATGTTCGGATGGTGGTGAGAGTAGAGCAAGACTGTCTCCGTGGCGCAATGGGCTAGCGCGATCGGCTGTTAACCAAAAGGTTGGAGTTTCGAGCCCTCCCGGGAGTGGTGTGTTGCTTTTTTCTTTGCGCTGATAGCTTTGAAGATATGTTTTGATGGTGGTGAGAGTGGAGTAGGACTATCTCCGTGGCCCAATTGGCTAGCGCGATTTCGTTGTTAACCGAAAGGTTGGAGGTTTGAGCCCACCCGTTGGTGGTGCGGCGCTTTTTTTTCTTTGCGCTGATAGCTTTGAAGATATGTTCTGATGGTGGTGAGAGTAGAGCAGGACTGTCTCCGTGGCGCAATTGGCTAGCGCGATCGGCTGTTAACCGAAAGGTTGGAGTTTCGAGCCCTCCCGGGAGTAGTGTGTTGCTTTTTTCTTTGCGGTAATAGCTTTGAAGATATGTTTTGATGGTGGTGAGAGTGGAGCAGGACTGTCTTCGTGGCGCAATTGGCTAGCGCGATCGGCTCTTATTCGAAAGGTTGGAGGTTTGAGCCCACCCGGTGGTGGTGCGGTGCTTTTTTTTCTTTGGGGTGATAGCTCTGAAGAAATGGTCTGACGGTGGTGAGAGTGGAGCACGACTGTCTCTGTGGCGCAATTGGCTAGCGCGATCGGCTGTTAACCGACAGGTTGGAAGTTCGAGCCCACCCGGTGTTGGTGCGGCGCTTTTTTTTCTTTGGGCTGATAGCTTTGAAGATATGTTCTGATGGTGGTGAGAGTAGAGCAGGACTGTCTCCGTGGCGCAATTGGCTAGCGCGATCGGCTGTTAACCGAAAGGTTGGAGTTTCGAGCCCTCCCGGGAGTAGTGTGTTGCTTTTTTCTTTGCGGTAATAGCTTTGAAGATATGTTTTGATGGTGGTGAGAGTGGAGTAGGACTATCTCCGTGGCCCAATTGGCTAGCGCGATTTCGTTTTTAACCGAAAGGTTGGAGGTTTGAGCCCACCCGTTGGTGGTGCGGCGCTTTTTTTTCTTTGCGCTGATAGCTTTGAAGATATGTTCTGATGGTGGTGAGAGTGGAGAAGGACTGTCTCCGTGGCGCAATTGGCTAACGCGATCGGCTGTTAACCGAAAAGTCGGAGGTTTGAGCCCACCCGGTGGTGGTGTGGCGCTTTTTTTCTTTGGGCTGATAGCTTTGAAGATATGTTCTGATGGTGGTGAGAGTGGAGCAGGACTGTCTCCGTGGCGCAAATGGCCAGCGCGATCGGCTGTTAACCGAGAGGTTGGAGTTTCGAGCCCTCCCGGGAGTGGTCTGTTGCTTTCTTCTTTGCGCTGATAGCTTTGAAGATATGTTCTGATGGTGGTGAGAGTGGAGCAGGACTATCTCCGTGGCGCAATTGGCTAGCGCGATTTCGTTGTTAACCGAAAGGTTGGAGGTTGGAGCCCACCCGGTGGTGGTGCGGCGCTTTTTCTTCTTTGCGCTGCTAGCTTTGAAGATATGTTCTGATGGTGGTGAGAGTGGAGCAAGACTGTCTCCGTGGCGCAATGGGCTAGCGCGATTGGCTGTTAACCGAAAGGTTGGAGTTTCGAGCCCTCCCGGGAGTGGTGTGTTGCTTTTTTCTTTGCAGTAATAGCTTTGAAGATATGTTCTGATGGTGGTGAGAGTGGAGCAGGACTGTCTTCGTGGCGCAATTGCCTAGCGCGATCGGCTGTTATCCGAAAGGTTGGAGGTTTGAGCCCACCCGGTGGTGGTGCGGCGCTTTTTTCTTCTTTGGGGTGATAGCTCTGAAGAAATGGTCTGACGGTGGTGAGAGTAGAGCACGACTGTCTCTGTGGCGCAATTGGTCAGCGCGATCGGCTGTTAACCGAAAGGTTGGAGGTTCGAGCCCACCCGGTGGTGGTACGGCGCTTTTTTTTCTTTGGTCTAGCTCTGAAGAAATGTTCTGACGGTGGTGAGTGCTGAGCAGGACTGTCCCCGTGGCGCTATTGGCTAGCGCGATCGGCTATTAACCGAAAAGTTGGAGGTTCCAGCCGTCCCGGGTGGGCTGTGTTGCTTTTTTTATTGCGCTAATAGCTTTGAAGATATGTTCTGATGGTGGTGAGAGTGGAGCACGATTGTTTCCGTGGCGCAATTGGGTAGCGCGATCGGCTGTTAACCGAAAGTTTGGAGGTTCGAGCCCACCCGGTGGTGGTGCGGCGCTTTTTTTTTCTTTGGACTGATAGCTTTGAAGATATGTTCTAATTGTGGTGAGAGTGGAGCAGGACTGTCTCCGTGGCGCAATGGGCTAGCGCGATCGGCTGTTAACCGAAAGGTTGGAGTTTCGAGCCCTCCCTGGAGTAGTGTGTTGCTTTTTTCTTTGCGGTAAAAGCTTTGAAGATATGTTCTGATGGTGGTGAGAGTGGAGCAGGACTGTCTTCGTGGCGCAATTGGCTAGCGCGATCGGCTGTTATCCGAAAGGTTGGAGGTTTGAGCCCACCCGGTGGTGGTTTGGCGCTTTTTTTTCTTTGGGCTGATAGCTTTGAAGATATGTTCTGATGGTGGTGAGAGTGGAGCTGGACTGTCTCTGCGGCGCAATTGGCTAGCGCGATCGGCTGTTAACCGAAAGGTTGGAGGTTCGAGCCCACCCCGTGGTGGTGCGGCGATTTTTTTTCTTTGGCCTGATAGCTCTGAAGAAATGTTCTGACGGTGGTGAGAGTGGAGCAGGACTGTCTTCGTGGCGCAATTGGCTAGCGCGATCGGCTGTTATCTGAAAGGTTGGAGGTTTGAGCCCACCCGGGGGTGGTGTGGCGCTTTTTTGTCTTTGGGCTGATAGCTTTGAAGATATGTTCTGATGGTGGTGAGAGTGGAGCTGGACTGTCTCCGTGGCGCAATTGGCTTGCACGATCGGCTTTTAACCGAAAGGTTGGAGTTTCGGGCCAACCCGGTGGTGGTGTGGCGCTTTTTTTTCTTTGGGCTGATAGCTTTGAAGATATGTTCTGATGGTGGTGAGAGTAGAGCAGGACTGTCTCCGTGGCGCAATTGGCTAGCGCCATCGGCTGTTAACCGAAAGGTTGGAGTTTCGAGCCCTCCCGGGAGTGGTGTGTTGCTTCTTTTCTTTCCGCTGAGAGCTTTGAAGATATGTTCTGATGGTGGTGAGAGTGGAGCACGACTGTCTCCATGGCGCAGTTCGCTAGCGCGATCGGCTGTTAACCGAAAGGTTGGAGGTTCGAGCCCATCCGGTGGTGGTGCGGCGCTTTTTTTTCTTTGTGCTGATAGCTTTGAAGATATGTTCTCATGGTGGTGAGAGTGGAGCAGGGCTGTCTCCGTGGCGCAATTGGCTAGCGCGATTGGCTGTTAACCGAAAGGCTTGAGGTTCGAGCCCACCCGGTGGTGGTGCGGTGCTTTTTTTTCTTTCGGCTGATAACTTTGAAGATATGTTCCTATGGTGGTGAGAGTGGAGCAGGAATGTCTCCGTGGCGCAATTGGCTAGCGCGATCGGCTGTTAACCGAAAAGTCGGAAGTTTGAGCCCACCCGGTGGTGGTGTGGCGCTTTTTTTTCTTTGGGCTGATAGCTTTGAAGATATGTTCTGCTGGTGGTGAGAGTGGAGCTGGACTGTCTCCGTGGCGCAATCGGCTTGCGCGATCGGCTGGTAACCTAAAGGTTGAGGGTTCAGCCCACCCGGTGGTGGTGCGGCGCTTTTTTTTCTTCGCGCTGATAGCTTTGAAGTAATGTTCGGATGGTGGTGAGAGTAGAGCAAGACTGTCTCCGTGGCGCAATGGGCTAGCGCGATCGGCTGTTAACCGAAAGGTTGGAGTTTCGAGCCCTCCCGGGAGTGGTGTGTTGCTTTTTTCTTTGCGCTGATAGCTTTGAAGATATGTTTTGATGGTGGTGAGAGTGGAGTAGGACTATCTCCGTGGCCCAATTGGCTAGCGCGATTTCGTTGTTAACCGAAAGGTTGGAGGTTTGAGCCCACCCGTTGGTGGTGCGGCGCTTTTTTTTCTTTGCGCTGATAGCTTTGAAGATATGTTCTGATGGTGGTGAGAGTAGAGCAGGACTGTCTCCGTGGCGCAATTGGCTAGCGCGATCGGCTGTTAACCGAAAGGTTGGAGTTTCGAGTCCTCCCGGGAGTAGTGTGTTGCTTTTTTCTTTGCGGTAATAGCTTTGAAGATATGTTTTGATGGTGGTGAGAGTGGAGCAGGACTGTCTTCGTGGCGCAATTGGCTAGCGCGATCGGCTCTTATTCGAAAGGTTGGAGGTTTGAGCCCACCCGGTGGTGGTGCGGTGCTTTTTTTTCTTTGGGGTGATAGCTCTGAAGAAATGGTCTGACGGTGGTGAGAGTGGAGCACGACTGTCTCTGTGGCGCAATTGGCTAGCGCGATCGGCTGTTAACCGACAGGTTGGAAGTTCGAGCCCACCCGGTGTTGGTGCGGCGCTTTTTTTTCTTTGGGCTGATAGCTTTGAAGATATGTTCTGATGGTGGTGAGAGTAGAGCAGGACTGTCTCCGTGGCGCAATTGGCTAGCGCGATCGGCTGTTAACCGAAAGGTTGGAGTTTCGAGCCCTCCCGGGAGTAGTGTGTTGCTTTTTTCTTTGCGGTAATAGCTTTGAAGATATGTTTTGATGGTGGTGAGAGTGGAGTAGGACTATCTCCGTGGCCCAATTGGCTAGCGCGATTTCGTTTTTAACCGAAAGGTTGGAGGTTTGAGCCCACCCGTTGGTGGTGCGGCGCTTTTTTTTCTTTGCGCTGATAGCTTTGAAGATATGTTCTGATGGTGGTGAGAGTGGAGAAGGACTGTCTCCGTGGCGCAATTGGCTAACGCGATCGGCTGTTAACCGAAAAGTCGGAGGTTTGAGCCCACCCGGTGGTGGTGTGGCGCTTTTTTTTCTTTGGGCTGATAGCTTTGAAGATATGTTCTGATGGTGGTGAGAGTGGAGCAGGACTGTCTCCGTGGCGCAAATGGCCAGCGCGATCGGCTGTTAACCGAGAGGTTGGAGTTTCGAGCCCTCCCGGGAGTGGTCTGTTGCTTTCTTCTTTGCGCTGATAGCTTTGAAGATATGTTCTGATGGTGGTGAGAGTGGAGCAGGACTATCTCCGTGGCGCAATTGGCTAGCGCGATTTCGTTGTTAACCGAAAGGTTGGAGGTTGGAGCCCACCCGGTGGTGGTGCGGCGCTTTTTCTTCTTTGCGCTGCTAGCTTTGAAGATATGTTCTGATGGTGGTGAGAGTGGAGCAAGACTGTCTCCGTGGCGCAATGGGCTAGCGCGATTGGCTGTTAACCGAAAGGTTGGAGTTTCGAGCCCTCCCGGGAGTGGTGTGTTGCTTTTTTCTTTGCAGTAATAGCTTTGAAGATATGTTCTGATGGTGGTGAGAGTGGAGCAGGACTGTCTTCGTGGCGCAATTGCCTAGCGCGATCGGCTGTTATCCGAAAGGTTGGAGGTTTGAGCCCACCCGGTGGTGGTGCGGCGCTTTTTTCTTCTTTGGGGTGATAGCTCTGAAGAAATGGTCTGACGGTGGTGAGAGTAGAGCACGACTGTCTCTGTGGCGCAATTGGTCAGCGCGATCGGCTGTTAACCGAAAGGTTGGAGGTTCGAGCCCACCCGGTGGTGGTACGGCGCTTTTTTTTCTTTGGTCTAGCTCTGAAGAAATGTTCTGACGGTGGTGAGTGCTGAGCAGGACTGTCCCAGTGGCGCTATTGGCTAGCGCGATCGGCTATTAACCGAAAAGTTGGAGGTTCCAGCCGTCCCGGGTGGGCTGTGTTGCTTTTTTTATTGCGCTAATAGCTTTGAAGATATGTTCTGATGGTGGTGAGAGTGGAGCACGATTGTTTCCGTGGCGCAATTGGGTAGCGCGATCGGCTGTTAACCGAAAGTTTGGAGGTTCGAGCCCACCCGGTGGTGGTGCGGCGCTTTTTTTTTCTTTGGACTGATAGCTTTGAAGATATGTTCTAATTGTGGTGAGAGTGGAGCAGGACTGTCTCCGTGGCGCAATGGGCTAGCGCGATCGGCTGTTAACCGAAAGGTTGGAGTTTCGAGCCCTCCCTGGAGTAGTGTGTTGCTTTTTTCTTTGCGGTAAAAGCTTTGAAGATATGTTCTGATGGTGGTGAGAGTGGAGCAGGACTGTCTTCGTGGCGCAATTGGCTAGCGCGATCGGCTGTTATCCGAAAGGTTGGAGGTTTGAGCCCACCCGGTGGTGGTTTGGCGCTTTTTTTTCTTTGGGCTGATAGCTTTGAAGATATGTTCTGATGGTGGTGAGAGTGGAGCTGGACTGTCTCCGTGGCGCAATCGGCTTGCGCGATCGGCTGTTAACCGAAAGGTTGGAGTTTCGAGCCCACCCGGTGGAGGTGCGGCGCTTTTTTTTCTTTGGGCTGATAGCTTTGAAGATATGTTCTGATGGTGGTGAGAGTGGGGCAGGACTGTCTCCGTGGCGCAATTGGCTAGCGCGATTGGCTGTTAACCGAAAGCTTGGAGGTTCGAGCCCACCCGGTGGTGGTGCGGTGCTTTTTTTTTCTTTGGGCTGATAGCTTTGAAGATATGTTCTTATGGTGGTGAGAGTGGAGCAGGACTGTCTCCGTGGCGCAATTGGCTAGCGCGATCGGCTGTTAACCGAAAAGTCGGAGGTTTGAGCCCACCCGGTGGTGGTGTGGCGCTTTTTTTTCTTTGGGCTGATAGCTTTGAAGATATGTTCTGATGGTGGTGAGAGTGGAGCACGATTGTCTCCGTGGCGCAATTGGCTAGCGCGATCGGCTGTTAACCGATAGGTTGGAGGTTCGAGCCCACCCGGTGGTGGTGCGGCGCTTTTTTTTCTTTGGGCTGATAGCTTTGCAGATATGTTCTCATGGTGGTGAGAGTGGAGCAGGACTATCTCCGTGGCGCAATTGGCTAGCGCGATTGGCTGTTAACCGAAAGGTTGGAGGTTCGAGCCCACCCGGTGGTGGTGCGTTGCTTTTTTTTCTTTGGGCTGATAGCTTTGAAGATATGTTCTTATGGTGGTGAGAGTGGAGCAGGACTGTCTCCGTGGCGCAATTGGCTAGCGCGATCGGCTGTTAACCGAAAAGTCGGAGGTTTGAGCCCACCCGGTGGTGGTGTGGCGCTTTTTTTTCTTTGGGCTGATAGCTTTGAAGATATGTTCTGATGGTGGTGAGAGTGGAGCACGATTGTCTCCGTGGCGCAATTGGCTAGCGCGATCGGCTGTTAACCGACAGGTTGGAGGTTCGAGCCCACCCGGTGGTGGTGCGGCGCTTTTTTTTCTTTGGGCTGATAGCTTTGCAGATATGTTCTAATTGTGGTGAGAGTGGAGCAGGACTGTCTCCGTGGCGCAATTGGCCAGCGCGATCGGCTGTTAGCCGAAAGGTTGGAGTTTCGAGCCCTCCCGGGAGTGGTGTGTTGCTTTTTTCTTTGCGCTGATAGCTTTGAAGATATGTTCTTATGGTGGTGAGAGTGGAGAAGGACTGTCTCCGTGGCGCATTTGGCTAACGCGTCGGCTGTTAACCGAAAAGTCGGAGGTTTGAGCCCACCCGGTGGTGGTGTGGCGCTTTTTTTTTCTTTGGGCTGATAGCTTTGAAGATATGTTCTGATGGTGGTGAGTGTGGAGCATGATTGTCTCCGTGGCGCAATTGGCTAGCGCGATCGGCTGTTAACCGAAAGGTTGGAGTTTCGAGCCCTCCTGGGAGTGGTGTGTTGCTTTTTTCTTTGCGGTAATAGCTTTGAAGATATGTTCTGATGGTGGTGAGAGTGGAGCAGGACTGTCTTCGTGGCGCAATTGGCTAGCGCGATCGGCTGTTAACCGAAAGGTTGGAGGTTTGAGCCCACCCGGTGGTGGTGCGGCGCTTTTTTTTTCTTTGGGGTGATAGCTCTGAAGAAATAGTCTGACGGTGGTGAGAGTGGAGCAGGACTGTCTCCGTGGCGCAATGGGCTAGCGCGATCGGCTGTTACCCGAAAGGTTGGAGTTCGAGCTCTCCCGGGAGTAGTGTGTTGCTTTCTTCTTTGCGGTAATAGCTTTGAAGATATGTTCTGATGGTGGTGAGACTGGAGCTGGACTGTCTCCGTGGCGCAATTGGCTTGCGCGATCGGCTGTTAACCGAAAGGTTGAGGGTTCAGCCCACCCGGTGGTGGTGCGGCGCTTTTTTTTCTTCGCGCTGATAGCTTTGAAGTAATGTTCTGATGGTGGTGAGAGTAGAGCCAGACTGTCCCCGTGGCGCATTGGGCTAGCGCGATCGGCTTTTAACCGAAAGGTTGGAGTTTCGAGCCCTCCCGGGAGTAGTGTGTTGCTTTTTTCTTTGGGCTGATAGCTTTGAAGATATGTTCTGATGGTGGTGAGAGTAGAGCAAGACTGTCTCCGTGGCGCAATGGGCTAGCGCGATTGGCTGTTAACCGAAAGGTTGGAGTTTCGAGCCCTCCCGGGAGTGGTGTGTTGCTTTTTTCTTTGCGCTGATAGCTTTGAAGGTATGTTCTGATGGTGGTGAGAGTGGAGCAGGACTATCTCCGTGGCGCAATTGGCTAGCGCGATTTTGTTGTTAACCGAAAGGTTGGAGGTTTGAGCCCACCCGGTGGTGGTGCGGCGCTTTTTTTTCTTTGGGGTGATAGCTCTGAAGAAATGGTCTGACGGTGGTGAGAGCAGAGCACGACTGTCTCTGTGGCGCAATTGGTTAGCGCGATCGCCTGTTAACCGAAAGGTTGGAGGTTCGAGCCCACCCGGTGTTGGTACGGCGCTTTCTTTTCTTTGGTCTAGCTCTGAAGAAATGTTCTGACGGTGGTGAGAGTGGAGCAGGACTGTCCCCGTGGCGCAATTGGCTAGCGCGATCGGCTGTTAACCGAAAGGTTGGAGTTTCGAGCCCTCCCTGGAGTAGTGTGTTGCTTTTTTTTTTGCGGTAAAAGCTTTGAAGATATGTTCTGATGGTGGTGAGAGTGGAGCAGGACTGTCTTCGTGGCGCAATTGGCTAGCGCGATCGGCTGTTATCCGAAAGGTTGGAGGTTTGAGTCCACCCGGTGGTGGTGTGGCGCTTTTTTTTCTTTGGGCTGATAGCTTTGAAGATATGTTCTGATGGTGATGAGAGTGGAGCTGGACTGTCTTCGTGGCGCAATTGGCTAGCGCGATCGGCTGTTATCCGAAAGGTTGGAGGTTTGAGTCCACCCGGTGGTGGTGTGGCGCTTTTTTTTCTTTGGGCTGATAGCTTTGAAGATATGTTCCGATGGTGGTGAGAGTGAAGCTGGACTGTCTCCGTGGCGCAATTGGCTTGCGCGATTAGCTGTTAACCGAAAGGTTGGAGTTTCGAGCCCACCCGGTGGTGGTGCGGCGCTTTTTTTTCTTTGGGCTGATAGCTTTGAAGATATGTTCTGATGGTGGTTAGAGTAGAGCAGGACTGTCTCCGTTGCGCAATTGGCTAGCGCGATCGGCTGTTAACCGAAAGGTTGGAGTTTCGAGCCCTCCCGGGAGTGGTGTGTTGCTTCTTTTCTTTGCGCTGATAGCTTTGAACATATGTTCTGATGGTGGTGAGTGTGGAGCATGATTGTCTCCGTGGCGCAATTGGCTAGCGCGATCGGCTGTTAACCGAAAGATTGGAGGTTTGAGCCCACCCGGTGGTGGTGCGGCGCTTTTTTTTTCTTTGGGGTGATAGCTCTTAAGAAATAGTCTGACGGTGGTGAGAGTGGAGCAGGACTGTCTCCGTGGCGCAATGGGCTAGCGCGATCGGCTGTTAACCGAAAGGTTGGAGTTTCGAGCTCTCCCGGGAGTAGTGTGTTGCTTTCTTCTTTGCGGTAATAGCTTTGAAGATATGTTCTGATGGTGGTGAGAGTGGAGCAGGACTGTCTTCGTGGCGCAATTGGCTAGCGCGATCGGCTGTTATCCGAAAGGTTGGAGGTTTGAGCCCACCCGGTGGTGGTGCGGCGCTTTTTTTCTTTGGGGTGATAGCTCTGAAGAAATGTTCTGACGGTGGTGAGAGTGGAGCACGACTGTCTCTGCGGCGCAATTGGCTAGCGCGATCGGCTGTTAACCGAAAGGTTGGAGGTTCGAGCCCACCCCGTGGTGGTGCGGCGCTTTTTTTTCTTTGGCCTGATAGCTCTGAAGAAATGTTCTGACGGTGGTGAGAGTGGAGCAGGACTGTCTTCGTGGCGCAATTGGCTAGCGCGATCAGCTGTTATCCGAAAGGTTGGAGGTTTGAGCCAACCCGGAGTGGTGTGGCGCTTTTTTTTCTTTGGGCTGATAGCTTTGAAGATATGTTCTGATGGTGGTGAGAGTGGAGCTGGACTGTCTCCGTGGCGCAATTGGCTTGCGCGATCGGCTGTTAACCGAAAGGTTGGAGTTTCGAGCCCACCCGGTGGTGGTGCGGCGCTTTTTTTTCTTTGGGCTGATAGCTTTGAAGATATGTTCTGATGGTGGTGAGAGTAGAGCAGGACTGTCTCCGTGGCGCAATTGGCTAGCGCGATCGGCTGTTAACCGAAAGGTTGGAGTTTCGAGCCCTCCCGGGAGTGGTGTGTTGCTTCTTTTCTTTCCGCTGATAGCTTTGAAGATATGTTCTGATGGTGGTGAGAGTGGAGCACGACTGTCTCCGTGGCGCAGTTCGCTAGCGCGATCGGCTGTTAACCGAAAGGTTGGAGGTTCGAGCCCATCCGGTGGTGGCGCGGCGCTTTTTTTTCTTTGTGCTGATAGCTTTGAATATATGTTCTCATGGTGGTGAGAGTGGAGCAGGATTGTCTCCGTGGCGCAATTGGCTAGCGCGATTGGCTGTTAACCGAAAGGCTGGAGGTGGAGCCCACCCGGTGGTGGTGCGGTGCTTTTTTTTCTTTCGGCTGATAGCTTTGAAGATATGTTCCTATGGTGGTGAGAGTGGAGCAGGAATGTCTCCGTGGCGCAATTGGCTAGCGCGATCGGCTGTTAACCGAAAAGTCGGAAGTTTGAGCCCACCCGGTGGTGGTGTGGCGCTTTTTTTTCTTTGGGCTGATAGCTTTGAAGATATGTTCTGATTGGTGGTGAGAGTGGAGCTGGACTGTCTCCGTGGCGCAATTGGCTTGGGCGATCGGCTGTTAACCGAAAGGTTGAGGGTTCAGCCCACCCGGTGGTGGTGCGGCGCTTTTTTTTCTTCGCGCTGATAGCTTTGAAGTAATGTTCTGATGGTGGTGAGAGTAGAGCAAGACTGTCTCCGTGGCGCAATGGGCTAGCGCGATTGGCTGTTAACCGAAACGTTGGAGTTTCGAGCCCTCCCGGGAGTGGTGTGTTGCTTTTTTCTTTGCGCTGATAGCTTTGAAGATATGTTCTGATGGTGGTGAGAGTGGAGCAGGACTATCTCCGTGGCGCAATTGGCTAGCGCGATTTCGTTGTTAACCGAAAGGTTGGAGGTTGGAGCCCACCCGGTGGTGGTGCGGCGCTTTTTCTTCTTTGCGCTGCTAGCTTTGAAGATATGTTCTGATGGTGGTGAGAGTGGAGCAAGACTGCCTCCGTGGCGCAATGGGCTAGCGCGATTGGCTGTTAACCGAAAGGTTGGAGTTTCGAGCCCTCCCGGGAGTGGTGTGTTGCTTTTTTCTTGGCGGTAATAGCTTTGAAGATATGTTCTGATGGTGGTGAGGGTGGAGCAGGACTGTCTTCGTGGCGCAATTGGCTAGCGCGATCGGCTGTTATCCGAAAGGTTGGAGGTTTGAGCCCACCCGGTGGTGGTGCGGCGCTTTTTTTTCTTTGGGGTGATAGCTCTGAAGAAATGGTCTGACGGTGGTGAGAGTAGAGCACGACTGTCTCTGTGGCGCATTTGGTTAGCGCGATCGGCTGTTAACCGAAAGGTTGGAGGTTCGAGCCCACCCGGTGTTGGTACGGCGCTTTTTTTTTCTTTGGTCTAGCTCTGAAGAAATGTTCTGACGGTGGTGAGAGTGGAGCAGGACTGTCCCCGTGGCGCAATTGGCTAGCGCGATCGGCTGTTAACCGAAAGGTTGGAGTTTCGAGCCCTCCCTGGAGTAGTGTGTTGCTTTTTTCTTTGCGGTAAAAGCTTTGAAGATATGTTCTGATGGTGGTGAGAGTGGAGCAGGACTGTCTTCGTGGCGCAATTGGCTAGCGCGATCGGCTGTTATCCGAAAGGTTGGAGGTTTGAGTCCACCCGGTGGTGGTGTGGCGCTTTTTTTTCTTTGGGCTGATAGCTTTGAAGATATGTTCTGATGGTGGTGATAGTGGAGCTGGACTGTCTTCGTGGCGCAATTGGCTAGCGCGATCGGCTGTTATCCGAAAGGTTGGAGGTTTGAGTCCACCCGGTGGTGGTGTGGCGCTTTTTTTTCTTTGGGCTGATAGCTTTGAAGATATGTTCCGATGGTGGTGAGAGTGGAGCTGGACTGTCTCCGTGGCGCAATTGGCTTGCGCGATTGGCTGTTAACCGAAAGGTTGGAGTTTCGAGCCCACCCGGTGGTGGTGCGGCGCTTTTTTTTCTTTGGGCTGATAGCTTTGAAGATATGTTCTGATGGTGGTTAGAGTAGAGCAGGACTGTCTCCGTTGCGCAATTGGCTAGCGCGATCGGCTGTTAACCGAAAGGTTGGAGTTTCGAGCCCTCCCGGGAGTGGTGTGTTGCTTCTCTTCTTTGCGCTGATAGCTTTGAAGATATGTTCTGATGGTGGTGAGAGTGGAGCACGACTGTCTCCGTGGCGCAGTTCGCTAGCGCGATCGGCTTTTAACTGAAAGGTTGGAGGTTCGAGCCCACCCGGTGGTGGTGCAGCGCTTTTTTTCTTTGTGCTGATAGCTTTGAAGATATGTTCTCATGGTGGTGAGAGCGGAGCAGGACTGTCTCCGTGGCGCAATTGGCTAGCGCGATTGGCTGTTAACCGAAAGGTTGGAGGTTCGAGCCCACCCGGTGGTGGTGCGGTGCTTTTTTTTCTTTGGGCTGATAGCTTTGAAGATATGTTCTTATGGAGGTGAGAGTGGAGCAGGACTGTCTCCGTGGCGCAATTGGCTAGCGCGATCGGCTGTTAACCGAAAAGTCGGAGGTTTGAGCCCACCCGGTGGTGGTGCGGCGCTTTTTTTCCTTTGCACTGATAGCTTTGAAGATATGTTCTGATGGTGGTGAGAGTGGAGCAAGACTGTCTCCGTGGCGCAATGGGCTAGCGCGATCGGCTGTTAACCGAAAGGTTGGAGTTTCGAGCGCTCCCGGGAGTGGTGTGTTGCTTTTTCCTTTGCGGTAATAGCTTTGAAGATATGTTCTGATGGTGGCGAGAGTGGAGCAGGACTGTCTTCGTGGCGCAATTGGCTAGCGCGATCGGCTGTTATCCGAAAGGTTGGAGGTTCGAGCCCACCCGGTGGTGGTGCGGTGCTTTTTATTTCTTTGGGCTGATAGCTTTGAAGATATGTTCTGATGGTGTTGAGAGTGGAGCAGGACTGTCTCCGTGGCGCAATGGGCTAGCGCGATCGGCTGTTAACCGAAAAGTTGGAGGTTCGAGCCCACCCGGTGGTTGTGCGGCGCTTTTTTTTCTGTGGGCTGATAGCTTTGAAGATATGTTCTGATGGTGGTGAGAGTGGAGCAGGACTGTCTCCGTGGCGCAATTGGCCAGCGTGATCGGCTGTTAACCGAGAAGTTGGAGGTTCGAGCCCACCGGGTGGTGGTGCGGCACTTTTTTTTCTTTGGGCTGATAGCTTTGAAGATATGTTATGATGGTGGTGAGAGTGGAGCAGGACTGTCTCCGTGGCGCAATAGGCTAGCGCGATCGGCTGTTAACCGAAAAGTTGGAGTTTCGAGCCCACCCGGTGGTGGTGCGGCGCTTTTTTTTCTTTGGGCTGATAGCTTTGAAGATATGTTCTGATGGTGGTTAGAGTAGAGCAGGACTGTCTCCGTTGTGCAATTGGCTAGCGCGATCGGCTGTTAACCAAAAGGTTGGAGTTTCGAGCCCTCCCGGGAGTGGTGTGTTGCTTCTTTTCTTTGCGCTGATAGCTTTGAAGATATGTTCTGATGGTGGTGAGAGTGGAGCACGACTGTCTCCGTGGCGCAGTTCGCTAGCGCGATCGGCTGTTAACCGAAAGGTTGGAGGTTCGAGCCCACCCGGTGGTGGTGCAGCGCTTTTTTTCTTTGTGCTGATAGCTTTGAAGATATGTTCTCATGGTGGTGAGAGCGGAGCAGGACTGTCTCCGAGGCGCAATTGGCTAGCGCGATTGGCTGTTAACCGAAAGGTTGGAGGTTCGAGCCCACCCGGTGGTGGTGCGGTGCTTTTTTTTCTTTGGGCTGATAGCTTTGAAGATATGTTCTTATGGTGGTGAGAGTGGAGCAGGACTGTCTCCGTGGCGCAATTGGCTAGCGCGATCGGCTGTTAACCGAAAAGTCGGAGGTTTGAGCCCACCCGGTGGTGGTGCGGCACTTTTTTTCTTTGCACTGATAGCTTTGAAGATATGTTCTGATGGTGGTGAGAGTGGAGCAAGACTGTCTCCGTGGCGCAATGGGCTAGCGCGATCGGCTGTTAACCGAAAGGTTGGAGTTTCGAGCGCTCCCGGGAGTGGTGTGTTGCTTTTTCCTTTGCGGTAATAGCTTTGAAGATATGTTCTGATGGTGGCGAGAGTGGAGCAGGACTGTCTTCGTGGCGCAATTGGCTAGCGCGATCGGCTGTTATCCGAAAGGTTGGAGGTTCGAGCCCACCCGGTGGTGGTGCGGTGCTTTTTATTTCTTTGGGCTGATAGCTTTGAAGATATGTTCTGATGGTGTTGAGAGTGGAGCAGGACTGTCTCCGTGGCGCAATGGGCTAGCGCGATCGGCTGTTAACCGAAAAGTTGGAGGTTGGAGCCCACCCGGTGGTTGTGCGGCGCTTTTTTTTCTGTGGGCTGATAGCTTTGAAGATATGTTCTGATGGTGGTGAGAGTGGAGCAGGACTGTCTTCGTGGCGCAATTGGCTAGCGCGATCGGCTGTTAACCGAGAAGTTGGAGGTTCGAGCCCACCGGGTGGTGGTGCGGCACTTTTTTTTCTTTGGGCTGATAGCTTTGAAGATATGTTATGATGGTGGTGAGAGTGGAGCAGGACTGTCTCCGTGACGCAATAGGCTAGCGCGATCGGCTGTTAACCGAAAGGTTGGAGTTTCGAGCCCACCCGGTGGTGGTGCGGCGCTTTTTTTTCTTTGGGCTGATAGCTTTGAAGATATGTTCTTATGGTAGTGAGAGTAGAGCATGACTGTCTCCGTGGCGCATTTGGCTAGCGCGATCGGCTGCTAACCGAAAGGTTGGAGTTTCGAGCCCTCCCGGGAGAGGTGTGTTGCTTCTTTTCTTTGCGCTGAAAGCTTCGAAGATATGTTCTGATGGTGGTGAGAGTGGAGCACGACTGTCTCCGTGGCGCAGTTCGCTAGCGCGATCGGCTGTTAACCGAAAGGTTGGAGGTTCGAGCCCACCCGGTGGTGGTGCGGCGCTTTTTTTTCTTTGCGCTGATAGCTTTGAAGATATGTTCTGATGGTGGTGAGAGTAGAGCAAGACTGTCTCCGTGGCGCAATGGGCTAGCGCGATTGGCTGTTAACCAAAAGGTTGGAGTTTCGAGCCCTCCCGGGAGTGGTGTGTTGCTTTTTTCTTTGCGCTGATAGCTTTGAAGATATGTTCTGATGGTGGTGAGAGTGGAGCAGGACTATCTCCGTGGCGCAATTGGCTAGCGCGATTTCGTTGTTAACCGAAAGGTTGGAGGTTGGAGCCCACCCGTTGGTGGCGCGGCGCTTTTTCTTCTTTGCGCTGCTAGCTTTGAAGATATGTTCTGATGGTGGTGAGAGTGGAGCAAGACTGTCTTCGTGGCGCAATGGGCTAGCGCGATTGGCTGTTAACCGAAAGGTTGGAGTTTCGAGCCCTCCCGGGAGTGGTGTGTTGCTTTTTTCTTTGCGGTAATAGCTTTGAAGATATGTTCTGATGGTGGTGAGAGTGGAGCAGGACTGTCTTCGTGGCGCAATTGGCTAGCGCGATCGGCTGTTATCCGAAAGGTTGGAGGTTTGAGCCCACCCGGTGGTGGTGCGGCGCTTTTTTTTTCTTTGGGGTGATAGCTCTGAAGAAATGGTCTGACGGTGGTGAGAGTAGAGCACGACTGTCTCTGTGGCGCAATCGGTTAGCGCGATCGGCTGTTAACCGAAAGGTTGGAGGTTCGAGCCCACCCCGTGGTGGTACGGTGCTTTTTTTCTTTGGTCTAGCTTTGAAGAAGTGTTCTGACGGTGTTGAGAGTGGAGCAGGACTGTCCCCGTGGCGCAATTGGCTAGCGCGATCGGCTGTTAACCGAAAGGTTGGAGTTTCGAGCCCTCCCGGGAGTGGTGTGTTGCTTCTTTTCTTTCCGCTGATAGCTTTGAAGATATGTTCTGATGGTGGTGAGTGTGGAGCATGATTGTCTCCGTGGCGCAATTGGCTAGCGCGATCGGCTGTTAACCGAAAGGTTGGAGGTTCGAGCCCATCCGGTGGTGGCGCGGCGCTTTTTTTTCTTTGTGCTGATAGCTTTGAAGATATGTTCTCATGGTGGTGAGAGTGGAGCAGGATTGTCTCCGTGGCGCAATTGGCTAGCGCGATTGGCTGTTAACCGAAAGTCTGGAGGTTCGAGCCCACCCGGTGGTGGTGCGGTGCTTTTTTTTCTTTCGGCTGATAGCTTTGAAGATATGTTCCTATGGTGGTGAGAGTGGAGCAGGAATGTCTCCGTGGCGCAATTGGCTAGCGCGATCGGCTGTTAACCGAAAAGTCGGAAGTTTGAGCCCACCCGGTGGTGGTGTGGCGCTTTTTTTTCTTTGGGCTGATAGCTTTGAAGATATGTTCTGATTGGTGGTGAGAGTGGAGCTGGACTGTCTCCGTGGCGCAATTGGCTTGGGCGATCGGCTGTTAACCGAAAGGTTGAGGGTTCAGCCCACCCGGTGGTGGTGCGGCGCTTTTTTTTCTTCGCGCTGATAGCTTTGAAGTAATGTTCTGATGGTGGTGAGAGTAGAGCAAGACTGTCTCCGTGGCGCAATGGGCTAGCGCGATTGGCTGTTAACCGAAAGGTTGGAGTTTCGAGCCCTCCCGGGAGTGGTGTGTTGCTTTTTTCTTTGCGCTGATAGCTTTGAAGATATGTTCTGATGGTGGTGAGAGTGGAGCAGGACTATCTCCGTGGCGCAATTGGCTAGCGCGATTTCGTTGTTAACCGAAAGGTTGGAGGTTGGAGCCCACCCGGTGGTGGTGCGGCGCTTTTTCTTCTTTGCGCTGCTAGCTTTGAAGATATGTTCTGATGGTGGTGAGAGTGGAGCAAGACTGTCTCCGTGGCGCAATGGGCTAGCGCGATTGGCTGTTAACCGAAAGGTTGGAGTTTCGAGCCCCTCCGGGAGTGGTGTGTTGCTTTTTTCTTGGCGGTAATAGCTTTGAAGATATGTTCTGATGGTGGTCAGGATGGAGCAGGACTGCCTTCGTGGCGCAATTGGCTAGCGCGATCGGCTGTTATCCGAAAGGTTGGAGGTTCGAGCCCACCCGGTGGTGGTGCGGCGCTTTTTTTTCTTTGGGGTGATAGCTCTGAAGAAATGGTCTGACGGTGGTGAGAGTAGAGCACGACTGTCTCTGTGGCGCAATTGGTTAGCGCGATCGGCTGTTAACCGAAAGGTTGGAGGTTCGAGCCCACCCGGTGTTGGTACGGCGCTTTTTTTTTCTTTGGTCTAGCTCTGAAGAAATGTTCTGACGGTGGTGAGAGTGGAGCAGGACTGTCCCCGTGGCGCAATTGGCTAGCGCGATCGGCTGTTAACCGAAAGGTTGGAGTTTCGAGCCCTCCCTGGAGTAGTGTGTTGCTGTTTTCTTTGCGGTAAAAGCTTTGAAGATATGTTCTGATGGTGGTGAGAGTGGAGCAGGACTGTCTTCGTGGCGCAATTGGCTAGCGCGATCGGCTGTTATCCGAAAGGTTGGAGGTTTGAGTCCACCCGGTGGTGGTGTGGCGCTTTTTTTTCTTTGGGCTGATAGCTTTGAAGATATGTTCTGATGGTGGTGAGAGTGGAGCTGGACTGTCTTCGTGGCGCAATTGGCTAGCGCGATCGGCTGTTATCCGAAAGGTTGGAGGTTTGAGTCCACCCGGTGGTGGTGTGGCGCTTTTTTTTCTTTGGGCTGATAGCTTCGAAGATATGTTCCGATGGTGGTGAGAGTGGAGCTGGACTGTCTCCGTGGCGCAATTGGCTTGCGCGATTGGCTGTTAACCGAAAGGTTGGAGTTTCGAGCCCACGCGGTGGTGGTGCGGCGCTTTTTTTTCTTTGGGCTGATAGCTTTGAAGATATGTTCTGATGGTGGTTAGAGTAGAGCGGGACTGTCTCCGTTGCGCAATTGGCTAGCGCGATCGGCTGTTAACCGAAAGGTTGGAGTTTCGAGCCCTCCCGGGAGTGGTGTGTTGCTTCTCTTCTTTGCGCTGATAGCTTTGAAGATATGTTCTGATGGTGGTGAGAGTGGAGCACGACTGTCTCCGTGGCGCAGTTCGCTAGCGCGATCGGCTGTTAACTGAAAGGTTGGAGGTTCGAGCCCACCCGGTGGTGGTGCAGCGCTTTTTTTCTTTGTGCTGATAGCTTTGAAGATATGTTCTCATGGTGGTGAGAGCGGAGCAGGACTGTCTCCGTGGCGCAATTGGCTAGCGCGATTGGCTGTTAACCGAAAGGTTGGAGGTTCGAGCCCACCCGGTGGTGGTGCGGTGCTTTTTTTTCTTTGGGCTGATAGCTTTGAAGATATGTTCTTATGGTGGTGAGAGTGGAGCAGGACTGTCTCCGTGGCGCAATTGGCTAGCGCGATCGGCTGTTAACCGAAAAGTCGGAGGTTTGAGCCCACCCGGTGGTGGTGCGGCGCTTTTTTTTCTTTGCACTGATAGCTTTGAAGATATGTTCTGATGGTGGTGAGAGTGGAGCAAGACTGTCTCCGTGGCGCAATGGGCTAGCGCGATCCGCTGTTAACCGAAAGGTTGGAGTTTCGAGCGCTCCCGGGAGTGGTGTGTTGCTTTTTCCTTTGCGGTAATAGCTTTGAAGATATGTTCTGATGGTGGCGAGAGTGGAGCAGGACTGTCTTCGTGGCGCAATTGGCTAGCGCGATCGGCTGTTATCCGAAAGGTTGGAGGTTCGAGCCCACCCGGTGGTGGTGCGGTGCTTTTTATTTCTTTGGGCTGATAGCTTTGAAGATATGTTCTGATGGTGTTGAGAGTGGAGCAGGACTGTCCGTGGCGCAATGGGCTAGCGCGATCGGCTGTTAACCGAAAAGTTGGAGGTTCGAGCCCACCCGGTGGTTGTGCGGCGCTTTTTTTTCTGTGGGCTGATAGCTTTGAAGATATGTTCTGATGGTGGTGAGAGTGGAGCAGGACTGTCTCCGTGGCGCAATTGGCCAGCGTGATCGGCTGTTAACCGAGAAGTTGGAGGTTCGAGCCCACCGGGTGGTGGTGCGGCACTTTTTTTCTTTGGGCTGATAGCTTTGAAGATATGTTATGATGGTGGTGAGAGTGGAGCAGGACTGTCTCCGTGGCGCAATAGGCTAGCGCGATCGGCTGTTAACCGAAAGGTTGGAGTTTCGAGCCCACCCGGTGGTGGTGCGGCGCTTTTTTTTCTTTGGGCTGATAGCTTTGAAGATATGTTCTGATGGTGGTTAGAGTAGAGCAGGACTGTCTCCGTTGCGCAATTGGCTAGCGCGATCGGCTGTTAACCGAAAGGTTGGAGTTTCGAGCCCTCCCGGGAGTGGTGTGTTGCTACTTTTCTTTGCGCTGATAGCTTTGAAGATATGTTCTGATGGTGGTGAGAGTGGAGCACGACTGTCTCCGTGGCGCAGTTCGCTAGCGCGATCGGCTGTTAACCGAAAGGTTGGAGGTTCGAGCCCACCCGGTGGTGGTGCAGCGCTTTTTTTCTTTGTGCTGATAGCTTTGAAGATATGTTCTCATGGTGGTGAGAGCGGAGCAGGACTGTCTCCGAGGCGCAATTGGCTAGCGCGATTGGCTGTTAACCGAAGGGTTGGAGGTTCGAGCCCACCCGGTGGTGGTGCGGTGCTTTTTTTTCTTTGGGCTGATAGCTTTGAAGATATGTTCTTATGGTGGTGAGAGTGGAGCAGGACTGTCTCCGTGGCGCAATTGGCTAGCGCGATCGGCTGTTAACCGAAAAGTCGGAGGTTTGAGCCCACCCGGTGGTGGTGCGGCGCTTTTTTTTCTTTGCACTGATAGCTTTGAAGATATGTTCTGATGGTGGTGAGAGTGGAGCAAGACTGTCTCCGTGGCGCAATGGGCTAGCGCGATCCGCTGTTAACCGAAAGGTTGGAGTTTCGAGCGCTCCCGGGAGTGGTGTGTTGCTTTTTCCTTTGCGGTAATAGCTTTGAAGATATGTTCTGATGGTGGCGAGAGTGGAGCAGGACTGTCTTCGTGGCGCAATTGGCTAGCGCGATCGGCTGTTATCCGAAAGGTTGGAGGTTCGAGCCCACCCGGTGGTGGTGCGGTGCTTTTTATTTCTTTGGGCTGATAGCTTTGAAGATATGTTCTGATGGTGTTGAGAGTGGAGCAGGACTGTCTCCGTGGCGCAATGGGCTAGCGCGATCGGCTGTTAACCGAAAAGTTGGAGGTTCGAGCCCACCCGGTGGTTGTGCGGCGCTTTTTTTTCTGTGGGCTGATAGCTTTGAAGATATGTTCTGATGGTGGTGAGAGTGGAGCAGGACTGTCTCCGTGGCGCAATTGGCCAGCGTGATCGGCTGTTAACCGAGAAGTTGGAGGTTCGAGCCCACCGGGTGGTGGTGCGGCACTTTTTTTTCTTTGGGCTGATAGCTTTGAAGATATGTTATGATGGTGGTGAGAGTGGAGCAGGACTGTCTCCGTGGCGCAATAGGCTAGCGCGATCGGCTGTTAACCGAAAGGTTGGAGTTTCGAGCCCACCCGGTGGTGGTGCGGCGCTTTTTTTTCTTTGGGCTGATAGCTTTGAAGATATGTTCTGATGGTGGTTAGAGTAGAGCAGGACTGTCTCCGTTGCGCAATTGGCTAGCGCGATCGGCTGTTAACCGAAAGGTTGGAGTTTCGAGCCCTCCCGAGAGTGGTGTGTTGCTTCTTTTCTTTGCGCTGATAGCTTTGAAGATATGTTCTGATGGTGGTGAGAGTGGAGCACGACTGTCTCCGTGGCGCAGTTCGCTAGCGCGATCGGCTGTTAACCGAAAGGTTGGAGGTTCGAGCCCACCCGGTGGTGGTGCGGTGCTTTTTTTTCTTTGGGCTGATAGCTTTGAAGATATGTTCTTATGGTGGTGAGAGTGGAGCAGGACTGTCTCCGTGGCGCAATTGGCTAGCGCGATTTCGTTGTTAACCGAAAGGTTGGAGGTTGGAGCCCACCCGGTGGTGGTGCGGCGCTTTTTCTTCTTTGCGCTGCTAGCTTTGAAGATATGTTCTGACGGTGTTGAGAGTGGAGCAGGACTGTCCCCGTGGCGCAATTGGCTAGCGCGATCGGCTATTAACCGAAAAGTTGGAGGTTCCAGCCGTCCCGGGTGGGCTGTGTTGCTTTTTTTATTGCGCTGATAGCTTTGAAGATATGTTCTGATGGTGGTGAGAGTGGAGCAGGACTGTCTCCGTGGCGCAATGGGCTAGCGCGATCGGCTGATAACCGAAAGGTTGGAGTTTCGAGCCCTCCCTGGAGTAGTGTGTTGCTTTTTTCTTTGCGGTAAAAGCTTTGAAGATATGTTCTGATGGTGGTGAGAGTGGAGCAGGACTGTCTTCGTGGCGCAATTGGCTAGCGCGATCGGCTGTTAACCGAAAGGTTGGAGGTTCGAGCCCATCCGGTGGTGGCGCGGCGCTTTTTTTTCTTTGTGCTGATAGCTTTGAAGATATGTTCTCATGGTGGTGAGAGTGGAGCAGGATTGTCTCCGTGGCGCAATTGGCTAGCGCGATTGGCTGTTAACCGAAAGGCTGGAGGTTCGAGCCCACCCGGTGGTGGTGCGGTGCTTTTTTTTCTTTCGGCTGATAGCTTTGAAGATATGTTCCTATGGTGGTGAGAGTGGAGCAGGAATGTCTCCGTGGCGCAATTGGCTAGCGCGATCGGCTGTTAACCGAAAAGTCGGAAGTTTGAGCCCACCCGGTGGTGGTGTGGCGCTTTTTTTTCTTTGGGCTGATAGCTTTGAAGATATGTTCTGATTGGTGGTGAGAGTGGAGCTGGACTGTCTCCGTGGCGCAATTGGCTTGGGCGATCGGCTGTTAACCGAAAGGTTGAGGGTTCAGCCCACCCAGTGGTGGTGCGGCGCTTTTTTTTTCTTCGCGCTGATAGCTTTGAAGTAATGTTCTGATGGTGGTGAGAGTAGAGCTAGACTGTTTCCGTGGCGCAATGGGCTAGCGCGATTGGCTGTTAACCGAAAGGTTGGAGTTTCGAGCCCTCCCGGGAGTGGTGTGTTGCTTTTTTCTTTGCGCTGATAGCTTTGAAGATATGTTCTGATGGTGGTGAGAGTGGAGCAGGACTATCTCCGTGGCGCAATTGGCTAGCGCGATTTCGTTGTTAACCGAAAGGTTGGAGGTTGGAGCCCACCCGGTGGTGGTGCGGCGCTTTTTCTTCTTTGCGCTGCTAGCTTTGAAGATATGTTCTGATGGTGGTGAGAGTGGAGCAAGACTGTCTCCGTGGCGCAATGGGCTAGCGCGATTGGCTGTTAACCGAAAGGTTGGAGTTTCGAGCCCCTCCGGGAGTGGTGTGTTGCTTTTTTCTTGGCGGTAATAGCTTTGAAGATATGTTCTGATGGTGGTGAGGGTGGAGCAGGACTGCCTTCGTGGCGCAATTGGCTAGCGCGATCGGCTGTTATCCGAAAGATTGGAGGTTCGAGCCCACCCGGTGGTGGTGCGGCGCTTTTTTTTCTTTGGGGTGATAGCTCTGAAGAAATGGTCTGACGGTGGTGAGAGTAGAGCACGACTGTCTCTGTGGCGCAATTGGTTAGCGCGATCGGCTGTTAACCGAAAGGTTGGAGGTTCGAGCCCACCCGGTGTTGGTACGGCGCTTTTTTTTTCTTTGGTCTAGCTCTGAAGAAATGTTCTGATGGTGGTGAGAGTGGAGCACGACTGTCTCCGTGGCGCAGTTCGCTAGCGCGATCGGCTGTTAACTGAAAGGTTGGAGGTTCGAGCCCACCCGGTGGTGGTGCAGCGCTTTTTTTCTTTGTGCTGATAGCTTTGAAGATATGTTCTCATGGTGGTGAGAGCGGAGCAGGACTGTCTCCGTGGCGCAATTGGCTAGCGCGATTGGCTGTTAACCGAAAGGTTGGAGGTTCGAGCCCACCCGGTGGTGGTGCGGTGCTTTTTTTTCTTTGGGCTGATAGCTTTGAAGATATGTTCTTATGGTGGTGAGAGTGGAGCAGGACTGTCTCCGTGGCGCAATTGGCTAGCGCGATCGGCTGTTAACCGAAAAGTCGGAGGTTTGAGCCCACCCGGTGGTGGTGCGGCGCTTTTTTTTCTTTGCACTGATAGCTTTGAAGATATGTTCTGATGGTGGTGAGAGTGGAGCAAGACTGTCTCCGTGGCGCAATGGGCTAGCGCGATCCGCTGTTAACCGAAAGGTTGGAGTTTCGAGCGCTCCCGGGAGTGGTGTGTTGCTTTTTCCTTTGCGGTAATAGCTTTGAAGATATGTTCTGATGGTGGCGAGAGTGGAGCAGGACTGTCTTCGTGGCGCAATTGGCTAGCGCGATCGGCTGTTATCCGAAAGGTTGGAGGTTCGAGCCCACCCGGTGGTGGTGCGGTGCTTTTTATTTCTTTGGGCTGATAGCTTTGAAGATATGTTCTGATGGTGTTGAGAGTGGAGCAGGACTGTCTCCGTGGCGCAATGGGCTAGCGCGATCGGCTGTTAACCGAAAAGTTGGAGGTTCGAGCCCACCCGGTGGTTGTGCGGCGCTTTTTTTTCTGTGGGCTGATAGCTTTGAAGATATGTTCTGATGGTGGTGAGAGTGGAGCAGGACTGCCTCCGTGGCGCAATTGGCCAGCGTGATCGGCTGTTAACCGAGAAGTTGGAGGTTCGAGCCCACCGGGTGGTGGTGCGGCACTTTTTTTTCTTTGGGCTGATAGCTTTGAAGATATGTTATGATGGTGGTGAGAGTGGAGCAGGACTGTCTCCGTGGCGCAATAGGCTTGCGCGATCGGCTGTTAACCGAAAGGTTGGAGTTTCGAGCCCACCCGGTGGTGGTGCGGCGCTTTTTTTTCTTTGGGCTGATAGCTTTGAAGATATGTTCTGATGGTGGTTAGAGTAGAGCAGGACTGTCTCCGTTGCGCAATTGGCTAGCGCGATCGGCTGTTAACCGAAAGGTTGGAGTTTCGAGCCCTCCCGGGAGTGGTGTGTTGCTTCTTTTCTTTGCGCTGATAGCTTTGAAGATATGTTCTGATGGTGGTGAGAGTGGAGCACGACTGTCTCCGTGGCGCAGTTCGCTAGCGCGATCGGCTGTTAACCGAAAGGTTGGAGGTTCGAGCCCACCCGGTGGTGGTGCAGCGCTTTTTTTCTTTGTGCTGATAGCTTTGAAGATATGTTCTCATGGTGGTGAGAGCGGAGCAGGACTGTCTCCGAGGCGCAATTGGCTAGCGCGATTGGCTGTTAACCGAAGGGTTGGAGGTTCGAGCCCACCCGGTGGTGGTGCGGTGCTTTTTTTTCTTTGGGCTGATAGCTTTGAAGATATGTTCTTATGGTGGTGAGAGTGGAGCAGGACTGTCTCCGTGGCGCAATTGGCTAGCGCGATTTCGTTGTTAACCGAAAGGTTGGAGGTTGGAGCCCACCCGGTGGTGGTGCGGCGCTTTTTCTTCTTTGCGCTGCTAGCTTTGAAGATATGTTCTGACGGTGTTGAGAGTGGAGCAGGACTGTCCCCGTGGCGCAATTGGCTAGCGCGATCGGCTATTAACCGAAAAGTTGGAGGTTCCAGCCGTCCCGGGTGGGCTGTGTTGCTTTTTTTATTGCGCTGATAGCTTTGAAGATATGTTCTGATGGTGGTGAGAGTGGAGCAGGACTGTCTCCGTGGCGCAATGGGCTAGCGCGATCGGCTGATAACCGAAAGGTTGGAGTTTCGAGCCCTCCCTGGAGTAGTGTGTTGCTTTTTTCTTTGCGGTAAAAGCTTTGAAGATATGTTCTGATGGTGGTGAGAGTGGAGCAGGACTGTCTTCGTGGCGCAATTGGCTAGCGCGATCGGCTGTTATCCGAAAGGTTGGAGTTTCGAGCCCACCCGGTGGTTGTGCGGCGCTTTTTTTTCTGTGGGCTGATAGCTTTGAAGATATGTTCTGATGGTGGTGAGAGTGGAGCAGGACTGTCTCCGTGGCGCAATTGGCCAGCGTGATCGGCTGTTAACCGAGAAGTTGGAGGTTCGAGCCCACCGGGTGGTGGTGCGGCACTTTTTTTTCTTTGGGCTGATAGCTTTGAAGATATGTTTTGATGGTGGTGAGAGTGGAGCAGGACTGTCTCCGTGACGCAATAGGCTAGCGCGATCGGCTGTTAACCGAAAGGTTGGAGTTTCGAGCCCACCCGGTGGTGGTGCGGCGCTGTTTTTTCTTTGGGCTGATAGCTTTGAAGATATGTTCTGATGGTAGTGAGAGTAGAGCATGACTGTCTCCGTGGTGCATTTGGCTAGCGCGATCGGCTGCTAACCGAAAGGTTGGAGTTTCGAGCCCTCCCGGGAGAGGTGTGTTGCTTCTTTTCTTTGCGCTGATAGCTTTGAAGATATGTTCTGATGGTGGTGAGAGTGGAGCACGACTGTCTCCGTGGCGCAGTTCGCTAGCGCGATCGGCTGTTAACCGAAAGGTTGGAGGTTCGAGCCCACCCGGTGGTGGTGCGGCGCTTTTTTTTCTTTGCGCTGATAGCTTTGAAGATATGTTCTGATGGTGGTGAGAGTAGAGCAAGACTGTCTCCGTGGCGCAATGGGCTAGCGCGATTGGCTGTTAACCAAAAGGTTGGAGTTTCGAGCCCTCCCGGGAGTGGTGTGTTGCTTTTTTCTTTGCGCTGATAGCTTTGAAGATATGTTCTGATGGTGGTGAGAGTGGAGCAGGACTATCTCCGTGGCGCAATTGTCTAGCGCGATTTCGTTGTTAACCGAAAGGTAGGAGGTTGGAGCCCACCCGGTGGTGGTGCGGCGCTTTTTCTTCTTTGCGCTGCTAGCTTTGAAGATATGTTCTGATGGTGGTGAGAGTGGAGCAAGACTGTCTCCGTGGCGCAATGGGCTAGCGCGATTGGCTGTTAACCGAAAGGTTGGAGTTTCGAGCCCTCCCGGGAGTGGTCTGTTGCTTTTTTCTTTGCGGTAATAGCTTTGAAGATATGTTCTGATGGTGGTGAGAGTGGAGCAAGACTGTCTCCGTGGCGCAATGGGCTAGCGCGATCGGCTGTTAACCGAAAGGTTGGAGTTTCGAGCCCTCCCGGGAGTGGTGTGTTGCTTCTCTTCTTTGCGCTGATAGCTTTGAAGATATGTTCTGATGGTGGTGAGAGTGGAGCACGACTGTCTCCGTGGCGCAGTTCGCTAGCGCGATCGGCTGTTAACTGAAAGGTTGGAGGTTCGAGCCCACCCGGTGGTGGTGCAGCGCTTTTTTTCTTTGTGCTGATAGCTTTGAAGATATGTTCTCATGGTGGTGAGAGCGGAGCAGGACTGTCTCCGTGGCGCAATTGGCTAGCGCGATTGGCTGTTAACCGAAAGGTTGGAGGTTCGAGCCCACCCGGTGGTGGTGCGGTGCTTTTTTTTCTTTGGGCTGATAGCTTTGAAGATATGTTCTTATGGTGGTGAGAGTGGAGCAGGACTGTCTCCGTGGCGCAATTGGCTAGCGCGATCGGCTGTTAACCGAAAAGTCGGAGGTTTGAGCCCACGCGGTGGTGGTGCGGCGCTTTTTTTTCTTTGCACTGATAGCTTTGAAGATATGTTCTGATGGTGGTGAGAGTGGAGCAAGACTGTCTCCGTGGCGCAATGGGCTAGCGCGATCCGCTGTTAACCGAAAGGTTGGAGTTTCGAGCGCTCCCGGGAGTGGTGTGTTGCTTTTTCCTTTGCGGTAATAGCTTTGAAGATATGTTCTGATGGTGGCGAGAGTGGAGCAGGACTGTCTTCGTGGCGCAATTGGCTAGCGCGATCGGCTGTTATCCGAAAGGTTGGAGGTTCGAGCCCACCCGGTGGTGGTGCGGTGCTTTTTATTTCTTTGGGCTGATAGCTTTGAAGATATGTTCTGATGGTGTTGAGAGTGGAGCAGGACTGTCTCCGTGGCGCAATGGGCTAGCGCGATCGGCTGTTAACCGAAAAGTTGGAGGTTCGAGCCCACCCGGTGGTTGTGCGGCGCTTTTTTTTCTGTGGGCTGATAGCTTTGAAGATATGTTCTGATGGTGGTGAGAGTGGAGCAGGACTGTCTCCGTGGCGCAATTGGCCAGCGTGATCGGCTGTTAACCGAGAAGTTGGAGGTTCGAGCCCACCGGGTGGTGGTGCGGCACTTTTTTTTCTTTGGGCTGATAGCTTTGAAGATATGTTATGATGGTGGTGAGAGTGGAGCAGGACTGTGTCCGTGGCGCAATAGGCTAGCGCGATCGGCTGTTAACCGAAAGGTTGGAGTTTCGAGCCCACCCGGTGGTGGTGCGGCGCTTTTTTTTCTTTGGGCTGATAGCTTTGAAGATATGTTCTGATGGTGGTTAGAGTAGAGCAGGACTGTCTCCGTTGCGCAATTGGCTAGCGCGATCGGCTGTTAACCGAAAGGTTGGAGTTTCGAGCCCTCCCGGGAGTGGTGTGTTGCTTCTTTTCTTTGCGCTGATAGCTTTGAAGATATGTTCTGATGGTGGTGAGAGTGGAGCACGACTGTCTCCGTGGCGCAGTTCGCTAGCGCGATCGGCTGTTAACCGAAAGGTTGGAGGTTCGAGCCCACCCGGTGGTGGTGCAGCGCTTTTTTTCTTTGTGCTGATAGCTTTGAAGATATGTTCTCATGGTGGTGAGAGCGGAGCAGGACTGTCTCCGAGGCGCAATTGGCTAGCGCGATTGGCTGTTAACCGAAGGGTTGGAGGTTCGAGCCCACCCGGTGGTGGTGCGGTGCTTTTTTTTCTTTGGGCTGATAGCTTTGAAGATATGTTCTTATGGTGGTGAGAGTGGAGCAGGACTGTCTCCGTGGCGCAATTGGCTAGCGCGATTTCGTTGTTAACCGAAAGGTTGGAGGTTGGAGCCCACCCGGTGGTGGTGCGGCGCTTTTTCTTCTTTGCGCTGCTAGCTTTGAAGATATGTTCTGACGGTGTTGAGAGTGGAGCAGGACTGTCCCCGTGGCGCAATTGGCTAGCGCGATCGGCTATTAACCGAAAAGTTGGAGGTTCCAGCCGTCCCGGGTGGGCTGTGTTGCTTTTTTTATTGCGCTGATAGCTTTCAAGATATGTTCTGATGGTGGTGAGAGTGGAGCAGGACTGTCTCCGTGGCGCAATGGGCTAGCGCGATCGGCTGATAACCGAAAGGTTGGAGTTTCGAGCCCTCCCTGGAGTAGTGTGTTGCTTTTTTCTTTGCGGTAAAAGCTTTGAAGATATGTTCTGATGGTGGTGAGAGTGGAGCAGGACTGTCTTCGTGGCGCAATTGGCTAGCGCGATCGGCTGTTATCCGAAAGGTTGGAGTTTCGAGCCCACCCGGTGGTTGTGCGGCGCTTTTTTTTCTGTGGGCTGATAGCTTTAAAGATATGTTCTGATGGTGGTGAGAGTGGAGCAGGACTGTCTCCGTGGCGCAATTGGCCAGCGTGATCGGCTGTTAACCGAGAAGTTGGAGGTTCGAGCCCACCGGGTGGTGGTGCGGCACTTTTTTTTCTTTGGGCTGATAGCTTTGAAGATATGTTATGATGGTGGTGAGAGTGGAGCAGGACTGTCTCCGTGACGCAATAGGCTAGCGCGATCGGCTGTTAACCGAAAGGTTGGAGTTTCGAGCCCACCCGGTGGTGGTGCGGCGCTGTTTTTTCTTTGGGCTGATAGCTTTGAAGATATGTTCTGATGGTAGTGAGAGTAGAGCACGACTGTCTCCGTGGCGCATTTGGCTAGCGCGATCGGCTGCTAACCGAAAGGTTGGAGTTTCGAGCCCTCCCGGGAGAGGTGTGTTGCTTCTTTTCTTTGCGCTGATAGCTTTGAAGATATGTTCTGATGGTGGTGAGAGTGGAGCACGACTGTCTCCGTGGCGCAGTTCGCTAGCGCGATCGGCTGTTAACCGAAAGGTTGGAGGTTCGAGCCCACCCGGTGGTGGTGCGGCGCTTTTTTTTTCTTTGCGCTGATAGCTTTGAAGATATGTTCTGATGGTGGTGAGAGTAGAGCAAGACTGTCTCCGTGGCGCAATGGGCTAGCGCGATTGGCTGTTAACCAAAAGGTTGGTGTTTCGAGCCCTCCCGGGAGTGGTGTGTTGCTTTTTTCTTTGCGCTGATAGCTTTGAAGATATGTTCTGATGGTGGTGAGAGTGGAGCAGGACTATCTCCGTGGCGCAATTGTCTAGCGCGATTTCGTTGTTAACCGAAAGGTAGGAGGTTGGAGCCCACCCGGTGGTGGTGCGGCGCTTTTTCTTCTTTGCGCTGCTAGCTTTGAAGATATGTTCTGATGGTGGTGAGAGTGGAGCAAGACTGTCTCCGTGGCGCAATGGGCTAGCGCGATTGGCTGTTAACCGAAAGGTTGGAGTTTCGAGCCCTCCCGGGAGTGGTCTGTTGCTTTTTTCTTTGCGGTAATAGCTTTGAAGATATGTTCTGATGGTGGTGAGAGTGGAGCAAGACTGTCTCCGTGGCGCAATGGGCTAGCGCGATCGGCTGTTAACCGAAAGGTTGGAGTTTCGAGCGCTCCCGGGAGTGGTGTGTTGCTTTTTCCTTTGCGGTAATAGCTTTGAAGATATGTTCTGATGGTGGCGAGAGTGGAGCAGGACTGTCTTCGTGGCGCAATTGGCTAGCGCGATCGGCTGTTATCCGAAAGGTTGGAGGTTCGAGCCCACCCGGTGGTGGTGCGGTGCTTTTTATTTCTTTGGGCTGATAGCTTTGAAGATATGTTCTGATGGTGTTGAGAGTGGAGCAGGACTGTCTCCGTGGCGCAATGGGCTAGCGCGATCGGCTGTTAACCGAGAAGTTGGAGGTTCGAGCCCACCGGGTGGTGGTGCGGCACTTTTTTTTCTTTGGGCTGATAGCTTTGAAGATATGTTATGATGGTGGTGAGAGTGGAGCAGGACTGTCTCCGTGGCGCAATAGGCTAGCGCGATCGGCTGTTAACCGAAAGGTTGGAGTTTCGAGCCCACCCGGTGGTGGTGCGGCGCTTTTTTTTCTTTGGGCTGATAGCTTTGAAGATATGTTCTGATGGTGGTTAGAGTAGAGCAGGACTGTCTCCGTTGCGCAATTGGCTAGCGCGATCGGCTGTTAACCGAAAGGTTGGAGTTTCGAGCCCTCCCGGGAGTGGTGTGTTGCTTCTTTTCTTTGCGCTGATAGCTTTGAAGATATGTTCTGATGGTGGTGAGAGTGGAGCACGACTGTCTCCGTGGCGCAGTTCGCTAGCGCGATCGGCTGTTAACCGAAAGGTTGGAGGTTCGAGCCCACCCGGTGGTGGTGCAGCGCTTTTTTTCTTTGTGCTGATAGCTTTGAAGATATGTTCTCATGGTGGTGAGAGCGGAGCAGGACTGTCTCCGCGGCGCAATTGGCTAGCGCGATTGGCTGTTAACCGAAAGGTTGGATGTTCGAGCCCACCCGGTGGTGGTGCGGTGCTTTTTTTTCTTTGGGCTGATAGCTTTGAAGATATGTTCTTATGGTGGTGAGAGTGGAGCAGGACTGTCTCCGTGGCGCAATTGGCTAGCGCGATCGGCTGTTAACCGAAAAGTCGGAGGTTTGAGCCCACCCGGTGGTGGTGCGGCGCTTTTTTTCTTTGCACTGATACCTTTGAAGATATGTTCTGATGGTGGTGAGAGTGGAGCAAGACTGTCTCCGTTGCGCAATGGGCTAGCGCGATCGGCTGTTAACCGAAAGGTTGGAGTTTCGAGCGCTCCCGGGAGTGGTGTGTTGCTTTTTCCTTTGCGGTAATAGCTTTGAAGATATGTTCTGATGGTGGCGAGAGTGGAGCAGGACTGTCTTCGTGGCGCAATTGGCTAGCGCGATCGGCTGTTATCCGAAAGGTTGGAGGTTCGAGCCCACCCGGTGGTGGTGCGGTGCTTTTTATTTCTTTGGGCTGATAGCTTTGAAGATATGTTCTGATGGTGTTGAGAGTGGAGCAGGACTGTCTCCGTGGCGCAATGGGCTAGCGCGATCGGCTGTTAACCGAAAAGTTGGAGGTTCGAGCCCACCCGGTGGTTGTGCGGCGCTTTTTTTTCTGTGGGCTGATAGCTTTGAAGATATGTTCTGATCGTGGTGAGAGTGGAGCAGGACTGTCTCCGTGGCGCAATTGGCCAGCGTGATCGGCTGTTAACCGAGAAGTTGGAGGTTCGAGCCCACCGGGTGGTGGTGCGGCACTTTTTTTTCTTTGGGCTGATAGCTTTGAAGATATGTTATGATGGTGGTTAGAGTGGAGCAGGACTGTCTCCGTGACGCAATAGGCTAGCGCGATCGGCTGTTAACCGAAAGGTTGGAGTTTCGAGCCCACCCGGTGGTGGTGCGGCGCTTTTTTTTCTTTGGGCTGATAGCTTTGAAGATATGTTCTGATGGTAGTGAGAGTAGAGCATGACTGTCTCCGTGGCGCATTTGGCTAGCGCGATCGGCTGCTAACCGAAAGGTTGGAGTTTCGAGCCCTCCCGGGAGAGGTGTGTTGCTTCTTTTCTTTGCGCTGATAGCTTTGAAGATATGTTCTGATGGTGGTGAGAGTGGAGCACGACTGTCTCCGTGGCGCAGTTCGCTTACGCGATCGGCTGTTAACCGAAAGGTTGGAGGTTCAAGCCCACCCGGTGGTGGTGCGGCGCTTTTTTTTCTTTGCGCTGATAGCTTTGAAGATATGTTCTGATGGTGGTGAGAGTAGAGCAAGACTGTCTCCGTGGCGCAATGGGCTAGCGCGATTGGCTGTTAACCAAAAGGTTGGAGTTTCGAGCCCTCCCGGGAGTGGTGTGTTGCTTTTTTCTTTGCGCTGATAGCTTTGAAGATATGTTCTGATGGTGGTGAGAGTGGAGCAGGACTATCTCCGTGGTGCAATTGGCTAGCGCGATTTCTTTGTTAACCGAAAGGTTGGAGGTTGGAGCCCACCCGGTGGTGGTGCGGCGCTTTTTCTTCTTTGCGCTGCTAGCTTTGAAGATATGTTCTGATGGCGGTGAGAGTGGAGCAAGACTGTCTCCGTGGCGCAATGGGCTAGCGCGATTGGCTGTTAACCGAAAGGTTGGAGTTTCGAGCCCTCCCGGGAGTGGTGTGTTGCTTTTTTCTTTGTGGTAATAGCTTTGAAGATATGTTCTGAAGGTGGTGAGAGTGGAGCAGGACTGTCTTCGTGGCGCAATTGGCTAGCGCGATCGGCTGTTATCCGAAAGGTTGGAGGTTTGAGCCCACCCGGTGATGGTGCGGCGCTTTTTTTTTCTTTGGGGTGATAGCTCTGAAGAAATGGTCTGACGGTGGTGAGAGTAGAGCACGACTGTCTCTGTGGCGCAATCGGTTAGCGCGATCGGCTGTTAACCGAAAGGTTGGAGGTTCGAGCCCACCCCGTGGTGGTACGGTGCTTTTTTTCTTTGGTCTAGCTTTGAAGAAATGTTCTGACGGTGTTGAGAGTGGAGCAGGACTGTCCCCGTGGCGCAATTGGCTAGCGCGATCGGCTATTAACCGAAAAGTTGGAGGTTCCAGCCGTCCCGGGTGGGCTGTGTTGCTTTTTTTATTGCGCTGATAGCTTTGAAGATATGTTCTGATGGTGGTGAGAGTGGAGCAGGACTGTCTCCGTGGCGCAATGGGCTAGCGCGATCGGCTGATAACCGAAAGGTTGGAGTTTCGAGCCCTCCCTGGAGTAGTGTGTTGCTTTTTTCTTTGCGGTAAAAGCTTTGAAGATATGTTCTGATGGTGGTGAGAGTGGAGCAGGACTGTCTTCGTGGCGCAATTGGCTAGCGCGATCGGCTGTTATCCGAAAGGTTGGAGTTTCGAGCCCACCCGGTGTTGGTGCGTCGCTTTTTTTTCTTTGGGCTGATAGCTTTGAAGATATGTTCTGATGGTGGTGAGAGTAGAGCACGATTGTCTCCGTGGCGCAATTGGCTAGCGCGATCGGCTGTTAACCGACAGGTTGGAAGTTCGAGCCCACCCGGTGTTGGTGCGGCGCTTTTTTTTCTTTGGGCTGATAGCTTTGAAGATATGTTCTAAGTGTGGTTATAGTGTAGCAGGACTGTCTCCGAGGCGCAATTGGCCAGCGCGATCAGCTGTTAACCGAAAGGTTGGAGTTTCGAGCCCTCCCGGGAGTGGTGTGTTGCTTTTTTCTTTGCGCTGATAGCTTTGAAGATATGTTCTTATGGTGGTGAGAGTGGAGAAGGGCTGTCTCCGTGGCGCAATTGGCTAACGCGATCGGCTGTTAACCGAAAAGTCGGAGGTTTGAGCCCACCCGGTGGTGGTGTGGCGCTTTTTTTCTTTGTGCTGATAGCTTTGAAGATATGTTCTGATGGTGGTGAGAGTGGAGCAGGACTGTCTCCGTGGCGCAATTGGCCAGCGCGATCGGCTGTTAACCGAAAGGTTGGAGTTTCGAGCCCTCCCGGGAGTGGTCTGTTGCTTTCTTCTTTGCGCTGATAGCTTTGAAGATATGTTCTGATGGTGGTGAGAGTGGAGTAGGACTATCTCCGTGGCGCAATTGGCTAGCGCGATTTCGTTGTTAACCGAAAGGGGTGAAGTTTAAGCCCACCCGGTGTTGGTGCGTCGCTTTTTATTCTTTTCGCTGATAGCTTTGAAGATATGTTCTGATGGTGGTGAGAGTGGAGCAAGACTGTCTCCGTGGCGCAATGGGCTAGCGCGATCGGCTGTTAACCGAAAGGTTGGAGTTTCGAGCCCTCCCAGGAGTGGTGTGTTGCTTTTTTTTTGCAGTAATAGCTTTGAAGATATGTTCTGATGGTGGCGAGAGTGGAGCAGGACTGTCTTCGTGGCGCAATTGGCTATCGCGATCGGCTGTTATCCGAAAGGTTGGAGGTTTGAGCCCACCCGGTGGTGGTGCGGCGCTTTTTTTTCTTTGGGGTGATAGCTCTGAAGAAATAGTCTGACGGTGGTGAGAGTGGAGCAGGACTGTCTCCGTGGCGCAATGGGCTAGCGCGATCGGCTGTTAACCGAAAGGTTGGAGTTTCGAGCCCTCCCGGGAGTAGTGTGTTGCTTTCTTCTTTGCGGTAATAGCTTTGAAGATATGTTCTGATGGTGGTGAGAGTGGAGCAGGACTGTCTTCGTGGCGCAATTGGCTAGCGCGATCGGCTGTTATCCGAAAGGTTGGAGTTTCGAGCCCTCCCGGGAGTGGTGTGTTGCTTTTTTCTTGGCGGTAATAGCTTTGAAGATATGTTCTGATGGTGGTGAGGGTGGAGCAGGACTGTCTTCGTGGCGCAATTGGCCAGCGCGATCGGCTGTTAACCGAAAGGTTGGAGTTTCGAGCCCTCCCGGGAGTGGTGTGTTGCTTTTTTCTTTGGGGTGATAGCTCTGAAGAAATGGTCTGACAGTGGTGAGAGTAGAGCACGACTGTCTCTGTGGCGCAATTGGTTAGCGCGATTGGCTGTTAACCGAAAGGCTGGAGGTTCGAGCCCACCTGGTGGTGGTGCGGTGCTTTTTTTTCTTTCGGCTGATAGCTTTGAAGATATGTTCCTATGGTGGTGAGAGTGGAGCAGGAATGTCTCCGTGGCGCAATTGGCTAGCGCGATCGGCTGTTAACCGAAAAGTCGGAAGTTTGAGCCCACCCGGTGGTGGTGTGGCGCTTTTTTTTCTTTGGGCTGATAGCTTTGAAGATATGTTCTGATTGGTGGTGAGAGTGGAGCTGGACTGTCTCCGTGGCGCAATTGGCTTGCGCGATCGGCTGTTAACCGAAAGGTTGAGGGTTCAGCCCACCCGGTGGTGGTGCGGCGCTTTTTTTTCTTCGCGCTGATAGCTTTGAAGTAATGTTCTGATGGTGGTGAGAGTAGAGCAAGACTGTCTCCGTGGCGCAATGGGCTAGCGCGATTGGCTGTTAACCGAAAGGTTGGAGTTTCGAGCCCTCCCGGGAGTGGTGTATTGCTTTTTTCTTTGCGCTGATAGCTTTGAAGATATGTTCTGATGGTGGTGAGAGTGGAGCAGGACTATCTCCGTGGCGCAATTGGCTAGCGCGATTTCGTTGTTAACCGAAAGGTTGGAGGTTGGAGCCCACCCGGTGGTGGTGCGGCGCTTTTTCTTCTTTGCGCTGCTAGCTTTGAAGATATGTTCTGATGGTGGTGAGAGTGGAGCAAGACTGTCTCCGTGGCGCAATGGGCTAGTGCGATTGGCTGTTAACCGAAAGGTTGGAGTTTCGAGCCCTCCCGGGAGTGGTGTGTTGCTTTTTTCTTGGCGGTAATAGCTTTGAAGATATGTTCTGATGGTGGTGAGGGTGGAGCAGGACTGTCTTCGTGGCGCAATTGGCTAGCACGATCGGCTGTTATCCGAAAAGTTGGAGGTTTGAGCCCACCCGGTGGTGGTGCGGCGCTTTTTTTTCTTTGGGGTGATAGCTCTGAGGAAATGGTCTGACGGTGGTGAGAGTAGAGCACGACCATCTCTGTGGCGCAATTGGTTAGCGCGATCGGCTGTTAACCGAAAGGTTGGAGGTTCGAGCCCACCCGGTGTTGGTACGGCGCTTTTTTTTCTTTGGTCTAGCTCTGAAGAAATGTTCTGACGGTGGTGAGAGTGGAGCAGGACTGTCCCCGTGGCGCAATTGGCTAGCGCGATCGGCTGTTAACCGAAAGGTTGGAGTTTCGAGCCCTCCTTGGAGTAGTGTGTTGCTTTTTTCTTTGCGGTAAAAGCTTTGAAGATATGTTCTGATGGTGGTGAGAGTGGAGCAGGACTGTCTTCGTGGCGCAATTGGCTAGCGCGATCGGGTGTTATCCGAAAGGTTGGAGGTTTGAGTCCACCCGGTGGTGGTGTGGCGCTTTTTTTTCTTTGGGCTGATAGCTTTGAAGATATGTTCTGATGGTGGTGAGAGTGGAGCTGGACTGTCTTCGTGGCGCAATTGGCTAGCGCGATCGGCTGTTATCCGAAAGGTTGGAGGTTTGAGTCCACCCGGTGGTGGTGTGGCGCTTTTTTTTCTTTGGGCTGATAGCTTTGAAGATATGTTCCGATGGTGGTGAGAGTGGAGCTGGACTGTCTCCGTGGCGCAATTGGCTTGCGCGATTGGCTGTTAACCGAAAGGTTGGAGTTTCGAGCCCACCCGGTGGTGGTGCGGCGCTTTTTTTTTCTTTGGGCTGATAGCTTTGAAGATATGTTCTGATGGTGGTTAGAGTAGAGCAGGACTGTCTCCGTTGCGCAATTGGCTAGCGCGATCGGCTGTTAACCGAAAGGTTGGAGTTTCGAGCCCTCTCGGGAGTGGTGTGTTGCTTCTCTTCTTTGCGCTGATAGCTTTGAAGATATGTTCTGATGGTGGTGAGAGTGGAGCACGACTGTCTCCGTGGCGCAGTTCGCTAGCGCGATCGGCTGTTAACCGAAAGGTTGGAGGTTCGAGCCCACCCGGTGGTGGTGCAGCGCTTTTTTTCTTTGTGCTGATAGCTTTGAAGATATGTTCTCATGGTGGTGAGAGCGGAGCAGGACTGTCTCCGAGGCGCAATTGGCTAGCGCGATTGGCTGTTAACCGAAAGGTTGGAGGTTCGAGCCCACCCGGTGGTGGTGCAGTGCTTTTTTTTCTTTGGGCTGATAGCTTTGAAGATATGTTCTTATGGTGGTGAGAGTGGAGCAGGACTGTCCCCGTGGCGCAATTGGCTAGCGCGATCGGCTGTTAACCGAAAAGTCGGAGGTTTGAGCCCACCCGGTGGTGGTGCGGCGCTTTTTTTGCACTGATAGCTTTGAAGATATGTTCTGATGGTGGTGAGAGTGGAGCAAGACTGTCTCCGTGGCGCAATGGGCTAGCGCGATCGGCTGTTAACCGAAAGGTTGGAGTTTCGAGCGCTCTGGGAGTGGTGTGTTGCTTTTTCCTTTGCGGTAATAGCTTTGAAGATATGTTCTGATGGTGGCGAGAGTGGAGCAGGACTGTCTTCGTGGCGCAATTGGCTAGCGCGATCGGCTGTTATCCGAAAGGTTGGAGGTTCGAGCCCACCCGGTGGTGGTGCGGTGCTTTTTATTTCTTTGGGCTGATAGCTTTGAAGATATGTTCTGATGGTGTTGAGAGTGAAGCAGGACTGTCTCCGTGGCGCAATTGGCCAGCGTGATCGGCTGTTAACCGAGAAGTTGGAGGTTCGAGCCCACCGGGTGGTGGTGCGGCACTTTTTTTTCTTTGGGCTGATAGCTTTGAAGATATGTTATGATGGTGGTGAGAGTGGAGCAGGACTGTCTCCGTGACGCAATAGGCTAGCGCGATCGGCTGTTAACCGAAAGGTTGGAGTTTTGAGCCCACCCGGTGGTGGTGCGGCGCTTTTTTTTCTTTGGGCTGATAGCTTTGAAGATATGTTCTGATGGTAGTGAGAGTAGAGCATGACTGTCTCCGTGGCGCATTTGGCTAGCGCGATCGGCTGCTAACCGAAAGGTTGGAGTTTCGAGCCCTCCCGGGAGAGGTGTGTTGCTTCTTTTCTTTGCGCTGATAGCTTTGAAGATATGTTCTGATGGTGGTGAGAGTGGAGCACGACTGTCTCCGTGGCGCAGTTCGCTAGCGCGATCGGCTGTTAACCGAAAGGTTGGAGGTTCGAGCCCACCCGGTGGTGGTGCGGCGCTTTTTTTTCTTTGCGCTGATAGCTTTGAAGATATGTTATGATGGTGGTGAGAGTAGAGCAAGACTGTCTCCGTGGCGCAATGGGCTAGCGCGATTGGCTGTTAACCAAAAGGTTGGAGTTTCGAGCCCTCCCGGGAGTGGTGTGTTGCTTTTTTCTTTGCGCTGATAGCTTTGAAGATATGTTCTGATGGTGGTGAGAGTGGAGCAGGACTATCTCCGTGGCGCAATTGTCTAGCGCGATTTCGTTGTTAACCGAAGGGTAGGAGGTTGGAGCCCACCCGGTGGTGGTGCGGCGCTTTTTCTTCTTTGCGCTGCTAGCTTTGAAGATATGTTCTGATGGTGGTGAGAGTGGAGCAAGACTGTCTCCGTGGCGCAATGGGCTAGCGCGATTGGCTGTTAACCGAAAGGTTGGAGTTTCGAGCCCTCCCGGGAGTGGTCTGTTGCTTTTTTCTTTGCGGTAATAGCTTTGAAGATATGTTCTGATGGTGGTGAGAGTGGAGCAAGACTGTCTCCGTGGCGCAATGGGCTAGCGCGATCGGCTGTTAACCGAAAGGTTGGAATTTCGAGCGCTCCCGGGAGTGGTGTGTTGCTTTTTCCTTTGCGGTAATAGCTTTGAAGATATGTTCTGATGGTGGCGAGAGTGGAGCAGGACTGTCTTCGTGGCGCAATTGGCTAGCGCGATCGGCTGTTATCCGAAAGGTTGGAGGTTCGAGCCCACCCGGTGGTGGTGCGGTGCTTTTTATTTCTTTGGGCTGATAGCTTTGAAGATATGTTCTGATGGTGTTGAGAGTGGAGCAGGACTGTCTCCGTGGCGCAATGGGCTAGCGCGATCGGCTGTTAACCGAGAAGTTGGAGGTTCGAGCCCACCGGGTGGTGGTGCGGCACTTTTTTTTCTTTGGGCTGATAGCTTTGAAGATATGTTATGATGGTGGTGAGAGTGGAGCAGGACTGTCTCCGTGGCGCAATAGGCTAGCGCGATCGGCTGTTAACCGAAAGGTTGGAGTTTCGAGCCCACCCGGTGGTGGTGCGGCGCTTTTTTTTATTTGGGCTGATAGCTTTGAAGATATGTTCTGATGGTGGTTAGAGTAGAGCAGGACTGTCTCCGTTGCGCAATTGGCTAGCGCGATCGGCTGTTAACCGAAAGGTTGGAGTTTCGAGCCCTCCCGGGAGTGGTGTGTTGCTTCTTTTCTTTGCGCTGATAGCTTTGAAGATATGTTCTGATGGTGGTGAGAGTGGAGCACGACTGTCTCCGTGGCGCAGTTCGCTAGCGCGATCGGCTGTTAACCGAAAGGTTGGAGGTTCGAGCCCACCCGGTGGTGGTGCAGCGCTTTTTTTCTTTGTGCTGATAGCTTTAAAGATATGTTCTCATGGTGGTGAGAGCGGAGCAGGACTGTCTCCGAGGCGCAATTGGCTAGCGCGATTGGCTGTTAACCGAAAGGTTGGAGGTTCGAGCCCACCCGGTGGTGGTGCGGTGCTTTTTTTTCTTTGGGCTGATAGCTTTCAAGATATGTTCTTATGGTGGTGAGAGTGGAGCAGGACTGTCTCCGTGGCGCAATTGGCTAGCGCGATCGGCTGTTAACCGAAAAGTCGGAGGTTTGAGCCCACCCGGTGGTTGTGCGGCGCTTTTTTTCTTTGCACTGATAGCTTTGAAGATATGTTCTGATGGTGGTGAGAGTGGAGCAAGACTGTCTCCGTGGCACAATGGGCTAGCGCGATCGGCTGTTAAACGAAAGGTTGGAGTTTCGAGCGCTCCCGGGAGTTGTGTGTTGCTGTTTCCTTTGCGGTAATAGCTTTGAAGATATGTTCTGATGGTGGCGAGAGTGGAGCAGGACTGTCTTCGTGGCGCAATTGGCTAGCGCGATCGGCTGTTATCCGAAAGGTTGGAGGTTCGAGCCCACCCGGTGGTGGTGCGGTGCTTTTTATTTCTTTGGGCTGATAGCTTTGAAGATATGTTCTGATGGTGTTGAGAGTGGAGCAGGACTGTCTCCGTGGCGCAATGGGCTAGCGCGATCGGCTGTTAACCGAAAAGTTGGAGGTTCGAGCCCACCCGGTGGTTGTGCGGCGCTTTTTTTTCTGTGGGCTTATAGCTTTGAAGATATGTTCTGGTGGTGGTGAGAGTGGAGCAGGACTGTCTCCGTGGCGCAATTGGCCAGCGTGATCGGCTGTTAACCGAGAAGTTGGAGGTTCGAGCCCACCGGGTGGTGGTGCGGCACTTTTTTTTCTTTTGGCTGATAGCTTTGAAGATATGTTATGATGGTGGTGAGAGTGGAGCAGGACTGTCTCCGTGACGCAATAGGCTAGCGCGATCGGCTGTTAACCGAAAGGTTGGAGTTACGAGCCCACCCGGTGGTGGTGCGGCGCTTTTTTTTCTTTGGGCTGATAGCTTTGAAGATATGTTCTGATGGTAGTGAGAGTAGAGCATGACTGTCTCCGTGGCGCATTTGGCTAGCGCGATCGGCTGCTAACCGAAAGGTTGGAGTTTCGAGCCCTCCCGGGAGAGGTGTGTTGCTTCTTTTCTTTGCGCTGATAGCTTTGAAGATATGTTCTGATGGTGGTGAGAGTGGAGCACGACTGTCTCCGTGGCGCAGTTCGCTAGCGCGATCGGCTGTTAACCGAAAGGTTGGAGGTTCGAGCCCACCCGGTAGTGGTGCGGCGCTTTTTTTTCTTTGCGCTGATAGCTTTGAAGATATGTTCTGATGGTGGTGAGAGTAGAGCAAGACTGTCTCCGTGGCGCAATGGGCTAGCGCGATTGGCTGTTAACCAAAAGGTTGGAGTTTCGAGCCCTCCCGGGAGTGGTGTGTTGCTTTTTTCTTTGCGCTGATAGCTTTGAAGATATGTTCTGATGGTGGTGAGAGTGGAGCAGGACTATCTCCGTGGCGCAATTGGCTAGCGCGATTTCGTTGTTAACCGAAAGGTTGGAGGTTGGAGCCCACCCGGTGGTGGTGCGGCGCTTTTTCTTCTTTGCGCTGCTAGCTTTGAAGATATGTTCTGATGGCGGTGAGAGTGGAGCAAGACTGTCTCCGTGGCGCAATGGGCTAGCGCGATTGGCTGTTAACCGAAAGGTTGGAGTTTCGAGCCCTCCCGGGAGTGGTGTGTTGCTTTTTTCTTTGTGGTAATAGCTTTGAAGATATGTTCTGATGGTGGTGAGAGTGGAGCAGGACTGTCTTCGTGGCGCAATTGGCTAGCGCGATCGGCTGTTATCCGAAAGGTTGGAGGTTTGAGCCCACCCGGTGGTGGTGCGGCGCTTTTTTTTTCTTTGGGGTGATAGCTCTGAAGAAATGGTCTGACGGTGGTGAGAGTAGAGCACGACTGTCTCTGTGGCGCAATCGGTTAGCGCGATCGGCTGTTAACCGAAAGGTTGGAGGTTCGAGCCCACCCCGTGGTGGTACGGTGCTTTTTTTCTTTGGTCTAGCTTTGAAGAAATGTTCTGACGGTGTTGAGAGTGGAGCAGGACTGTCCCCGTGGCGCAATTGGCTAGCGCGATCGGCTATTAACCGAAAAGTTGGAGGTTCCAGCCGTCCCGGGTGGGCTGTGTTGCTTTTTTTATTGCGCTGATAGCTTTGAAGATATGTTCTGATGGTGGTGAGAGTGGAGCAGGACTGTCTTCGTGGCGCAATGGGCTAGCGCGATCGGCTGATAACCGAAAGGTTGGAGTTTCGAGCCATCCCTGGAGTAGTGTGTTGCTTTTTTCTTTGCGGTAAAAGCTTTGAAGATATGTTCTGATGGTGGTGAGAGTGGAGCAGGACTGTCTTCGTGGCGCAATTGGCTAGCGCGATCGGCTGTTATCCGAAAGGTTGGAGTTTCGAGCCCACCCGGTGGTGGTGCGGCGCTTTTTTTTCTTTGGGCTGATAGCTTTGAAGATATGTTCTGATGGTGGTGAGAGTAGAGCAGGACTGTCTCCGTGGCGCAATTGGCCAGCGCGATCGGCTGTTAACCGAAAGGTTGAAGTTTCGAGCCCTCCCGGGAGAGGTCTGTTGCTTTCTTCTTTGCGCTGATAGCTTTGAAGATATGTTCTGATGGTGGTGAGAGTGGAGTAGGACTATCTCCGTGGCGCAATTGGCTAGCGCGATTTCGTTGTTAACCGAAAGGTTGGAGGTTTAAGCCCACCCGGTGTTGGTGCGTCGCTTTTTTTTCTTTGGGCTGATAGCTTTGAAGATATGTTCTGATGGTGGTGAGAGTAGAGCACGATTGTCTCCGTGGCGCAATTGGCTAGCGCGATCGGCTGTTAACCGACAGGTTGGAAGTTCGAGCCCACCCGGTGTTGGTGCGGCGCTTTTTTTTCTTTGGGCTGATAGCTTTGAAGATATGTTCTAATTGTGGTTATAGTGTAGCAGGACTGTCTCCGAGGCGCAATTGGCCAGCGCGATCAGCTGTTAACCGAAAGGTTGGAGTTTCGAGGCCTCCCGGGAGTGGTGTGTTGCTTTTTTCTTTGCGCTTATAGCTTTGAAGATATGTTCTTATGGTGGTGAGAGTGGAGAAGGGCTGTCTCCGTGGCGCAATTGGCTAACGCGATCGGCTGTTAACCGAAAAGTCGGAGGTTTGAGCCCACCCGGTGGTGGTGTGGCGCTTTTTTTCTTTGGGCTGATAGCTTTGAAGATATGTTCTGATGGTGGTGAGAGTGGAGCAGGACTGTCTCCGTGGCGCAATTGGCCAGCGCGATCGGCTGTTAACCGAAAGGTTGGAGTTTCGAGCCCTCCCGGGAGTGGTCTGTTGCTTTCTTCTTTGCGCTGATAGCTTTGAAGATATGTTCTGATGGTGGTGAGAGTGGAGTAGGACTATCTCCGTGGCGCAATTGGCTAGCGCGATTTCGTTGTTAACCGAAAGGTTGGAAGTTTAAGCCCACCCGGTGTTGGTGCGTCGCTTTTTTTTCTTTTCGCTGATAGCTTTGAAGATATGTTCTGATGGTGGTGAGAGTGGAGCAAGACTGTCTCCGTGGCGCAATGGGCTAGCGCGATCGGCTGTTAACCGAAAGGTTGGAGTTTCGAGCCCTCCCAGGAGTGGTGTGTTGCTTTTTTCTTTGCGGTAATAGCTTTGAAGATATGTTCTGATGGTGGCGAGAGTGGAGCAGGACTGTCTTCGTGGCGCAATTGGCTATCGCGATCGGCTGTTATCCGAAAGGTTGGAGGTTTGAGCCCACCCGGTGGTGGTGCGGCGCTTTTTTTTCTTTGGGGTGATAGCTCTGAAGAAATAGTCTGACGGTGGTGAGAGTGGAGCAGGACTGTCTCCGTGGCGCAATGGGCTAGCGCGATCGGCTGTTAACCGAAAGGTTGGAGTTTCGAGCCCTCCCGGGAGCAGTGTGTTGCTTTCTTCTTTGCGGTAATAGCTTTGAAGATATGTTCTGATGGTGGTGAGGGTGGAGCAGGACTGTCTTCGTGGCGCAATTGGCCAGCGCGATCGGCTGTTAACCGAAAGGTTGGAGTTTCGAGCCCTCCCGGGAGTGGTGTGTTGCTTTTTTCTTTGGGGTGATAGCTCTGAAGAAATGGTCTGACAGTGGTGAGAGTAGAGCACGACTGTCTCTGTGGCGCAATTGGTTAGCGCGATTGGCTGTTAACCGAAAGGCTGGAGGTTCGAGCCCACCTGGTGGTGGTGCGGTGCTTTTTTTTCTTTCGGCTGATAGCTTTGAAGATATGTTCCTATGGTGGTGAGAGTGGAGCAGGAATGTCTCCGTGGCGCAATTGGCTTGCGCGATCGGCTGTTAACGGAAAGGTTGAGGGTTCAGCCCACCCGGTGGTGGTGCGGCGCTTTTTTTTCTTCGCGCTGATAGCTTTGAAGTAATGTTCTGATGGTGGTGAGAGTAGAGCAAGACTGTCTCCGTGGCGCAATGGGCTAGGGCGATTGGCTGTTAACCGAAAGGTTGGAGTTTCGAGCCCTCCCGGGAGTGGTGTATTGCTTTTTTCTTTGCGCTGATAGCTTTGAAGATATGTTCTGATGGTGGTGAGAGTGGAGCAGGACTATCTCCGTGGCGCAATTGGCTAGCGCGATTTCGTTGTTAACCGAAAGGTTGGAGGTTGGAGCCCACCCGGTGGTGGTGCGGCGCTTTTTCTTCTTTGCGCTGCTAGCTTTGAAGATATGTTCTGATGGTGGTGAGAGTGGAGCAAGACTGTCTCCCTGGCGCAATGGGCTAGTGCGATTGGCTGTTAACCGAAAGGTTGGAGTTTCGAGCCCTCCCGGGAGTGGTGTGTTGCTTTTTTCTTGGCGGTAATAGCTTTGAAGATATGTTCTGATGGTGGTGAGGGTGGAGCAGGACTGTCTTCGTGGCGCAATTGGCTAGCGCGATCGGCTGTTATCCGAAAGGTTGGAGGTTTGAGCCCACCCGGTGGTGGTGCGGCGCTTTTTTTTCTTTGGGGTGATAGCTCTGAGGAAATGGTCTAACGGTGGTGAGAGTAGAGCACGACTGTCTCTGTGGCGCAATTGGTTAGCGCGATCGGCTGTTAACCGAAAGGTTGGAGGTTCGAGCCCACCCGGTGTTGGTACGGCGCTTTTTTTTCTTTGGTCTAGCTCTGAAGAAATGTTCTGACGGTGGTGAGAGTGGAGCAGGACTGTCCCCGTGGCGCAATTGGCTAGCGCGATCGGCTGTTAACCGAAAGGTTGGAGTTTCGAGCCCTCCCTGGAGTAGTGTGTTGCTTTTTTCTTTGCGGTAAAAGCTTTGAAGATATGTACTGATGGTGGTGAGAGTGGAGCAGGACTGTCTTCTTGGCGCAATTGGCTAGCGCGATCGGCTGTTATCCGAAAGGTTGGAGGTTTGAGTCCACCCGGTGGTGGTGTGGCGCTTTTTTTTCTTTGGGCTGATAGCTTTGAAGATATGTTCTGATGGTGGTGAGAGTGGAGCTGGACTGTCTTCGTGGCGCAATTGGCTAGCGCGATCGGCTGTTATCCGAAAGGTTGGAGGTTTGAGTCCACCCGGTGGTGGTGTGGCGCTTTTTTTTCTTTGGGCTGATAGCTTTGAAGATATGTTCCGATGGTGGTGAGAGTGGAGCTGGACTGTCTCCGTGGCGCAATTGGCTTGCGCGATTGGCTGTTAACCGAAAGGTTGGAGTTTCGAGCCCACCCGGTGGTGGTGCGGCGCTTTTTTTTCTTTGGGCTGATAGCTTTGAAGATATGTTCTGATGGTGGTTAGAGTAGAGCAGGACTGTCTCCGTTGCGCAATTGGCTAGCGCGATCGGCTGTTAACCGAAAGGTTGGAGTTTCGAGCCCTCCCGGGAGTGGTGTGTTGCTTCTCTTCTTTGCGCTGATAGCTTTGAAGATATGTTCTGATGGTGGTGAGAGTGGAGCACGACTGTCTCCGTGGCGCAGTTCGCTAGCGCGATCGGCTGTTAACCGAAAGGTTGGAGGTTCGAGCCCAGCCGGTGGTGGTGCAGCGCTTTTTTTCTTTGTGCTGATAGCTTTGAAGATATGTTCTCATGGTGGTGAGAGCGGAGCAGGACTGTCTCCGAGGCGCAATTGGCTAGCGCGATTGGCTGTTAACCGAAAGGTTGGAGGTTCGAGCCCACCCGGTGGTGGTGCGGTGCTTTTTTTTCTTTGGGCTGATAGCTTTGAAGATATGTTCTTATGGTGGTGAGAGTGGAGCAGGACTGTCCCCGTGGCGCAATTGGCTAGCGCGATCGGCTGTTAACCGAAAAGTCGGAGGTTTGAGCCCACCCGGTGGTGGTGCGGCGCTTTTTTTTGCACTGATAGCTTTGAAGATATGTTCTGATGGTGGTGAGAGTGGAGCAAGACTGTCTCCGTGGCGCAATGGGCTAGCGCGATCGGCTGTTAACCGAAAGGTTGGAGTTTCGAGCGCTCCCGGGAGTGGTGTGTTGCTTTTTCCTTTGCGGTAATAGCTTTGAAGATATGTTCTGATGGTGGCGAGAGTGGAGCAGGACTGTCTTCGTGGCGCAATTGGCTAGCGCGATCGGCTGTTATCCGAAAGGTTCGAGGTTCGAGCCCACCCGGTGGTGGTGCGGTGCTTTTTATTTCTTTGGGCTGATAGCTTTGAAGATATGTTCTGATGGTGTTGAGAGTGGAGCAGGACTGTCTCCGTGGCGCAATGGGCTAGCGCGATCGGCTGTTAACCGAAAAGTTGGAGGTTCGAGCCCACCCGGTGGTTGTGCGGCGCTTTTTTTTCTGTGGGCTGATAGCTTTGAAGATATGTTCTGATGGTGGTGAGAGTGGAGCAGGACTGTCTCCGTGGCGCAATTGGCCAGCGTGATCGGCTGTTAACCGAGAAGTTGGAGGTTCGAGCCCACCGGGTGGTGGTGCGGCACTTTTTTTTCTTTGGGCTGATAGCTTTGAAGATATGTTATGATGGTGGTGAGAGTGGAGCAGGACTGTCTCCGTGACGCAATAGGCTAGCGCGATCGGCTGTTAACCGAAAGGTTGGAGTTTCGAGCCCACCCGGTGGTGGTGCGGCGCTTTTTTTTCTTTGGGCTGATAGCTTTGAAGATATGTTCTGATGGTAGTGAGAGTAGAGCATGACTGTCTCCGTGGCGCATTTGGCTAGCGCGATCGGCTGCTAACCGAAAGGTTGGAGTTTCGAGCCCTCCCGGGAGAGGTGTGTTGCTTCTTTTCTTTGCGCTGATAGCTTTGAAGATATGTTCTGATGGTGGTGAGAGTGGAGCACGACTGTCTCCGTGGCGCAGTTCGCTAGCGCGATCGGCTGTTAACCGAAAGGTTGGAGGTTCGAGCCCACCCGGTGGTGGTGCGGCGCTTTTTTTTCTTTGCGCTGATAGCTTTGAAGATATGTTCTGATGGTGGTGAGAGTAGAGCAAGACTGTCTCCGTGGCGCAATAGGCTAGCGCGATTGGCTGTTAACCAAAAGGTTGGAGTTTCGAGCCCTCCCGGGAGTGGTGTGTTGCTTTTTTCTTTGCGCTGATAGCTTTGAAGATATGTTCTGATGGTGGTGAGAGTGGAGCAGGACTATCTCCGTGGCGCAATTGGCTAGCGCGATTTCGTTGTTAACCGAAAGGTTGGAGGTTGGAGCCCACCCGGTGGTGGTGCGGCGCTTTTTCTTCTTTGCGCTGCTAGCTTTGAAGATATGTTCTGATGGTGGTGAGAGTGGAGCAAGACTGTCTCCGTGGCGCAATGGGCTAGCGCGATTGGCTGTTAACCGAAAGGTTGGAGTTTCGAGCCCTCCCGGGAGTGGTGTGTTGCTTTTTTCTTTGCGGTAATAGCTTTGAAGATATGTTCTGATGGTGGTGAGAGTGGAGCAGGACTGTCTTCGTGGCGCAATTGGCTAGCGCGATCGGCTGTTATCCGAAAGGTTGGAGGTTTGAGCCCACCCGGTGGTGGTGCGGCGCTTTTTTTTTTTGGGGTGATAGCTCTGAAGAAATGGTCTGACGGTGGTGAGAGTAGAGCACGACTGTCTCTGTGGCGCAATCGGTTAGCGCGATCGGCTGTTAACCGAAAGGTTGGAGGTTCGAGCCCACCCCGTGGTGGTACGGTGCTTTTTTTCTTTGGTCTAGCTTTGAAGAAATGTTCTGATGTTGTTGAGAGTGGAGCAGGACTGTCCCCGTGGCGCAATTGGCTAGCGCGATCGGCTATTAACCGAAAAGTTGGAGGTTCCAGCCGTCCTGGGTGGGCTGTGTTGCTTTTTTTATTGCGCTGATAGCTTTGAAGATATGTTCTGATGGTGGTGAGAGTGGAGCAGGACTGTCTCCGTGGCGCAATGGGCTAGCGCGATCGGCTGATAACCGAAAGGTTGGAGTTTCGAGCCCTCCCTGGAGTAGTGTGTTGCTTTTTTCTTTGCGGTAAAAGCTTTGAAGATATGTTCTGATGGTGGTGAGAGTGGAGCAGGACTGTCTTCGTGGCGCAATTGGCTAGCGCGATCGGCTGTTATCCGAAAGGTTGGAGTTTCGAGCCCACCCGGTGTTGGTGCGGCGCTTTTTTTTCTTTGGGCTGATAGCTTTGAAGATATGTTCTGATGGTGGTGAGAGTAGAGCAGGACTGTCTCCGTGGCGCAATTGGCCAGCGCGATCGGCTGTTAACCGAAAGGTTGGAGTTTCGAGCCCTCCCGGGAGTGGTCTGTTGCTTTCTTCTTTGCGCTGATAGCTTTGAAGATATGTTCTGATGGTGGTGAGAGTGGAGTAGGACTATCTCCGTGGCGCAATTGGCTAGCGCGATTTCGTTGTTAACCTGATAGGTTGGAGGTTTAAGCCCACCCGGTGTTGGTGCGTCGCTTTTTTTTCTTTGCGCTGATAGCTTTGAAGATATGTTCTGATGGTGGTGAGAGTAGAGCACGATTGTCTCCGTGGCGCAATTGGCTAGCGCGATCGGCTGTTAACCGACAGGTTGGAAGTTCGAGCCCACCCGGTGTTGGTGCGGCGCTTTTTTTTCTTTGGGCTGATAGCTTTGAAGATATGTTCTAATTGTGGTTATAGTGTAGCAGGACTGTCTCCGAGGCGCAATTGGCCAGCGCGATGGGCTGTTAACCGAAAGGTTGGAGTTTCGAGCCCTCCCGGGAGTGGTGTGTTGCTTTTTTCTTTGCGCTGATAGCTTTGAAGATATGTTCTTATGGTGGCGAGAGTGGAGAAGGGCTGTCTCCGTGGCGCAATTGGCTAACGCGATCGGCTGTTAACCGAAAAGTCGGAGGTTTGAGCCCACCCGGTGGTGGTGTGGCGCTTTTTTTTCTTTAGGCTGATAGCTTTGAAGATATGTTCTGATGGTGGTGACAGTGGAGCAGGACTGTCTCCGTGGCGCAATTTGCCAGCGCGATCGGCTGTTAACCGAAAGGTTGGAGTTTCGAGCCCTCCCGGGAGTGGTCTGTTGCTTTCTTCTTTGCGCTGATAGCTTTGAAGATATGTTCTGATGGTGGTGAGAGTGGAGTAGGACTATCTCCGTGGCGCAATTGGCTAGCGCGATTTCGTTGTTAACCGAAAGGTTGGAAGTTTAAGCCCACCCGGTGTTGGTGCGTCGCTTTTTTTTCTTTGCGCTGATAGCTTTGAAGATATGTTCTGATGGTGGTGAGAGTGGAGCAAGACTGTCTCCGTGGCGCAATGGGCTAGCGCGATCGGCTGTTAACCGAAAGGTTGGAGTTTCGTGCCCTCCCAGGAGTGGTGTGTTGCTTTTTTCTTTGCGGTAATAGCTTTGAAGATATGTTCTGATGGTGGCGAGAGTGGAGCAGGACTGTCTTCGTGGCGCAATTGGCTATCGCGATCGGCTGTTATCCGAAAGGTTGGAGGTTTGAGCCCACCCGGTGGTGGTGCGGCGCTTTTTTTTCTTTGGGGTGATAGCTCTGAAGAAATAGTCTGACGGTGGTGAGAGTGGAGCAGGACTGTCTCCGTGGCGCAATGGGCTAGCGCGATCGGCTGTTAACCGAAAGGTTGGAGTTTCGAGCCCTCCCAGGAGTAGTGTGTTGCTTTCTTCTTTGCGGTAATAGCTTTGAAGATATGTTCTGATGGTGGTGAGAGTGGAGCAGGACTGTCTTCGTGGCGCAATTGGCTAGCGCGATCGGCTGTTATCCGAAAGGTTGGAGGTTTGAGCCCACCCGGTGGTGGTGCGGCGCTTTTTTTTCTTTGGGGTGATAGCTCTGAAGAAATGTTCTGACGGTGGTGAGAGTGGAGCACGACTGTCTCTGCGGCGCAATTGGCTAGCGCGATCGGCTATTAACCGAAAGGTTGGAGGTTCGAGCCCTCCCGGGAGTGGTGTGTTGCTTTTTTCTTTGGCCTGATAGCTTTGAAGCTATGTTCTGATGGTGGTGAGAGTGAAGCAGGACTGTCTCCGTGGCGCAATTGGCTAGCGCGTTTGGCTGTTAACCGAAAGGTTGGAGGTTCGAGCCCACCCGGTGGTCGTGTGGCGCTTTTTTTTCTTTGGGCTGATAGCTTTGAAGATATGTTCTGATGGTTGTGAGAGTGGTGCTGGACTGTCTCCGTGGCGCAATTGGCTTGCGCGATCGGCTTTGAACCGAAAGGTTGGAGGTTTCGAGCCCACCCGTTGGTGGTGCGGCGCTTTTTTTTCTTTGCGCTGATAGCTTTGAAGATATGTTCTGATGGTGGTGAGAGTAGAGCAAGACTGTCTCCGTGGCGCAATGGGATAGCGCGATTGGCTGTTAACCGAAAGGTTGGAGTTTGGAGCCCTCCCGGGAGTGGTGTGTTGCTTTTTTCTTTGCGCTGATAGCTTTGAAGATATGTTCTGATGGTGGTGAGAGTGGAGCAGGACTATCTCCGTGGCGCAATTGGCTAGCGCGATTTCGTTGTTAACCGAAAGGTTGGAGGTTGGAGCCCACCCGGTGGTGGTGCGGCGCTTTTTCTTCTTTGCGCTGCTAGCTTTGAAGATATGTTCTGATGGTGGTGAGAGTGGAGCAAGACTGTCTCCGTGGCGCAATGGGCTAGCGCGATTGGCTGTTAACCGAAAGGTTGGAGTTTCGAGCCCTCCCGGGAGTGGTGTGTTGCTTTTTTCTTTGCAGTAATAGCTTTGAAGATATGTTCTGATGGTGGTGAGAGTGGAGCAGGACTGTCTTCGTGGCGCAATTGGCTAGCGCGATCGGCTGTTATCCGAAAGGTTGGAGGTTTGAGCCCACCCGGTAGTGGTGCGGCGCTTTTTTTTTCTTTTGGGTGATAGCTCTGAAGAAATGGTCTGACGGTGGTGAGAGTGGAGCAGGACTGTCTCCGTGGCGCAATTGGCTAGCGTGATCGGCTATTAACCGAAAAGTTGGAGGTTCCAGCCGTCCCGGGTGGGCTGTGTTGCTTTTTTTTATTGCGCTAATAGCTTTGAAGTTATGTTCTGATGGTGGTGAGAGTGGAGCAGGACTGTCTCCGTGGCGCAATTGGCTAGCGCGATCGGCTGTTAACCAAAAGGTCGGAGGTTCGAAACCACCCGGTGGTGGTGCGGCGCTTTTTTTTCTTTGGGCTGATAGCTTTGAAGATATGTTCTTATGGTGGTGAGAGTCGAGCAGGACTGTCTCCGTGGCGCAATTGGCTAGCGCGATCGGCTGTTAACCGAAACGTTGGAGGTTCGAGCCCACCCGATGGTGGTGCGGCGCTTTTTTTTCTGTGGGCTGATAGCTTTGAAAATATGTTCTGATGGTGGTGAGAGTGGAGCAGGACTGTCTCCGTGGCGCAATTGGCTAGCGTGATCGGCTATTAACCGAAAAGTTGGAGGTTCCAGCCGTCCCGGGTGGGCTGTGTTGCTTTTTTTTATTGCGCTAATAGCTTTGAAGTTATGTTCTGATGGTGGTGAGAGTGGAGCACGATTGTCTCCGTGGCGCAATTGGGTAGCGCGATCGGCTGTTAACCGAAAGTTTGGAGGTTCGAGTCCACCCGGTGGTGGTGCGGCGCTTTTCTTTCTTTGGACTGATAGCTTTGAAGATATGTTCTAATTGTGGTGAGAGTGGAGCAGGACTGTCTCCGTGGCGCAATGGGCTAGCGCGATCGGCTGTTAACCGAAAGGTTGGAGTTTCGAGCCCTCCCTGGAGTAGTGTGTTGCTTTTTTCTTTGCGGTAAAAGCTTTGAAGATATGTTCTGATGGTGGTGAGAGTGGAGCAGGACTGTCTTCGTGGCGCAATTGGCTAGCGCGATCGGCTGTTATCCGAAAGGTTGGAGGTTTGAGCCCACCCGGTGGTGGTTTGGCGCTTTTTTTTTCTTTGGGCTGATAGCTTTGAAGATATGTTCTGATGGTGGTGAGAGTGGAGCTGGACTGTCTCCGTGGCGCAATCGGCTTGCGCGATCGGCTGTTAACCGTAAGGTTGGAGTTTCGAGCCCACCCGGTGGTGGTGCGGCGCTTTTTTTTCTTTGGGCTGATAGCTTTGAAGATATGTTCTGATGGTGGTGAGAGTAGGGCAGGACTGTCTCCGTGGCGCAATTGGCTAGCGCGATCGGCTGTTAACCGAAAGGTTGGAGTTTCGAGCCCTCCCGGGAGTGGTGTGTTGCTTCTTTTCTTTGCGCTGATAGCTTTGAAGATATGTTCTGATGGTGGTGAGAGTGGAGCACGACTGTCTCCGTGGCGCAGTTCGCTAGCGCGATCGGCTGTTAAGCGAAAGGTTGGAGGTTCGAGCCCACCCGGTAGTGGTGCAGCGCTTTTTTTTCTTTGTGCTGATAGCTTTGAAGATATGTTCTCATGGTGGTGAGAGTGGAGCAGGACTGTCTCCGTGGCGCAATTGGCTAGCGCGATTGGCTGTTAACCGAAAGGGTGAGGTTCGAGCCCACCCGGTGGTGGTGCGGTGCTTTTTTTTCTTTGGGCTGATAGCTTTGAAGATATGTTCTTATGGTGGTGAGAGTGGAGCAGGACTGTCTCCGTGGCGCAATTGGCTAGCGCGATCGGCTGTTAACCGAAAAGTCGGAGGTTTGAGCCCACCCGGTGGTGGTGTGGCGCTTTTTTTTCTTTGGGCTGATAGCTTTGAAGCTATGTTCTGATGGTGGTGAGAGTGGAGCACGATTGTCTCCGTGGCGCAATTGGCTAGCGCGATCTGCTGTTAACCGACAGGTTGGAGGTTCGAGCCCACCCGGTGGTGGTGCGGCGCTTTTTTTCTTTGGGCTGATAGCTTTGCAGATATGTTCTTATGGTGGTGAGAGTGGAGAAGGACTGTCTCCGTGGCACAATTGGCTAGCGCGATCGGCTGTTAACCGAAAGGTTGGAGTTTCGAGCCCTCCCGGGAGTGGTGTGTTGCTTTTTTCTTTGCATTAATAGCTTTGAAGATATGTTCTGATGGTGGCGAGAGTGGAGCAGGACTGTCTTCGTGGCGCAATTGGCTATCGCGATCGGCTGTTATCCGAAAGGTTGGAGGTTTGAGCCCACCCGGTGGTGGTGCGGCGCTTTTTTTTTCTTTGGGGTGATAGCTCTGAAGAAATAGTCTGACGGTGGTGAGAGTGGAGCAGGACTGTCTCCGTGGCGCAATGGGCTAGCGCGATCGGCTGTTAACCGAAAGGTTGGAGTTTCGAACCCTCCCGGGAGTAGTGTGTTGCTTTCTTCTTTGCGGTAATAGCTTTGAAGATATGTTCTGATGGTGGTGAGAGTGGAGCAGGACTGTCTTCGTGGCCAATTGGCTAGCGCGATCGGCTGTTATCCGAAAGGTTGGAGGTTTGAGCCCACCCGGTGGTGGTGCGGCGCTTTTTTTCTTTGGGGTGATAGCTCTGAAGAAATGTTCTGACGGTGGTGAGAGTGGAGCACGACTGTCTCTGCGGCACAATTGGCTAGCGCGATCGGCTGTTAACCGAAAGGTTGGAGGTTCGAGCCCACCCCGTGGTTGTGCGGCGCTTTTTTTCTTTGGCCTGATAGCTCTGAAGAAATGTTCTGACGGTGGTGAGAGTGGAGCAGGACTGTCTTCGTGGCGCAATTGGCTAGCGCGATCAGCTGTTATCCGAAAGGTTGGAGGTTTGAGCCCACCCGGAGTGCTGTGGCGCTTTTTTTTCTTTGGGCTGATAGCTTTGAAGATATGTTCTGATGGTGGTGAGAGTGGAGCTGGACTGTCTCCGTGGCGCAATTGGCTTGCGCGATCGGCTGTTAACCGAAAGGTTGTAGTTTCGAGCCCATCCGGTGGTGGTGCGGCGCTTTTTTTCTTTGGGCTGATAGCTTTGAAGATATGTTCTGATGGTGGTGAGAGTAGAGCAGGACTGTCTCCGTGGCGCAATTGGCTAGCGCGATCGGCTGTTAACCGAAAGGTTGGAGTTTCGAGCCCTCCCGGGAGTGGTGTGTTGCTTCTTTTCTTTCCGCTGATAGCTTTGAAGATATGTTCTGATGGTGGTGAGAGTGGAGCACGACTGTCTCCGTGGCGCAGTTCGCTAGCGCGATCGGCTGTTAACCGAAAGGTTGGAGGTTCGAGCCCATCCGGTGGTGGCGCGGCGCTTTTTTTTCTTTGTGCTGATAGCTTTGAAGATATGTTGTCATGGTGGTGAGAGTGGAGCAGGATTGTCTCCGTGGCGCAATTGGCTAGCGCGATTGGCTGTTAACCGAAAGGCTGGAGGTTCGAGCCCACCCGGTGGTGGTGCGGTGCTTTTTTTTCTTTCGGCTGATAGCTTTGAAGATATGTTCCTATGGTGGTGAGAGTGGAGCAGGAATGTCTCCGTGGCGCAATTGGCTAGCGCGATCGGCTGTTAACCGAAAAGTCGGAAGTTTGAGCCCACCCGGTGGTGGTGTGGCGCTTTTTTTCTTTGGGCTGATAGCTTTGAAGATATGTTCTGATGGTGGTGAGAGTGGAGCTGGACTGTCTCCGTGGCGCAATTGGCTTGCGCGATCGGCTGTTAACCGAAAGGTTGAGGGTTCAGCCCACCCGGTGGTGGTGCGGCGCTTTTTTTTCTTCGCGCTGATAGCTTTGAAGTAATGTTCTGATGGTGGTGAGAGTAGAGCAAGACTGTCCCCGTGGCGCAATGGGCTAGCGCAATCGGCTGTTAACCGAAAGGTTGGAGTTTCGAGCCCTCCCGGGAGTAGTGTGTTGCTTTTTTCTTTGCGGTAATAGCTTTGAAGATATGTTTTGATGGTGGTGAGAGTGGAGCAGGACTGTCTTCGTGGCGCAATTGGCTAGCGCGATCGGCTGTTATCCGAAAGGTTGGAGGTTTGAGCCCGCCCGGTGGTGGTGCGGCGCTTTTTTTTTGTTTGGGGTGATAGCTCTGAAGAAATGGTCTGACGGTGGTGAGAGTGCAGCACGACTGTCTCTGTGGCGCAATTGGCTAGCGCGATTGGCTGTTAACCGAAAGGTAGGAGGTTCGAGCCCACCCGGTGGTGGTGCGGTGCTTTTTTTTTCTTTGGGCTGATAGCTTTGAAGATATGTTCTGATGGTGGTCAGAGTGCAGCAGGACTGTCTCCGTGGCGCAATTGGCTAGCGCGATCGGCTGTTAATTAAAAGGTCGGAGGTTCGAGCCCACCCGGGGGTGGTGCGGCGCTTTTTTTTCTTTGGGCTGATAGCTTTGAAGATATGTTCTGATGGTGGTGAGAGTGGAGCAGGACTGTCTCCGTGGCGCAATTGGCCAGCGTGATCGGCTGTTAACCGAGAAGTTGGAGGTTCGAGCCCACCGGGTGGTGGTGCGGCACTTTTTTTTCTTTGGGCTGATAGCTTTGAAGATATGTTATGATTGTGGTGAGAGTGGAGCAGGACTGTCTCCGTGACGCAATCGGCTAGCGCGATCGGCTGTTAACCGAAAGGTTGGAGTTTCGAGCCCACCCGGTGGTGGGGCGGCGCTTTTTTTTCTTTGGGCTGATAGCTTTGAAGATATGTTCTGATGGTGGCGAGAGTGGAGCAGGACTGTCTTCGTGGCGCAATTGGCTAGCGCGATCGGCTGTTATCCGAAAGGTTGGAGGTTTGAGCCCACCCGGTGGTGGTGCGGCGCTTTTTTTTGTTTGGGGTGATAGCTCTGAAGAAATGGTCTGACGGTGGTGAGAGTGCAGCACGACTGTCTCTGTGGCGCAATTGGCTAGCGCGATTGGCTGTTAACCGAAAGGTAGGAGGTTCGAGCCCACCCGGTGGTGGTGCGGTGCTTTTTTTTCTTTGGGCTGATAGCTTTGAAGATATGTTCTGATGGTGGTCAGAGTGCAGCAGGACTGTCTCCGTGGCGCAATTGGCTAGCGCGATCGGCTGTTAATTAAAAGGTCGGAGGTTCGAGCCCACCCGGGGGTGGTGCGGCGCTTTTTTTTCTTTGGGCTGATAGCTTTGAAGATATGTTCTGATGGTGGTGAGAGTGAAGCAGGACTTTGTCCGTGGCGCAATGGGCTAGCGCGATCGGCTGTTAACCGAAAAGTTGGAGGTTCGAGCCCACCCGGTGGTGGTGCGGCGCTTTTTTTTCTTTGTGCTGATAGCTTTGAAGATATGTTCTGATGGTGGTGAGAGTGAAGCAGGACTGTCTCCGTGGCGCAATTGGCTAGCGCGATTGGCTGTTAACCGAAAGGTTGGAGGTTCGAGCTCACCCGATGGTGGTGTGGCGCTTTTTTTTCTTTGGGCTGATAGCTTTGAAGATATGTTCTGATGGTGGTGAGAGTGGAGCTGGACTGTCTCCGTGGCGCAATTGGCTTGCGCGATTGGCTTTGAACCGAAAAGTTGGAGGTTCGAGCCCACCCGGTGGTGGTGCGGCGCTTTTTTTTCTTTGTGCTGATAGCTTTGAAGATATGTTCTGATGGTGGTGAGAGTGGAGCAGGACTGTCTCCGAGGCGCAATTGGCTAGCGCGATTGGCTGTTAACCGAAAGGTTGGAGGTTCGAGCCCACCCGGTGGTGGTACGGTGCTTTTTTTTCTTTGGGCTGATAGCTTTGAAGATATGTTCTTATGGTGGTGAGAGTGGAGCCGGACTGTCTCCGTGGCGCAATTGGCTAGCGCGATCGGCTGTTAACCGAAAAGTCGGAGGTTTGAGCCCACCCGGTGGTGGTGCGGCGCTTTTTTTTTGCACTGATAGCTTTGAAGATATGTTCTGATGGTGGTGAGAGTGGAGCAAGACTGTCTCCGTGGCGCAATGGGCTAGCGCGATCGGCTGTTAACCGAAAGGTTGGAGTTTCGAGCCCTCCCTGGAGTAGTGTGTTGCTTTTTTCTTTGCATTAATAGCTTTGAAGATATGTTCTGATGGTGGCGAGAGTGGAGCAGGACTGTCTTCGTGGCGCAATTGGCTATCGCGATCGGCTGGTATCCGAAAGGTTGGAGGTTTGAGCCCACCCGGTGGTGGTGCGGCGCTTTTTTTTTCTTTGGGGTGATAGCTCTGAAGAAATAGTCTGATGGTGGTGAGAGTGGAGCTGGACTGTCTTCGTGGCGCAATTGGCTAGCGCGATCGGCTGTTATCCGAAAGGTTGGAGGTTTGAGTCCACCCGGTGGTGGTGTGGCGCTTTTTTTTCTTTGGGCTGATGGCTTTGAAGATATGTTCCGATGGTGGTGAGAGTGGAGCTGGACTGTCTCCGTGGCGCAATTGGCTTGCGCGATTGGCTGTTAACCGAAAGGTTGGAGTTTCGAGCCCACCCGGTGGTGGTGCGGCGCTTTTTTTTCTTTGGGCTGATAGCTTTGAAGATATGTTCTGATGGTGGTTAGAGTAGAGCAGGACTGTCTCCGTTGCGCAATTGGCTAGCGCGATCGGCTGTTAACCGAAAGGTTGGAGTTTCGAGCCCTCCCGGGAGTGGTGTGTTGCTTCTCTTCTTTGCGCTGATAGCTTTGAAGATATGTTCTGATGGTGGTGAGAGTGGAGCACGACTGTCTCCGTGGCGCAGTTCGCTAGCGCGATCGGCTGTTAACCGAAAGGTTGGAGGCTCGAGCCCACCCGGTGGTGGTGCAGCGCTTTTTTTCTTTGTGCTGATAGCTTTGAAGATATGTTCTCATGGTGGTGAGAGCGGAGCAGGACTGTCTCCGAGGCGCAATTGGCTAGCGCGATTGGCTGTTAACCGAAAGGTTGGAGGTTCGAGCCCACCCGGTGGTGGTGCGGTGCTTTTTTTTCTTTGGGCTGATAGCTTTGAAGATATGTTCTTATGGTGGTGAGAGTGGAGCAGGACTGTCCCCGTGGCGCAATTGGCTAGCGCGATCGGCTGTTAACCGAAAAGTCGGAGGTTTGAGCCCACCCGGTGGTGGTGCGGCGCTTTTTTTTTGCACTGATAGCTTTGAAGATATGTTCTGATGGTGGTGAGAGTGGAGCAAGACTGTCTCCGTGGCGCAATGGGCTAGCGCGATCGGCTGTTAACCGAAAGGTTGGAGTTTCGAGCGCTCCCGGGAGTGGTGTGTTGCTTTTTCCTTTGCGGTAATAGCTTTGAAGATATGTTCTGATGGTGGCGAGAGTGGAGCAGGACTGTCTTCGTGGCGCAATTGGCTAGCGCGATCGGCTGTTATCCGAAAGGTTGGAGGTTCGAGCCCACCCGGTGGTGGTGCGGTGCTTTTTATTTCTTTGGGCTGATAGCTTTGAAGATATGTTCTGATGGTGTTGAGAGTGGAGCAGGACTGTCTCCGTGGCGCAATGGGCTAGCGCGATCGGCTGTTAACCGAAAAGTTGGAGGTTCGAGCCCACCCGGTGGTTGTGCGGCGCTTTTTTTTCTGTGGGCTGATAGCTTTGAAGATATGTTCTGATGGTGGTGAGAGTGGAGCAGGACTGTCTCCGTGGCGCAATTGGCCAGCGTGATCGGCTGTTAACCGAGAAGTTGGAGGTTCGAGCCCACCGGGTGGTGGTGCGGCACTTTTTTTTCTTTGGGCTGATAGCTTTGAAGATATGTTATGATGGTGGTGAGAGTGGAGCAGGACTGTCTCCGTGACGCAATAGGCTAGCGCGATCGGCTGTTAACCGAAAGGTTGGAGTTTCGAGCCCACCCGGTGGTGGTGCGGCGCTTTTTTTTCTTTGGGCTGATAGCTTTGAAGATATGTTCTGATGGTAGTGAGAGTAGAGCATGACTGTCTCCGTGGCGCATTTGGCTAGCGCGATCGGCTGCTAACCGAAAGGTTGGAGTTTCGAGCCCTCCCGGGAGAGGTGTGTTGCTTCTTTTCTTTGCGCTGATAGCTTTGAAGATATGTTCTGATGGTGGTGAGAGTGGAGCACGACTGTCTCCGTGGCGCAGTTCGCTAGCGCGATCGGCTGTTAACCGAAAGGTTGGAGGTTCGAGCCCACCCGGTGGTGGTGCGGCGCTTTTTTTTCTTTGCGCTGATAGCTTTGAAGATATGTTCTGATGGTGGTGAGAGTAGAGCAAGACTGTCTCCGTGGCGCAATGGGCTAGCGCGATTGGCTGTTAACCAAAAGGTTGGAGTTTCGAGCCCTCCCGGGAGTGGTGTGTTGCTTTTTTCTTTGCGGTAATAGCTTTGAAGATATGTTCTGATGGTGGTGAGAGTGGAGCAGGACTGTCTTCGTGGCGCAATTGGCTAGCGCGATCGGCTGTTATCCGAAAGGTTGGAGGTTCGAGCCCACCCGGTGGTGGTACGGTGCTTTTTTTTCTTTGGGCTGATAGCTTTGAAGATATGTTCTTATGGTGGTGAGAGTGGAGCCGGACTGTCTCCGTGGCGCAATTGGCTAGCGCGATCGGCTGTTAACCGAAAAGTCGGAGGTTTGAGCCCACCCGGTGGTGGTGCGGCGCTTTTTTTTTTGCACTGATAGCTTTGAAGATATGTTCTGATGGTGGTGAGAGTGGAGCAAGACTGTCTCCGTGGCGCAATGGGCTAGCGCGATCGGCTGTTAACCAAAAGGTTGGAGTTTCGAGCCCTCCCTGGAGTAGTGTGTTGCTTTTTTCTTTGCGGTAAATGCTTTGAAGATATGTTCTGATGGTGGTGAGAGTGGAGCAGGACTGTCTTCGTGGCGCAATTGGCTAGCGCGATCGGCTGTTATCCGAAAGGTTGGAGGTTTGAGTCCACCCGGTGGTGGTGTGGCGCTTTTTTTTCTTTGGGCTGATAGCTTTGAAGATATGTTCTGATGGTGGTGAGAGTGGAGCTGGACTGTCTTCGTGGCGCAATTGGCTAGCGCGATCGGCTGTTATCCGAAAGGTTGGAGGTTTGAGTCCACCCGGTGGTGGTGTGGCGCTTTTTTTTCTTTGGGCTGATAGCTTTGAAGATATGTTCCGATGGTGGTGAGAGTGGAGCTGGACTGTCTCCGTGGCGCAATTGGCTTGCGCGATTGGCTGTTAACCGAAAGGTTGGAGTTTCGAGCCCACCCGGTGGTGGTGCGGCGCTTTTTTTTCTTTGGGCTGATAGCTTTGAAGATATGTTCTGATGGTGGTTAGAGTAGAGCAGGACTGTCTCCGTTGCGCAATTGGCTAGCGCGATCGGCTGTTAACCGAAAGGTTGGAGTTTCGAGCCCTCCCGGGAGTGGTGTGTTGCTTCTCTTCTTTGCGCTGATAGCTTTGAAGATATGTTCTGATGGTGGTGAGAGTGGAGCACGACTGTCTCCGTGGCGCAGTTCGCTAGCGCGATCGGCTGTTAACCGAAAGGTTGGAGGCTCGAGCCCACCCGGTGGTGGTGCAGCGCTTTTTTTCTTTGTGCTGATAGCTTTGAAGATATGTTCTCATGGTGGTGAGAGCGGAGCAGGACTGTCTCCGAGGCGCAATTGGCTAGCGCGATTGGCTGTTAACCGAAAGGTTGGAGGTTCGAGCCCACCCGGTGGTGGTGCGGTGCTTTTTTTTCTTTGGGCTGATAGCTTTGAAGATATGTTCTTATGGTGGTGAGAGTGGAGCAGGACTGTCCCCGTGGCGCAATTGGCTAGCGCGATCGGCTGTTAACCGAAAAGTCGGAGGTTTGAGCCCACCCGGTGGTGGTGCGGCGCTTTTTTTTTGCACTGATAGCTTTGAAGATATGTTCTGATGGTGGTGAGAGTGGAGCAAGACTGTCTCCGTGGCGCAATGGGCTAGCGCGATCGGCTGTTAACCGAAAGGTTGGAGTTTCGAGCGCTCCCGGGAGTGGTGTGTTGCTTTTTCCTTTGCGGTAATAGCTTTGAAGATATGTTCTGATGGTGGCGAGAGTGGAGCAGGACTGTCTTCGTGGCGCAATTGGCTAGCGCGATCGGCTGTTATCCGAAAGGTTGGAGGTTCGAGCCCACCCGGTGGTGGTGCGGTGCTTTTTATTTCTTTGGGCTGATAGCTTTGAAGATATGTTCTGATGGTGTTGAGAGTGGAGCAGGACTGTCTCCGTGGCGCAATGGGCTAGCGCGATCGGCTGTTAACCGAAAAGTTGGAGGTTCGAGCCCACCCGGTGGTTGTGCGGCGCTTTTTTTTCTGTGGGCTGATAGCTTTGAAGATATGTTCTGATGGTGGTGAGAGTGGAGCAGGACTGTCTCCGTGGCGCAATTGGCCAGCGTGATCGGCTGTTAACCGAGAAGTTGGAGGTTCGAGCCCACCGGGTGGTGGTGCGGCACTTTTTTTTCTTTGGGCTGATAGCTTTGAAGATATGTTATGATGGTGGTGAGAGTGGAGCAGGACTGTCTCCGTGACGCAATAGGCTAGCGCGATCGGCTGTTAACCGAAAGGTTGGAGTTTCGAGCCCACCCGGTGGTGGTGCGGCGCTTTTTTTTCTTTGGGCTGATAGCTTTGAAGATATGTTCTGATGGTAGTGAGAGTAGAGCATGACTGTCTCCGTGGCGCATTTGGCTAGCGCGATCGGCTGCTAACCGAAAGGTTGGAGTTTCGAGCCCTCCCGGGAGAGGTGTGTTGCTTCTTTTCTTTGCGCTGATAGCTTTGAAGATATGTTCTGATGGTGGTGAGAGTGGAGCACGACTGTCTCCGTGGCGCAATTGGCTAGCGCGATTTCGTTGTTAACCGAAAGGTTGGAGGTTGGAGCCCACCCGGTGGTGGTGCGGCGCTTTTTCTTCTTTGCGCTGCTAGCTTTGAAGATATGTTCTGATGGTGGTGAGAGTGGAGCAAGACTGTCTCCGTGGCGCAATGGGCTAGCGCGATTGGCTGTTAACCGAAAGGTTGGAGTTTCGAGCCCTCCCGGGAGTGGTGTGTTGCTTTTTTCTTTGCGGTAATAGCTTTGAAGATATGTTCTGATGGTGGTGAGAGTGGAGCAGGACTGTCTTCGTGGCGCAATTGGCTAGCGCGATCGGCTGTTATCCGAAAGGTTGGAGGTTTGAGCCCACCCGGTGGTGGTGCGGCGCTTTTTTTTTCTTTGGGGTGATAGGTCTGAAGAAATGGTCTGACGGTGGTGAGAGTAGAGCACGACTGTCTCTGTAGCGCAATCGGTTAGCGCCATCGGCTGTTAACCGAAAGGTTGGAGGTTCGAGCCCACCCCGTGGTGGTATGGTGCTTTTTTTCTTTGGTCTAGCTTTGAAGAAATGTTCTGATGGTGTTGAGAGTGGAGCAGGACTGTCCCCGTGGCGCAATTGGCTAGCGCGATCGGCTATTAACCGAAAAGTTGGAGGTTCCAGTCGTCCTGGGTGGGCTGTGTTGCTTTTTTTATTGCGCTGATAGCTTTGAAGATATGTTCTGATGGTGGTGAGAGTGGAGCAGGACTGTCTCCGTGGCGCAATGGGCTAGCGCGATCGGCTGATAACCGAAAGGTTGGAGTTTCGAGCCCTCCCTGGAGTAGTGTGTTGCTTTTTTCTTTGCGGTAAAAGCTTTGAAGATATGTTCTGATGGTGGTGAGAGTGGAGCAGGACTGTCTTCGTGGCGCAATTGGCTAGCGCGATCGGCTGTTATCCGAAAGGTTGGAGTTTCGAGCCCACCCGGTGGTGGTGCGGCGCTTTTTTTTTCTTTGGGCTGATAGCTTTGAAGATATGTTCTGATGGTGGTGAGAGTAGAGCAGGACTGTCTCCGTGGCGCAATTGGCCAGCGCGATCGGCTGTTAACCGAAAGGTTGGAGTTTCGAGCCCTCCCGGGAGTGGTCTGTTGCTTTCTTCTTTGCGCTGATAGCTTTGAAGATATGTTCTGATGGTGGTGAGAGTGGAGTAGGACTATCTCCGTGGCGCAATTGGCTAGCGCGATTTCGTTGTTAACCTGATAGGTTGGAGGTTTAAGCCCACCCGGTGTTGGTGCGTCGCTTTTTTTTCTTTGCGCTGATAGCTTTGAAGATATGTTCTGATGGTGGTGAGAGTAGAGCACGATTGTCTCCGTGGCGCAATTGGCTAGCGCGATCGGCTGTTAACCGACAGGTTGGAAGTTCGAGCCCACCCGGTGTTGGTGCGGCGCTTTTTTTTCTTTGGGCTGATAGCTTTGAAGATATGTTCTAATTGTGGTTATAGTGTAGCAGGACTGTCTCCGAGGCGCAATTGGCCAGCGCGATCGGCTGTTAACCGAAAGGTTGGAGTTTCGAGCCCTCCCGGGAGTGGTGTGTTGCTTTTTTCTTTGCGCTGATAGCTTTGAAGATATGTTCTTATGGTGGTGAGAGTGGAGAAGGGCTGTCTCCGTGGCGCAATTGGCTAACGCGATCGGCTGTTAACCGAAAAGTCGGAGGTTTGAGCCCACCCGGTGGTGGTGTGGCGCTTTTTTTTCTTTAGGCTGATAGCTTTGAAGATATGTTCTGATGGTGGTGACAGTGGAGCAGGACTGTCTCCGTGGCGCAATTGGCCAGCGCGATCGGCTGTTAACCGAAAGGTTGGAGTTTCGAGCCCTCCCGGGAGTGGTCTGTTGCATTCTTCTTTGCGCTGATAGCTTTGAAGATATGTTCTGATGGTGGTGAGAGTGGAGTAGGAATATCTCCGTGGCGCAATTGGCTAGCGCGATTTCGTTGTTAACCGAAAGGTTGGAAGTTTAAGCCCACCCGGTGTTGGTGCGTCGCTTTTTTTTCTTTGCGCTGATAGCTTTGAAGATATGTTCTGATGGTGGTGAGAGTGGAGCAAGACTGTCTCCGTGGCGCAATGGGCTAGCGCGATCGGCTGTTAACCGAAAGGTTGGAGTTTCGAGCCCTCCCAGGAGTGGTGTGTTGCTTTTTTCTTTGCGGTAATAGCTTTGAAGATATGTTCTGATGGTGGCGAGAGTGGAGCAGGACTGTCTTCGTGGCGCAATTGGCTATCGCGATCGGCTGTTATCCGAAAGGTTGGAGGTTTGAGCCCACCCGGTGGTGGTGCGGCGCTTTTTTTTCTTTGGGGTGATAGCTCTGAAGAAATAGTCTGACGGTGGTGAGAGTGGAGCAGGACTGTCTCCGTGGCGCAATGGGCTAGCGCGATCGGCTGTTAACCGAAAGGTTGGAGTTTCGAGCCCTCCCAGGAGTAGTGTGTTGCTTTCTTCTTTGCGGTAATAGCTTTGAAGATATGTTCTGATGGTGGTGAGAGTGGAGCAGGACTGTCTTCGTGGCGCAATTGGCTAGCGCGATCGGCTGTTATCCGAAAGGTTGGAGGTTTGAGCCCACCCGGTGGTGGTGCGGCGCTTTTTTTTCTTTGGGGTGATAGCTCTGAAGAAATGTTCTGACGGTGGTGAGAGTGGAGCACGACTGTCTCTGCGGCGCAATTGGCTAGCGCGATCGGCTATTAACCGAAAGGTTGGAGGTTCGAGCCCACCCCGTGGTGGTGCGGCGCTTTTTTTTCTTTGGCCTGATAGCTTTGAAGCTATGTTCTGATGGTGGTGAGAGTGAAGCAGGACTGTCTCCGTGGCGCAATTGGCTAGCGCGTTTGGCTGTTAACCGAAAGGTTGGAGGTTCGAGCCCACCCGGTGGTCGTGTGGCGCTTTTTTTTCTTTGGGCTGATAGCTTTGAAGATATGTTCTGATGGTTGTGAGAGTGGAGCTGGACTGTCTCCGTGGCGCAATTGGCTTGCGCGATCGGCTTTGAACCGAAAGGTTGGAGGTTTCGAGCCCACCCATTGGTGGTGCGGCGCTTTTTTTTCTTTGCGCTGATAGCTTTGAAGATATGTTCTGATGGTGGTGAGAGTAGAGCAAGACTGTCTCCGTGGCGCAATGGGCTAGCGCGATTGGCTGTTAACCGAAAGGTTGGAGTTTGGAGCCCTCCCGGGAGTGGTGTGTTGCTTTTTTCTTTGCGCTGATAGCTTTGAAGATATGTTCTGATGGTGGTGAGAGTGGAGCAGGACTATCTCCGTGGCGCAATTGGCTAGCGCGATTTCGTTGTTAACCGAAAGGTTGGAGGTTGGAGCCCACCCGGTGGTGGTGCGGCGCTTTTTCTTCTTTGCGCTGCTAGCTTTGAAGATATGTTCTGATGGTGGTGAGAGTGGAGCAAGACTGTCTCCGTGGCGCAATGGGCTAGCGCGATTGGCTGTTAACCGAAAGGTTGGAGTTTCGAGCCCTCCCGGGAGTGGTGTGTTGCTTTTTTCTTTGCAGTAATAGCTTTGAAGATATGTTCTGATGGTGGTGAGAGTGGAGCAGGACTGTCTTCGTGGCGCAATTGGCTAGCGCGATCGGCTGTTATCCGAAAGGTTGGAGGTTTGAGCCCACCCGGTGGTGGTGCGGCGCTTTTTTTTTCTTTTGGGTGATAGCTCTGAAGAAATGATCTGACGGTGGTGAGAGGGGAGCACGACTGCCTCCGTGGCGCAATTGGCTAGCGCGATCGGCTGTTAACCAAAAGGTCGGAGGTTCGAAACCACCCGATGGTGGTGCGGCGCTTTTTTTTCTGTGGGCTGATAGCTTTGAAAATATGTTCTGATGGTGGTGAGAGTGGAGCAGGACTGTCTCCGTGGCGCAATTGGCTAGCGTGATCGGCTATTAACCGAAAAGTTGGAGGTTCCAGCCGTCCCGGCTGGGCTGTGTTGCTTTTTTTATTGCGCTAATAGCTTTGAAGTTATGTTCTGATGGTGGTGAGAGTGGAGCACGATTGTCTCCGTGGCGCAATTGGGTAGCGCGATCGGCTGTTAACCGAAAGTTTGGAGGTTCGAGTCCACCCGGTGGTGGTGCGGCGCTTTTTTTTCTTTGGACTGATAGCTTTGAAGATATGTTCTAATTGTGGTGAGAGTGGAGCAGGACTGTCTCCGTGGCGCAATGGGCTAGCGCGATCGGCTGTTAACCGAAAGGTTGGAGTTTCGAGCCCTCCCTGGAGTAGTGTGTTGCTTTTTTCTTTGCGGTAAAAGCTTTGAAGATATGTTCTGATGGTGGTGAGAGTGGAGCAGGACTGTCTTCGTGGCGCAATTGGCTAGCGCGATCGGCTGTTATCCGAAAGGTTGGAGGTTTGAGCCCACCCGGTGGTGGTTTGGTGCTTTTTTTTTCTTTGGGCTGATAGCTTTGAAGATATGTTCTGATGGTGGTGAGAGTGGAGCTGGACTGTCTCCGTGGCGCAATCGGCTTGCGCGATCGGCTGTTAACCGAAAGGTTGGAGTTTCGAGCCCACCCGGTGGTGGTGCGGCGCTTTTTTTTCTTTGGGCTGATAGCTTTGAAGATATGTTCTGATGGTGGTGAGAGTAGGGCAGGACTGTCTCCGTGGCGCAATTGGCTAGCGCGATCGGCTGTTAACCGAAAGGTTGGAGTTTCGAGCCCTCCCGGGAGTGGTGTGTTGCTTCTTTTCTTTGCGCTGATAGCTTTGAAGATATGTTCTGATGGTGGTGAGAGTGGAGCACGACTGTCTCCGTGGCGCAGTTCGCTAGCGCGATCGGCTGTTAAGCGAAAGGTTGGAGGTTCGAGCCCACCCGGTAGTGGTGCAGCGCTTTTTTTTCTTTGTGCTGATAGCTTTGAAGATATGTTCTCATGGTGGTGAGAGTGGAGCAGGACTGTCTCCGTGGCGCAATTGCCTAGCGCGATTGGCTGTTAACCGAAAGGGTGAGGTTCGAGCCCACCCGGTGGTGGTGCGGTGCTTTTTTTTCTTTGGGCTGATAGCTTTGAAGATATGTTCTTATGGTGGTGAGAGTGGAGCAGGACTGTCTCCGTGGCGCAATTGGCTAGCGCGATCGGCTGTTAACCGAAAAGTCGGAGGTTTGAGCCCACCCGGTGGTGGTGTGGCGCTTTTTTTTCTTTGGGCTGATAGCTTTGAAGCTATGTTCTGATGGTGGTGAGAGTGGAGCACGATTGTCTCCGTGGCGCAATTGGCTAGCGCGATCGGCTGTTAACCGACAGGTTGGAGGTTCGAGCCCACCCAGTGGTGGTGCGGCGCTTTTTTTCTTTGGGCTGATAGCTTTGCAGATATGTTCTAAATGTGGTGAGAGTGGAGCAGGACTGTCTCCGTGGCGCAATTGGCCAGCGCGATCGGCTGTTAGCCGGAAGGTTGGAGTTTCGAGCCCTCCCGGGAGTGGTGTGTTGCTTTTTTCTTTGCGCTGATAGCTTTGAAGATATGTTCTTATGGTGGTGAGAGTGGAGAAGGACTGTCTCCGTGGCGCAATTGGCTAACGCGTCGGCTGTTAACCGAAAAGTCGGAGGTTTGAGCCCACCCGGTGGTGGTGTGGCGCTTTTTTTTCTTTGGGCTGATAGCTTTGAAGATATGTTTTGATGGTGGTGAGAGTGGAGCATGATTGTCTCCGTGGCACAATTGGCTAGCGCGATCGGCTGTTAACCGAAAGGTTGGAGTTTCGAGCCCTCCCGGAAGTGGTGTGTTGCTTTTTTCTTTGCATTAATAGCTTTGAAGATATGTTCTGATGGTGGCGAGAGTGGAGCATGACTGTCTTCGTGGCGCAATTGGCTATCGCGATCGGCTGTTATCCGAAAGGTTGGAGGTTTGAGCCCACCCGGTGGTGGTGCGGCGCTTTTTTTTTCTTTGGGGTGATAGCTCTGAAGAAATAGTCTGACGGTGGTGAGAGTGGAGCAGGACTGTCTCCGTGGCGCAATGGGCTAGCGCGATCGGCTGTTAACCGAAAGGCTGGAGTTTCGAGCCCTCCCGGGAGTAGTGTGTTGCTTTCTTCTTTGCGGTAATAGCTTTGAAGATATGTTCTGATGGTGGTGAGAGTGGAGCAGGACTGTCTTCGTGGCCAATTGGCTAGCGCGATCGGCTGTTATCCGAAAGGTTGGAGGTTTGAGCCCACCCGGTGGTGGTGCGGCGCTTTTTTTCTTTGGGGTGATAGCTCTGAAGAAATGTTCTGACGGTGGTGAGAGTGGAGCACGACTGTCTCTGCGGCACAATTGGCTAGCGCGATCGGCTGTTAACCGAAAGGTTGGAGGTTCGAGCCCACCCCGTGGTTGTGCGGCGCTTTTTTTCTTTGGCCTGATAGCTCTGAAGAAATGTTCTGACGGTGGTGAGTGTGGAGCAGGACTGTCTTCGTGGCGCAATTGGCTAGCGCGATCAGCTGTTATCCGAAAGGTTGGAGGTTTGAGCCCACCCGGAGTGCTGTGGCGCTTTTTTTTTCTTTGGGCTGATAGCTTTGAAGATATGTTCTGATGGTGGTGAGAGTGTAGCTGGACTGTCTCCGTGGCGCAATTGGCTTGCGCGATCGGCTGTTAACCGAAAGGTTGTAGTTTCGAGCCCATCCGGTGGTGGTGCGGCGCTTTTTTTCTTTGGGCTGATAGCTTTGAAGATATGTTCTGATGGTGGTGAGAGTAGAGCAGGACTGTCTCCGTGGCGCAATTGGCTAGCGCGATCGGCTGTTAACCGAAAGGTTGGAGTTTCGAGCCCTCCCGGGAGTGGTGTGTTGCTTCTTTTCTTTCCGCTGATAGCTTTGAAGATATGTTCTGATGGTGGTGAGAGTGGAGCACGACTGTCTCCGTGGCGCAGTTCGCTAGCGCGATCGGCTGTTAACCGAAAGGTTGGAGGTTCGAGCCCATCCGGTGGTGGCGCGGCGCTTTTTTTTCTTTGTGCTGATAGCTTTGAAGATATGTTGTCATGGTGGTGAGAGTGGAGCAGGATTGTCTCCGTGGCGCAATTGGCTAGCGCGATTGGCTGTTAACCGAAAGGCTGGAGGTTCGAGCCCACCCGGTGGTGGTGCAGTGCTTTTTTTTCTTTCGGCTGATAGCTTTGAAGATATGTTCCTATGGTGGTGAGAGTGGAGCAGGAATGTCTCCGTGGCGCAATTGGCTAGCGCGATCGGCTGTTAACCGAAAAGTCGGAAGTTTGAGCCCACCCGGTGGTGGTGTGGCGCTTTTTTTCTTTGGGCTGATAGCTTTGAAGATATGTTCTGATGGTGGTGAGAGTGGAGCTGGACTGTCTCCGTGGCGCAATTGGCTTGCGCGATCGGCTGTTAACCGAAAGGTTGAGGGTTCAGCCCACCGGGTGGTGGTGCGGCGCTTTTTTTTTCTTCGCGCTGATAGCTTTGAAGTAATGTTCTGATGGTGGTGAGAGTAGAGCAAGACTGTCCCCGTGGCGCAATGGGCTAGCGCAATCGGCTGTTAACCGAAAGGTTGGAGTTTCGAGCCCTCCCGGGAGTAGTGTGTTGCTTTTTTCTTTGCGGTAATAGCTTTGAAGATATGTTTTGATGGTGGTGAGAGTGGAGCAGGACTGTCTTCGTGGCGCAATTGGCTAGCGCGATCGGCTGTTATCCGAAAGGTTGGAGGTTTGAGCCCACCCGGTGGTGGTGCGGCGCTTTTTTTTTTGTTTGGGGTGATAGCTCTGAAGAAATGGTCTGACGGTGGTGAGAGTGCAGCACGACTGTCTCTGTGGCGCAATTGGCTAGCGCGATTGGCTGTTAACCGAAAGGTAGGAGGTTCGAGCCCACCCGGTGGTGGTGCGGTGCTTTTTTTTCTTTGGGCTGATAGCTTTGAAGATATGTTCTGATGGTGGTCAGAGTGCAGCAGGACTGTCTCCGTGGCGCAATTGGCTAGCGCGATCGGCTGTTAATTAAAAGGTCGGAGGTTCGAGCCCACCCGGGGGTGGTGCGGCGCTTTTTTTTCTTTGGGCTGATAGCTTTGAAGATATGTTCTGATGGTGGTGAGAGTGAAGCAGGACTTTGTCCGTGGCGCAATGGGCTAGCGCGATCGGCTGTTAACCGAAAAGTTGGAGGTTCAAGCCCACCCGGTGGTGGTGCGGCGCTTTTTTTTCTTTGTGCTGATAGCTTTGAAGATATGTTCTGATGGTGGTGAGAGTGAAGCAGGACTGTCTCCGTGGCGCAATTGGCTAGCGCGATTGGCTGTTAACCGAAAGGTTGGAGGTTCGAGCCCACCCGATGGTGGTGTGGCGCTTTTTTTTCTTTGGGCTGATAGCTTTGAAGATATGTTCTGATGGTGGTAAGAGTGGAGCTGGACTGTCTCCGTGGCGCAATTGGCTTGCGCGATTGGCTTTGAACCGAAAAGTTGGAGGTTCGAGCCCACCCGGTGGTGGTGCGGCGCTTTTTTTTCTTTGTGCTGATAGCTTTGAAGATATGTTCTCATGGTGGTGAGAGCGGAGCAGGACTGTCTCCGAGGCGCAATTGGCTAGCGCGATTGGCTGTTAACCGAAAGGTTGGAGGTTCGAGCCCACCCGGTGGTGGTACGGTGCTTTTTTTGCTTTGGGCTGATAGCTTTGAAGATATGTTCTGATGGTGTTGAGAGTGGAGCAGGACTGTCTCCGTGGCGCAATGGGCTAGCGCGATCGCCTGTTAACCGAAAAGTTGGAGGTTCGAGCCCACCCGGTGGTTGTGCGGCGCTTTTTTTTCTGTGGGCTGATAGCTTTGAAGATATGTTCTGATGGTGGTGAGAGTGGAGCAGGACTGTCTCCGTGGCGCAATTGGCCAGCGTGATCGGCTGTTAACCGAGAAGTTGGAGGTTCGAGCCCACCGGGTGGTGGTGCGGCACTTTTTTTTCTTTGGGCTGATAGCTTTGAAGATATGTTATGATAGTGGTGAGAGTGGAGCAGGACTGTCTCCGTGACGCAATAGGCTAGCGCGATCGGCTGTTAACCGAAAGGTTGGAGTTTCGAGCCCACCCGGTGGTGGGGCGGCGCTTTTTTTTCTTTGGGCTGATAGCTTTGAAGATATGTTCTGATGGTGGCGAGAGTGGAGCAGGACTGTCTTCGTGGCGCAATTGGCTAGCGCGATCGGCTGTTATCCGAAAGGTTGGAGGTTTGAGCCCACCCGGTGGTGGTGCGGCGCTTTTTTTTGTTTGGGGTGATAGCTCTGAAGAAATGGTCTGACGGTGGTGAGAGTGCAGCACGACTGTCTCTGTGGCGCAATTGGCTAGCGCGATTGGCTGTTAACCGAAAGGTAGGAGGTTCGAGCCCACCTGGTGGTGGTGCGGTGCTTTTTTTTCTTTGGGCTGATAGCTTTGAAGATATGTTCTGATGGTGGTTAGAGTGCAGCAGGACTGTCTCCGTGGCGCAATTGGCTAGCGCGATCGGCTGTTAATTAAAAGGTCGGAGGTTCGAGCCCACCCGGGGGTGGTGCGGCGCTTTTTTTTCTTTGGGCTGATAGCTTTGAAGATATGTTCTGATGGTGGTGAGAGTGAAGCAGGACTTTGTCCGTGGCGCAATGGGCTAGCGCGATCGGCTGTTAACCGAAAAGTTGGAGGTTCGAGCCCACCCGGTGGTGGTGCGGCGCTTTTTTTTCTTTGTGCTGATAGCTTTGAAGATATGTTCTGATGGTGGTGAGAGTGAAGCAGGACTGTCTCCGTGGCGCAATTGGCTAGCGCGATTGGCTGTTAACCGAAAGGTTGGAGGTTCGAGCCCACCCGATGGTGGTGTGGCGCTTTTTTTTCTTTGGGCTGATAGCTTTGAAGATATGTTCTGATGGTGGTGAGAGTGGAGCTGGACTGTCTCCGTGGCGCAATTGGCTTGCGCGATTGGCTTTGAACCGAAAAGTTGGAGGTTCGAGCCCACCCGGTGGTGGTGCGGCGCTTATTTTTCTTTGTGCTGATAGCTTTGAAGATATGTTCTCATGGTGGTGAGAGCGGAGCAGGACTGTCTCCGAGGCGCAATTGGCTAGCGCGATTGGCTGTTAACCGAAAGGTTGGAGGTTCGAGCCCACCCGGTGGTGGTACGGTGCTTTTTTTTCTTTGGGCTGATAGCTTTGAAGATATGTTCTTATGGTGGTGAGAGTGGAGCAGGACTGTCTCCGTGGCGCAATTGGCTAGCGCGATCGGCTGTTAACCGAAAGGTTGGAGTTTCGAGCCCACCCGGTGGTGGTGCGGCGCTTTTTTTTCTTTGGGCTGATAGCTTTGAAGATATGTTCTGATGGTAGTGAGAGTAGAGCATGACTGTCTCCGTGGCGCATTTGGCTAGCGCGATCGGCTGCTAACCGAAAGGTTGGAGTTTCGAGCCCTCCCGGGAGAGGTGTGTTGCTTCTTTTCTTTGCGCTGATAGCTTTGAAGATATGTTCTGATGGTGGTGAGAGTGGAGCACGACTGTCTCCGTGGCGCAGTTCGCTAGCGCGATCGGCTGTTAACCGAAAGGTTGGAGGTTCGAGCCCACCCGGTGGTGGTGCGGCGCTTTTTTTTCTTTGCGCTGATAGCTTTGAAGATATGTTCTGATGGTGGTGAGAGTAGAGCAAGACTGTCTCCGTGGCGCAATGGGCTAGCGCGATTGGCTGTTAACCAAAAGGTTGGAGTTTCGAGCCCTCCCGGGAGTGGTGTGTTGCTTTTTTCTTTGCGCTGATAGCTTTGAAGATATGTTCTGATGGTGGTGAGAGTGGAGCAGGACTATCTCCGTGGCGCAATTGGCTAGCGCGATTTCGTTGTTAACCGAAAGGTTGGAGGTTGGAGCCCACCCGGTGGTGGTGCGGCGCTTTTTCTTCTTTGCGCTGCTAGCTTTGAAGATATGTTCTGATGGTGGTGAGAGTGGAGCAAGACTGTCTCCGTGGCGCAATGGGCTAGCGCGATTGGCTGTTAACCGAAAGGTTGGAGTTTCGAGCCCTCCCGGGAGTGGTGTGTTGCTTTTTTCTTTGCGGTAATAGCTTTGAAGATATGTTCTGATGGTGGTGAGAGTGGAGCAGGACTGTCTTCGTGGCGCAATTGGCTAGCGCGATCGGCTGTTATCCGAAAGGTTGGAGGTTCGAGCCCACCCGGTGGTGGTACGGTGCTTTTTTTTCTTTGGGCTGATAGCTTTGAAGATATGTTCTTATGGTGGTGAGAGTGGAGCCGGACTGTCTCCGTGGCGCAATTGGCTAGCGCGATCGGCTGTTAACCGAAAAGTCGGAGGTTTGAGCCCACCCGGTGGTGGTGCGGCGCTTTTTTTTTTGCACTGATAGCTTTGAAGATATGTTCTGATGGTGGTGAGAGTGAAGCAAGACTGTCTCCGTGGCGCAATGGGCTAGCGCGATCGGCTGTTAACCAAAAGGTTGGAGTTTCGAGCCCTCCCTGGAGTAGTGTGTTGCTTTTTTCTTTGCGGTAAAAGCTTTGAAGATATGTTCTGATGGTGGTGAGAGTGGAGCAGGACTGTCTTCGTGGCGCAATTGGCTAGCGCGATCGGCTGTTATCCGAAAGGTTGGAGGTTTGAGTCCACCCGGTGGTGGTGTGGCGCTTTTTTTTCTTTGGGCTGATAGCTTTGAAGATATGTTCTGATGGTGGTGAGAGTGGAGCTGGACTGTCTTCGTGGCGCAATTGGCTAGCGCGATCGGCTGTTATCCGAAAGGTTGGAGGTTTGAGTCCACCCGGTGGTGGTGTGGCGCTTTTTTTTCTTTGGGCTGATAGCTTTGAAGATATGTTCCGATGGTGGTGAGAGTGGAGCTGGACTGTCTCCGTGGCGCAATTGGCTTGCGCGATTGGCTGTTAACCGAAAGGTTGGAGTTTCGAGCCCACCCGGTGGTGGTGCGGCGCTTTTTTTTCTTTGGGCTGATAGCTTTGAAGATATGTTCTGATGGTGGTTAGAGTAGAGCAGGACTGTCTCCGTTGCGCAATTGGCTAGCGCGATCGGCTGTTAACCGAAAGGTTGGAGTTTCGAGCCCTCCCGGGAGTGGTGTGTTGCTTCTCTTCTTTGCGCTGATAGCTTTGAGGATATGTTCTGATGGTGGTGAGAGTGGAGCACGACTGTCTCCGTGGCGCAGTTCGCTAGCGCGATCGGCTGTTAACCGAAAGGTTGGAGGCTCGAGCCCACCCGGTGGTGGTGCAGCGCTTTTTTTCTTTGTGCTGATAGCTTTGAAGATATGTTCTCATGGTGGTGAGAGCGGAGCAGGACTGTCTCCGAGGCGCAATTGGCTAGCGCGATTGGCTGTTAACCGAAAGGTTGGAGGTTCGAGCCCACCCGGTGGTGGTGCGGTGCTTTTTTTTCTTTGGGCTGATAGCTTTGAAGATATGTTCTTATGGTGGTGAGAGTGGAGCAGGACTGTCCCCGTGGCGCAATTGGCTAGCGCGATCGGCTGTTAACCGAAAAGTCGGAGGTTTGAGCCCACCCGGTGGTGGTGCGGCGCTTTTTTTTTGCACTGATAGCTTTGAAGATATGTTCTGATGGTGGTGAGAGTGGAGCAAGACTGTCTCCGTGGCGCAATGGGCTAGCGCGATCGGCTGTTAACCGAAAGGTTGGAGTTTCGAGCGCTCCCGGGAGTGGTGTGTTGCTTTTTCCTTTGCGGTAATAGCTTTGAAGATATGTTCTGATGGTGGCGAGAGTGGAGCAGGACTGTCTTCGTGGCGCAATTGGCTAGCGCGATCGGCTGTTATCCGAAAGGTTGGAGGTTCGAGCCCACCCGGTGGTGGTGCGGTGCTTTTTATTTCTTTGGGCTGATAGCTTTGAAGATATGTTCTGATGGTGTTGAGAGTGGAGCAGGACTGTCTCCGTGGCGCAATGGGCTAGCGCGATCGGCTGTTAACCGAAAAGTTGGAGGTTCGAGCCCACCCGGTGGTTGTGCGGCGCTTTTTTTTCTGTGGGCTGATAGCTTTGAAGATATGTTCTGATGGTGGTGAGAGTGGAGCAGGACTGTCTCCGTGGCGCAATTGGCCAGCGTGATCGGCTGTTAACCGAGAAGTTGGAGGTTCGAGCCCACCGGGTGGTGGTGCGGCACTTTTTTTTCTTTGGGCTGATAGCTTTGAAGATATGTTATGATGGTGGTGAGAGTGGAGCAGGACTGTCTCCGTGACGCAATAGGCTAGCGCGATCGGCTGTTAACCGAAAGGTTGGAGTTTCGAGCCCACCCGGTGGTGGTGCGGCGCTTTTTTTTCTTTGGGCTGATAGCTTTGAAGATATGTTCTGATGGTAGTGAGAGTAGAGCATGACTGTCTCCGTGGCGCATTTGGCTAGCGCGATCGGCTGCTAACCGAAAGGTTGGAGTTTCGAGCCCTCCCGGGAGAGGTGTGTTGCTTCTTTTCTTTGCGCTGATAGCTTTGAAGATATGTTCTGATGGTGGTGAGAGTGGAGCACGACTGTCTCCGTGGCGCAGTTCGCTAGCGCGATCGGCTGTTAACCGAAAGGTTGGAGGTTCGAGCCCACCCGGTGGTGGTGCGGCGCTTTTTTTTCTTTGCGCTGATAGCTTTGAAGATATGTTCTGATGGTGGTGAGAGTAGAGCAAGACTGTCTCCGTGGCGCAATGGGCTAGCGCGATTGGCTGTTAACCAAAAGGTTGGAGTTTCGAGCCCTCCCGGGAGTGGTGTGTTGCTTTTTTCTTTGCGCTGATAGCTTTGAAGATATGTTCTGATGGTGGTGAGAGTGGAGCAGGACTATCTCCGTGGCGCAATTGGCTAGCGCGATTTCGTTGTTAACCGAAAGGTTGGAGGTTGGAGCCCACCCGGTGGTGGTGCGGCGCTTTTTCTTCTTTGCGCTGCTAGCTTTGAAGATATGTTCTGATGGTGGTGAGAGTGGAGCAAGACTGTCTCCGTGGCGCAATGGGCTAGCGCGATTGGCTGTTAACCGAAAGGTTGGAGTTTCGAGCCCTCCCGGGAGTGGTGTGTTGCTTTTTTCTTTGCGGTAATAGCTTTGAAGATATGTTCTGATGGTGGTGAGAGTGGAGCAGGACTGTCTTCGTGGCGCAATTGGCTAGCGCGATCGGCTGTTATCCGAAAGGTTGGAGGTTTGAGCCCACCCGGTGGTGGTGCGGCGCTTTTTTTTTCTTTGGGGTGATAGGTCTGAAGAAATGGTCTGACGGTGGTGAGAGTAGAGCACGACTGTCTCTGTAGCGCAATCGGTTAGCGCCATCGGCTGTTAACCGAAAGGTTGGAGGTTCGAGCCCACCCCGTGGTGGTATGGTGCTTTTTTTCTTTGGTCTAGCTTTGAAGAAATGTTCTGACGGTGTTGAGAGTGGAGCAGGACTGTCCCCGTGGCGCAATTGGCTAGCGCGATCGGCTATTAATCGAAAAGTTGGAGGTTCCAGTCGTCCTGGGTGGGCTGTGTTGCTTTTTTTATTGCGCTGATAGCTTTGAAGATATGTTCTGATGGTGGTGAGAGTGGAGCAGGACTGTCTCCGTGGCGCAATGGGCTAGCGCGATCGGCTGATAACCGAAAGGTTGGAGTTTCGAGCCCTCCCTGGAGTAGTGTGTTGCTTTTTTCTTTGCGGTAAAAGCTTTGAAGATATGTTCTGATGGTGGTGAGAGTGGAGCAGGACTGTCTTCGTGGCGCAATTGGCTAGCGCGATCGGCTGTTATCCGAAAGGTTGGAGTTTCGAGCCCACCCGGTGGTGGTGCGGCGCTTTTTTTTCTTTGGGCTGATAGCTTTGAAGATATGTTCTGATGGTGGTGAGAGTAGAGCAGGACTGTCTCCGTGGCGCAATTGGCCAGCGCGATCGGCTGTTAACCGAAAGGTTGGAGTTTCGAGCCCTCCCGGGAGTGGTCTGTTGCTTTCTTCTTTGCGCTGATAGCTTTGAAGATATGTTCTGATGGTGGTGAGAGTGGAGTAGGACTATCTCCGTGGCGCAATTGGCTAGCGCGATTTCGTTGTTAACCTGATAGGTTGGAGGTTTAAGCCCACCCGGTGTTGGTGCGTCGCTTTTTTTTCTTTGCGCTGATAGCTTTGAAGATATGTTCTGATGGTGGTGAGAGTAGAGCACGATTGTCTCCGTGGCGCAATTGGCTAGCGCGATCGGCTGTTAACCGACAGGTTGGAAGTTCGAGCCCACCCGGTGTTGGTGCGGCGCTTTTTTTTCTTTGGGCTGATAGCTTTGAAGATATGTTCTAATTGTGGTTATAGTGTAGCAGGACTGTCTCCGAGGCGCAATTGGCCAGCGCGATCGGCTGTTAACCGAAAGGTTGGAGTTTCGAGCCCTCCCGGGAGTGGTGTGTTGCTTTTTTCTTTGCGCTGATAGCTTTGAAGATATGTTCTTATGGTGGTGAGAGTGGAGAAGGGCTGTCTCCGTGGCGCAATTGGCTAACGCGATCGGCTGTTAACCGAAAAGTCGGAGGTTTGAGCCCACCCGGTGGTGGTGTGGCGCTTTTTTTTCTTTAGGCTGATAGCTTTGAAGATATGTTCTGATGGTGGTGACAGTGGAGCAGGACTGTCTCCGTGGCGCAATTGGCCAGCGCGATCGGCTGTTAACCGAAAGGTTGGAGTTTCGAGCCCTCCCGGGAGTGGTCTGTTGCATTCTTCTTTGCGCTGATAGCTTTGAAGATATGTTCTGATGGTGGTGAGAGTGGAGTAGGAATATCTCCGTGGCGCAATTGGCTAGCGCGATTTCGTTGTTAACCGAAAGGTTGGAAGTTTAAGCCCACCCGGTGTTGGTGCGTCGCTTTTTTTTCTTTGCGCTGATAGCTTTGAAGATATGTTCTGATGGTGGTGAGAGTGGAGCAAGACTGTCTCCGTGGCGCAATGGGCTAGCGCGATCGGCTGTTAACCGAAAGGTTGGAGTTTCGAGCCCTCCCAGGAGTGGTGTGTTGCTTTTTTCTTTGCGGTAATAGCTTTGAAGATATGTTCTGATGGTGGCGAGAGTGGAGCAGGACTGTCTTCGTGGCGCAATTGGCTATCGCGATCGGCTGTTATCCGAAAGGTTGGAGGTTTGAGCCCACCCGGTGGTGGTGCGGCGCTTTTTTTTCTTTGGGGTGATAGCTCTGAAGAAATAGTCTGACGGTGGTGAGAGTGGAGCAGGACTGTCTCCGTGGCGCAATGGGCTAGCGCGATCGGCTGTTAACCGAAAGGTTGGAGTTTCGAGCCCTCCCAGGAGTAGTGTGTTGCTTTCTTCTTTGCGGTAATAGCTTTGAAGATATGTTCTGATGGTGGTGAGAGTGGAGCAGGACTGTCTTCGTGGCGCAATTGGCTAGCGCGATCGGCTGTTATCCGAAAGGTTGGAGGTTTGAGCCCACCCGGTGGTGGTGCGGCGCTTTTTTTTCTTTGGGGTGATAGCTCTGAAGAAATGTTCTGACGGTGGTGAGAGTGGAGCACGACTGTCTCTGCGGCGCAATTGGCTAGCGCGATCGGCTATTAACCGAAAGGTTGGAGGTTCGAGCCCACCCCGTGGTGGTGCGGCGCTTTTTTTTCTTTGGCCTGATAGCTTTGAAGCTATGTTCTGATGGTGGTGAGAGTGAAGCAGGACTGTCTCCGTGGCGCAATTGGCTAGCGCGTTTGGCTGTTAACCGAAAGGTTGGAGGTTCGAGCCCACCCGGTGGTCGTGTGGCGCTTTTTTTTCTTTGGGCTGATAGCTTTGAAGATATGTTCTGATGGTTGTGAGAGTGGAGCTGGACTGTCTCCGTGGCGCAATTGGCTTGCGCGATCGGCTTTGAACCGAAAGGTTGGAGGTTTCGAGCCCACCCATTGGTGGTGCGGCGCTTTTTTTTCTTTGCGCTGATAGCTTTGAAGATATGTTCTGATGGTGGTGAGAGTAGAGCAAGACTGTCTCCGTGGCGCAATGGGCTAGCGCGATTGGCTGTTAACCGAAAGGTTGGAGTTTGGAGCCCTCCCGGGAGTGGTGTGTTGCTTTTTTCTTTGCGCTGATAGCTTTGAAGATATGTTCTGATGGTGGTGAGAGTGGAGCAGGACTATCTCCGTGGCGCAATTGGCTAGCGCGATTTCGTTGTTAACCGAAAGGTTGGAGGTTGGAGCCCACCCGGTGGTGGTGCGGCGCTTTTTCTTCTTTGCGCTGCTAGCTTTGAAGATATGTTCTGATGGTGGTGAGAGTGGAGCAAGACTGTCTCCGTGGCGCAATGGGCTAGCGCGATTGGCTGTTAACCGAAAGGTTGGAGTTTCGAGCCCTCCCGGGAGTGGTGTGTTGCTTTTTTCTTTGCAGTAATAGCTTTGAAGATATGTTCTGATGGTGGTGAGAGTGGAGCAGGACTGTCTTCGTGGCGCAATTGGCTAGCGCGATCGGCTGTTATCCGAAAGGTTGGAGGTTTGAGCCCACCCGGTGGTGGTGCGGCGCTTTTTTTTTCTTTTGGGTGATAGCTCTGAAGAAATGATCTGACGGTGGTGAGAGGGGAGCACGACTGTCTCCGTGGCGCAATTGGCTAGCGCGATCGGCTGTTAACCAAAAGGTCGGAGGTTCGAAACCACCCGATGGTGGTGCGGCGCTTTTTTTTCTGTGGGCTGATAGCTTTGAAAATATGTTCTGATGGTGGTGAGAGTGGAGCAGGACTGTCTCCGTGGCGCAATTGGCTAGCGTGATCGGCTATTAACCGAAAAGTTGGAGGTTCCAGCCGTCCCGGCTGGGCTGTGTTGCTTTTTTTATTGCGCTAATAGCTTTGAAGTTATGTTCTGATGGTGGTGAGAGTGGAGCACGATTGTCTCCGTGGCGCAATTGGGTAGCGCGATCGGCTGTTAACCGAAAGTTTGGAGGTTCGAGTCCACCCGGTGGTGGTGCGGCGCTTTTTTTTCTTTGGACTGATAGCTTTGAAGATATGTTCTAATTGTGGTGAGAGTGGAGCAGGACTGTCTCCGTGGCGCAATGGGCTAGCGCGATCGGCTGTTAACCGAAAGGTTGGAGTTTCGAGCCCTCCCTGGAGTAGTGTGTTGCTTTTTTCTTTGCGGTAAAAGCTTTGAAGATATGTTCTGATGGTGGTGAGAGTGGAGCAGGACTGTCTTCGTGGCGCAATTGGCTAGCGCGATCGGCTGTTATCCGAAAGGTTGGAGGTTTGAGCCCACCCGGTGGTGGTTTGGTGCTTTTTTTTTCTTTGGGCTGATAGCTTTGAAGATATGTTCTGATGGTGGTGAGAGTGGAGCTGGACTGTCTCCGTGGCGCAATCGGCTTGCGCGATCGGCTGTTAACCGAAAGGTTGGAGTTTCGAGCCCACCCGGTGGTGGTGCGGCGCTTTTTTTTCTTTGGGCTGATAGCTTTGAAGATATGTTCTGATGGTGGTGAGAGTAGGGCAGGACTGTCTCCGTGGCGCAATTGGCTAGCGCGATCGGCTGTTAACCGAAAGGTTGGAGTTTCGAGCCCTCCCGGGAGTGGTGTGTTGCTTCTTTTCTTTGCGCTGATAGCTTTGAAGATATGTTCTGATGGTGGTGAGAGTGGAGCACGACTGTCTCCGTGGCGCAGTTCGCTAGCGCGATCGGCTGTTAAGCGAAAGGTTGGAGGTTCGAGCCCACCCGGTAGTGGTGCAGCGCTTTTTTTTCTTTGTGCTGATAGCTTTGAAGATATGTTCTCATGGTGGTGAGAGTGGAGCAGGACTGTCTCCGTGGCGCAATTGGCTAGCGCGATTGGCTGTTAACCGAAAGGGTGAGGTTCGAGCCCACCCGGTGGTGGTGCGGTGCTTTTTTTTCTTTGGGCTGATAGCTTTGAAGATATGTTCTTATGGTGGTGAGAGTGGAGCAGGACTGTCTCCGTGGCGCAATTGGCTAGCGCGATCGGCTGTTAACCGAAAAGTCGGAGGTTTGAGCCCACCCGGTGGTGGTGTGGCGCTTTTTTTTCTTTGGGCTGATAGCTTTGAAGCTATGTTCTGATGGTGGTGAGAGTGGAGCACGATTGTCTCCGTGGCGCAATTGGCTAGCGCGATCGGCTGTTAACCGACAGGTTGGAGGTTCGAGCCCACCCAGTGGTGGTGCGGCGCTTTTTTTCTTTGGGCTGATAGCTTTGCAGATATGTTCTAATTGTGGTGAGAGTGGAGCAGGACTGTCTCCGTGGCGCAATTGGCCAGCGCGATCGGCTGTTAGCCGGAAGGTTGGAGTTTCGAGCCCTCCCGGGAGTGGTGTGTTGCTTTTTTCTTTGCGCTGATAGCTTTGAAGATATGTTCTTATGGTGGTGAGAGTGGAGAAGGACTGTCTCCGTGGCGCAATTGGCTAACGCGTCGGCTGTTAACCGAAAAGTCGGAGGTTTGAGCCCACCCGGTGGTGGTGTGGCGCTTTTTTTTCTTTGGGCTGATAGCTTTGAAGATATGTTTTGATGGTGGTGAGAGTGGAGCATGATTGTCTCCGTGGCACAATTGGCTAGCGCGATCGGCTGTTAACCGAAAGGTTGGAGTTTCGAGCCCTCCCGGAAGTGGTGTGTTGCTTTTTTCTTTGCATTAATAGCTTTGAAGATATGTTCTGATGGTGGCGAGAGTGGAGCAGGACTGTCTTCGTGGCGCAATTGGCTATCGCGATCGGCTGTTATCCGAAAGGTTGGAGGTTTGAGCCCACCCGGTGGTGGTGCGGCGCTTTTTTTTTCTTTGGGGTGATAGCTCTGAAGAAATAGTCTGACGGTGGTGAGAGTGGAGCACGACTGTCTCTGCGGCACAATTGGCTAGCGCGATCGGCTGTTAACCGAAAGGTTGGAGGTTCGAGCCCATCCAGTGGTTGTGCGGCGCTTTTTTTCTTTGGCCTGATAGCTCTGAAGAAATGTTCTGACGGTGGTGAGAGTGGAGCAGGACTGTCTTCGTGGCGCAATTGGCTAGCGCGATCAGCTGTTATCCGAAAGGTTGGAGGTTTGAGCCCACCCGGAGTGCTGTGGCGCTTTTTTTTCTTTGGGCTGATAGCTTTGAAGATATGTTCTGATGGTGGTGAGAGTGTAGCTGGACTGTCTCCGTGGCGCAATTGGCTTGCGCGATCGGCTGTTAACCGAAAGGTTGTAGTTTCGAGCCCATCCGGTGGTGGTGCGGCGCTTTTTTTCTTTGGGCTGATAGCTTTGAAGATATGTTCTGATGGTGGTGAGAGTAGAGCAGGACTGTCTCCGTGGCGCAATTGGCTAGCGCGATCGGCTGTTAACCGAAAGGTTGGAGTTTCGAGCCCTCCCGGGAGTGGTGTGTTGCTTCTTTTCTTTCCGCTGATAGCTTTGAAGATATGTTCTGATGGTGGTGAGAGTGGAGCACGACTGTCTCCGTGGCGCAGTTCGCTAGCGCGATCGGCTGTTAACCGAAAGGTTGGAGGTTCGAGCCCATCCGGTGGTAGCGCGGCGCTTTTTTTTCTTTGTGCTGATAGCTTTGAAGATATGTTGTCATGGTGGTGAGAGTGGAGCAGGATTGTCTCCGTGGCGCAATTGGCTAGCGCGATTGGCTGTTAACCGAAAGGCTGGAGGTTCGAGCCCACCCGGTGGTGGTGCGGTGCTTTTTTTTCTTTCGGCTGATAGCTTTGAAGATATGTTCCTATGGTGGTGAGAGTGGAGCAGGAATGTCTCCGTGGCGCAATTGGCTAGCGCGATCGGCTGTTAACCGAAAAGTCGGAAGTTTGAGCCCACCCGGTGGTGGTGTGGCGCTTTTTTTCTTTGGGCTGATAGCTTTGAAGATATGTTCTGATGGTGGTGAGAGTGGAGCTGGACTGTCTCCGTGGCGCAATTGGCTTGCGCGATCGGCTGTTAACCGAAAGGTTGAGGGTTCAGCCCACCGGGTGGTGGTGCGGCGCTTTTTTTTTTCTTCGCGCTGATAGCTTTGAAGTAATGTTCTGATGGTGGTGAGAGTAGAGCAAGACTGTCCCCGTGGCGCAATGGGCTAGCGCAATCGGCTGTTAACCGAAAGGTTGGAGTTTCGAGCCCTCCCGGGAGTAGTGTGTTGCTTTTTTCTTTGCGGTAATAGCTTTGAAGATATGTTTTGATGGTGGTGAGAGTGGAGCAGGACTGTCTTCGTGGCGCAATTGGCTAGCGCGATCGGCTGTTATCCGAAAGGTTGGAGGTTTGAGCCCACCCGGTGGTGGTGCGGCGCTTTTTTTTTTGTTTGGGGTGATAGCTCTGAAGAAATGGTCTGACGGTGGTGAGAGTGCAGCACGACTGTCTCTGTGGCGCAATTGGCTAGCGCGATTGGCTGTTAACCGAAAGGTAGGAGGTTCGAGCCCACCCGGTGGTGGTGCGGTGCTTTTTTTTCTTTGGGCTGATAGCTTTGAAGATATGTTCTGATGGTGGTCAGAGTGCAGCAGGACTGTCTCCATGGCGCAATTGGCTAGCGCGATCGGCTGTTAATTAAAAGGTCGGAGGTTCGAGCCCACCCGGGGGTGGTGCGGCGCTTTTTTTTCTTTGGGCTGATAGCTTTGAAGATATGTTCTGATGGTGGTGAGAGTGAAGCAGGACTTTGTCCGTGGCGCAATGGGCTAGCGCGATCGGCTGTTAACCGAAAAGTTGGAGGTTCAAGCCCACCCGGTGGTGGTGCGGCGCTTTTTTTTCTTTGTGCTGATAGCTTTGAAGATATGTTCTGATGGTGGTGAGAGTGAAGCAGGACTGTCTCCGTGGCGCAATTGGCTAGCGCGATTGGCTGTTAACCGAAAGGTTGGAGGTTCGAGCCCACCCGATGGTGGTGTGGCGCTTTTTTTTCTTTGGGCTGATAGCTTTGAAGATATGTTCTGATGGTGGTAAGAGTGGAGCTGGACTGTCTCCGTGGCGCAATTGGCTTGCGCGATTGGCTTTGAACCGAAAAGTTGGAGGTTCGAGCCCACCCGGTGGTGGTGCGGCGCTTTTTTTTCTTTGTGCTGATAGCTTTGAAGATATGTTCTCATGGTGGTGAGAGCGGAGCAGGACTGTCTCCGAGGCGCAATTGGCTAGCGCGATTGGCTGTTAACCGAAAGGTTGGAGGTTCGAGCCCACCCGGTGGTGGTACGGTGCTTTTTTTGCTTTGGGCTGATAGCTTTGAAGATATGTTCTTATGGTGGTGACAGTGGAGCAGGACTGTCTCCGTGGCGCAATTGGCTAGCGCGATCGGCTGTTAACCGAAAAGTCGGAGGTTTGAGCCCACCCGGTGGTGGTGCGGCGCTTTTTTTTTGCACTGATAGCTTTGAAGATATGTTCTGATGGTGGTGAGAGTGGAGCAAGACTGTCTCCGTGGCGCAATGGGCTAGCGCGATCGGCTGTTAACCGAAAGGTTGGAGTTTCGAGCGCTCCCGGGAGTGGTGTGTTGCTTTTTCCTTTGCGGTAATAGCTTTGAAGATATGTTCTGATGGTGGCGAGAGTGGAGCAGGACTGTCTTCGTGGCGCAATTGGCTAGCGCGATCGGCTGTTATCCGAAAGGTTGGAGGTTCGAGCCCACCCGGTGGTGGTGCGGTGCTTTTTATTTCTTTGGGCTGATAGCTTTGAAGATATGTTCTGATGGTGTTGAGAGTGGAGCAGGACTGTCTCCGTGGCGCAATGGGCTAGCGCGATCGCCTGTTAACCGAAAAGTTGGAGGTTCGAGCCCACCCGGTGGTTGTGCGGCGCTTTTTTTTCTGTGGGCTGATAGCTTTGAAGATATGTTCTGATGGTGGTGAGAGTGGAGCAGGACTGTCTCCGTGGCGCAATTGGCCAGCGTGATCGGCTGTTAACCGAGAAGTTGGAGGTTCGAGCCCACCGGGTGGTGGTGCGGCACTTTTTTTTCTTTGGGCTGATAGCTTTGAAGATATGTTATGATAGTGGTGAGAGTGGAGCAGGACTGTCTCCGTGACGCAATAGGCTAGCGCGATCGGCTGTTAAACGAAAGGTTGGAGTTTCGAGCCCACCCGGTGGTGGGGCGGCGCTTTTTTTTCTTTGGGCTGATAGCTTTGAAGATATGTTCTGATGGTGGCGAGAGTGGAGCAGGACTGTCTTCGTGGCGCAATTGGCTAGCGCGATCGGCTGTTATCCGAAAGGTTGGAGGTTTGAGCCCTTCCGGTGGTGGTGCGGCGCTTTTTTTTGTTTGGGGTGATAGCTCTGAAGAAATGGTCTGACGGTGGTGAGAGTGCAGCACGACTGTCTCTGTGGCGCAATTGGCTAGCGCGATTGGCTGTTAACCGAAAGGTAGGAGGTTCGAGCCCACCTGGTGGTGGTGCGGTGCTTTTTTTTCTTTGGGCTGATAGCTTTGAAGATATGTTCTGATGGTGGTTAGAGTGCAGCAGGACTGTCTCCGTGGCGCAATTGGCTAGCGCGATCGGCTGTTAATTAAAAGGTCGGAGGTTCGAGCCCACCCGGGGGTGGTGCGGCGCTTTTTTTTCTTTGGGCTGATAGCTTTGAAGATATGTTCTGATGGTGGTGAGAGTGAAGCAGGACTTTGTCCGTGGCGCAATGGGCTAGCGCGATCGGCTGTTAACCGAAAAGTTGGAGGTTCGAGCCCACCCGGTGGTGGTGCGGCGCTTTTTTTTCTTTGTGCTGATAGCTTTGAAGATATGTTCTGATGGTGGTGAGAGTGAAGCAGGACTGTCTCCGTGGCGCAATTGGCTAGCGCGATTGGCTGTTAACCGAAAGGTTGGAGGTTCGAGCCCACCCGATGGTGGTGTGGCGCTTTTTTTTCTTTGGGCTGATAGCTTTGAAGATATGTTCTGATGGTGGTGAGAGTGGAGCTGGACTGTCTCCGTGGCGCAATTGGCTTGCGCGATTGGCTTTGAACCGAAAAGTTGGAGGTTCGAGCCCACCCGGTGGTGGTGCGGCGCTTATTTTTCTTTGTGCTGATAGCTTTGAAGATATGTTCTCATGGTGGTGAGAGCGGAGCAGGACTGTCTCCGAGGCGCAATTGGCTAGCGCGATTGGCTGTTAACCGAAAGGTTGGAGGTTCGAGCCCACCCGGTGGTGGTACGGTGCTTTTTTTTCTTTGGGCTGATAGCTTTGAAGATATGTTCTTATGGTGGTGAGAGTGGAGCAGGACTGTCTCCGTGGCGCAATTGGCTAGCGCGATCGGCTCTTAACCGAAAAGTCGGAGGTTTGAGCCCACCCGGTGGTGGTGCGGCGCTTTGTTTTTGCACTGATAGCTTTGAAGATATGTTCTGATGGTGGTGAGAGTGGAGCAAGACTGTCTCCGTGGCGCAATGGGCTAGCGCGATCGGCTGTTAACCGAAAGGTTGGAGTTTCGAGCGCTCCCGGGAGTGGTGTGTTGCTTTTTCCTTTGCGGTAATAGCTTTGAAGATATGTTCTGATGGTGGCGAGAGTGGAGCAGGACTGTCTTCGTGGCGCAATTGGCTAGCGCGATCGGCTGTTATCCGAAAGGTTGGAGGTTCGAGCCCACCCGGTGGTGGTGCGGTGGTTTTTATTTCTTTGGGCTGATAGCTTTGAAGATATGTTCTGATGGTGTTGAGAGTGGAGCAGGACTGTCTCCGTGGCGCAATGGGCTAGCGCGATCGGCTGTTAACCGAAAAGTTGGAGGTTCGAGCCCACCCGGTGGTTGTGCGGCGCTTTTTTTTCTGTGGGCTGATAGCTTTGAAGATATGTTCTGATGGTGGTGAGAGTGGAGCAGGACTGTCTCCGTGGCGCAATTGGCCAGCGTGATCGGCTGTTAACCGAGAAGTTGGAGGTTCGAGCCCACCGGGTGGTGGTGCGGCACTTTTTTTTCTTTGGGCTGATAGCTTTGAAGATATGTTATGATGGTGGTGAGAGTGGAGCAGGACTGTCTCCGTGACGCAATAGGCTAGCGCGATCGGCTGTTAACCGAAAGGTTGGAGTTTCGAGCCCACCCGGTGGTGGGGCGGCGCTTTTTTTTCTTTGGGCTGATAGCTTTGAAGATATGTTCTGATGGTAGTGACAGTAGAGCATGACTGTCTCCGTGGCGCATTTGGCTAGCGCGATCGGCTGCTAACCGAAAGGTTGGAGTTTCGAGCCCTCCCGGGAGAGGTGTGTTGCTTCTTTTCTTTGCGCTGATAGCTTTGAAGATATGTTCTGATGGTGGTGAGAGTGGAGCACGACTGTCTCCGTGGCGCAGTTCGCTAGCGCGATCGGCTGTTAACCGAAAGGTTGGAGGTTCGAGCCCACCCGGTGGTGGTGCGGCGCTTTTTTTTCTTTGCGCTGATAGCTTTGAAGATATGTTCTGATGGTGGTGAGAGTAGAGCAAGACTGTCTCCGTGGCGCAATGGGCTAGCGCGATTGGCTGTTAACCAAAAGGTTGGAGTTTCGAGCCCTCCCGGGAGTGGTGTGTTGCTTTTTTCTTTGCGCTGATAGCTTTGAAGATATGTTCTGATGGTGGTGAGAGTGAAGCAGGACTATCTCCGTGGCGCAATTGGCTAGCGCGATTTCGTTGTTAACCGAAAGGTTGGAGGTTGGAGCCCACCCGGTGGTGGTGCGGCGCTTTTTCTTCTTTGCGCTGCTAGCTTTGAAGATATGTTCTGATGGTGGTGAGAGTGGAGCAAGACTGTCTCCGTGGCGCAATGGGCTAGCGCGATTGGCTGTTAACCGAAAGGTTGGAGTTTCGAGCCCTCCCGGGAGTGGTGTGTTGCTTTTTTCTTTGCGGTAATAGCTTTGAAGATATGTTCTGATGGTGGTGAGAGTGGAGCAGGACTGTCTTCGTGGCGCAATTGGCTAGCGCGATCGGCTGTTATCCGAAAGGTTGGAGGTTTGAGCCCACCCGGTGGTGGTGCGGCGCTTTTTTTTTCTTTGGGGTGATAGCTCTGTAGAAATGGTCTGACGGTGGTGAGAGTAGAGCACGACTGTCTCTGTGGTGCAATCGGTTAGCGCGATCGGCTGTTAACCGAAAGGTTGGAGGTTCGAGCCCACCCCGTGGTGGTACGGTGCTTTTTTTCTTTGGTCTAGCTTTGAAGAAATGTTCTGACGGTGTTGAGAGTGGAGCAGGACTGTCCCCGTGGCGCAATTGGCTAGCGCGATCGGCTATTAACCGAAAAGTTGGAGGTTCCAGCCGTCCCGGGTGGGCTGTGTTGCTTTTTTTATTGCGCTGATAGCTTTGAAGATATGTTCTGATGGAGGTGAGAGTAGAGCAGGACTGTCTCCGTGGCGCAATTGGCCAGCGCGATCGGCTGTAAACCGAAAGGTTGGAGTTTCGAGCCCTCCCGGGAGTGGTCTGTTGCTTTCTTCTTTGCGCTGATAGCTTTGAAGATATGTTCTGATGGTGGTGAGAGTGGAGTAGGACTATCTCCGTGGCGCAATTGGCTAGCGCGATTTCGTTGTTAACCTGATAGGTTGGAGGTTTAAGCCCACCCGGTGTTGGTGCGTCGCTTTTTTTTCTTTGGGCTGATAGCTTTGAAGATATGTTCTGATGGTGGTGAGAGTAGAGCACGATTGTCTCCGTGGCGCAATTGGCTAGCGCGATCGGCTGTTAACCGACAGGTTGGAAGTTCGAGCCCACCCGGTGTTGGTGCGGCGCTTTTTTTTCTTTGGGCTGATAGCTTTGAAGATATGTTCTAATTGTGGTTATAGTGTAGCAGGACTGTCTCCGAGGCGCAATTGGCCAGCGCGATCGGCTGTTAACCGAAAGGTTGGAGTTTCGAGCCCTCCCGGGAGTGGTGTGTTGCTTTTTTCTTTGCGCTGATAGCTTTGAAGATATGTTCTTATGGTGGTGAGAGTGGAGAAGGGCTGTCTCCGTGGCGCAATTGGCTAACGCGATCGGCTGTTAACTGAAAAGTCGGAGGTTTGAGCCCACCCGGTGGTGGTGTGGCGCTTTTTTTTCTTTGGGCTGATAGCTTTGAAGATATGTTCTGATGGTGGTGAGAGTGGACCAGGACTGTCTCCGTGGCGCAATTGGCCAGCGCGATCGGCTGTTAACCGAAAGGTTGGAGTTTCGAGCCCTCCCGGGAGTGGTCTGTTGCTTTCTTCTTTGCGCTGATAGCTTTGAAGATATGTTCTGATGGTGGTGAGAGTGGAGTAGGACTATCTCCGTGGCGCAATTGGCTAGCGCGATTTCGTTGTTAACCGAAAGGTTGGAAGTTTAGGCCCACCCGGTGTTGGTGCGTTGCTTTTTTTTTCTTTGCGCTGATAGCTTTGAAGATATGTTCTGATGGTGGTGAGAGTGGAGCAAGACTGTCTCCGTGGCGCAATGGGCTAGCGCGATCGGCTGTTAACCGAAAGGTTGGAGTTTCGAGCCCTCCCAGGAGTGGTGTGTTGCTTTTTTCTTTGCGGTAATAGCTTTGAAGATATGTTCTGATGGTGGCGAGAGTGGAGCAGGACTGTCTTCGTGGCGCAATTGGCTATCGCGATCGGCTGTTATCCGAAAGGTTGGAGGTTTGAGCCCACCCGGTGGTGGTGCGGCGCTTTTTTTTCTTTGGGGTGATAGCTCTGAAGAAATAGTCTGACGGTGGTGAGAGTGGAGCAGGACTGTCTCCGTGGCGCAATGGGCTAGCGCGATCGGCTGTTAACCGAAAGGTTGGAGTTTCGAGCCCTCCCAGGAGTAGTGTGTTGCTTTCTTCTTTGCGGTAATAGCTTTGAAGATATGTTCTGATGGTGGTGAGAGTGGAGCAGGACTGTCTTCGTGGCGCAATTGGCTAGCGCGATCGGCTGTTATCCGAAAGGTTGGAGGTTTGAGCCCACCCGGTGGTGGTGCGGCGCTTTTTTTTCTTTGGGGTGATGGCTCTGAAGAAATGTTCTGACGGTGGTGAGAGTGGAGCACGACTGTCTCTGCGGCGCAATTGGCTAGCGCGATCGGCTATTAACCGAAAGGTTGGAGGTTCGAGCCCACCCCGTGGTGGTGCGGCGCTTTTTTTTCTTTGGCCTGATAGCTTTGAAGCTATGTTCTGATGGTGGTGAGAGTGAAGCAGGACTGTCTCCGTGGCGCAATTGGCTAGCGCGTTTGGCTGTTAACCGAAAGGTTGGAGGTTCGAGCCCACCCGGTGGTGGTGTGGCGCTTTTTTTTCTTTGGGCTGATAGCTTTGAAGATATGTTCTGATGGTTGTGAGAGTGGAGCTGGACTGTCTCCGTGGCGCAATTGGCTTGCGCGATCGGCTTTGAACCGAAAGGTTGGAGGTTTCGAGCCCACCCGTTGGTGGTGCGGCGCTTTTTTTTCTTTGCGCTGATAGCTTTGAAGATATGTTCTGATGGTGGTGAGAGTAGAGCAAGACTGTCTCCGTGGCGCAATGGGCTAGCGCGATTGGCTGTTAACCGAAAGGTTGGAGTTTGGAGCCCTCCCGGGAGTGGTGTGTTGCTTTTTTCTTTGCGCTGATAGCTTTGAAGATATGTTCTGATGGTGGTGAGAGTGGAGCAGGACTATCTCCGTGGCGCAATTGGCTAGCGCGATTTCGTTGTTAACCGAAAGGTTGGAGGTTGGAGCCCACCCGGTGGTGGTGCGGCGCTTTTTCTTCTTTGCGCTGCTAGCTTTGAAGATATGTTCTGATGGTGGTGAGAGTGGAGCAAGACTGTCTCCGTGGCGCAATGGGCTAGCGCGATTGGCTGTTAACCGAAAGGTTGGAGTTTCGAGCCCTCCCGGGAGTGGTGTGTTGCTTTTTTCTTTGCAGTAATAGCTTTGAAGATATGTTCTGATGGTGGTGAGAGTGGAGCAGGACTGTCTTCGTGGCGCAATTGGCTAGCGCGATCGGCTGTTATCCGAAAGGTTGGAGGTTTGAGCCCACCCGGTGGTGGTGCGGCGCTTTTTTTTTCTTTTGGGTGATAGCTCTGAAGAAATGGTCTGACGGTGGTGAGAGGGGAGCACGACTGTCTCTGTGGCGCAATCGGCTAGCGCGATCGGCTGTTAACCGAAAGGTAGGAGGTTCGAGCCCACCCCGTGGTGGTGCAGCGCTTTTTTTTCTTTGGTCTGATAGCTCTGAAGAAATGTTCTTATGGTGGTGAGAGTGGAGCAGGACTGCCTCCGTGGCGCAATTGGCTAGCGCGATCGGTTGTTAACCGAAAAGTTGGAGGTTCGAGCCTACCCGGTGGTTGTGCGGCGCTTTTTTTTCTTTGGGCTGATAGCTTTGAAGATATGTTCTGATGGTGGTGAGAGTGGAGCAGGACTGTCTTCGTGGCGCAATTGGCTAGCGCGATCGGCTGTTATCCGAAAGGTTGGAGGTTTGAGCCCACCCGGTGGTGGTGCGGCGCTTTTTTTTTCTTTTGGGTGATAGCTCTGAAGAAATGGTCTGACGGTAGTGAGAGGGGAGCACGACTGTCTCTGTGGCGCAATTGGCTAGCGCGATCGGCTGTTAACCAAAAGGTCGGAGGTTCGAGCCCACCCGGTGGTGGTGCGGCGCTTTTTTTTCTTTGGGCTGATAGCTTTGAAGATATGTTCTTATGGTGGTGAGAGTCGAGCAGGACTGTCTCCGTGGCGCAATCGGCTAGCGCGATCGGCTGTTAACCGAAACGTTGGAGGTTCGAGCCCACCCGATGGTGGTGCGGCGCTTTTTTTTCTGTGGGCTGATAGCTTTGAAAATATGTTCTGATGGTGGTGAGAGTGGAGCAGGACTGTCTCCGTGGCGCAATTGGCTAGCGTGATCGGCTATTAACCGAAAAGTTGGAGGTTCCAGCCGTCCCGGGTGGGCTGTGTTGCTTTTTTTATTGCGCTAATAGCTTTGAAGATATGTTCTGATGGTGGTGAGAGTGGAGCACGATTGTCTCCGTGGCGCAATTGGGTAGCGCGATCGGCTGTTAACCGAAAGTTTGGAGGTTCGAGCCCACCCGGTGGTGGTGCGGCGCTTTTTTTTCTTTGGACTGATAGCTTTGAAGATATGTTCTAATTGTGGTGAGAGTGGAGCAGGACTTTCTCCGTGGCGCAATGGGCTAGCGCGATCGGCTGTTAACCGAAAGGTTGGAGTTTCGAGCCCTCCCTGGAGTAGTGTGTTGCTTTTTTCTTTGCGGTAAAAGCTTTGAAGATATGTTCTGATGGTGGTGAGAGTGGAGCAGGACTGTCTTCGTGGCGCAATTGGCTAGCGCGATCGGCTGTTATCCGAAAGGTTGGAGGTTTGAGCCCACCCGGTGGTGGTTTGGCGCTTTTTTTTTCTTTGGGCTGATAGCTTTGAAGATATGTTCTGATGGTGGTGAGAGTGGAGCTGGACTGTCTCCGTGGCGCAATCGGCTTGCGCGATCGGCTGTTAACCGAAAGATTGGAGTTTCGAGCCCACTCGGTGGTGGTGCGGCGCTTTTTTTTCTTTTGGCTGATAGCTTTGAAGATATGTTCTGATGGTGGTGAGAGTAGGGCAGGACTGTCTCCGTGGCGCAATTGGCTAGCGCGATCGGCTGTTAACCGAGGGTTGGAGTTTCGAGCCCTCCCGGGAGTGGTGTGTTGCTTCTTTTCTTTGCGCTGATAGCTTTGAAGATATGTTCTTATGGTGGTGAGAGTGGAGCACGACTGTCTCCGTGGCGCAGTTCGCTAGCGCGATCGGCGGTTAAGCGAAAGGTTGGAGGTTCGAGCCCACCCGGTGGTGGTGCAGCGCTTTTTTTTCTTTGTGCTGATAGCTTTGAAGATATGTTCTCATGGTGGTGAGAGTGGAGCAGGACTGTCTCCGTGGCGGAATTGGCTAGCGCGACTGGCTGTTAACCGAAAGGTTGGAGGTTCGAGCCCACCCGGTGGTGGTGCGGTGCTTTTTTTTCTTTGGGCTGATAGCTTTGAAGATATGTTCTGATGGTGCTTAGAGTGGAGCAGGACTGTCTCCGTGGCTTAGTTGGCTAGCGTGATCGTCTGTTAACCGAAAAGTTGGAGGTTCGAGCCCACTCGGTGGTGGTGCGGCGCTTTTTTTTTCTTTGGGCTGATAGCTTTGAATATATGTTCTTATGGTTGTGAGAGTGGAGCAGGACTGTCTCCGTGGCACAAATGGATAGCGCTATCGGCTGTTAACCAAAAGGTCGGAGGTTCGAGCCCACCCGGTGGTGGTGCAGCGCTTTTTTTTCTTTGGGCTGATAGCTTTGAAGATATGTTCTGATGGTGCTTAGAGTGGAGCAGGACTGTCTCCGTGGCGCAATTGGCTAGCGCGATCGGCTGTTAACCGAAAAGTTGGAGGTTCGAGCCTACCCTGTGGTTGTGCGGCGCTTTTGTTTCCGTGGGCTGATAGCTTTGAAGATATGTTCTGAAGGTGGTGAGAGTGGAGCATGACTGTCTCCATGGCGCAATTGGCTAGCGTGATCGGCTGTTAACCGAAAAGTTGGAGGTTCGAGCCCGCCTCGTGGTGGTGCGGCACTTTTTTTTCTTTGGGCTGATAGCTTTGAAGATATGTTTTGATGGTGGTGAGAGTGGAGCAGGACTGTCTCCATGGCGCAATTGGCTAGCGCGATTGGCTGTTAACCAAAAGGTCGGAGGTTCGAGCCCACGCGGTGGTGGTATGGCGCTTTTTTTCTTTAGGTTGATAGCTTTGAAAATATGTTCTGATGGTGGTGAGAGTGGAGCAGGACTGTCTCTGTGGCGCAATTGGCTAGGGCGATCGGCTCTTAACCGAAAAGTTGGAGGTTCGAGCCCACCTCGTGGTGGTGCGGCGCTTTTTTTTCTTTGGGCTGATAGCTTTGAAGATATGTTCTGATGGTGGTGAGAGTAGAGCAGGACTGTCTCCGTGGCGCAATTGGCTAGCGCGATCGGCTGTTAACCAAAAGGTCGGAGGTTCGAGCCCACCCGGTGGTGGTATGGCGCTTTTTTTTGGGTTGATAGCTTTGAAGATATGTTCTGATGGTGGTGAGAGTGGAGCAGGACTGTCTCCGTGGCGCAATCGGCTAGCGCGATCGGCTGTTAACCGAAACGTTGGAGGTTCGAGCCCACCCGATGGTGGTGCGGCGCTTTTTTTTCTGTGGGCTGATAGCTTTGAAAATATGTTCTGATGGTGGTGAGAGTGGAGCAGGACTGTCTCCGTGGCGCAATTGGCTAGCGTGATCGGCTATTAACCGAAAAGTTGGAGGTTCCAGCCGTCCCGGGTGGGCTGTGTTGCTTTTTTTATTGCGCTAATAGCTTTGAAGATATGTTCTGATGGTGGTGAGAGTGGAGCACGATTGTCTCCGTGGCGCAATTGGGTAGCGCGATCGGCTGTTAACCGAAAGTTTGGAGGTTCGAGCCCACCCGGTGGTGGTGCGGCGCTTTTTTTTCTTTGGACTGATAGCTTTGAAGATATGTTCTAATTGTGGTGAGATTGGAGCAGGACTTTCTCCGTGGCGCAATGGGCTAGCGCGATCGGCTGTTAACCGAAAGGTTGGAGTTTCGAGCCCTCCCTGGAGTAGTGTGTTGCTTTTTTCTTTGCGGTAAAAGCTTTGAAGATATGTTCTGATGGTGGTGAGAGTGGAGCAGGACTGTCTTCGTGGCGCAATTGGCTAGCGCGATCGGCTGTTATCCGAAAGGTTGGAGGTTTGAGCCCACCCGGTGGTGGTTTGGCGCTTTTTTTTTCTTTGGGCTGATAGCTTTGAAGATATGTTCTGATGGTGGTGAGAGTGGAGCTGGACTGTCTCCGTGGCGCAATCGGCTTGCGCGATCGGCTGTTAACCGAAAGGTTGGAGTTTCGAGCCCACTCGGTGGTGGTGCGGCGCTTTTTTTTCTTTTGGCTGATAGCTTTGAAGATATGTTCTGATGGTGGTGAGAGTAGGGCAGGACTGTCTCCGTGGCGCAATTGGCTAGCGCGATCGGCTGTTAACCGAGGGTTGGAGTTTCGAGCCCTCCCGGGAGTGGTGTGTTGCTTCTTTTCTTTGCGCTGATAGCTTTGAAGATATGTTCTTATGGTGGTGAGAGTGGAGCACGACTGTCTCCGTGGCGCAGTTCGCTAGCGCGATCGGCTGTTAAGCGAAAGGTTGGAGGTTCGAGCCCACCCGGTGGTGGTGCAGCGCTTTTTTTTCTTTGTGCTGATAGCTTTGAAGATATGTTCTCATGGTGGTGAGAGTGGAGCAGGACTGTCTCCGTGGCGGAATTGGCTAGCGCGACTGGCTGTTAACCGAAAGGTTGGAGGTTCGAGCCCACCCGGTGGTGGTGCGGTGCTTTTTTTTCTTTGGGCTGATAGCTTTGAAGATATGTTCTGATGGTGCTTAGAGTGGAGCAGGACTGTCTCCGTGGCGCAGTTGGCTAGCGTGATCGTCTGTTAACCGAAAAGTTGGAGGTTCGAGCCCACTCGGTGGTGGTGCGGCGCTTTTTTTTTCTTTGGGCTGATAGCTTTGAATATATGTTCTTATGGTTGTGAGAGTGGAGCAGGACTGTCTCCGTGGCACAAATGGCTAGCGCTATCGGCTGTTAACCAAAAGGTCGGAGGTTCGAGCCCACCTGGTGGTGGTGCAGCGCTTTTTTTTCTTTGGGCTGATAGCTTTGAAGATATGTTCTGATTGTGCTTAGAGTGGAGCAGGACTGTCTCCGTGGCGCAATTGGCTAGCGCGATCGGCTGTTAACCGAAAAGTTGGAGGTTCGAGCCTACCCTGTGGTTGTGCGGCGCTTTTGTTTCCGTGGGCTGATAGCTTTGAAGATATGTTCTGAAGGTGGTGAGAGTGGAGCATGACTGTCTCCATGGCGCAATTGGCTAGCGTGATCGGCTGTTAACCGAAAAGTTGGAGGTTCGAGCCCGCCTCGTGGTGGTGCGGCACTTTTTTTTCTTTGGGCTGATAGCTTTGAAGATATGTTTTGATGGTGGTGAGAGTGGAGCAGGACTGTCTCCATGGCGCAATTGGCTAGCGCGATTGGCTGTTAACCAAAAGGTCGGAGGTTCGAGCCCACGCGGTGGTGGTATGGCGCTTTTTTTCTTTTGGTTGATAGCTTTGAAAATATGTTCTGATGGTGGTGAGAGTGGAGCAGGACTGTCTCTGTGGCGCAATTGGCTAGGGCGATCGGCTCTTAACCGAAAAGTTGGAGGTTCGAGCCCACCTCGTGGTGGTGCGGCGCTTTTTTTTCTTTGGGCTGATAGCTTTGAAGATATGTTCTGATGGTGGTGAGAGTAGAGCAGGACTGTCTCCGTGGCGCAATTGGCTAGCGCGATCGGCTGTTAACCAAAAGGTCGGAGGTTCGAGCCCACCCGGTGGTGGTATGGCGCTTTTTTTTGGGTTGATAGCTTTGAAGATATGTTCTGATGGTGGTGAGAGTGGAGCAGGACTGTCTCCGTGGCGCAATTGGCTAGCGCGATCGGCTGTTAACCGAAAGGTTGGCGTTTCGAGCCCACCCGGCGGTGGTGCGGTGCTTTTTTTTCTCTGGGCTGATAGCTTTGAAGATATGTTCTGATGGTGGTGAGAGTAGAGCAGGACTGTCTCCGTGGCACAATTGGCTAGCGCGATCGGCTGTTAACCGAAAAGTTGGAGGTTCGAGCCCATCTGGTGGTGGTGCAGCGCTTTTTTTCTTTGCGCTGATAGCTTTGAAGATATGTTCTGATGATGGTGAGAGTGGAGCAAGACTGCCTCCGTGGCGCAATGGGCTAGTGCGATCGGCTGTTAACCGAAAGGTTTGAGTTTCGAGCCCTCCCGTGAGTGGTGCGGCGCTTTTTTTGGTCTGATAGCTTTGAAGATAAATCTTATGGTGGTGAGAGTGGAGCAGGACTGTCTCCGTGGCGCGATTGGCTAGCGCGATCGGCTGTTGACCGAAAAGTTGGAGGTTCGAGCCTACCCGGTGGTTGTGCGGCGCTTTTTTTTTCTGTGGGCTGATAGCTTTGAAGATACGTTGTGATGGTGGTGAGAGTGGAGCAGGACTGTCTCCGTGGCGCAATTGGCTAGCGTGATCGGCTGTTAACCGAAAAGTTGGAGGTTCGAGCCCACCCGGTGGTGGTGCGGCGCTTTTTTTCTTTGCGGTAATAGCTTTGAAGATATGTTCTGATGGTGGTGAGAGTGGAGCAGGACTGTCTTCGTGGCGCAATTGGCTAGCGCGATCGGCTGTTAACCGAAAGGTTGGAGGTTCGAGCCCACCCGGTGGTGGTGCGGCGCTTTTTTTGGTCTGATAGCTTTGAAGATAAATCTTATGGTGGTGAGAGTGGAGCAGGACTGTCTCCGTGGCGCGATTGGCTAGCGCGATCGGCTGTTGACCGAAAAGTTGGAGGTTCGAGCCTACCCGGTGGTTGTGCGGCGCTTTTTTTTCTGTGGGCTGATAGCTTTGAAGATACGTTGTGATGGTGGTGAGAGTGGAGCAGGACTGTCTCCGTGGCGCAATTGGCTAGCGTGATCGGCTGTTAACCGAAAAGTTGGAGGTTCGAGCCCACCCGGTGGTGGTGCGGCGCTTTTTTTTCTTTTGGCTGATAGCTTTGAAGATATGTTTTTATGGTGATGAGAGTGGAGCAGGACTGTCTCCGTGGAGCAATTGGCTAGCGCGATCGGCTGTTAACCAAAAGTTCGGAGATTCGAGCCCACCCGGTGGTGGTGCGGCGCTTTTTTTGGGCTGATAGCTTTGAAGATATGTTCTTACGGTGGTGAGAGTGAAGCAGGACTGTCTCCGTGGCGCAATTGGCTAGCGCGATCGGCTGTTAACCGAAAAGTTGGAGGTTCGAGCCTACCCGGTGGTTGTGCGGCGCTTTTTTTTCTGTGGGCTGATAGCTTTGAAGATATGTTCTGATGGTGGTGAGAGTGGAGCAGGACTGTCTCCGTGGCGTAATTGGCTAGCGTGATCGGCTGTTAACCGAACAGTTGGAAGTTCGAGCCCACCCGGTGGTGGTTGGGCGCTTTTTTTTCTTTGGGCTGATAGCTTTGAATATATGTTCTGATGGTGGTGAGAGTGGAGCAGGACTGTCTCCGTGGCGCAATTGGCTAGCGCGATCAGCTGTTAACCAAAAGGTCGGAGGTTCGAGCCCACGCGGTGATGGTATGGCGCTTTTTTCTTTGGGCTGATAGCTATGAAAATATGTTCTGATGGTGGTGAGAGTGGAGCAGGACTGTCTCTGTGGCGCAATTGGCTAGGGCGATCGGCTGTTAACCGAAAGGTTGGAGTTTCGAGCCCACCCGGCGGTGGTGCGGCGCTTTTTTTTCTCTGGGCTGATAGCTTTGAAGATATGTTCTGATGGTGGTGAGAGTAGAGCAGGACTGTCTCCGTGGCACAATTGGCTAGCGCGATCGGCAGTTAACCGAAAGGTTGGAGGTTCGAGCCCAGCCGGTGGTGGTGCGGCGCTTTTTTTTTTCTTTGGGGTGATAGCTCTGAAGAAATGGTCTGACGGTGGTGAGAGCGGAGCAGGACGGTCCCCGTGGCGCAATTGGCTAGCGCGATCGGCTGTTAACCGAAAAGTTGGAGGTTCGAGCCCTCCCGGGTGGGGTGTGTTGCTTTTTTCTTTGCGCTGATAGCTTTGAAGATATGTTCTGATGGTGGTGAGAGTAGGGCACGATTGTCTCCGTGGCGCAATTGGCTAGCGCGATCTGCTGTTAACCGAAAGGTTGAAGGTTCGAGCCCACCCGGTGGTGGTGCGGCTCTTTTTTTTCTCTGGGCTGATAGCTTTGAAGATATGTTCTGATGGTGGTGAGAGTAGAGCAGGACTGTCTCCGTGGCACAATTGGCTAGTGCGAAAAAAAGGTTGGAGGTTCGAGCCCACCCGGTGGTGGTGCGGCGCTTTTTTTTCTTTGGGGTGATAGCTCTGAAGAAATGGTCTGACGGTGGTGAGAGTGGAGCAGGACGGTCCCCGTGGCGCAATTGGCTAGCGCGATCGGCTGTTAACCGAAAAGTTGGAGGTTCGAGCCCTCCCGGGTGGGGTGTGTTGCTTTTTTCTTTGCGCTGATAGCTTTGAAGATATGTTCTGATGGTGGTGAGAGTGGGGCACGATTGTCTCCGTGGCGCAATTGGCTAGCGCGATCTGCTGTTAACCGAAAGGTTGAAGGTTCGAGCCCACCCGGTGGTGGTGCGGCTCTTTTTTTTCTTTGGGCTGATAGCTTTGAAGATATGTTCTAATTGTGGTGAGAGTGGAGCAGGACTGTCTCCGTGGCGCAATTGGCCAGCGCGATCGGCTGTAAACCGAAAAGTTTGAGGTTCGAGCCCTCCCGGGAGTGGTGTTTTGCTTTTTTCTTTGCGCTGATAGCTTTGAAGATATGTTCTGATGGTGGTCAGAGTGGAGCACGACTGTCTCCGTGGCGCAATTGGCTAGCGCGATCGGCTGTTAACCGAAAGGTTGGAGGTTCGAGCCCATCCGGTGGTGGTGCGGTGCTTTTTTTCTTTGGGCTGATAGCTTTAAAGATATGTTCTGATGGTGGTGAGAGGGGAGCAAGACTGTCTCCGTGGCGCAATGGGCTAGCGCGATCAGCTGTTGACCGAAAGGTTGGAGTTTTGAGCCCTCCCGTTAGTGGTGTGTTGCTTTTTTCTTTGCGCTGATAGCTTTGAAGATATGTTCTGATTGTGGTGAGAGTGGAGCAAGACTGTCTCCGTGGCGCAATGGGCTAGCGCGATCGGCTGTTAACCGAAAGGTTGGACGTTCGAGCCCACGCGGTGGTGGTGCAGCGCTTTTTTTCTTTGCGCTGATAGCTTTGAAGATATGTTCTGATGATGGTGAGAGTGGAGCAAGCCTGCCTCCGTGGCGCAATGGGCTAGCGCGATCGGCTGTTAACCGAAAGGTTCGAGTTTCGAGCCCTCCCGGGAGTGGTGTGTTGCTTTTTTCTTTGCGGTAATAGCTTTGAAGATATGTTCTGATGGTGGTGAGAGTAGAGCAGGACTGTCTTCGTGGCGCAATTGGCTAGCACGATCGGCTGTTAACCGAAAGGTTGGAGGTTCGAGCCCAACCGGTGGTGGTGCGGCGCTTTTTTTTCTTTGGGGTGATAGCTCTGAAGATCTGTTCTGACGGTGGTGAGAGTGGAGCACGACTGTCTCCGTGGGGCAATTGGCAGGCGTGATCGGCTGTTAACCGAAAGGTAGGAGGTTCGAGCCCACCCGGTGGTGGTGCGGCGCTTTTTTTTGGGCTGATAGCTTTGAAGATATGTTCTTACGGTGGTGAGAGTGGAGCAGGACTGTCTCCGTGGCGCAATTGGCTAGCGCGATCGGCTGTTAACAGAAAAGTTGGAGGTTCGAGCCTACCCGGTGGTTGTGTGGCGCTTTTTTTTTCTGTGGGCTGATAGCTTTGAAGATATGTTCTGTTGGTGGTGAGAGACGAGCAGGACTGTCTCCGTGGCGTAATTGGCTAGCGTGATCGGCTGTTAACCAAAAAGTTGGAGGTTCGAGCCCACCCGGTGGTGGTGCGGCGCTTTTTTTCTTTGGGCTGATAGCTTTGAATATATGTTCTGATGGTGGTGAGATTGAAGCAGGACTGTCTCCGTGGCGCAATTGGCTAGAGCGATCGGCTGTTAACCAAAAGGTCGGAGGTTCGAGCCCACTCGGTGGTGGTGCGGCGCTTTTTTTTCTTTGGGCTGATAGCTTTGAAGATATGTTCTTATGGTTGTGAGAATGGAACAGGACTGTCTCCGTGGCACAAATGGCTAGCGCTATCGGCTGTTAACCAAAAGGTCGGAGGTTCGAGCCCACCCGGTGGTGGTGCAGCGCTTTTTTTTCTTTGGGCTGATAGCTTTGAAGATATGTTCTTATGGTGGTGAGAGTGGAGCAGGACTGTCTCCGTGGCGCAATTGGCTAGCGCGATCGGCTGTTAACCGAAAAGTTGGAGGTTCGAGCCTACCCTGTGGTTGTGCGGCGCTTTTGTTTCCGTGGGCTAATAGCTTTGAAGATATGTTCTGAAGGTGGTGAGAGTGGAGCATGACTGTCTCCATGGCGCAATTGGCTAGCGTGATCGGCTGTTAACCGAAAAGTTGGAGGTTCGGGCCCGCCTCGTGGTGGTGCGGCACTTTTTTTTCTTTGTGCTGATAGCTTTGAAGATATGTTCTGATGGTGGTGAGAGCGGAGCAGGACTGTCTCCATGGCGCAATTGGCTAGCGCGATCGGCTGTTAACCAAAAGGTCGGAGGTTCGAGCCCACCCGGTGGTGGTATGGCGCTTTTTTTTGGGTTGATAGCTTTGAAGATATGTTCTGATGGTGGTGAGAGTGGAGCAGGACTGTCTCCGTGGCACAATTGGCTAGCGCGATCGGCTGTTAACCGAAAGGTTGGAGTTTCGAGCCCACCCGGCGGTGGTGCGGTGCTTTTTTTTCTCTGGGCTGATAGCTTTGAAGATATGTTCTGATGGTGGTGAGAGTAGGGCAGGACTGTCTCCGTGGCGCAATTGGCTAGCGCGATCGGCTGTTAACCGAGGGTTGGAGTTTCGAGCCCTCCCGGGAGTGGTGTGTTGCTTCTTTTCTTTGCGCTGATAGCTTTGAAGATATGTTCTTATGGTGGTGAGAGTGGAGCACGACTGTCTCCGTGGCGCAGTTCGCTAGCGCGATCGGCTGTTAAGCGAAAGGTTGGAGGTTCGAGCCCACCCGGTGGTGGTGCAGCGCTTTTTTTTCTTTGTGCTGATAGCTTTGAAGATATGTTCTCATGGTGGTGAGAGTGGAGCAGGACTGTCTCCGTGGCGGAATTGGCTAGCGCGACTGGCTGTTAACCGAAAGGTTGGAGGTTCGAGCCCACCCGGTGGTGGTGCGGTGCTTTTTTTTCTTTGGGCTGATAGCTTTGAAGATATGTTCTGATGGTGCTTAGAGTGGAGCAGGACTGTCTCCGTGGCGCAGTTGGCTAGCGTGATCGTCTGTTAACCGAAAAGTTGGAGGTTCGAGCCCACTCGGTGGTGGTGCGGCGCTTTTTTTTTCTTTGGGCTGATAGCTTTGAATATATGTTCTTATGGTTGTGAGAGTGGAGCAGGACTGTCTCCGTGGCACAAATGGCTAGCGCTATCGGCTGTTAACCAAAAGGTCGGAGGTTCGAGCCCACCTGGTGGTGGTGCAGCGCTTTTTTTTCTTTGGGCTGATAGCTTTGAAGATATGTTCTGATGGTGCTTAGAGTGGAGCAGGACTGTCTCCGTGGCGCAATTGGCTAGCGCGATCGGCTGTTAACCGAAAAGTTGGAGGTTCGAGCCTACCCTGTGGTTGTGCGGCGCTTTTGTTTCCGTGGGCTGATAGCTTTGAAGATATGTTCTGAAGGTGGTGAGAGTGGAGCATGACTGTCTCCATGGCGCAATTGGCTAGCGTGATCGGCTGTTAACCGAAAAGTTGGAGGTTCGAGCCCGCCTCGTGGTGGTGCGGCACTTTTTTTTCTTTGGGCTGATAGCTTTGAAGATATGTTTTGATGGTGGTGAGAGTGGAGCAGGACTGTCTCCATGGCGCAATTGGCTAGCGCGATTGGCTGTTAACCAAAAGGTCGGAGGTTCGAGCCCACGCGGTGGTGGTATGGCGCTTTTTTTCTTTTGGTTGATAGCTTTGAAAATATGTTCTGATGGTGGTGAGAGTGGAGCAGGACTGTCTCTGTGGCGCAATCGGCTAGGGCGATCGGCTCTTAACCGAAAAGTTGGAGGTTCGAGCCCACCTCGTGGTGGTGCGGCGCTTTTTTTTCTTTGGGCTGATAGCTTTGAAGATATGTTCTGATGGTGGTGAGAGTAGAGCAGGACTGTCTCCGTGGCGCAATTGGCTAGCGCGATCGGCTGTTAACCAAAAGGTCGGAGGTTCGAGCCCACCCGGTGGTGGTATGGCGCTTTTTTTTGGGTTGATAGCTTTGAAGATATGTTCTGATGGTGGTGAGAGTGGAGCAGGACTGTCTCCGTGGCGCAATTGGCTAGCGCGATCGGCTGTTAACCGAAAGGTTGGCGTTTCGAGCCCACCCGGCGGTGGTGCGGTGCTTTTTTTTCTCTGGGCTGATAGCTTTGAAGATATGTTCTGATGGTGGTGAGAGTAGAGCAGGACTGTCTCCGTGGCACAATTGGCTAGCGCGATCGGCTGTTAACCGAAAAGTTGGAGGTTCGAGCCCATCTGGTGGTGGTGCAGCGCTTTTTTTCTTTGCGCTGATAGCTTTGAAGATATGTTCTGATGATGGTGAGAGTGGAGCAAGACTGCCTCCGTGGCGCAATGGGCTAGTGCGATCGGCTGTTAACCGAAAGGTTTGAGTTTCGAGCCCTCCCGTGAGTGGTGCGGCGCTTTTTTTGGTCTGATAGCTTTGAAGATAAATCTTATGGTGGTGAGAGTGGAGCAGGACTGTCTCCGTGGCGCGATTGGCTAGCGCGATCGGCTGTTGACCGAAAAGTTGGAGGTTCGAGCCTACCCGGTGGTTGTGCGGCGCTTTTTTTTTCTGTGGGCTGATAGCTTTGAAGATACGTTGTGATGGTGGTGAGAGTGGAGCAGGACTGTCTCCGTGGCGCAATTGGCTAGCGTGATCGGCTGTTAACCGAAAAGTTGGAGGTTCGAGCCCACCCGGTGGTGGTGCGGCGCTTTTTTTCTTTGCGGTAATAGCTTTGAAGATATGTTCTGATGGTGGTGAGAGTGGAGCAGGACTGTCTTCGTGGCGCAATTGGCTAGCGCGATCGGCTGTTAACCGAAAGGTTGGAGGTTCGAGCCCACCCGGTGGTGGTGCGGCGCTTTTTTTGGTCTGATAGCTTTGAAGATAAATCTTATGGTGGTGAGAGTGGAGCAGGACTGTCTCCGTGGCGCGATTGGCTAGCGCGATCGGCTGTTAACCGAAAAGTTGGAGGTTCGAGCCCACCCGGTGGTGGTGCGGCGCTTTTTTTTCTTTTGGCTGATAGCTTTGAAGATATGTTTTTATGGTGATGAGAGTGGAGCAGGACTGTCTCCGTGGAGCAATTGGCTAGCGCGATCGGCTGTTAACCAAAAGTTCGGAGATTCGAGCCCACCCGGTGGTGGTGCGGCGCTTTTTTTGGGCTGATAGCTTTGAAGATATGTTCTTACGGTGGTGAGAGTGAAGCAGGACTGTCTCCGTGGCGCAATTGGCTAGCGCGATCGGCTGTTAACCGAAAAGTTGGAGGTTCGAGCCTACCCGGTGGTTGTGCGGCGCTTTTTTTTCTGTGGGCTGATAGCTTTGAAGATATGTTCTGATGGTGGTGAGAGTGGAGCAGGACTGTCTCCGTGGCGTAATTGGCTAGCGTGATCGGCTGTTAACCGAACAGTTGGAAGTTCGAGCCCACCCGGTGGTGGTTGGGCGCTTTTTTTTCTTTGGGCTGATAGCTTTGAATATATGTTCTGATGGTGGTGAGAGTGGAGCAGCACTGTCTCCGTGGCGCAATTGGCTAGCGCGATCAGCTGTTAACCAAAAGGTCGGAGGTTCGAGCCCACGCGGTGATGGTATGGCGCTTTTTTCTTTGGGCTGATAGCTATGAAAATATGTTCTGATGGTGGTGAGAGTGGAGCAGGACTGTCTCTGTGGCGCAATTGGCTAGGGCGATCGGCTGTTAACCGAAAGGTTGGAGTTTCGAGCCCACCCGGCGGTGGTGCGGCGCTTTTTTTTCTCTGGGCTGATAGCTTTGAAGATATGTTCTGATGGTGGTGAGAGTAGAGCAGGACTGTCTCCGTGGCACAATTGGCTAGCGCGATCGGCAGTTAACCGAAAGGTTGGAGGTTCGAGCCCAGCCGGTGGTGGTGCGGCGCTTTTTTTTTCTTTGGGGTGATAGCTCTGAAGAAATGGTCTGACGGTGGTGAGAGCGGAGCAGGACGGTCCCCGTGGCGCAATTGGCTAGCGCGATCGGCTGTTAACCAAAAAGTTGGAGGTTCGAGCCCTCCCGGGTGGGGTATGTTGCTTTTTTCTTTGCGCTGATAGCTTTGAAGATATGTTCTGATGGTGGTGAGAGTAGGGCACGATTGTCTCCGTGGCGCAATTGGCTAGCGCGATCTGCTGTTAACCGAAAGGTTGAAGGTTCGAGCCCACCCGGTGGTGGTGCGGCTCTTTTTTTTCTCTGGGCTGATAGCTTTGAAGATATGTTCTGATGGTGGTGAGAGTAGAGCAGGACTGTCTCCGTGGCACAATTGGCTAGTGCGATCGGCAGTTAACCGAAAGGTTGGAGGTTCGAGCCCACCCGGTGGTGGTGCGGCGCTTTTTTTTCTTTGGGGTGATAGCTCTGAAGAAATGGTCTGACGGTGGTGAGAGTGGAGCAGGACGGTCCCCGTGGCGCAATTGGCTAGCGCGATCGGCTGTTAACCGAAAAGTTGGAGGTTCGAGCCCTCCCGGGTGGGGTGTGTTGCTTTTTTCTTTGCGCTGATAGCTTTGAAGATATGTTCTGATGGTGGTGAGAGTGGGGCACGATTGTCTCCGTGGCGCAATTGGCTAGCGCGATCTGCTGTTAACCGAAAGGTTGAAGGTTCGAGCCCACCCGGTGGTGGTGCGGCTCTTTTTTTTCTTTGGGCTGATAGCTTTGAAGATATGTTCTAATTGTGGTGAGAGTGGAGCAGGACTGTCTCCGTGGCGCAATTGGCCAGCGCGATCGGCTGTAAACCGAAAAGTTTGAGGTTCGAGCCCTCCCGGGAGTGGTGTTTTGCTTTTTTCTTTGCGCTGATAGCTTTGAAGATATGTTCTGATGGTGGTCAGAGTGGAGCACGACTGTCTCCGTGGCGCAATTGGCTAGCGCGATCGGCTGTTAACCGAAAGGTTGGAGGTTCGAGCCCATCCGGTGGTGGTGCGGTGCTTTTTTTCTTTGGGCTGATAGCTTTAAAGATATGTTCTGATGGTGGTGAGAGGGGAGCAAGACTGTCTCCGTGGCGCAATGGGCTAGCGCGATCAGCTGTTGACCGAAAGGTTGGAGTTTTGAGCCCTCCCGTTAGTGGTGTGTTGCTTTTTTCTTTGCGCTGATAGCTTTGAAGATATGTTCTGATTGTGGTGAGAGTGGAGCAAGACTGTCTCCGTGGCGCAATGGGCTAGCGCGATCGGCTGTTAACCGAAAGGTTGGACGTTCGAGCCCACGCGGTGGTGGTGCAGCGCTTTTTTTCTTTGCGCTGATAGCTTTGAAGATATGTTCTGATGATGGTGAGAGTGGAGCAAGCCTGCCTCCGTGGCGCAATGGGCTAGCGCGATCGGCTGTTAACCGAAAGGTTCGAGTTTCGAGCCCTCCCGGGAGTGGTGTGTTGCTTTTTTCTTTGCGGTAATAGCTTTGAAGATATGTTCTGATGGTGGTGAGAGTAGAGCAGGACTGTCTTCGTGGCGCAATTGGCTAGCACGATCGGCTGTTAACCGAAAGGTTGGAGGTTCGAGCCCAACCGGTGGTGGTGCGGCGCTTTTTTTTCTTTGGGGTGATAGCTCTGAAGATCTGTTCTGACGGTGGTGAGAGTGGAGCACGACTGTCTCCGTGGGGCAATTGGCAGGCGTGATCGGCTGTTAACCGAAAGGTAGGAGTTTCGAGCCCACCCGGTGGTGGTGCGGCGCTTTTTTTTGGGCTGATAGCTTTGAAGATATGTTCTTACGGTGGTGAGAGTGGAGCAGGACTGTCTCCGTGGCGCAATTGGCTAGCGCGATCGGCTGTTAACAGAAAAGTTGGAGGTTCGAGCCTACCCGGTGGTTGTGTGGCGCTTTTTTTTTCTGTGGGCTGATAGCTTTGAAGATATGTTCTGTTGGTGGTGAGAGACGAGCAGGACTGTCTCCGTGGCGTAATTGGCTAGCGTGATCGGCTGTTAACCAAAAAGTTGGAGGTTCGAGCCCACCCGGTGGTGGTGCGGCGCTTTTTTTCTTTGGGCTGATAGCTTTGAATATATGTTCTGATGGTGGTGAGATTGAAGCAGGACTGTCTCCGTGGCGCAATTGGCTAGAGCGATCGGCTGTTAACCAAAAGGTCGGAGGTTCGAGCCCACTCGGTGGTGGTGCGGCGCTTTTTTTTCTTTGGGCTGATAGCTTTGAAGATATGTTCTTATGGTTGTGAGAATGGAGCAGGACTGTCTCCGTGGCACAAATGGCTAGCGCTATCGGCTGTTAACCAAAAGGTCGGAGGTTCGAGCCCACCCGGTGGTGGTGCAGCGCTTTTTTTTCTTTGGGCTGATAGCTTTGAAGATATGTTCTTATGGTGGTGAGAGTGGAGCAGGACTGTCTCCGTGGCGCAATTGGCTAGCGCGATCGGCTGTTAACCGAAAAGTTGGAGGTTCGAGCCTACCCTGTGGTTGTGCGGCGCTTTTGTTTCCGTGGGCTAATAGCTTTGAAGATATGTTCTGAAGGTGGTGAGAGTGGAGCATGACTGTCTCCATGGCGCAATTGGCTAGCGTGATCGGCTGTTAACCGAAAAGTTGGAGGTTCGGGCCCGCCTCGTGGTGGTGCGGCACTTTTTTTTCTTTGTGCTGATAGCTTTGAAGATATGTTCTGATGGTGGTGAGAGCGGAGCAGGACTGTCTCCATGGCGCAATTGGCTAGCGCGATCGGCTGTTAACCAAAAGGTCGGAGGTTCGAGCCCACCCGGTGGTGGTATGGCGCTTTTTTTTTGGGTTGATAGCTTTGAAGATATGTTCTGATGGTGGTGAGAGTGGAGCAGGACTGTCTCCGTGGCACAATTGGCTAGCGCGATCGGCTGTTAACCGAAAGGTTGGAGTTTCGAGCCCACCCGGCGGTGGTGCGGTGCTTTTTTTTCTCTGGGCTGATAGCTTTGAAGATATGTTCTGATGGTGGTGAGAGTAGGGCAGGACTGTCTCCGTGGCGCAATTGGCTAGCGCGATCGGCTGTTAACCGAGGGTTGGAGTTTCGAGCCCTCCCGGGAGTGGTGTGTTGCTTCTTTTCTTTGCGCTGATAGCTTTGAAGATATGTTCTTATGGTGGTGAGAGTGGAGCACGACTGTCTCCGTGGCGCAGTTCGCTAGCGCGATCGGCTGTTAAGCGAAAGGTTGGAGGTTCGAGCCCACCCGGTGGTGGTGCAGCGCTTTTTTTTCTTTGTGCTGATAGCTTTGAAGATATGTTCTCATGGTGGTGAGAGTGGAGCAGGACTGTCTCCGTGGCGGAATTGGCTAGCGCGACTGGCTGTTAACCGAAAGGTTGGAGGTTCGAGCCCACCCGGTGGTGGTGCGGTGCTTTTTTTTCTTTGGGCTGATAGCTTTGAAGATATGTTCTGATGGTGCTTAGAGTGGAGCAGGACTGTCTCCGTGGCGCAGTTGGCTAGCGTGATCGTCTGTTAACCGAAAAGTTGGAGGTTCGAGCCCACTCGGTGGTGGTGCGGCGCTTTTCTTTTCTTTGGGCTGATAGCTTTGAATATATGTTCTTATGGTTGTGAGAGTGGAGCAGGACTGTCTCCGTGGCACAAATGGCTAGCGCTATCGGCTGTTAACCAAAAGGTCGGAGGTTCGAGCCCACCTGGTGGTGGTGCAGCGCTTTTTTTTCTTTGGGCTGATAGCTTTGAAGATATGTTCTGATGGTGCTTAGAGTGGAGCAGGACTGTCTCCGTGGCGCAATTGGCTAGCGCGATCGGCTGTTAACCGAAAAGTTGGAGGTTCGAGCCTACCCTGTGGTTGTGCGGCGCTTTTGTTTCCGTGGGCTGATAGCTTTGAAGATATGTTCTGAAGGTGGTGAGAGTGGAGCATGACTGTCTCCATGGCGCAATTGGCTAGCGTGATCGGCTGTTAACCGAAAAGTTGGAGGTTCGAGCCCGCCTCGTGGTGGTGCGGCACTTTTTTTTCTTTGGGCTGATAGCTTTGAAGATATGTTTTGATGGTGGTGAGAGTGGAGCAGGACTGTCTCCATGGCGCAATTGGCTAGCGCGATTGGCTGTTAACCAAAAGGTCGGAGGTTCGAGCCCACGCGGTGGTGGTATGGCGCTTTTTTTCTTTTGGTTGATAGCTTTGAAAATATGTTCTGATGGTGGTGAGAGTGGAGCAGGACTGTCTCTGTGGCGCAATTGGCTAGGGCGATCGGCTCTTAACCGAAAAGTTGGAGGTTCGAGCCCACCTCGTGGTGGTGCGGCGCTTTTTTTTCTTTGGGCTGATAGCTTTGAAGATATGTTCTGATGGTGGTGAGAGTAGAGCAGGACTGTCTCCGTGGCGCAATTGGCTAGCGCGATCGGCTGTTAACCAAAAGGTCGGAGGTTCGAGCCCACCCGGTGGTGGTATGGCGCTTTTTTTTGGGTTGATAGCTTTGAAGATATGTTCTGATGGTGGTGAGAGTGGAGCAGGACTGTCTCCGTGGCGCAATTGGCTAGCGCGATCGGCTGTTAACCGAAAGGTTGGCGTTTCGAGCCCACCCGGCGGTGGTGCGGTGCTTTTTTTTCTCTGGGCTGATAGCTTTGAAGATATGTTCTGATGGTGGTGAGAGTAGAGCAGGACTGTCTCCGTGGCACAATTGGCTAGCGCGATCGGCTGTTAACCGAAAAGTTGGAGGTTCGAGCCCATCTGGTGGTGGTGCAGCGCTTTTTTTCTTTGCGCTGATAGCTTTGAAGATATGTTCTGATGATGGTGAGAGTGGAGCAAGACTGCCTCCGTGGCGCAATGGGCTAGTGCGATCGGCTGTTAACCGAAAGGTTTGAGTTTCGAGCCCTCCCGTGAGTGGTGCGGCGCTTTTTTTGGTCTGATAGCTTTGAAGATAAATCTTATGGTGGTGAGAGTGGAGCAGGACTGTCTCCGTGGCGCGATTGGCTAGCGCGATCGGCTGTTGACCGAAAAGTTGGAGGTTCGAGCCTACCCGGTGGTTGTGCGGCGCTTTTTTTTTCTGTGGGCTGATAGCTTTGAAGATACGTTGTGATGGTGGTGAGAGTGGAGCAGGACTGTCTCCGTGGCGCAATTGGCTAGCGTGATCGGCTGTTAACCGAAAAGTTGGAGGTTCGAGCCCACCCGGTGGTGGTGCGGCGCTTTTTTTCTTTGCGGTAATAGCTTTGAAGATATGTTCTGATGGTGGTGAGAGTGGAGCAGGACTGTCTTCGTGGCGCAATTGGCTAGCGCGATCGGCTGTTAACCAAAAGTTCGGAGATTCGAGCCCACCCGGTGGTGGTGCGGCGCTTTTTTTGGGCTGATAGCTTTGAAGATATGTTCTTACGGTGGTGAGAGTGAAGCAGGACTGTCTCCGTGGCGCAATTGGCTAGCGCGATCGGCTGTTAACCGAAAAGTTGGAGGTTCGAGCCTACCCGGTGGTTGTGCGGCGCTTTTTTTTCTGTGGGCTGATAGCTTTGAAGATATGTTCTGATGGTGGTGAGAGTGGAGCAGGACTGTCTCCGTGGCGTAATTGGCTAGCGTGATCGGCTGTTAACCGAACAGTTGGAAGTTCGAGCCCACCCGGTGGTGGTTGGGCGCTTTTTTTTCTTTGGGCTGATAGCTTTGAATATATGTTCTGATGGTGGTGAGAGTGGAGCAGGACTGTCTCCGTGGCGCAATTGGCTAGCGCGATCAGCTGTTAACCAAAAGGTCGGAGGTTCGAGCCCACGCGGTGATGGTATGGCGCTTTTTTCTTTGGGCTGATAGCTATGAAAATATGTTCTGATGGTGGTGAGAGTGGAGCAGGACTGTCTCTGTGGCGCAATTGGCTAGGGCGATCGGCTGTTAACCGAAAGGTTGGAGTTTCGAGCCCACCCGGCGGTGGTGCGGCGCTTTTTTTTCTCTGGGCTGATAGCTTTGAAGATATGTTCTGATGGTGGTGAGAGTAGAGCAGGACTGTCTCCGTGGCACAATTGGCTAGCGCGATCGGCAGTTAACCGAAAGGTTGGAGGTTCGAGCCCAGCCGGTGGTGGTGCGGCGCTTTTTTTTTCTTTGGGGTGATAGCTCTGAAGAAATGGTCTGACGGTGGTGAGAGCGGAGCAGGACGGTCCCCGTGGCGCAATTGGCTAGCGCGATCGGCTGTTAACCGAAAAGTTGGAGGTTCGAGCCCTCCCGGGTGGGGTGTGTTGCTTTTTTCTTTGCGCTGATAGCTTTGAAGATATGTTCTGATGGTGGTGAGAGTAGGGCACGATTGTCTCCGTGGCGCAATTGGCTAGCGCGATCTGCTGTTAACCGAAAGGTTGAAGGTTCGAGCCCACCCGGTGGTGGTGCGGCTCTTTTTTTTCTCTGGGCTGATAGCTTTGAAGATATGTTCTGATGGTGGTGAGAGTAGAGCAGGACTGTCTCCGTGGCACAATTGGCTAGTGCGATCGGCAGTTAACCGAAAGGTTGGAGGTTCGAGCCCACCCGGTGGTGGTGCGGCGCTTTTTTTTCTTTGGGGTGATAGCTCTGAAGAAATGGTCTGACGGTGGTGAGAGTGGAGCAGGACGGTCCCCGTGGCGCAATTGGCTAGCGCGATCGGCTGTTAACCGAAAAGTTGGAGGTTCGAGCCCTCCCGGGTGGGGTGTGTTGCTTTTTTCTTTGCGCTGATAGCTTTGAAGATATGTTCTGATGGTGGTGAGAGTGGGGCACGATTGTCTCCGTGGCGCAATTGGCTAGCGCGATCTGCTGTTAACCGAAAGGTTGAAGGTTCGAGCCCACCCGGTGGTGGTGCGGCTCTTTTTTTTCTTTGGGCTGATAGCTTTGAAGATATGTTCTAATTGTGGTGAGAGTGGAGCAGGACTGTCTCCGTGGCGCAATTGGCCAGCGCGATCGGCTGTAAACCGAAAAGTTTGAGGTTCGAGCCCTCCCGGGAGTGGTGTTTTGCTTTTTTCTTTGCGCTGATAGCTTTGAAGATATGTTCTGATGGTGGTCAGAGTGGAGCACGACTGTCTCCGTGGCGCAATTGGCTAGCGCGATCGGCTGTTAACCGAAAGGTTGGAGGTTCGAGCCCATCCGGTGGTGGTGCGGTGCTTTTTTTCTTTGGGCTGATAGCTTTAAAGATATGTTCTGATGGTGGTGAGAGGGGAGCAAGACTGTCTCCGTGGCGCAATGGGCTAGCGCGATCAGCTGTTGACCGAAAGGTTGGAGTTTTGAGCCCTCCCGTTAGTGGTGTGTTGCTTTTTTCTTTGCGCTGATAGCTTTGAAGATATGTTCTGATTGTGGTGAGAGTGGAGCAAGACTGTCTCCGTGGCGCAATGGGCTAGCGCGATCGGCTGTTAACCGAAAGGTTGGACGTTCGAGCCCACGCGGTGGTGGTGCAGCGCTTTTTTTCTTTGCGCTGATAGCTTTGAAGATATGTTCTGATGATGGTGAGAGTGGAGCAAGCCTGCCTCCGTGGCGCAATGGGCTAGCGCGATCGGCTGTTAACCGAAAGGTTCGAGTTTCGAGCCCTCCCGGGAGTGGTGTGTTGCTTTTTTCTTTGCGGTAATAGCTTTGAAGATATGTTCTGATGGTGGTGAGAGTAGAGCAGGACTGTCTTCGTGGCGCAATTGGCTAGCACGATCGGCTGTTAACCGAAAGGTTGGAGGTTCGAGCCCAACCGGTGGTGGTGCGGCGCTTTTTTTTCTTTGGGGTGATAGCTCTGAAGATCTGTTCTGACGGTGGTGAGAGTGGAGCACGACTGTCTCCGTGGGGCAATTGGCAGGCGTGATCGGCTGTTAACCGAAAGGTAGGAGGTTCGAGCCCACCCGGTGGTGGTGCGGCGCTTTTTTTTGGGCTGATAGCTTTGAAGATATGTTCTTACGGTGGTGAGAGTGGAGCAGGACTGTCTCCGTGGCGCAATTGGCTAGCGCGATCGGCTGTTAACAGAAAAGTTGGAGGTTCGAGCCTACCCGGTGGTTGTGTGGCGCTTTTTTTTTCTGTGGGCTGATAGCTTTGAAGATATGTTCTGTTGGTGGTGAGAGACGAGCAGGACTGTCTCCGTGGCGTAATTGGCTAGCGTGATCGGCTGTTAACCAAAAAGTTGGAGGTTCGAGCCCACCCGGTGGTGGTGCGGCGCTTTTTTTCTTTGGGCTGATAGCTTTGAATATATGTTCTGATGGTGGTGAGATTGAAGCAGGACTGTCTCCGTGGCGCAATTGGCTAGAGCGATCGGCTGTTAACCAAAAGGTCGGAGGTTCGAGCCCACTCGGTGGTGGTGCGGCGCTTTTTTTTCTTTGGGCTGATAGCTTTGAAGATATGTTCTTATGGTTGTGAGAATGGAGCAGGACTGTCTCCGTGGCACAAATGGCTAGCGCTATCGGCTGTTAACCAAAAGGTCGGAGGTTCGAGCCCACCCGGTGGTGGTGCAGCGCTTTTTTTTCTTTGGGCTGATAGCTTTGAAGATATGTTCTTATGGTGGTGAGAGTGGAGCAGGACTGTCTCCGTGGCGCAATTGGCTAGCGCGATCGGCTGTTAACCGAAAAGTTGGAGGTTCGAGCCTACCCTGTGGTTGTGCGGCGCTTTTGTTTCCGTGGGCTAATAGCTTTGAAGATATGTTCTGAAGGTGGTGAGAGTGGAGCATGACTGTCTCCATGGCGCAATTGGCTAGCGTGATCGGCTGTTAACCGAAAAGTTGGAGGTTCGAGCCCGCCTCGTGGTGGTGCGGCACTTTTTTTTCTTTGTGCTGATAGCTTTGAAGATATGTTCTGATGGTGGTGAGAGCGGAGCAGGACTGTCTCCATGGCGCAATTGGCTAGCGCGATCGGCTGTTAACCAAAAGGTCGGAGGTTCGAGCCCACCCGGTGGTGGTATGGCGCTTTTTTTTTTGGGTTGATAGCTTTGAAGATATGTTCTGATGGTGGTGAGAGTGGAGCAGGACTGTCTCCGTGGCACAATTGGCTAGCGCGATCGGCTGTTAACCGAAAGGTTGGAGTTTCGAGCCCACCCGGCGGTGGTGCGGTGCTTTTTTTTCTCTGGGCTGATAGCTTTGAAGATATGTTCTGATGGTGGTGAGAGTAGAGCAGGACTCTCTCCGTGGCACAATTGGCTTGCGCGATCGGCAGTTAACCGAAAGGTTGGAGGTTCGAGCCCACCCGGTGGTGGTGCGGCGCTTTTTTTTTTCTTTGCGGTGATAGCTCTGAAGAAATGGTCTGACGGTGGTGAGAGTGGAGCAGGACGGTCCCCGTGGCGCAATTGGCTAGCGCGATCGGCTGTTAACTGAAAAGTTGGAGGTTCGAGCCCTCCCGGGTGGGGTGTGTTGCTTTTTTCTTTGCGCTGATAGCTTTGAAAATATGTTCTGATGGTGGTGAGAGTGGAGCACGATTGTCTCCGTGGCGCAACTGGCTAGGGCGATCTGCTGTTAACCGAAAGGTTGGACGTTCGAGCCGACCCGGTGGTGGTGCGGCGCTTTTTTTTTCTTTGGGCTGATAGCTTTGAAGATATGTTCTAATTGTGGTGAGAGTGGAGCAGGACTGTCTCCATGGCGCAATTGGCCAGCGCGATCGGCTGTGAACCGAAAAGTTGGAGCTTCGAGCCCTCCTGGGAGTGGTGTTTTGCTTTTTTCTTTGCGCTGATAGCTTTGAAGATATGTTCTGATGGTGGTGAGAGTGGAGCACGACTGTCTCTGTGGCGCTATTGGCTAGCGCGATCGGCTGTTAACGGAAAAGTTGGAGGTTCGAGCCCATCTGGTGGTGGTGCGGTGCTTTTTTTTCTTTGGGCTGATAGCTTCGAAGATATGTTCTGATGGTGGTGAGAGGGGAGCAAGACTGTCTCCGTGGCGCAGCGGGCTAGCGCGATCAGCTGTTGACCGAAAGGTTGGAGTTTCGAGCCCTCCCGTTAGTGGTGTGTTGCTTTTTTCTTTGCGCTTATAGCTTTGAAGATATGTTCTGATAGTGGTGAGAGTGGAACAAGACTGTCTCCGTGGCGCAATGGGCTAGCGCGATCGGCTGTTAACCGAAAGGTTGAAGGTTCGAGCCCACGCGGTGGTGGTGCAGCGCTTTTTTTCTTTGCGCTGATAGCTTTGAAGATATGTTCTGATGATGGTGAGAGTGGAGCAAGACTGCCTCTGTGGCGCAATGGGCTAGTGCGATCGGCTGTTAACCGAAAGGTTTGAGTTTCGAGCCCTCCCTTGAGTGGTGTGTTGCTTTTTTCTTTGCGGTAATAGCTTTGAAGATATGTTCTGATGGTGGTGAGAGTGGAGCAGGACTGTCTTCGTGGCGCAATTGGCTAGCGCTATCGGCTGTTAACCGAAAGGTTGGAGGTTCGAGCCCACCCGGTGGTGGTGCGGCGCTTTTTTTGGGCTGATAGCTTTGAAGATAAATCTTATGGTGGTGAGAGTGGAGCAGGACTGTCTCCGTGGCACGATTGGCTAGCGCGATCGGCTGTTGACCGAAAAGTTGGAGGTTCGAGCCTACCCGGTGGTTGTGCGGCGCTTTTTTTTCTGTGGGCTGATAGCTTTGAAGATACGTTGTGATGGTGGTGAGAGTGGAGCAGGACTGTCTCCGTGGCGCAATTGGCTGGCGTGATCGACTGTTAACCGAAAAGTTGGAGGTTCGAGCCCACCCGGTGGTGGTGCGGCGCTTTTTTTTCTTTGGGCTGATAGCTTTGAAGATATGTTTTTATGGTGATGAGAGTGGAGCAGGACTGTCTCCGTGGAGCAATTGCCTAGCGCGATCGGCTGTTAACCAAAAGTTCGGAGGTTCGAGCCCACCCGGTGGTGGTGCGGCGCTTTTTTTTCTTTGGGCTGGTAGCTTTGAAGATATGTTCTTATGGTGGTGAGAGTGGAGCAGGACTGTCTCCGTGGCGCAATTGGCTAGCGCGATCGGCTGTTAACCGAAAAGTTGGAGGTTCTAGCCTACCCGGTGGTTGTGTGGCGCTTTTTTTTCTGTGGGCTGATAGCTTTGAAGATATGTTCTGATGGTGGTGAGAGTGAAGCAGGACTGTCTCCATGGCGCAATTGGCTAGCACGATCGGCTGTTAACCAAAAGGTCGGAGGTTCGAGCCCACCCGGTGGTGGTATGGCGCTTTTTTTGTTTGGGCTGATAGCTTTGAAGATATGTTCTGATGGTGGTGCGAGTGGAGCAAGACTGTCTCCGTGGCGCACTGGGCTAGCGCGATCGGCTGTTAACCGAAAGGTTGGAGGTTCGAGCCCACGCGATGGTGGTGCAGCGCTTTTTTTCTTTGCGCTGATAGCTTTGAAGATATGTTCTGATGGTGGTGCGAGTGGAGCAAGACTGTCTCCGTGGCGCACTGGGCTAGCGCGATCGGCTGTTAACCGAAAGGTTGGAGGTTCGAGCCCACGCGATGGTGGTGCAGCGCTTTTTTTCTTTGCGCTGATAGCTTTGAAGATATGTTCTGATGATGGTGAGAGTGGAGCATGACTGCCTCCGTGGCGCAATGGGCTAGCGCGATCGGCTGTTAACCGAAAGGTTGGAGTTTCGAGCCCTCCCGGGAGTGGTGTGTTGCTTTTTTTTGCGGTAATAGCTTTGAAGATATGTTCTGATGGTGGTGAGAGTGGAGCAGGACTGTCTTCGTGGCGCAATTGGCAAGCGCGATCGGCTGTTAACCGAAAGGTTGGAGGTTCGAGCCCAACCGGTGGTGGTGCGGCGCTTTTTTTTTCTTTGGGGTGATAGCTCTGAAGAAATGTTCTGACGGTGGTGAGAGTGGAGCACGACTGTCTTCGTGGGGCAATTGGCTAGCGTGATCGGCTGTTAACCGAAAGGTTGGAGGTTCGAGCCCACCCGGTGGTGGTGCGGCGCTTTTTTTGGGCTGATAGCTTTGAAGATATGTTCTTATGGTGGTGAGAGTGGAGCAGGACTGTCTCCGTGAGTAATTGGCTAGCGCAATCGGCTGCTAACCGAAAAGTTGGAGGTTCGAGCCTACCCGGTGGTTGTGCGGCGCTTTTTTTTCTGTGGGCTGATAGCTTTGAAGATATGTTCTGATGGTGGTGAGAGTGGAGCAGGACTGTCTCCGTGGCGCAATTTGCTAGAGCGATCGGCTGTTAACCAAAAGGTCGGAGGTTCGAGCTCACCCGGTGGTGGTGCGGCGCTTTTTTTTCTTTGGGCTGATAGCTTTGAAGATATGTTCTGATGATGGCGAGAGTGGAGCAGGACTGTCTCCGTGGCGCAATTGGCTAGAGTGATCGGCTGTTAACCAAAAGGTCGGAGGTTCGAGCCCATCCGGTGGTGGTGCGGCGCTTTTTTTTCTTTGGGCTGATAGCTTTGAAGATATGTTCTTATGGTGGTGAGAGTGGAGCAGGACTGTCTCCGTGGCGCAATTGGCTAGCGCGATCGGCTGTTAACCGAAAAGTTGGAGGTTCGAGCCTACCCGGTGGTTGTGCGGCGCTTTTTTTTCTGTGGGCTGATAGCTTTGAAGATATGTTCTGATGGTGGTGAGAGTGGAGCAGGACTGTCTCCGTGGCGCAAATGGCTAGCGTGCTCGGCTGTTAACCGAAAAGTTGGAGGTTCGAGCCCACCCGGTGGTGGTGCGGCGATTTTTTTTCTTTGGGCTTATAGCTTTGAAGATATGTTCTGATGGTAGTAAGAGTGGAGCAGTGTTAACCAAAAGGTCGGAGGTTCGAGCCCACCCGGTGGTGGTATGGTGCTTTTTTTTCTTTGGGCTGATAGCTTTGAAGATATGTTCTGATGGTGGTGAGAGTGGAGCAGGACTGTCTCCGTGGCGCAATTGGCTAGCGCGATCGGCTTTTGACCGAAAGGTTGGAGTTTCGAGCCCTCCTGGGAGTGGTGTGTTGCTTTTTTCTTTGCGCTGATAGCTTTGAAGATATGTTCTGATGGTGGTGAGAATGGAGCAAGACTGTCTCCGTGGCGCAATGGGCTAGCGCGATCGGCTGTTAACCGAAAGGTTGGAGGTTCGAGCCAACCTGGTGGTGGTGCAGCGCTTTTTTTTTCTTTGCGCTGATAGCTTTGAAGATATGTTTTTATGGTGGTGAGAGTGGAGCAGGAGTGTCTCCGGTAGAGCGATTGGCTAGCGCGATCGGCTGTTAACCAAAAGGTCGGAGGTTCGAGCCCACCCGGTGGTGGTGCGGCGCTTTTTTTTCTTTGGGCTGATAGCTTTGAAGATATGTTCTTATGGTGGTGAGAGTGGAGCAGGACTGTCTCCGTGGCGCAATTGGCTAGCGCGATCGGCTTTTGACCGAAAGGTTGGAGTTTCGAGCCCTCCCGGGAGTGGTGTGTTGCTTTTTTCTTTGCGCTGATAGCTTTGAAGATATGTTCTGATGATGGTGAGAGTGGAGCAAGACTGTCTCCGTGGCGCAATGGGCTAGCGCGATCGGCTGTTAACCAAAAGGTTGGAGGCTTGAGTCCACCCGGTGGTGGTGCAGCGCTTTTTTTCTTTGCGCTGATAGCTTTGAAGATATGTTCTGATGGTGGTGAGAATGGAGCAAGACTGTCTCCGTGGCGCAATGGGCTAGCGCGATCGGCTGTTAACCGAAAGGTTGGAGGTTCGAGCCAACCTGGTGGTGGTGCAGCGCTTTTTTTTTCTTTGCGCTGATAGCTTTAAAGATATGTTTTTATGGTGGTGAGAGTGGAGCAGGAGTGTCTCCGGTAGAGCGATTGGCTAGCGCGATCGGCTGTTAACCAAAAGGTCGGAGGTTCGAGCCCACCCGGTGGTGGTGCGGCGCTTTTTTTTCTTTGGGCTGATAGCTTTGAAGATATGTTCTGATGGTGGTGAGAGGGGAGCAAGACTGTCTTAGTGGCGCAATGGGCTAGCGCGATCAGCTGTTGACCGAAAGGTTGGAGTTTCGAGCCCTCCCGGGAGTGGTGTGTTGCTTTTTTCTTTGCGCTGATAGCTTTGAAAATATGTTCTGATGGTGGTGAGAGTGGAGCAAGCCTGTCTCCTTGGCGCACTGGGCTAGCGCGATCGGCTGTTAACCGAAAGGTTGCAGGTTCGAGCCCACGCGGTGGTGGTGCAGCGCTTTTTTTTTCTTTGGGGTGATAGCTCTGAAGAAATGTTCTGACGGTGGTGAGAGTGGAGCACGACTGTCTTCGTGGGGCAATTGGCTAGCGTGATCGGCTGCTAACCGAAAGGTTGGAGGTTCGAGCCCACCCGGTGGTGGTGCGGCGCTTTTTTTGGGCTGATAGCTTTGAAGATATGTTCTTATGGTGGTGAGAGTGGAGCAGGACTGTCTCCGTGGCGCAATTGGCTAGCGCGATCGGCTGTTAACCGAAAAGTTGGAGGTTCGAGCCTACCCGGTGGATGTGCGGCGCTTTTTTTTCTGTGGGCTGATAGCTTTGAAGATATGTTCTGATGGTGGTGAGAGTGGAGCAGGACTGTCTCCGTGGCGCAATTTGCTAGAGCGATCGGCTGTTAACCAAAAGGTCGGACGTTCGAGCCCACCCGGTGGTGGTGCGGCGCTTTTTTTTCTTTGGGCTGATACCTTTGAAGATATGTTCTGATGGTGGTGAGAGTGGAGCAGGACCGTCTCCGTGGCGAAATTGGCTGGCGCGATCGGCTGTTAACCGAAAGGTTGGAGGTTCGAGCCCACCCGGTGGTGGTGCGGCGCTTTTTTTTCTTTGCGCTGATAGCTTTGAAGATATGTTCTGATGGTGGTGAGAGTGGAGCACGATTGTCTCCGTTGCGGAATTGGCTAGCGCGATCTGCTGTTAACCGAAAGGTTGGAGGTTCGAGCACACCCGGTGGTGGTGCGGCGCGTTTTTTTCTTTGGGCTGATAGCTTTGAAGATATGTTCTAATTGTGGTGAGAGTGGAGCAGGACTGTCTCCGTGGCGCAATTGGCCGGCGCGATCGGCTGTTAACCGAAAAGTTGGAGGTTCGAGCCCACCGGTGGTGGTGCGGTGCTTTTTTTTCCTTGGGCTGATAGCTTTGATGATATGTTCTGATGGTGGTGAGAAATGAGCAAGACTGTCTCCGTGGCGCAATGGGCTAGCGCGATCGGCTGTTGACCGAAAGGTTGGAGTTTTGAGCCCTCCCGGGAGTGGTGTGTTGCTTTTTTCTTTGCGATGATAGCTTTGAAGATATGTTCTGATGGTGGTGAGAGTGGAGCAAGACTGTCTCCGTGGCGCATTGGGCTAGCGCGATCGGCTGTTAACCGAAAGGTTGGAGTTTTGAGCCCTCCCGGGAGTGGTGTGTTGCTTTTTTTTGCGGTAATGGCTTTGAAGATATGTTTTGATGGTGGTGAGAGTGGAGCAGGACTGTCTTCGTGGCGCTATTGGCTAGCACGATCGGCTGTTAACCGAAAGGTTGGAGGTTCGAGCCCAACCGGTGGTGGTGCGGCGCTTTTTTTTCTTTGGGGTGATAGCTCTGAAGAAACATTCTGACGGTGGTGAGAGTGGAGCCAGACTGTCTCCGTGGGGCAATTGGCTAGCACGATCGGCTGTTAACCGAAAGGTGGGGGGTTCGAGCCCACCCGGTGGTGGTGCGGCGCTTTTTTTTCTTTGGGGTGATAGCTCTGAAGAAATGGTCAACGGTGGTGAGAGTGGAGCAGGACGGTCCCCGTGGCGCAATCGGCTAGCGCGATCGGCTGTTAATCGAAAAGTTGAAGGTTCGAGCCCACCCGGTGGTGGTATGGCGCTTTTTTTTCTTTGGGCTGATAGCTTTGAAGATATGTTCTGATGGTGGTGAGAGTGGAGCAGTACTGTCTCCCTGGCGCAATAGGCTAGCGCGATCGGCTGTTGACCGAAAGGTTGGAGTTTCGAGCCCTCCCGGGAGTGGTGTGTTGCTTTTTTCTTTGGGCTGATAGCTTTGAAGATATTTTCTAATTGTGGTGGGAGTTGAGCAGGACTTTCTCCGTGGCGCAATTGGCCAGCGCGGTCGGCTGTTAACCGAAAAGTTGGAGGTTCGAGCCCTCCCGGGAGTGGTGTGTTGCTTTTTTCTTTGCGCTGATAGCTTTGAAGTTATGTTCTGATGGTGGTGAGAGTGGAGCAAGACTGTCTCCGTGGCGCAATGGGCTAGCGCGATCGGCTGTTAACCAAAAGGTTGGAGGTTCGAGCCCACCCGGTGGTGGTGCAGCGCTTTTTTTCTTTGCGCTGATAGCTTTGAAGATATGTTCTGATGGTGGTGAGAGTGGAGCAAGACTGTCTCCGTGGCGCAATGGGCTAGCGCGATCGGCTGTAAACCGAAAGGTTGGAGTTTTGAGCCCTCCCGGGAGTGGTGTGTTGCTTTTTTCTTTGCGGTAATAGCTTTGAAGATATGTTCTGATGGTGGTGAGAGTGGAGCAGGACTGTCTTCGTGGCGCAATTGGCTTGCGCGATCGGCTGTTAACCGAAAGGTTGGAGGTTCGAGCACAACCGGTGGTGGTGCGGCGCTTTTTTTCTTAGGGGTGATAGCTCTGAAGAACAGTTCTGACGGTGGTGAGAGTGGAGCACGACTGTCTCCGTGGGGCAATTGGCTAGAGCGATCGGCTGTTAACCGAAAGGTTGGAGGTTCGAGCCCACCCGGTGGTGGTGCGGCGCTTTTTTTTTCTTTGGGCTGATAGCTTTGAAGATATGTTCTGATGGTGGTGAGAGTGGAGCACGATTGTCTCCGTGGCGCAATTGGCTAGCGCGATCTGCTGTTAACCGAAAGGTTGGAAGTTCGAGCCCTCCCGGGAGTGGTGTTTTGCTTTTTTATTTCGGCTGATAGCTTTGAAGATATGTTCTGATGGTGGTGAGAGTGGAGCAGGACTGTCTCCGTGGCGCAATTGGCTAGCGCGATCGGCTGTTAACCGAAAGGTTGGAGTTTCGAGCCCACCCGGCGGTGGTGCGGCGCTTTTTTTTCTTTGGGCTGATAGCTTTGAAGATATGTTCTTATTGTGGTGAGAGTAGAGCAGGACTGTCTCCCTGGCGCAATTGGCTGGCGCGATCGGCTGTTAACCGAAAGGTTGGAGTTTCGAGCCCTCTCGGGAGAGGTGTGTTGCTTTTTTCTTTGTGCTGATAGCTTTGAAGATATGTTCTGATGGTGGTGAGAGTGGAGCAGGACTGTCTCCATGGCGCAATTGGCTAGCGCGATCGGCTGTTAACCAAAAGGTCGGAGGTTCGAGCCCACCCGGTGGTGGTATGGCGCTTTTTTTCTTTAAGCTGATAGCTTTGAAGATATGTTCTGATGGTGGTGAGAGTGGAGCACGATTGTCTCCGTGGCGCAATTGGCTAGCGCGATCTGCTGTTAACCGAAAGGTTGGAAGTTCGAGCCCACCCGGTGGTGGTGCGGCGCTTTTTTTTCTTTGGGCTGATAGCTTTGAATATATGTTCTAATTGTGGTGAGAGTGGAGCAGGACTGTCTCCGTGGCGCAATTGGCCAGCGCGATCGGCTGTTAACCGAAAAGTTGGAGATTCGAGCCCTCCCGGGAGTGGTGTTTTGCTTTTTTCTTTGCGCTGATAGCTTTGAAGATATGTTCTGATGGTGGTGAGAGTGGAGCACGACTGTCTCCGTGGCGCAATTGGCTAGCGCGATCGGCTGTTAACCGAAAGGTTGGAGGTTCGAGCCCACCCGGTGGTGGTGCGGTGCTTCTTTTTCTTTGGGCTGATAGCTTAGAAGATATGTTCTGATGGTGGTGAGAGGGGAGCAAGACTGTCTCCGTGGCGCAATGGGCTAGCGCGATCAGCTGTTGACCGAAAGGTTGGAGTTTCGAGCCCTCCCGGGAGTGGTGTGTTGCTTTTTTCTTTGCGCTGATAGCTTTGAAATTATGTTCTGATGGTGGTGAGAGTGGAGCAAGCCTGTCTCCTTGGCGCACTGGGCTAGCGCGATCGGCTGTTAACCGAAAGGTTGCAGGTTCGAGCCCACGCGGTGGTGGTGCAACGCTTTTTTTTTCTTTGGGGTGATAGCTCTGAAGAAATGTTCTGACGGTGGTGAGAGTGGAGCACGACTGTCTTCGTGGGGCAATTGGCTAGCGTGATCGGCTGCTAACCGAAAGGTTGGAGGTTCGAGCCCACCCGGTGGTGGTGCGGCGCTTTTTTTGGGCTGATAGCTTTGAAGATATGTTCTTATGGTGGTGAGAGTGGAGCAGGACTGTCTCCGTGGCGCAATTGGCTAGCGCGATCGGCTGTTAACCGAAAAGTTGGAGGTTCGAGCCTACCCGGTGGTTGTGCGGCGCTTTTTTTTCTGTGGGCTGATAGCTTTGAAGATATGTTCTGATGTTGGTGAGAGTGGAGCAGGACTGTCTCCGTGGCGCAATTTGCTAGAGCGATCGGCTGTTAACCAAAAGGTCGGACGTTCGAGCCCACCCGGTGGTGGTGCGGCGCTTTTTTTTCTTTGGGCTGATACCTTTGAAGATATGTTCTGATGGTGGTGAGAGTGGAGCAGGACCGTCTCCGTGGCGAAATTGGCTGGCGCGATCGGCTGTTAACCGAAAGGTTGGAGGTTCGAGCCCACCCGGTGGTGGTGCGGCGCTTTTTTTTCTTTGCGCTGATAGCTTTGAAGATATGTTCTGATGGTTGTGAGAGTGGAGCACGATTGTCTCCGTTGCGGAATTGGCTAGCGCGATCTGCTGTTAACCGAAAGGTTGGAGGTTCGAGCCCACCCGGTGGTGGTGCGGCGCTTTTTTTTCTTTGGGCTGATAGCTTTGATGATATGTTCTGATGGTGGTGAGAGTGGAGCAAGACTGTCTCCGTGGCGCAATGGGCTAGCGCGATCGGCTGTAAACCAAAAGGTTGGAGTTTTGAGCCCTCCCGGGAGTGGTGTGTTGCTTTTTTCTTTGCGGTAATAGCTTTGAAGATATGTTCTGATGGTGGTGAGAGTGGAGCAGGACTGTCTTCGTGGCGCAATTGGCTAGCGCGATCGGCTGTAAACCGAAAGGTTGGAGGTTCGAGCACAACCGGTGGTGGTGCGGCGCTTTTTTTTCTTTGGGGTGATGGCTCTGAAGAAATGTTCTGACGGTGGTGAGAGTGGAGCACGACTGTCTCCGTGGGGCAATTGGCTAGAGCGATCGGCTGTTAACCGAAAGGTTGGAGGTTCGAGCCCACCCGGATGTGGTGCGGCGCTTTTTTTCTTTGGGGTGATAGCTCTGAAGAAATGGTCTGGCGGTGGTGAGAGTGGAGCAGGACGGTCCCCGTGGCGCAATTGGCTAGCGCGATCGGCTGTTAACCGAAAAGTTGGAGGTTCGAGCCCACCCGGTGGTGGTGCGGCGCTTTTTTTTCTTTGGGCTGATAGCTTTGAAGATATGTTCTAATTGTGGTGAGAGTTGAGCAGGACTTTCTCCGTGGCGCAATTGGCCAGCGCGATCGGCTGTTAACCGAAAAGTTGGAGGTTCGAGCCCTCCCGGGAGTGGTGTTTTGCTTTTTTATTTGCGCTGATAGCTTTGAAGATATGTTCTTATGGCGGTGAGAGTGGAGCACGACTGTCTCCGTGGCGCAATTGGCTAGCGCGATCGGCTGTTAACCGAAAGGTTGGAGGTTCGAGCCCACCCGGTGGTGGTGCGGTGCTTTTTTTTCTTTGGGCTGATAGCTTTGAAGTTATGTTCTGATGGTGGTGAGAAGGGAGCAAGACTGTCTCCGTGGCGCAATGGGCAAGCGCGATCGGCTGTTGACCGAAAGGTTGGAGTTTCGAGCCCTCTCGGGAGTGGTGTGTTGCTTTTTTCATTGCGCTGATAGCTTCGAAGTTATGTTCTGATGGTGGTTAGAGTGGAGCAAGACTGTCTCCGTGGCGCAATGGGCTAGAGCGATCGGCTGTTAACCGAAAGGTTGGAGGTTCGAGCCCACCTGGTGGTGGTGCAGCGCTTTTTTTTCTTTGCGCTGATAGCTTTGAAGATATGTTCTGATGATGGTGAGAGTGGAGCAAGACTGCCTCCGTGGCGCAATGGGCTAGCGCGATCGGCTGTTAACCGAAAGGTTGGAGTCTCGAGCCCTCCCAGGAGTGGTGTGTTGCTTTTTTCTTTGCGGTAATAGCTTTGAAGATATGTTCTGATGGTGGTGAGATTGGAGCAGGACAGTCTTCGTGGCGCAATTGGCTAGCGCGATCGGCTGTTAACCGAAAGGTTGGAGGTTCGAGCCCACCCGGTGGTGGTGCGGCGCTTTTTTTGGGCTGATAGCTTTGAAGATATGTTCTTATGGTGGTGAGAGTGGAGCAGGACTGTCTCCGTGGCGCAATTGGCTAGCGCGATCGGCTGTTAACCGAAAAGTTGGAGGTTCGAGCCTACCCGGTGGTTGTGCGGCGCTTTTTTTTCTGTGGGCTGATAGCTTTGAAGATATGTTCTGATGGTGGTGAGAGTGGAGCAGGACTGTCTCCGTGGCGCAATTTGCTAGAGCGATCGGCTGTTAACCAAAAGGTCGGACGTTCGAGCCCACCCGGTGGTGGTGCGGCGCTTTTTTTTCTTTGGGCTGATACCTTTGAAGATATGTTCTGATGGTGGTGAGAGTGGAGCAGGACCGTCTCCGTGGCGAAATTGGCTGGCGCGATCGGCTGTTAACCGAAAGGTTGGAGGTTCGAGCCCACCCGGTGGTGGTGCGGCGCTTTTTTTTCTTTGCGCTGATAGCTTTGAAGATATGTTCTGATGGTGGTGAGAGTGGAGCACGATTGTCTCCGTTGCGGAATTGGCTAGCGCGATCTGCTGTTAACCGAAAGGTTGGAGGTTCGAGCCCACCCGGTGGTGGTGCGGCGCTTTTTTTTCTTTGGGCTGATAGCTTTGATGATATGTTCTGATGGTGGTGAGAGTGGAGCAAGACTGTCTCGGTGGCGCAATGGGCTAGCGCGATCGGCTGTAAACCAAAAGGTTGGAGTTTTGAGCCCTCCCGGGAGTGGTGTGTTGCTTTTTTCTTTGCGGTAATAGCTTTGAAGATATGTTCTGATGGTGGTGAGAGTGGAGCAGGACTGTCTTCGTGGCGCAATTGGCTAGCGCGATCGGCTGTAAACCGAAAGGTTGGAGGTTCGAGCACAACCGGTGGTGGTGCGGCGCTTTTTTTTCTTTGGGGTGATGGCTCTGAAGAAATGTTCTGACGGTGGTGAGAGTGGAGCACGACTGTCTCCGTGGGGCAATTGGCTAGAGCGATCGGCTGTTAACCGAAAGGTTGGAGGTTCGAGCCCACCCGGATGTGGTGCGGCGCTTTTTTTTCTTTGGGCTGATAGCTTTGAAGTTATGTTCTGATGGTGGTGAGAAGGGAGCAAGACTGTCTCCGTGGCGCAATGGGCAAGCGCGATCGGCTGTTGACCGAAAGGTTGGAGTTTCGAGCCCTCTCGGGAGTGGTGTGTTGCTTTTTTCATTGCGCTGATAGCTTCGAAGTTATGTTCTGATGGTGGTTAGAGTGGAGCAAGACTGTCTCCGTGGCGCAATGGGCTAGAGCGATCGGCTGTTAACCGAAAGGTTGGAGGTTCGAGCCCACCTGGTGGTGGTGCAGCGCTTTTTTTTCTTTGCGCTGATAGCTTTGAAGATATGTTCTGATGATGGTGAGAGTGGAGCAAGACTGCCTCCGTGGCGCAATGGGCTAGCGCGATCGGCTGTTCACCGAAAGGTTGGAGTCTCGAGCCCTCCCAGGAGTGGTGTGTTGCTTTTTTCTTTGCGGTAATAGCTTTGAAGATATGTTCTGATGGTGGTGAGATTGGAGCAGGACAGTCTTCGTGGCGCAATTGGCTAGCGCGATCGGCTGTTAACCGAAAGGTTGGAGGTTCGAGCCCAACCGGTGGTGGTGCGGCGCTTTTTTTTTTCTTTGGGGTGATAGCTCTGAAGAAATGTTCTGACGATGGTGAGAGTGGAGCACGACTGTCTCCGTGGGGCAATTGGCTAGCGTGATCGGCTGTTAACCATAAGGTTGGAGGTTCGAGCCCACCCGGTGGTGGTGCAGCGCTTTTTTTTCTTTGGGCTGATAGCTCTGAAGAAATGTTCTGACGGTGGTGAGAGTGGAGCAGGACAGTCTGCGTAGCGCAATTGGCTAGCGCGATCGGCTGTTAACCGAAAAGTTGGAGGTTCGGGCTCTCCCGGTGGTGGTGCGGCGCTTTTTTTTCTGTGGGCTGATAGCTTTGAAGTTATGTTCTGATGGTTGTGAGAGTAGAGTAAGACTGTCTCCGTGGCGCAATTGGCTAGCGTGATCGGCTGTTAACCGGAAAGTTTGACGTTCAAGCCCTGCCGGGAGTGGTGTTTTGCTTTTTTCTTTGCGGTAATAGCTTTGAAGATATGTTCTGATGGTGGTGAAAGTGAAGCAGGACTGTCTTCGTGGCGCAATTGGCTAGCGCGATCGGCTGTTAACCGAAAGGTCAGAGGTTCGAGCCAAACCGGTGGTAGTGCAGCGCTTTTTTTTTCTTTGGGGTGATAGCTCTGAAGAAATGTTCTGACGATGGTGAGAGGGGAGCACGACTGTCTCCGTGGGGCAATTGGCTGGCGCGATCGGCTGTTAACTGAAAGGTTGGAGGTTCGAGCCCACCCGGTGGTGGTGCAGCGCTTTTTTTTTCTTTGGGCTGATAGCTCTGAAGAAATGTTCTGATGGTGGTGAGAGTGGAGCAGGACTGTCTCCGTGGCGCAATTGGCTAGCGTGATCGGCTGTTAACCGGAAAGTTGGAGGTTCTTGCCCACCTGGTGGTGGTGCGGCGCTTTTTTTTCTTTGGGCTGATAGCTTTGAAGATATGTTCTGATGGTGGTGAGAGTGGAGGAGGACTGTCTCCGTGGCGCAATTGGCTAGCGCGATCGGCTGTTAACCGAAAAGTTGGAGGTTCGAGCCTACCCGGTGGTTGTGCGGCACTTTTTTTTCTGTGGGCTGATAGCTTAGAAGATATGTTCTTATGGTGGTGAGAGTGGAGCAGGTCTGTCTCCGTGGCGCAATTGGCTAGCGTGATCGGCTGTTAACCGGAAAGTTGGAGGTTCGAGCCCACCCGGTGGTGGTGCGGCGCTTTTTTTTCTTTGGGCTGATAGCTTTGAAGATATGTTCTGATGGTGGTGAAAGTGGAGCAGGACTGTCTCCGTGGCGCAATTGGCTAGCGCGATCGGCGGTTAACCAAAAGGTCGGAGGTTCGAGCCCACCCAGTGGTGGTACGGCGCTTTTTTTTTCTTTGGGCTGATAGCTTTGAAGATATGTTCTTATAGTGGTGAGAGTGGAGCAGGACTGTCTCCGTGGCGCAATTAGCTAGCGCGATCGGCTGTTAACCGAAAGGTTGGAGATTCGAGCCAACCCGGCGGTGGTGCGGCGCTTTTTTCTCTTTGGGCTGATAGCTTTGAAGATATATTCTGATGGTGGTGAGAGTGGAGCACGACTGTCTCCGTGGCGCAGTTGGCTAGCGAGATCGGCTGTTAACCGAAAGGTTGGAGGTTGGAGCCCACCCGGTGGTGGTGCGGCGCTTTTTTTCTTTGTGCTGATAGCTTTGAAGATATGTTCTGATGGTGGTGAGAGTGGAGCAGGACTGTCTCCGTGGCGCAATTGGCTAGCGCGATCGGCTGTTAACCGAAAAGTTGGAGGTTCGAGCCTACCCGGTGGTGGTGCGGTGCTTTTTTTTCTTTGGGCTGATAGCTTTGAAGTTATGTTCTGATGGTGGTGAGAAGGGAGCAAGACTGTCTCCGTGGCGCAATGGGCTAGCGCGATCGGCTGTTGACCGAAAGGTTGGAGTTTCGAGCCCTCTCGGGAGTGGTGTGTTGCTTTTTTCATTGCGCTGATAGCTTCGAAGTTATGTTCTGATGGTGGTTAGAGTGGAGCAAGACTGTCTCCGTGGCGCAATGGGCTAGAGCGATCGGCTGTTAACCGAAAGGTTGGAGGTTCGAGCCCACGTGGTGGTGGTGCAGCGCTTTTTTTTCTTTGCGCTGATAGCTTTGAAGATATGTTCTGATGATGGTGAGAGTGGAGCAAGACTGCCTCCGTGGCGCAATGGGCTAGCGCGATCGGCTGTTAACCGAAAGGTTGGAGTCTCGAGCCCTCCCAGGAGTGGTGTGTTGCTTTTTTCTTTGCGGTAATAGCTTTGAAGATATGTTCTGATGGTGGTGAGATTGGAGCAGGACAGTCTTCGTGGCGCAATTGGCTAGCGCGATCGGCTGTTAACCGAAAGGTTGGAGGTTCGAGCCCAACCGGTGGTGGTGCGGCGCTTTTTTTTTCTTTGGGGTGATAGCTCTGAAGAAATGTTCTGACGATGGTGAGAGTGGAGCACGACTGTCTCCGTGGGGCAATTGGCTAGCGTGATCGGCTGTTAACCATAAGGTTGGAGGTTCGAGCCCACCCGGTGGTGGTGCAGCGCTTTTTTTTCTTTGGGCTGATAGCTCTGAAGAAATGTTCTGACGGTGGTGAGAGTGGAGCAGGACAGTCTGCGTAGCGCAATTGGCTAGCGCGATCGGCTGTTAACCGAAAAGTTGGAGGTTCGGGCTCTCCCGGTGGTGGTGCGGCGCTTTTTTTTCTGTGGGCTGATAGCTTTGAAGTTATGTTCTGATGGTTGTGAGAGTAGAGTAAGACTGTCTCCGTGGCGCAATTGGCTAGCGTGATCGGCTGTTAACCGGAAAGTTTGACGTTCAAGCCCTGCCGGGAGTGGTGTTTTGTTTTTTTCTTTGCGGTAATAGCTTTGAAGATATGTTCTGATGGTGGTGAAAGTGAAGCAGGACTGTCTTCGTGGCGCAATTGGCTAGCGCGATCGGCTGTTAACCGAAAAGTTGGAGGTTCGAGCCCACCCGGTGGTGGTGCGGCGCTTTTTTTTTTCTTTGGGGTGATAGCTCTGAAGAAATGGTCTGACGGTGGTGAGAGTGGAGCAGGACGGTCCCCGTGGCGCAATTGATTAGCGCGATCGGCTGTTAACCGAAAAGTTGGAGGTTCGAGCCCTCCCGGGTGGGGTGTGTTGCTTTTTTCTTTGCGCTGATAGCTTTGAAGATATGTTCTGATGGTGGTGAGAGTGGAGCACGATTGTCTCCGTGGCGCAATTGGCTAGCGCGATCTGCTGTTAACCGAAAGGTTGGAAGTTCGAGCCCACCCGGTGGTGGTGCGGCGCTTTTTTTTCTTTGGGCTGATAGCTTTGAATATATGTTCTAATTGTGGTGAGAGTGGAGCAGGACTGTCTCCGTGGCGCAATTGGCCAGCGCGATCAGCTGTTAACCGAAAAGTTGGAGGTTCGAGCCCACCCGGTGGTGGTGCAGCGCTTTTTTTTCTTTGGGCTGATAGCTCTGAAGAAATGTTCTGACGGTGGTGAGAGTGGAGCAGGACAGTCTGCGTAGCGCAATTGGCTAGCGCGATCGGCTGTTAACCGAAAAGTTGGAGGTTCGGGCTCTCCCGGTGGTGGTGCGGCGCTTTTTTTTCTGTGGGCTGATAGCTTTGAAGTTATGTTCTGATGGTTGTGAGAGTAGAGTAAGACTGTCTCCGTGGCGCAATTGGCTAGCGTGATCGGCTGTTAACCGGAAAGTTTGACGTTCAAGCCCTGCCGGGAGTGGTGTTTTGCTTTTTTCTTTGCGGTAATAGCTTTGAAGATATGTTCTGATGGTGGTGAAAGTGAAGCAGGACTGTCTTCGTGGCGCAATTGGCTAGCGCGATCGGCTGTTAACCGAAAGGTCAGAGGTTCGAGCCAAACCGGTGGTAGTGCAGCGCTTTTTTTTTCTTTGGGGTGATAGCTCTGAAGAAATGTTCTGACGATGGTGAGAGGGGAGCACGACTGTCTCCGTGGGGCAATTGGCTGGCGCGATCGGCTGTTAACTGAAAGGTTGGAGGTTCGAGCCCACCCGGTGGTGGTGCAGCGCTTTTTTTTTCTTTGGGCTGATAGCTCTGAAGAAATGTTCTGACGGTGGTGAGAGTGGAGCAGGACTGTCTCCGTGGCGCAATTGGCAAGCGTGATCGGCTGTTAACCGGAAAGTTGGAGGTTCTTGCCCACCTGGTGGTGGTGCGGCGCTTTTTTTTCTTTGGGCTGATAGCTTTGAAGATATGTTCTGATGGTGGTGAGAGTGGAGCAGGACTGTCTCCGTGGCGCAATTGGCTAGCGCGATCGGCTGTTAACCAAAAGGTCGGAGGTTCGAGCCCACCCAGTGGTGGTGCGGCGCTTTTTTTTCTTCGGGCTGATAGCTTTGATGATATGTTCTTATGGTGGTGAGAGTGGAGCAGGTCTGTCTCCGTGGCGCAATTGGCTAGCGCGATCGGCTGTTAACCGAAAAGTTGGAGGTTCGAGCCTACCCGGTGGTTGTGCGGCACTTTTTTTTCTGTGGGCTGATAGCTTTGAAGATATGTTCTGATGGTGGTGAGAGTGGAGCAGGACTGTCTCCGTGGCGCAATTGGCTAGCGTGATCGGCTGTTAACCGGAAAGTTGGAGGTTCGAGCCCACCCGGTGGTGGTGCGGCGCTTTTTTTTCTTTGGGCTGATAGCTTTGAAGATATGTTCTGATGGTGGTGAAAGTGGAGCAGGACTGTCTCCGTGGCGCAATTGGCTAGCGCGATCGGCGGTTAACCAAAAGGTCGGAGGTTCGAGCCCACCCAGTGGTGGTACGGCGCTTTTTTTTCTTTGGGCTGATAGCTTTGAAGATATGTTCTTATAGTGGTGAGAGTGGAGCAGGACTGTCTCCGTGGCGCAATTAGCTAGCGCGATCGGCTGTTAACCGAAAGATTGGAGATTCGAGCCCACCCGGCGGTGGTGCGGCGCTTTTTTCTCTTTGGGCTGATAGCTTTGAAGATATATTCTGATGGTGGTGAGAGTGGAGCACGACTGTCTCCGTGGCGCAGTTGGCTAGCGAGATCGGCTGTTAACCGAAAGGTTGGAGGTTGGAGCCCACCCGGTGGTGGTGCGGCGCTTTTTTTCTTTGTGCTGATAGCTTTGAAGATATGTTCTGATGGTGGTGAGAGTGGAGCAGGACTGTCTCCGTGGCGCAATTGGCTAGCGCGATTGGCTGTTAACCGAAAGCTTGGAGGTTCGAGCCCACTCGGTGGTGGTGCGGTGGTGTTTTTTCTTTGGGCTGATAGCTTTGAAGATATGTTTTTATGGTGGTGAGAGTGGAGCAGGACTGTCTCCGGTAGAGCGATTGGCTAGCGCGATCGGCTGTTAACCAAAAGGTAGGAGGGTCGAGCCCACCCGGTGGTGGTGCGGCGATTTTTTTTATTTGGGCTGATAGCTTTGAAGATATGTTCTTATGGTGGTGAGAGTGGAGTAGGACTGTCTCCGTGGCGCAATTGGCTAGCGCGATCGGCTGTTAACCGAAAAGTTGGAGGTTCGAGCCTACCCGGTGGTTGTGTGGCGCTTTTTTTTCTGTGGGCTGATAGCTTTGAAGATATGTTCTGATGGTGGTGAGAGTGGAGCAGGACTGTCTCCGTGGCGCAATTGGCTAGCGTTATCGGCTGTTAACCGAAAAGTTGGACGTTCGAGCCCACCTCGTGGTGGTGCGGCGCTTTTTTTTCTTTGGGCTGATAGCTTTGAAGATATGTTCTGATGGTGGGGAGAGTGGAGCAGGACTGTCTCCGTGGCGCAATTGGCTAGCGCGATCGGCTGTTAACCGAAAGGTTGGAGTTTCGAGCCCTCTCGGGAGAGGTGTGTTGCTTTTTTCTTTGTGCTGATAGCTTTGAAGATATGTTCTGATGGTGGTGAGAGTGGAGCAGGACTGTCTTTATGGCGCAATTGGCTAGCGCGATTGGCTGTTAACCAAAAGGTCGGAGGTTCGAGCTCACCCGGTGGTGGTATGGCGCTTTTTTTTTTGGGCTGATTGCTTTGAAGATATGTTCTCATGGTGGTGAGAGTGGAACAGGACTGTCTCCGTGGCGCAATTGGCTAGCACGATCGGCTGTTAACCGAAAGGTCGGAGGTTCGAGCCCACCCGGTGGTGGATGGCGCTTTTTTTGTTTCGGCTGATAGCTTTGAAGATATGTTCTGATGGTGGTGACAGTGGAGCAGGACTGTCTCCGTGGCGCAATTGGCTAGCGCGATCGGCTGTTAACCGAAAGGTTGGAGTTTCGAGCCCACCCGGCGGTGGTGCGGCGCTTTTTTTTCTTTGGGCTGATAGCTTTGAAGATATGTTCTTATGGTGGTGAGAGTAGAGCAGGACTGTCTCCGTGGCGCAATTGGCTAGCGCGATCGGCTGTTAACCGAAAGGTTGGAGTTTCGAGCCCTCTCGGGAGAGGTGTGTTGCTTTTTTCTTTGTGCTGATAGCTTTGAAGATATGTTCTGATGGTGGTGAGAGTGGAGCAGGACTGTCTTTATGGCGCAATTGGCTAGCGCGATCGGCTGTTAACCAAAAGGTCGGAGGTTCGAGCTCACCCGGTGGTGGTATGGCGCTTTTTTTTGGGCTGATTGCTTTGAAGATATGTTCTCATGGTGGTGAGAGTGGAACAGGACTGTCTCCGTGGCGCAATTGGCTAGCGCGATCGGCTGTTAACCGAAAGGTTGGAGTTTCGAGCCCACCCGGCGGTGGTTTGGCGCTTTTTTTTCTTTGGGCTGACAGCTTTGAAGTTATGTTCTGATGGTGGTGAGAGTAGAGCAGGACTGTCTCCGTGGCGCAATTGGCTACCGCGATCGGCTGTTAACCGAAAAGTTGGAGGTTCGAGCCCACCCGGTGGTGGTGCGGCGCTTTTTTTTTCTTTGGGGTGATAGCTCTTAAGAAATGGTCTGACGGTGGTGAGAGTGGAGCAGGACGGTCCCCGTGGCGCAATTGATTAGCGCAATCGGCTGTTAACCGAAAAGTTGGAGGTTCGAGCCCTCCCGGGTGGGGTGTGTTGCTTTTTTCTTTGCGCTGATAGCTTTGAAGATATGTTCTGATGGTGGTGAGAGTGGAGCACGATTGTCTCCGTGGCGCAATTGGCTAGCGCGATCTGCTGTTAACCGAAAGGTTGGAAGTTCGAGCCCACCCGGTGGTGGTGCGGCGCTTTTTTTTCTTTGGGCTGATAGCTTTGAAGATATGTTCTAATTGTGGTGAGAGTGGAGCAGGACTGTCTCCGTGGCGCAATTGGCCAGCGCGATCGGCTGTTAACCGAAAAGTTGGAGGTTCGAGCCCTCTCGGGAGAGGTGTGTTGCTTTTTTCTTTGTGCTGATAGCTTTGAAGATATGTTCTGATGGTGGTGAGAGTGGAGCAGGACTGTCTTTATGGCGCAATTGGCTAGCGCGATCGGCTGTTAACCAAAAGGTCGGAGGTTCGAGCCCACCCGGTGGTGGTATGGCGCTTTTTTTTCTTTGGGCTGATAGCTTTGAAGATATGTTCTGATGGTGGTGAGAGTGGAGCAGGACTGTCTTCGTGGCGCAATTCGCTAGCGCGATCGGCTGTTAACCGAAAGGTTGGAGGTTCGAGCCCACCCGGTGGTGGTGCGGCGCTTTTTGTGGTCTGATAGCTTTGAAGATAAATCTTATGGTGGTGAGAGTGGAGCAGGACTGTCTCCGTGGCGCGATTGGCTAGCGCGATCAGCTGTTGACCGAAAAGTTGGAGGTTCGAGCCTACCCGGTGGTTGTGCGGCGCTTTTTTTTCTGTGGGCTGATAGCTTTGAAGATATGTTTTTATGGTGATGAGAGTGGAGCAGGACTGTCTCCGTGGAGCAATTGGCTAGCGCGATCGGCTGTTAACCAAAAGTTCGGAGATTCGAGCCCACCCGGTGGTGGTGCGGCGCTTTTTTTTGGGCTGATAGCTTTGAAGATATGTTCTTACGGTGGTGAGAGTGAAGCAGGACTATCTCCGTGGCGCAATTGGCTAGCGCGATCGGCTGTTAACCGAAAAGTTGGAGGTTCGAGCCTACCCGGTGGTTGTGCGGCGCTTTTTTTTCTGTGGGCTGATAGCTTTGAAGATATGTTCTGATGGTGGTGAGAGTGGAGCAGGACTGTCTCCGTGGCGTAATTGGCTAGCGTGATCGGCTGTTAACCGAACAGTTGGAGGTTCGAGCCCACCCGGTGGTGGTTGGGCGCTTTTTTTTCTTTGGGCTGATAGCTTTGAATATATGTTCTGATGGTGGTGAGAGTGGAGCAGGACTGTCTCCGTGGCGCAATTGGCTAGCGCGATCGGCTGTTAACCAAAAGGTCGGAGGTTCGAGCCCACGCGGTGATGGTATGGCGCTTTTTTTCTTTGGGCTGATAGCTATGAAAATATGTTCTGATGGTGGTGAGAGTGGAGCAGGACTGTCTCTGTGGCGCAATTGGCTAGGGCGATCGGCTGTTAACCGAAAGGTTGGAGTTTCGAGCCCACCCGGCGGTGGTGCGGCGCTTTTTTTTCTCTGGGCTGATAGCTTTGAAGATATGTTCTGATGGTGGTGAGAGTGGAGCAAGACTGCCTCCGTGGCGCAATGGGCTAGCGCGATCGGCTGTTAACCGAAAGGTTGGACGTTCGAGCCCACGCGGTGGTGGTGCAACGCTTTTTTTCTTTGCGCTGATAGCTTTGAAGATATGTTCTAATGATGGTGAGAGTGGAGCAAGACTGCCTCCGTGGCGCAATGGGCTAGCGCGATCGGCTGTTAACCGAAAGGTTTGAGTTTCGAGCCCTCCCGGGAGTGGTGTGTTGCTTTTTTCTTTGCGGTAATAGCTTCGAAGATATGTTCTGATGGTGGTGAGAGTGGAGCAGGACTGTCTTCGTGGCGCAATTGGCTAGCGCGATCGGCTGTTAACCGAAAGGTTGGAGGTTCGAGCCCGACCGGTGGTGGTGCGGCGCTTTTTTTTTCTTTGGGGTGATAGCTCTGAAGAACTGTTCTGACGGTGGTGAGAGTGGAGCACGACTGTCTCCGTGGGGCAATTGGCTAGCGTGATCGGCTGTTAACCGAAAGGTTGGAGGTTCGAGCCCGCCCGGTGGTGGTGCGGCGCTTTTTTTGGGCTGATAGCTTTGAAGATATGTTCTTAGGATGGTGAGAGTGGAGCAGGACTGTCTCCGTGGCGCAATTGGCTAGCGCGATCGGCTGTTGACCGAACAGTTGGAGGTTCGAGCCCACCCGGTGGTGGTGCGGCGCTTTTTTTTCTTTGGGCTGATAGCTTTGAAGATATGTTCTGATGGTGGTGAGGGTGGAGCAAGACTGTCTCCGTGGCGCAATTGGCTAGCGCGATCGGCTGTTAACCAAAAGGTCGGAGGTTCGAGCCCACGCGGTGATGGTATGGCGCTTTTTTTCTTTGGGCTGATAGCTATGAAAATATGTTCTGATGGTGGTGAGAGTGGAGCAGGACTGTCTCTGTGGCGCAATTTGCTAGGGCGATCGGCTGTTAACCGGAAGGTTGGAGTTTCGAGCCCACCCGGCGGTGGTGCGGCGCTTTTTTTACTCTGGGCTGATAGCTTTGAAGATATGTTCTGATGGTGGTGAGAGTAGAGCAGGACTGTCTCCGTGGCACAATTGTCTAGCGCGATCGGCAGTTAACCGAAAGGTTGGAGGTTCGAGCCCACCCGGTGGTGGTGCGGCGCTTTTTTTTTCTTTGGGGCGATAGCTCTGAAGATATGGTCTGACGGTGGTGAGAGTGGAGCAGGACGGTCCCCGTGGCGCAATTGGCTAGCGCGATCGGCTGTTAACCGAAAAGTTGGAGGTCGGAGCCCTCCCGGGTGGGGTGTGTTGCTTTTTTCTTTGCGCTGATAGCTTTGAAGATATGTTCTGATGGTGGTGAGAGTGGAGCACGATTGTCTCCGTGGCGCAATTGGCTAGCGCGATCTGCTGTTAACCGAAAGGTTGGAGGTTCGAGCCCACCCGGTGGTGGTGCGGCTCTTTTTTTTCTTTGGGCGGATAGCTTTAAAGATATGTTCTAATTGTGGTGAGAGTGGAGCAGGACTGTCTCCATGGCGCAATTGGCCAGCGCGATCGGCTGTGAACCAAAAAGTTGGAGCTTCGAGCCCTCCTGGGACTGGTGTTTTGCTTTTTTCTTTGCGCTGATAGCTTTGAAGATATGTTCTGATGGTGGTGAGAGTGGAGCACGACTGTCTCCGTGGCGCTATTGGCTAGCGCGATCGGCTGTTAACCGAAAAGTTGGAGGTTCGAGCCCATCTGGTGGTGGTGCGGTGCTTTTTTTTCTTTGGGCTGATAGCTTCGAAGATATGTTCTGATGGTGGTGAGAGTGGATCAGGACTGTCTCCGTGGTGCAATGGGCTAGCGCGATCAGCTGTTGACCGAAAGGTTGGAGTTTCGAGCCCTCCCGTTAGTGGTGTGTTGCTTTTTTTGCGCTTATAGCTTTGAAGATATGTTCTGATAGTGGTGAGAGTGGAGCAAGACTGTCTCCGTGGCGCAATGGGCTAGCGCGATCGGCTGTTAACCGAAAGGTTGGAGGTTTGAGCCCACCCGTGAGTGGTGTGTTGCTTTTTTCTTTGCGGTAATAGCTTTGAAGATATGTTCTGATGGTGGTGAGAGTGGAGCAGGACTGTCTTCGTGGCGCAATTGGCTAGCGCGATCAGCTGTTAACCGAAAGGTTGGAGGTTCGAGCCCACCCTGTTGTGGTGCGGCGCTTTTTTTGGGCTGATAGCTTTGAAGATAAATCTTATGGTGGTGAGAGTGGAGCAGGACTGTCTCCGTGGCGCGATTGGCTAGCGCGATCGGCTGTTGACCGAAAAGTTGGAGGTTCGAGCCTACCCGGTGGTTGTGCGGCGCTTTTTTTTCTGTGGGCTGATAGCTTTGAAGATCCGTTGTGATGGTGGTGAGAGTGGATCAGGACTGTCTCCGTGGCGCAATTGGCTAGCGCGATCGGCTGTTAACCAAAAGTTCGGAGGTTCGAGCCCACCCGGTGGCGGTGCGGCGCTTCTTTTTTGGGCTGATAGCTTTGAAGATATGTTCTTACGGTGGTGAGAGTGGAGCAGGACTGTCTCCGTGGCGCAATTGGCTAGCGCGATCGGCTGTTAACCGAAAAGTTGGAGGTTCGAGCCTACCCGGTGGTTGTGCGGCGCTTTTTTTTCTGTGGGCTGATAGCTTTGAAGATATGTTCTGATGGTGGTGAGAGTGGAGCAGGACTGTCTCCGTGGCGTAATTGGCTAGCGTGATCGGCTGTTAACCGAACAGTTGGAGGTTCGAGCCCACCCGGTGGTGGTGCGGCGCTTTTTTTTCTTTGGGCTGATAGCTTTGAATATATGTTCTGATGGTGGTGAGAGTGGAGCAGGACTGTTTCCGTGGCGCAATTGGCTAGCGCGATCGGCTGTTAACCAAAAGGTCGGAGGTTCGAGCCCACGCGGTGATGGTATGGCGCTTTTTTTCTTTGGGCTGATAGCTATGAAAATATGTTCTGATGGTGGTGAGAGTGGAGCAGGACTGTCTCTGTGGCGCAATTGGCTCGGGCGATCGGCTGTTAACCGAAAAGTTGGAGGTCGGAGCCCTCCCGGGTGGGGTGTGTTGCTTTTTTCTTTGCGCTGATAGCTTTGAAGATATGTTCTGATGGTGGTGAGAGTGGAGCACGATTGTCTCCGTGGCGCAATTGGCTAGCGCGATCTGCTGTTAACCGAAAGGTTGGAGGTTCGAGCCCACCCGGTGGTGGGGCGGCTCTTTTTTTTCTTTGGGCGGATAGCTTTGAAGATATGTTCTAATTGTGGTGAGAGTGGAGCAGGACTGTCTCCGTGGCGCAATTGGCCAGCGCGATCGGCTGTAAAGCGAAAAGTTTGAGGTTCGAGCCCTCCCGGGAGTGGTGTTTTGCTTTCTTCGTTGCGCTGATAGCTTTGAATATATGTCCTGATGGTGGTGAGAGTGGAGCAGGACTGTCTCCGTGGCGCAATTGGCTAGCGCGATCGGCTGTTAACCAAAAGGTCGGAGGTTCGAGCCCACGCGGTGATGGTATGACGCTTTTTTTCTTTGGGCTGATAGCTATGAAAATATGTTCTGATGGTGGTGAGAGTGGAGCAGGACTGTCTCTGTGGCGAAATTTGCTAGGGCGATCGGCTGTTAACCGGAAGGTTGGAGTTTCGAGCCCACCCGGCGGTGGTGCGGCGCTTTTTTTTCTCTGGGCTGATAGCTTTGAAGATATGTTCTGATGGTGGTAAGAGTGGAACAGGACTGTCTCCATGGCGCAATTGGCTAGCGCGATCAGCTGTTAACCAAAAGGTCGGAGGTTCGAGCCCACCCGGTGGTGGTATGGCGCTTTTTTTTCTTTGGGTTGATAGCTTTGAAGATATGTTCTGATGGTGGTGAGAGTGGAGCAGGACTGTCTCCGTGGCGCAATTGGCTAGCGCGATCGGCTGTTAACCGAAAGGTTGGAGTTTCGAGCCCACCCGGCGGTGGTGCGGCGCTTTTTTTTTCTCTGGGCTGATAGCTTTGAAGATATGTTCTGATGGTGGTGAGAGTAGAGCAGGACTGTCTCCGTGGACCAATTGGCTAGCGCGATCGGCAGTTAACCGAAAGGTTGGAGGTTCGAGCCCACCCGGTGGTGGTGCAGCGCTTTTTTTTTCTTTGCGGTGATAGCTCTGAAGAAATGGTCTGACGGTGGTGAGAGTGGAGCAGGACGGTCCCCGTGGCGCAATTTTCTAGGGCGATCGGCTGTTAACCGAAAAGTTGGAGGTTCGAGCCCTCCCGGGTGGGGTGTGTTGCTTTTTTCTTTGCGCTGATAGCTTTGAAAATATGTTCTGATGGTGGTGAGAGTGGAGCACGATTGTCTCCGTGGCGCAATTGGCTAGGGCGATCTGCTGTTAACCGAAAGGTTGGAGGTTCGAGCCCACCCGGTGGTGGTGCGGCGCTTTTTTTTCTTTGGGCTGATAGCTTTGAAGATATGTTCTAATTGTGGTGAGAGTGGAGCAGGACTGTCTCCATGGCGCAATTGGCCAGCGCAATCGGCTGTGAACCAAAAAGTTGGAGCTTCGAGCCCTCCTGGGACTGGTGTTTTGCTTTTTTCTTTGCGCTGATAGCTTTGAAGATATGTTCTGATGGTGGTGAGAGTGGAGCACGACTGTCTCCGTGGCGCTATTGGCTAGCGCGATCGGCTGTTAACCGAAAAGTTGGAGGTTCGAGCCCATCTGGTGGTGGTGCGGTGCTTTTTTTTCTTTGGGCTGATAGCTTCGAAGATATGTTCTGATGGTGGTGAGAGTGGAGCAGAACTGTCTCCGTGGCGCAATTGGCTAGCGCGATTGGCTGTTAACCGAAAGCTTGGAGGTTCGAGCCCACCCGGTGGTGGTGCGGTGGTTTTTTTTCTTTGGGCTGATAGCTCTGAAGAAATGGTCTGACGGTGGTGAAAGTGGAGCAGGACGGTCCCCGTGGCGCAATTGGCTAGCGCGATCGGCTGTTAACCGAAAAGTTGGAAGTTCGAGCCCTCCCGGGTGGGGTGTGTTGCTTTTTTCTTTGCGCTGATAGCTTTGAAGATATGTTCTGATGGTGGTGAGAGTAGAGCAGGACTGTCTCCGTGGCGCAATTGGCTAGCGCGATCGGCTGTTAACCGAAAGTTTGGAGTTTCGAGCCCTCTCGGGAGAGGTGTGTTGCTTTTTTCTTTGTGCTGATAGCTTTGAAGATATGTTCTGATGGTGGTGAGAGTGGAGCAGGACTGTCTCCATGGCGCAATTGGCTAGCGCGATCGGCTGTTAACCAAAAGGTCGGAGGTTCGAGCCCACCCGGTGGTGGTATGGCGCTTTTTTTTCTTTGGGTTGATAGCTTTGAAGATATGTTCTGATGGTGGTGAGAGTGGAACAGGACTGTCTCCGTGGCGCAATTGGCTAGCGCGATCGGCTGTTAGCCGAAAGGTTGGAGTTTCGAGCCCACGCGGCGGTGGTGCGGCGCTTTTTTTTCTCTGGGCTGATAGCTTTGAAGTAATGTTCTGATGGTGTTGAGAGTAGAGCAGGACTGTCTCCGTGGCACAATTGGCTAGCGCGATCGGCAGTTAACCGAAAGGTTGGAGGTTCGAGCCCACCGGGTGGTGGTGCGGCGCTTTTTTTTTCTTTGCGGTGATAGCTCTGAAGAAATGGTCTGACGGTGGTAAGAGTGGAGCAGGACGGTCCCCACGGTGCAATTGGCTGGCGCGATCGGCTGTTAACCGAAAAGTTGGAGGTTCGAGCCCTCCCGGGTGGGGTGTGTTGCTTTTTTCTTTGCGCTGATAGCTTTGAAAATATGTTCTGATGTTGGTGAGAGTGGAGCACGATTGTCTCCGTGGCGCAATTGGCTAGGGCGATCTGCTGTTAACCGAAAGGTTGGAGGTTCGAGCCCACCCGGTGGTGGTGCGGCGCTTTTTTTTCTTTGGGCTGATAGCTTTGAAGATATGTTCTAATTGTGGTGAGAGTGGAGCAGGACTGTCTCCATGGCGCAATTGGCCAGCGCGATCGGCTGTGAACCGAAAATTTGGAGCTTCGAGCCCTCCTGGGAGTGGTGTTTTGCTTTTTTCTTTGCGCTGATAGCTTTGAAGATATGTTCTGATGGTGGTGAGAGTGGAGCACGACTGTCTCCGTGGCGCTATTAGCTAGCGCGATCGCCTGTTAACCGACAAGTTGGAGGTTCGAGCCCATCTGGTGGTGGTGCGGTGCTTTTTTTCTTTGGGCTGATAGCTTCGAAGATATGTTCTGATGGTGGTGAGAGGGGAGCAAGACTGTCTCCGTGGCGCAATGGGCTAGCGCGATCAGCTGTTGACCGAAAGGTTGGAGTTTCGAGCCCTCCCGTTAGTGGTGTGTTGCTTTTTTCTTTGCGCTTATAGCTTTGAAGTTATGTTCTGATAGTGGTGAGAGTGGAGCAAGACTGTCTCCGTGGCGCAATGGGCTAGCGCGATCGGCTGTTAACCGAAAGGTTGGAGGTTCGAGCCCACGCGGTGGTGGTGCAGCGCTTTTTTTCTTTGCGCTGATAGCTTTGAAGATATGTTCTGATGATGGTGAGAGTGGAGCAAGACTGCCTCCGTGGCGCAATGGGCTAGTGCGATCGGCTGTTAACCGAAAGGTTTGAGTTTCGAGCCCTCCCGTGAGTGGTGTGTTGCTTTTTTCTTTGCGGTAATAGCTTTGAAGATATGTTCTGATGGTGGTGAGAGTGGAGCAGGACTGTCTTCGTGGCGCAATTGGCTAGCGCGATCGGCTGTTAACCGAAAGGTTGGAGGTTCGAGCCCACCCGGTGGTGGTGCGGCGCTTTCTTTGGTCTGATAGCTTTGAAGATAAATCTTATGGTGGTGAGAGTGGAGCAGGACTGTCTCCGTGGCGCGATTGGCTAGCGCGATCGGCTGTTGACCGAAAAGTTGGAGGTTCGAGCCTACCCGGTGGTTGTGCGGCGCTTTTTTTTCTGTGGGCTGATAGCTTTGAAGATACGTTTTGATGGTGGTGAGAGTGGAGCAGGACTGTCTCCGTGGCGCAATTGGCTAGCGTGATCGGCTGTTAACCGAAAAGTTGGAGGTTCGAGCCCACCCGGTGGTGGTGCGGCGCTTTTTTTTCTTTTGGCTGATAGCTTTGAAGATATGTTTTTATGGTGATGAGAGTGGAGCAGGACTGTCTCCGTGGAGCAATTGGCTAGCGCGATCGGCTGTTAACCAAAAGTTCGGAGATTCGAGCCCACCCGGTGGTGGTGCGGCGCTTTTTTTGGGCTGATAGCTTTGAAGATATGTTCTTACGGTGGTGAGAGTGAAGCAGGACTGTCTCCGTGGCGCAATTGGCTAGCGCGATCGGCTGTTAACCGAAACGTTGGAGGTTCGAGCCTACCCGGTGGTTGTGCGGCGCTTTTTTTTCTGTGGGCTGATAGCTTTGAAGATATGTTCTGATGGTGGTGAGAGTGGAGCAGGACTGTCTCCGTGGCGTAATTGGCTAGCGTGATCGGCTGTTAACCGAACAGTTGGAGGTTCGAGCCCACCCGGTGGTGGTGCGGCGCTTTTTTTTCTTTGGGCTGATAGCTTTGAATATATGTTCTGATGGTGGTGAGAGTGGAGCAGGACTGTCTCCGTGGCGCAATTGGCTAGCGCGATCGGCTGTTAACCAAAAGGTCGGAGGTTCGAGCCCACGCGGTGATGGTATGGCGCTTTTTTTCTTTGGGCTGATAGCTATGAAAATATGTTCTGATGGTGGTGAGAGTGGAGCAGGACTGTCTCTGTGGCGCAATTGGCTAGGGCGATCGGCTGTTAACCGAAAAGTTGGAGGTCGGAGCCCTCCCGGGTGGGGTGTGTTGCTTTTTTCTTTGCGCTGATAGCTTTGAAGATATGTTCTGATGGTGGTGAGAGTGGAGCACGATTGTCTCCGTGGCGCAATTGCCTAGCGCGATCTGCTGTTAACCGAAAGGTTGGAGGTTCGAGCCCACCCTGTGGTGGGGCGGCTCTTTTTTTTCTTTGGGCGGATAGCTTTGAAGATATGTTCTAATTGTGGTGAGAGCGGAGCAGGACTGTCTCCGTGGCGCAATTGGCCAGCGCGATCGGCTGTAAAGCGAAAAGTTTGAGGTTCGAGCCCTCCCGGGAGTGGTGTTTTGCTTTCTTCGTTGCGCTGATAGCTTTGAATATATGTTCTGATGGTGGTGAGAGTGGAGCAGGACTGTCTCCGTGGCGCAATTGGCTAGCGCGATCGGCTGTTAACCAAAAGGTCGGAGGTTCGAGCCCACGCGGTGATGGTATGACGCTTTTTTTCTTTGGGCTGATAGCTATGAAAATATGTTCTGATGGTGGTGAGAGTGGAGCAGGACTGTCTCTGTGGCGCAATTTGCTAGGGCGATCGGCTGTTAACCGGAAGGTTGGAGTTTCGAGCCCACCCGGCGGTGGTGCGGCGCTTTTTTTTCTCTGGGCTGATAGCTTTGAAGATATGTTCTGATGGTGGTGAGAGTGGAACAGGACTGTCTCCATGGCGCAATTGGCTAGCGCGATCAGCTGTTAACCAAAAGGTCGGAGGTTTGAGCCCACCAGGTGGTGGTATGGCGCTTTTTTTTCTTTGGGTTGATAGCTTTGAAGATATGTTCTGATGGTGGTGAGAGTGGAGCAGGACTGTCTCCGTGGCGCAATTGGCTAGCGCGATCGGCTGTTAACCGAAAGGTTGGAGTTTCGAGCCCACCCGGCGGTGGTGCGGCGCTTTTTTTTTCTCTGGGCTGATAGCTTTGAAGATATGTTCTGATGGTGGTGAGAGTAGAGCAGGACTGTCTCCGTGGACCAATTGGCTAGCGCGATCGGCAGTTAACCGAAAGGTTGGAGGTTCGAGCCCACCCGGTGGTGGTGCAGCGCTTTTTTTTTCTTTGCGGTGATAGCTCTGAAGAAATGGTCTGACGGTGGTGAGAGTGGAGCAGGACGGTCCCCGTGGCGCGATTGGCTAGCGCGATCGGCTGTTAACCGAAAAGTTGGAGGTTCGAGCCCTCCCGGGTGGGGTGTGTTGCTTTTTTCTTTGCGCTGATAGCTTTGAAAATATGTTCTGATGGTGGTGAGAGTGGAGCACGATTGTCTCCGTGGCGCAATTGGCTAGGGCGATCTGCTGTTAACCGAAAGGTTGGAGGTTCGAGCCCACCCGGTGGTGGTGCGGCGCTTTTTTTTCTTTGGGCTGATAGCTTTGAAGATATGTTCTAATTGTGGTGAGAGTGGAGCAGGACTGTCTCCATGGCGCAATTGGCCAGCGCGATCGGCTGTGAACCAAAAAGTTGGAGCTTCGAGCCCTCCTGGGACTGGTGTTTTGCTTTTTTCTTTGCGCTGATAGCTTTGAAGATATGTTCTGATGGTGGTGAGAGTGGAGCACGATTGTCTCCGTGGCGCAATTGGCTAGGGCGATCTGCTGTTAACCGAAAGGTTGGAGGTTCGAGCCCACCCGGTGGTGGTGCGGCGCTTTTTTTTCTTTGGGCTGATAGCTTTGAAGATATGTTCTAATTGTGGTGAGAGTGGAGCAGGACTGTCTCCATGGCGCAATTGGCCAGCGCGATCGGCTGTGAACAAAAATGTTGGAGCTTCGAGCCCTCCTGGGACTGGTGTTTTGCTTTTTTCTTTGCGCTGATAGCTTTGAAGATATGTTCTGATGGTGGTGAGAGTGGAGCACGACTGTCTCCGTGGCGCTATTGGCTAGCGCGATCGGCTGTTAACCGAAAAGTTGGAGGTTCGAGCCCATCTGGTGGTGGTGCGGTGCTTTTTTTTCTTTGGGCTGATAGCTTCGAAGATATGTTCTGATGGTGGTGAGAGTGGAGCAGAACTGTCTCCGTGGCGCAATTGGCTAGCGCGATTGGCTGTTAACAGAAAGCTTGGAGGTTCGAGCCCACCCGGTGGTGGTGCGGTGGTTTTTTTTCTTTGGGCTGATAGCTCTGAAGAAATGGTCTGACGGTGGTGAAAGTGGAGCAGGACGGTCCCCGTGGCGCAATTGGCTAGCGCGATCGGCTGTTAACCGAAAAGTTGGAGGTTCGAGCCCTCCCGGGTGGGGTGTGTTGCTTTTTTCTTTGCGCTGATAGCTTTGAAGACATGTTCTGATGGTGGTGAGAGTAGAGCAGGACTGTCTCCGTGGCGCAATTGGCTAGCGCGATCGGCTGTTAACCGAAAGTTTGGAGTTTCGAGCCCTCTCGGGAGAGGTTTGTTGCTTTTTTCTTTGTGCTGATAGCTTTGAAGATATGTTCTGATGGTGGTGAGAGTGGAGCAGGACTGTCTCCATGGCACAATTGGCTAGCGCGATCGGCTGTTAACCAAAAGGTCGGAGGTTCGGGCCCACCCGGTTGTGGTATGGCGCTTTTTTTTCTTTGGGTTGATAGCTTTGAAGATATGTTCTGATGGTGGTGAGAGTGGAACAGGACTGTCTCCGTGGCGCTATTGGCTAGCGCGATCGGCTGTTAGCCGAAAGGTTGGAGTTTCGAGCCCACGCGGCGGTGGTGCGGCGCTTTTTTTTCTCTGGGCTGATAGCTTTGAAGATATGTTCTGATGGTGTTGAGAGTAGAGCAGGACTGTCTCCGTGGCACAATTGGCTAGCGCGATCGGCAGTTAACCGAAAGGTTGGAGGTTCGAGCCCACCGGGTGGTGGTGCGGCGCTTTTTTTTCTTTGCGGTGATAGCTCTGAAGAAATGGTCTGACGGTGGTGAGAGTGGAGCAGGACGGTCCCCGTGGCGCAATTGGCTGGCGCGATCGGCTGTTAACCGAAAAGTTGGAGGTTCGAGCCCTCCCGGGTGGGGTGTGTTGCTTTTTTCTTTGCGCTGATAGCTTTGAAAATATGTTCTGATGTTGGTGAGAGTGGAGCACGATTGTCTCCGTGGCGCAATTGGCTAGGGCGATCTGCTGTTAACCGAAAGGTTGGAGGTTCGAGCCCACCCGGTGGTGGTGCGGCGCTTTTTTTTCTTTGGGCTGATAGCTTTGAAGATATCTTCTAATTGTGGTGAGAGTGGAGCAGGACTGTCTCCATGGCGCAATTGGCCAGCGCGATCGGCTGTGAACCGAAAATTTGGAGCTTCGAGCCCTCCTGGGAGTGGTGTTTTGCTTTTTTCTTTGCGCTGATAGCTTTGAAGATATGTTCTGATGGTGGTGAGAGTGGAGCACGACTGTCTCCGTGGCGCTATTAGCTAGCGCGATCGCCTGTTAACCGACAAGTTGGAGGTTCGAGCCCATCTGGTGGTGGTGCGGTGCTTTTTTTTCTTTGGGCTGATAGCTTCGAAGATATGTTCTGATGGTGGTGAGAGGGGAGCAAGACTGTCTCCGTGGCGCAATGGGCTAGCGCGATCAGCTGTTGACCGAAAGGTTGGAGTTTCGAGCCCTCCCGTTAGTGGTGTGTTGCTTTTTTCTTTGCGCTTATAGCTTTGAAGTTATGTTCTGATAGTGGTGAGAGTGGAGCAAGACTGTCTCCGTGGCGCAATGGGCTAGCGCGATTGGCTGTTAACCGAAAGGTTGGAGGTTCGAGCCCACGCGGTGGTGGCGCAGCGCTTTTTTTCTTTGCGCTGATAGCTTTGAAGATATGTTCTGATGATGGTGAGAGTGGAGCAAGACTGCCTCGGTGGCGCAATGGGCTAGTGCGATCGGCTGTTAACCGAAAGGTTTGAGTTTCGAGCCCTCCCGTGAGTGGTGTGTTGCTTTTTTCTTTGCGGTAATAGCTTTGAAGATATGTTCTGATGGTGGTGAGAGTGGAGCAGGACTGTCTTCGTGGCGCAATTGGCTAGCGCGATCGGCTGTTAACCGAAAGGTTGGAGGTTCGAGCCCACCCGGTGGTGGTGCGGCGCTTTTTTTGGTCTGATAGCTTTGAAGATAAATCTTATGGTGGTGAGAGTGGAGCAGGACTGTCTCCGTGGCGCGATTGGCTAGCGCGATCGGCTGTTGACCGAAAAGTTGGAGGTTCGAGCCTACCCGGTGGTTGTGCGGCGCTTTTTTTTCTGTGTGCTGATAGCTTTGAAGATAAGTTTTGATGGTGGTGAGAGTGGAGCAGGACTGTCTCCGTGGCGCAATTGGCTAGCGTGATCGGCTGTTAACCGAAAAGTTGGAGGTTCGAGCCCACCCGGTGGTGGTGCGGCGCTTTTTTTTCTTTTGGCTGATAGCTTTGAAGATATGTTTTTATGGTGATGAGAGTGGAGCAGGACTGTCTCCGTGGAGCAATTGGCTAGCGCGATCTGCTGTTAACGAAAAGTTCGGAGATTCGAGCCCACCCGGTGGTGGTGCGGCGCTTTTTTTGGGCTGATAGCTTTGAAGATATGTTCTTACGGTGGTGAGAGTGAAGCAGGACTGTCTCCGTGGCGCAATTGGCTAGCGCGATCGGCTGTTAACCGAAAAGTTGGAGGTTCGAGCCTACCCGGTGGTTGTGCGGCGCTTTTTTTTCTGTGGGCTGATAGCTTTGAAGATATGTTCTGATGGTGGTGAGAGTGGAGCAGGACTGTCTCTGTGGCGCAATTGGCTAGGGCGATCGGCCGTTAACCGAAAGGTTGGAGTTTCGAGCCCACCCGGCGGTGGTGCGGCGCTTTTTTTTCTCTGGGTTGATAGCTTTGAAGATATGTTCTGATGGTGGTGAGAGTAGAGCAGGACTGTCTCCGTGGCACAATTGGCTAGCGCGATCGGCAGTTAACCGACAGGTTGGAGGTTCTAGCCCACCCGGTGGTGGTGCGGCGCTTTTTTTTTCTTTGGGGTGATAGCTCTGAAGAAATGGTCTGACGGTGGTGAGAGTGGAGCAGGACGGTCCCCGTGGCGCAATTGGCTAGCGCGATCGGCTGTTAACCGAAAAGTTGGAGGTTCGAGCCCTCCCGGGTGGGGTGTGTTGCTTTTTTCTTTGCGCTGATAGCTTTGAAGATATGTTCTGATGGTGGTGAGAGTGGGGCACTATTGTCTCCGTGGCGCAATCGGCTAGCGCGATCTGCTGTTAACCGAAAGGTTGAAGGTTCGAGCCCACCCGGTGGTGGTGCGGCTCTTTTTTTTTCTCTGGGCTGATAGCTTTGAAGATATGTTCTGATGGTGGTGAGAGTAGAGCAGGACTGTCTCCGTGGCACAATTGGCTAGCGCGATCGGCAGTTAACCGAAAGGTTGGAGGTTCGAGCCCACCCGGTGGTGGTGCGGCGCTTTTTTTTTCTTTGGGGTGATAGCTCTGAAGAAATGGTCTGATGGTGGTGAGAGTGGAGCAGGACGGTCCCCGTGGCGCAATTGGCTAGCGCGATCGGCTGTTAACCGAAAAGTTGGAGGTTCGAGCCCTCCCGGGTGGGGTGTGTTGCTTTTTTCTTTGCGCTGATAGCTTTGAAGATATGTTCTGATGGTGGTGAGAGTGGGGCACGATTGTCTCCGTGGCGCAATTGGCTAGCGCGATCTGCTGTTAACCGAAAGGTTGAAGGTTCGAGCCCACCCGGTGGTGGTGCGGCTCTTTTTTTTCTTTGGGCTGATAGCTTTGAAGATATGTTCTAATTGTGGTGAGAGTGGAGCAGGACTGTCTCCGTGGCGCAATTGGCCAGCGCGATCGGCTGTAAACCGAAAAGTTTGAGGTTCGAGCCCTCCCGGGAGTGGTGTTTTGCTTTTTTCTTTGCGCTGATAGCTTTGAAGATATGTTCTGATGGTGGTCAGAGTGGAGCACGACTGTCTCCGTGGCGCAATTGGCTAGCGCGATCAGCTGTTAACCGAAAGGTTGGAGGTTCGAGCCCATCCGGTGGTGGTGCGGTGCTTTTTTTCTTTGGGCTGATAGCTTTAAAGATATGTTCTGATGGTGGTGAGAGGGGAGCAAGACTGTCTCCGTGCCGCAATGGGCTAGCGCGATCAGCTGTTGACCGAAAGGTTGGAGTTTTGAGCCCTCCCGTTAGTGGTGTGTTGCTTTTTTCTTTGCGCGGATAGCTTTGAAGTTATGTTCTGATGGCGGTGAGAGTGGAGCAAGACTGTCTCCGTGGCGCAATGGGCTAGCGCGATCGGCTGTTAACCGAAAGGTTGGACGTTCGAGCCCACGCGGTGGTGGTGCAGCGCTTTTTTTCTTTGCACTGATAGCTTTGAAGATATGTTCTGATGATGGTGAGAGTGGAGCAAGCCTGCCTCCGTGGCGCAATGGGCTAGCGCGATCGGCTGTTAACCGAAAGGTTTGAGCTTCGAGCCCTCCCGGGAGTGGTGTGTTGCTTTTTTCTTTGCGGTAATAGCTTTGAAGATATGTTCTGATGGTGGTGAGAGTAGAGCAGGACTGTCTTCGTGGCGCAATTGGCTAGCGCCATCGGCTGTTAACCGAAAGGTTGGAGGTTCGAGCCCAACCGGTGGTGGTGCGGCGCTTTTTTTCCTTTGGGGTGATAGCTCTGAAGATCTGTTCTGACGGTGGTGAGAGTGGAGCACGACTGTCTCCGTGGGGCAATTGGCAGGCGTGATCGGCTGTTAACCGAAAGGTAGGAGGTTCGAGCCCACCCGGTGGTGGTGCGGCGCTTTTTTTTTGGGCTGATAGCTTTGAAGATATGTTCTTACGGTGGTGAGAGTGGAGCAGGACTGTCTCCGTGGCGCAATTGGCTAGCGCGATCGGCTGTTAACAGAAAAGTTGGAGGTTCGAGCCTACCCGGTGGTTGTGTGGCGCTTTTTTTTCTGTGGGCTGATAGCTTTGAAGATATGTTCTGATGGTGGTGAGAGACGAGCAGGACTGTCTCCGTGGCGTAATTGGCTAGCGTGATCGGCTGTTAACCAAAAAGTTGGAGGTTTGAGCCCACCCGGTGGTGGTGCGGCGCTTTTTTTTCTCTGGGCTGATAGCTTTGAAGATATGTTCTGATGGTGTTGAGAGTAGAGCAGGACTGTCTCCGTGGCACAATTGGCTAGCGCGATCGGCAGTTAACCGAAAGGTTGGAGGTTCGAGCCAACCGGGTGGTGGTGCGGCGCTTTTTTTTTCTTTGCGGTGATAGCTCTGAAGAAATGGTCTGACGGTGGTGAGAGTGGAGCAGGACGGTCCCCGTGGCGCAATTGGCTGGCGCGATCGGCTGTTAACCGAAAAGTTGGAGGTTCGAGCCCTCCCGGGTGGGGTGTGTTGCTTTTTTCTTTGCGCTGATAGCTTTGAAAATATGTTCTGATGTTGGTGAGAGTGGAGCACGATTGTCTCCGTGGCGCAATTGGCTAGGGCGATCTGCTGTTAACCGAAAGGTTGGAGGTTCGAGCCCACCCGGTGGTGGTGCGGCGCTTTTTTTTCTTTGGGCTGATAGCTTTGAAGATATGTTCTAATTGTGGTGAGAGTGGAGCAGGACTGTCTCCATGGCGCAATTGGCCAGCGCGATCGGCTGTGAACCGAAAATTTGGAGCTTCGAGCCCTCCTGGGAGTGGTGTTTTGCTTTTTTCTTTGCGCTGATAGCTTTGAAGATATGTTCTGATGGTGGTGAGAGTGGAGCACGACTGTCTCCGTGGCGCTATTAGCTAGCGCGATCGCCTGTTAACCGACAAGTTGGAGGTTCGAGCCCATCTGGTGGTGGTGCGGTGCTTTTTTTTCTTTGGGCTGATAGCTTCGAAGATATGTTCTGATGGTGGTGAGAGGGGAGCAAGACTGTCTCCGTGGCGCAATGGGCTAGCGCGATCAGCTGTTGACCGAAAGGTTGGAGTTTCGAGCCCTCCCGTTAGTGGTGTGTTGCTTTTTTCTTTGCGCTTATAGCTTTGAAGTTATGTTCTGATAGTGGTGAGAGTGGAGCAAGACTGTCTCCGTGGCGCAATGGGCTAGCGCGATCGGCTGTTAACCGAAAGGTTGGAGGTTCGAGCCTACGCGGTGGTGGTGCAGCGCTTTTTTTCTTTGCGCTGATAGCTTTGAAGATATGTTCTGATGATGGTGAGAGTGGAGCAAGACTGCCTCCGTGGCGCAATGGGCTAGTGCGATCGGCTGTTAACCGAAAGGTTTGAGTTTCGAGCCCTCCCGTGAGTGGTGTGTTGCTTTTTTCTTTGCGGTAATAGCTTTGAAGATATGTTCTGATGGTGGTGAGAGTGGAGCAGGACTGTCTTCGTGGCGCAATTGGCTAGCGCGATCGGCTGTTAACCGAAAGGTTGGAGGTTCGAGCCCACCCGGTGGTGGTGCGGCGCTTTTTTGGTCTGATAGCTTTGAAGATAAATCTTATGGTGGTGAGAGTGGAGCAGGACTGTCTCCGTGGCGCGATTGGCTAGCGCGATCGGCTGTTGACCGAAAAGTTGGAGGTTCGAGCCTACCCGGTGGTTGTGCGGCGCTTTTTTTTCTGTGGGCTGATAGCTTTGAAGATACGTTTTGATGGTGGTGAGAGTGGAGCAGGACTGTCTCCGTGGCGCAATTGGCTAGCGTGATCGGCTGTTAACCGAAAAGTTGGAGGTTCGAGCCCATCCGGTGGTGGTGCGGCGCTTTTTTTTCTTTTGGCTGATAGCTTTGAAGATATGTCTTTATGGTGATGAGAGTGGAGCAGGACTGTCTCCGTGGAGCAATTGGCTAGCGCGATCGGCTGTTAACCAAAAGTTCGGAGATTCGAGCCCACCCGGTGGTGGTGCGGCGCTTTTTTTGGGCTGATAGCTTTGAAGATATGTTCTTACGGTGGTGAGAGTGAAGCAGGACTGTCTCCGTGGCGCAATTGGCTAGCGCGATCGGCTGTTAACCGAAAAGTTGGAGGTTCGAGCCTACCCGGTGGTTGTGCGGCGCTTTTTTTTCTGTGGGCTGATAGCTTTGAAGATATGTTCTGATGGTGGTGAGAGTAGAGCAGGACTGTCTCCGTGGACCAATTGGCTAGCGCGATCGGCAGTTAACCGAAAGGTTGGAGGTTCGAGCCCACCCGGTGGTGGTGCAGCGCTTTTTTTTTCTTTGCGGTGATAGCTCTGAAGAAATGGTCTGACGGTGGTGAGAGTGGAGCAGGACGGTCCCCGTGGCGCAATTGGCTAGCGCGATCGGCTGTTAACCGAAAAGTTGGAGGTTCGAGCCCTCCCGGGTGGGGTGTGTTGCTTTTTTCTTTGCGCTGATAGCTTTGAAAATATGTTCTGATGGTGGTGAGAGTGGAGCACGATTGTCTCCGTGGCGCAATTGGCTAGGGCGATCTGCTGTTAACCGAAAGGTTGGAGGTTCGAGCCCACCCGGTGGTGGTGCGGCGCTTTTTTTTCTTTGGGCTGATAGCTTTGAAGATATGTTTTAATTGTGGTGAGAGTGGAGCAGGACTGTCTCCATGGCGCAATTGGCCAGCGCGATCGGCTGTGAACCAAAAAGTTGGAGCTTCGAGCCCTTCTGGGACTGGTGTTTTGCTTTTTTCTTTGCGCTGATAGCTTTTAAGATATGTTCTGATGGTGGTGAGAGTGGAGCACGACTGTCTCCGTGGCGCTATTGGCTACCGCGATCGGCTGTAAACCGAAAAGTTGGAGGTTCGAGCCCATCTGGTGGTGGTGCGGTGCTTTTTTTTCTTTGGGCTGATAGCTTCGAAGATGTGTTCTGATGGTGGTGAGAGTGGAGCAGAACTGTCTCCGTGGCGCAATTGGCTAGCGCGATTGGCTGTTAACCGAAAGCTTGGAGGTTCGAGCCCACCCGGTGGTGGTGCGGTGGTTTTTTTTCTTTGGGCTGATAGCTCTGAAGAAATGGTCTGACGGTGGTGAAAGTGGAGCAGGACGGTCCCCGTGGCGCAATTGGCTAGCGCGATCGGCTGTTAACCGAAAAGTTGGAGGTTCGAGCCCTCCCGGGTGGGGTGTGTTGCTTTTTTCTTTGCGCTGATAGCTTTGAAGATATGTTCTGATGGTGGTGAGAGTAGAGCAGGACTGTCTCCGTGGCGCAATTGGCTAGCGCGATCGGCTGTTAACCGAAAGTTTGGAGTTTCGAGCCCTCTCGGGAGAGGTGTGTTGCTTTTTTCTTTGTGCTGATAGCTTTGAAGATATGTTCTGATGGTGGTGGGAGTGGAGCAGGACTGTCTCCATGGCGCAATTGGCTAGCGCGATCGGCTGTTAACCAAAAGGTCGGAGGTTCGAGCCCACCCGGTGGTGGTATGGCGCTTTTTTTTCTTTGGGTTGATAGCTTTGAAGATATGTTCTGATGGTGGTGAGAGTGGAACAGGACTGTCTCCGTGGCGCAATTGGCTAGCGCGATCGGCTGTTAACCGAAAGGTTGGAGTTTCGAGCCCACGCGGCGGTGGTGCGGCGCTTTTTTTTCTCTGGGCTGATAGCTTTGAAGATATGTTCTGATGGTGTTGAGAGTAGAGCAGGACTGTCTCCGTGGCACAATTGGCTAGCGCGATCGGCAGTTAACCGAAAGGTTGGAGGTTCGAGCCCACCGGGTGGTGGTGCGGCGCTTTTTTTTTCTTTACGGTGATAGCTCTGAAGAAATGGTCTGACGGTGGTGAGAGTGGAGCAGGACGGTCCCCGTGGCGCAATTGGCTGGCGCGATCGGCTGTTAACTGAAAAGTTGGAGGTTCGAGCCCTCCCGGGTGGGGTGTGTTGCTTTTTTCTTTGCGCTGATAGCTTTGAAAATATGTTCTGATGTTGGTGAGAGTGTAGCACGATTGTCTCCGTGGCGCAATTGGCTAGGGCGATCTGCTGTTAACCGAAAGGTTGGAGGTTCGAGCTCACCCGGTGGTGGTGCGGCGCTTTTTTTTCTTTGGGCTGATAGCTTTGAAGATATGTTCTAATTGTGGTGAGAGTGGAGCAGGACTGTCTCCATGGCGCAATTGGCCAGCGCGATCGGCTATGAACCGAAAATTTGGAGCTTCGAGCCCTCCTGGGAGTGGTGTTTTGCTTTTTTCTTTGCGCTGATAGCTTTGAAGATATGTTCTGATGGTGGTGAGAGTGGAGCACGACTGTCTCCGTGGCGCTATTAGCTAGCGCGATCGCCTGTTAACCGACAAGTTGGAGGTTCGAGCCCATCTGGTGGTGGTGCGGTGCTTTTTTTTCTTTGGGCTGATAGCTTCGAAGATATGTTCTGATGGTGGTGAGAGGGGAGCAAGACTGTCTCCGTGGCGCAATGGGCTAGCGCGATCAGCTCTTGACCGAAAGGTTGGAGTTTCGAGCCCTCCCGTTAGTGGTGTGTTGCTTTTTTCTTTGCGCTTATAGCTTTGAAGTTATGTTCTGATAGTGGTGAGAGTGGAGCAAGACTGTCTCCGTGGCGCAATGGGCTAGCGCGATCGGCTGTTAACCGAAAGGTTGGAGGTTCGAGCCCACGCGGTGGTGGTGCAGCGCTTTTTTTCTTTGCGCTGATAGCTTTGAAGATATGTTCTGATGATGGTGAGAGCTGAGCAAGACTGCCTCCGTGGCGCAATGGGCTAGTGCGATCGGCTGTTAACCGAAAGGTTTGAGTTTCGAGCCCTCCCGTGAGTGGTGTGTTGCTTTTTTCTTTGCGGTAATAGCTTTGAAGATATGTTCTGATGGTGGTGAGAGTGGAGCAGGACTGTCTTCGTGGCGCAATTGGCTAGCGCGATCGGCTGTTAACCGAAAGGTTGGAGGTTCGAGCCCACCCGGTGGTGGTGCGGCACTTTTTTTGGTCTGATAGCTTTGAAGATAAATCTTATGGTGGTGAGAGTGGAGCAGGACTGTCTCCGTGGCGCGATTGGCTAGCGCGATCGGCTGTTGACCGAAAAGTTGGAGGTTCGAGCCTACCCGGTGGTTGTGCGGCGCTTTTTTTTCTGTGGGCTGATAGCTTTGAAGATACGTTTTGATGGTGGTGAGAGTGGAGCAGGACTGTCTCCGTGGCGCATTTGGCTAGCGTGATCGGCTGTTAACCGAAAAGTTGGAGGTTCGAGCCCACCCGGTGGTGGTGCGGCGCTTTTTTTTTCTTTTGGCTGATAGCTTTGAAGATATGTTTTTATGGTGATGAGAGTGGAGCAGGACTGTCTCCGTGGAGCAATTGGCTAGCGCGATCGGCTGTTAACCAAAAGTTCGGAGATTCGAGCCCACCCGGTGGTGGTGCGGTGCTTTTTTTTGGGCTGATAGCTTTGAAGATATGTTCTTACGGTGGTGAGAGTGAAGCAGGACTGTCTCCGTGGCGCAATTGGCTAGCGCGATCGGCTGTTAACCGAAAAGTTGGAGGTTCGAGCCTACCCGGTGGTTGTGCGGCGCTTTTTTTTCTGTGGGCTGATAGCTTTGAAGATATGTTCTGATGGTGGTGAGAGTGGAGCAGGACTGCCTCCGTGGCGTAATTGGCTAGCTTGTTCGGCTGTTAACCGAACAGTTGGAGGTTCGAGCCCACCCGGTGGTGGTTGGGCGCTTTTTTTTCTTTGGGCTGATAGCTTTGAATATATGTTCTGATGGTGGTGAGAGTGGAGCAGGACTGTCTCCGTGGCGCAATTGGCTAGCGCGATCGGCTGTTAACCAAAAGGTCGGAGGTTCGAGCCCACGCGGTGATGGTATGGCGCTTTTTTCTTTGGGCTGATAGCTATGAAAATATGTTCTGATGGTGGTGAGAGTGGAGCAGGACTGTCTCTGTGGCGCAATTGGCTAGGGCGATCGGCTGTTAACCGAAAGGTTGGAGTTTCGAGCCCACCCGGCGGTGGTGCGGCGCTTTTTTTTCTCTGGGCTGATAGCTTTGAAGATATGTTCTGATGGTGGTGAGAGTAGAGCAGGACTGTCTCCGTGGCACAATTGGCTAGCGCGATCGGCAGTTAACCGAAAGGTTGGAGGTTCGAGCCCACCCGGTGGTGGTGCGGCGCTTTTTTTTTCTTTGGGGTGATAGCTCTGAAGAAATGGTCTGACGGTGGTGAGAGGGGAGCAGGACGGTCCCCGTGGCGCAATTGGCTAGCGCGATCGGCTGTTAACCGAAAAGTTGGAGGTTCGAGCCCTCCCGGGTGGGGTGTGTTGCTTTTTTCTTTGCGCTGATAGCTTTGAAGATATGTTCTGATGGTGGTGAGAGTGGGGCACGATTGTCTCCGTGGCGCAATCGGCTAGCGCGATCTGCTGTTAACCGAAAGGTTGAAGGTTCGAGCCCACCCGGTGGTGGTCTGGCTCTTTTTTTTCTCTGGGCTGATAGCTTTGAAGATATGTTCTGATGGTGGTGAGAGTAGAGCAGGACTGTCTCCGTGGCACAATTGGCTAGCGCGATCGGCAGTTAACCGAAAGGTTGGAGGTTCGAGCACACCCGGTGGTGGTGCGGCGCTTTTTTTTCTTTGGGGTGATAGCTCTGAAGAAATGGTCTGATGGTGGTGAGAGTGGAGCAGGACGGTCCCCGTGGCGCAATTGGCTAGTGCGATCGGCTGTTAACCGAAAAGTTGGAGGTTCGAGCCCTCCCGGGTGGGGTGTGTTGCTTTTTTCTTTGCGCTGATAGCTTTGAAGATATGTTCTGATGGTGGTGAGAGTGGGGCACGATTGTCTCCGTGGCGCAATTGGCTAGCGCGATCTGCTGTTAACCGAAAGGTTGAAGGTTCGAGCCCACCCGGTGGTGGTGCAGCTCTTTTTTTTCTTTGGGCTGATAGCTTTGAAGATATGTTCTAATTGTGGTGAGAGTGGAGCAGGACTGTCTCCGTGGCGCAATTGGCCAGCGCGATCGGCTGTAAACCGAAAAGTTTGAGGTTCGAGCCCTCCCGGGAGTGGTGTTTTGCTTTTTTCTTTGCGCTGATAGCTTTGAAGATATGTTCTGATGGTGGTCAGAGTGGAGCACGACTGTCTCCGTGGCGCAATTGGCTAGCGCGATCGGCTGTTAACCGAAAGGTTGGAGGTTCGAGCCCATCCGGTGGTGGTGCGGTGCTTTTTTTCTTTGGGCTGATAGCTTTAAAGATATGTTCTGATGGTGGTGAGAGGGGAGCAAGACTGTCTCCGTGGCGCAATGGGCTAGCGCGATCAGCTGTTGACCGAAAGGTTGGAGTTTTGAGCCCTCCCGTTAGTGGTGTGTTGCTTTTTTCTTTGCGCGGATAGCTTTGAAGATATGTTCTGATGGTGGTGAGAGTGGAGCAAGACTGTCTCCGTGGCGCAATGGGCTAGCGCGATCGGCTGTTAACCGAAAGGTTGGACGTTCGAGCCCACGCGGTGGTGGTGCAGCGCTTTTTTTCTTTGCGCTGATAGCTTTGAAGATATGTTCTGATGATGGTGAGAGTGGAGCAAGCCTGCCCCCGTGGCGCAATGGGCTAGCGCGATCGGCTGTTAACCGAAAGGTTTGAGTTTCGAGCCCTCCCGGGAGTGGTGTGTTGCTTTTTTCTTTGCGGTAATAGCTTTGAAGATATGTTCTGATGGTGGTGAGAGTAGAGCAGGACTGTCTTCGTGGCGCAATTGGCTAGCGCCATCGGCTGTTAACCGAAAGGTTGGAGGTTCGAGCCCACCCGGTGGTGGTGCGGCGCTTTTTTTTTGGGCTGATAGCTCTGAAGATCTGTTCTGACGGTGGTGAGAGTGGAGCAGGACTGTCTCCGTGGCGCAATTGGCTAGCGCGATCGGCTGTTAACAGAAAAGTTGGAGGTTCGAGCCTACCCGGTGGTTGTGTGGCGCTTTTTTTTCTGTGGGCTGATAGCTTTGAAGATATGTTCTGATGGTGGTGAGAGACGAGCAGGACTGTCTTCGTGGCGTAATTGGCTAGCGTGATCGGCTGTTAACCAAAACGTTGGAGGTTCGAGCCCACCCGGTGGTGGTGCGGCGCTTTTTTTTCTCTGGGCTGATAGCTTTGAAGATATGCTCTGATGGTGTTGAGAGTAGAGCAGGACTGTCTCCGTGGCACAATTGGCTAGCGCGATCGGCAGTTAACCGAAAGGTTGGAGGTTCGAGCCCACCGGGTGGTGGTGCGGCGCTTTTTTTTCTTTGCGGTGATAGCTCTGAAGAAATGGTCTGACGGTGGTGAGAGTGGAGCAGGACGGTCCCCGTGGCGCAATTGGCTGGCGCGATCGGCTGTTAACCGAAAAGTTGGAGGTTCGAGCCCTCCCGGGTGGGGTGTGTTGCTTTTTTCTTTGCGCTGATAGCTTTGAAAATATGTTCTGATGTTGGTGAGAGTGGAGCACGATTGTCTCCGTGGCGCAATTGGCTAGCGCGATCGGCTGTTAACCGAAAGGTTGGAGGTTCGAGCCCACGCGGTGGTGGTGCAGCGCTTTTTTTCTTTGCGCTGATAGCTTTGAAGATATGTTCTGATGATGGTGAGAGTGGAGCAAGACTGCCTCCGTGGCGCAATGGGCTAGTGCGATCGGCTGTTAACCGAAAGGTTTGAGTTTCGAGCCCTCCCGTGAGTGGTGTGTTGCTTTTTTCTTTGCGGTAATAGCTTTGAAGATATGTTCTGATGGTGGTGAGAGTGGAGCAGGACTGTCTTCGTGGCGCAATTGGCTAGCGCGATCGGCTGTTAACCGAAAGGTTGGAGGTTCGAGCCCACCCGGTGGTGGTGCGGCGCTTTTTTTGGTATGATAGCTTTGAAGATAAATCTTATGGTGGTGAGAGTGGAGCAGGACTGTCTCCGTGGCGCGATTGGCTAGCGCGATCGGCTGTTGACCGAAAAGTTGGAGGTTCGAGCCTACCCGGTGGTTGTGCGGCGCTTTTTTTTCTGTGGGCTGATAGCTTTGAAGATACGTTTTGATGGTGGTGAGAGTGGAGCAGGACTGTCTCCGTGACGCAATTGGCTAGCGTGATCGGCTGTTAACCGAAAAGTTGGAGGTTCGAGCCCACCCGGTGGTGGTGCGGCGCTTTTTTTTCTTTTGGCTGATAGCTTTGAAGATATGTTTTTATGGTGATGAGAGTGGAGCAGGACTGTCTCCGTGGAGCAATTGGCTAGCGCGATCGGCTGTTAACCAAAAGTTCGGAGATTCGAGCCCACCCGGTGGTGGTGCGGCGCTTTTTTTTTGGGCTGATAGCTTTGAAGATATTATGAGACCACGTCCGGTACGGCAGCAACCAGGTTATCCTTCTTTAATCCAGGCGCACGAGCCAGAGAGCCAGCCCGCGTGACATACGATGATGATCACTACAATGGTTTGGTCATGCAGATGAAGATGAAGTACATAGTCAGCGCTCACACTATTTTCCCCCCCTTCACGAAAGAGGGCAGCAAGTTAGAAAGGGTTGGGACGCCTAATATGTCGTTTCAGTCGAGAGACGTGGGCGATCTCGGTGTGGCGGCGACGACGATCAGAAGCCGCGTTGACAGGAGCAACGCGATAGTTGACTTCAGATGTTCGTTCCAGGACGGTGTATGGACCGAGATACCGGTGAAGGAATTTTTCGCAGAGCCCAGGTACACGAACAGGTGTCCACAAAAGGACTTCGTCGCCTGGGCGGAACACAACAACTCGACGCTTCGCATCAATGTCGATTTTTCTCTTGTCCTGAATGGTAGCAGTGTTCGCGCGGGCGATTTCACGGCAGCGGGCGACGCGAGCGGCGAACTCTTCCGGGAGAGATGAAGATGGATTGGAAGATGTGGACAAAAAGGTGGTGTCCAGAACAAAAGTCGGTACACGGCCATACACGAGAAAAAAAGGGCTAAAATTCGTTGTACGCTGTATGGCAGTGTTATATGCGAACGTGACAAAAGGAAGTATTGTGTCCCAGTTTTTGTGATCTGGTTGCACGTACATAGAGATCATGTCGGACAAAGTTCGGTGAAAACGCTCAGTCAGACCATTAGTTTCTGGGTGATACGCTGATGTGGTCTTGTGGATAGTGTTAGAGGCCTTTAAGACTTCAGCAAGGACATGTGAAAGAAATGTCTTGCCACGGTCACTAAGGAGCACACGCGGTGCGCCATGTCGTAAAATAATAGCGCGAAGGAAAAAATCGGCTACTTCAGAGGTAGCACCAGATGAAAGAGCTGCCGTCTCCGCGTAGCGGGTAAGGTGGTCTACGGCAGTAACAATCCAGCGGTGACCTTCTGACGTAAGCGGAAGAGGTCCGTATAAGTCTATGCCCACAAATTCAAAGGGAGTGGACGGGCACGGCAGTGGTTGCAGTGGCCCTGCGGGAAGAGACGTGGTACGTTTTCGGTGCTGGCATGGCGCGCAGGAAGCGACGTACTTGGCGACAGAAGTGGAGAGGCCAGGCCAAAAGCAGCGAGTCCTGAGGCGGTCGTAGGTCTTGTGGAACCCTAAGTGGCCAGCTGTCGCATCGTCATGAAACGCTTGTAGAACTTCCAGACGAAGTGAGCGAGGAATGACGGGAACCCATTGGTTACCGAGAGGATGGTAAATTTGCCGACATAATGTTCCCTCTTGAAGCTTGAAGCGGGCAAGTTGTCGTCTTAGGCGGCTGTTTGGAGCACGCGATAAGCCAGTGAGCCGATCGATGATTGTGCGGCAGTAGGTATCGGCATGTTGGAGCGAGGCGAGATCTGTGGACGAAAGAAGGTCCGCCGAGGCAACTAACTGTTTCGAAGGAGCAGCCGTCTGTTTGGTCACTTTGGCGGGCGGTGACGAACAGATGGAAGGGGACACTTCGGCGCTTTGCGAGAGCGGGCAACGGGACAAAGCGTCGGCATCTTGGTGCTCTCGGCCCGACCTATATGTGACGCTGTAGTCATACTCTTGCAATCGTAGTACCCAACGGCCAAGGCGTCCCGACAAATTTTTGAGAGACGATAACCAACACAGAGCATGATGGTCAGTCACTATTGTGAAATGCCGGCCGTATAAGTAAGGACGAAACTTTTGGATGGACCACACGATGGCGAGACATTCTTGCAGTGATGCTGTAGTTTCGCTCAGCATGTGACAGAGTACGGCTCGCGTAGGCCACGACTTGTTCTTCGGAAGCTTGGTTCCGCTGAAGAAGGACAGCACCGATGCCAAGTCCACTTGCGTCAGTGTGTAGCACAGTAGGTGCTGCAGGGTCGAAATGGCGAAGCACTGGCCGTGATGTGAGGCATCGCTTGAGGGTGTGAAAAGCGGCTTCGCAGTCATCCGACCAGACAAAGGGTGCGCTCGTGGTCAGAAGTTTGTGCAGAGGAGCCGCAATAGTAGCGAAATCACGTACAAAGCGGCGGAAATACGACGCTAAGCCAAGGAAGCTGCGGAGGTCTTTCTGTGTGGTTGGTGTAGGAAAGTGCAGCACCGCGGCAACCTTGTCGGGATCGGGCTCAACGCCATGTTTACTGACGACATGACCTAATACCTTGATGCTGTGACTGGCAAACCGACACTTCTTAGTGTTGAGCTGGAGACCGGCCTTAGCTAAGCACGTGAGGACTTCGTCTAGCCGTTCCAGGTGCTGTGAGAAGCTCGACGAAAAAATGACAATGTCGTCCAGGTAGCAAAGGCAGGTCTTCCATTTTAATCCCCGCAGTACCGTGTCTATCATCCGTTCGAATGTGGCTGGGGCATTGCACAGGCCGAAAGGCATTATATTGAATTCAAAGAGCCCATCTGGCGTAGCAAACGCAGTCTTCTCTTTATCAGACTCGTGCATTGGAATCTGCCAATAACCGGAGCGCAAGTCGAGACTTGAAAAGTACTCGGCACCTTGTAAAGTATCAAGAGCGTCGTCAATGCGAGGCATTGGGTAGACGTCCTTACGAGTGATTTTGTTGAGTGATCTGTAATCAATGCAAAACCGTACCGAGCCATCTTTTTTTTCACTAGTACGACAGGAGAAGACCATGCGCTTGTCGAAGGCCTGATGACGTTGCGCGCGAGCATGTCGTTGACTTGTTCTTCTATAAGCTTGCGCTCAGAAGCCGACACACGGTAAGGGCGGCGGCGAATCACACGGGATCCGTCGGTGTCGATACGATGGGCGGTCACTGTTGTTTGACCCAGACCTTCGGAACAAACGTCAAAGCAAGTTTTGTGCTTCATTAATAACGCTAGCAAGGCATCCGTTTGCGTTGGGTTGAGATGTTCACACAAAGTGGCCTTGAGAGCAGGAAATGCATCTTCCGCTGGCATACACTTTGAGAATGACGAAGCAGATGAACCAGTGACGACACAAAGCGGTGCTTCTTCGGTAATGCTGGCAACAGTGGTCCCCTCAGGCAAAAGAAGCGGTTCTGGCGTCGTGTTGCAGGCCGTGATGCTTGCATAACCACGGGAGAACCGCACTAAACAAGATGCGATGGTGATCCCTCGAAAAATGCAGCGCTGGCAAGGAGCAACCAGAGCGTCACCATCTAGAATGTCACGTGACTTGATCGTAAGGACACGTTCTCGTCCGGGAGGCAGGAGGAAATCCGCAGCTGTCACAAGGTTGGGCGACGAAAGGTCGGCAGCAGAAGAAAGCTCAGTGTCCGTAATACGAATGAGGGGCCGACCACACGAAATTACAGCAGACGCCGCTGACAAGAAGTCCCAGCCTAAGATTATCTGATGAGCGCACGAAGACAGCACAGCCAATTGTATGTGATGACGGATTCCATCGATGAGAATACGAGCAGTGCACAACCCGGTCGGGCGAATTGGACTGTCATTAGCACCGCATAACATGGGACCGGCATAAGGAGTTTGCACTTTACGCAGGCGAAAACACAATTCACGATCAATTACTGAAATTGCGGCTCCAGTGTCTATAAGGGCGTCAACAAAAACACCTTCCACAGAAACAGGCAGTAAATTAGCTAGACGAGACGGAGGAGTTGTAGCGTTCCGACGACAAGCAGCTTCCCCTCCAAAAACTGCACCTTCTAGTTTTCCGAGTCCCGAGAGATCGGAGCGGGACGCAAGGGTGATGACGTACGCCGAAACGGTGACGGAGAACGGCGGCGAGATGAACGAGACGGATGAGGCCCAGCATGAGACCGTGGAGGGGAGGGCGACTGACGGAAGGTGGATGGATACGGTGCGGGATCGTATTCATCGGGTCTCGGGGAAAAGTCTCTCTCGTAAGCTGCGTAACCACGTCGTTCATCCTGCTGACGGCGGCGGCAGAAACGGGATATATGACCCCTTATGCCACAGTAGAAGCAGATGGGGCGGGGAGGACGCCATGTAGAATAGTGGCGTGGCCTTGGCGCATGCGTTGTCATCGCAGCCACATGGTCGCATCCGACGTCCGCAGGCACGGTTGGAACTGGTGCAGGGGCCCGCGATGCAACTTCTGCGTACGAAGGCACTGGGAAGCGCACAGGAGACGGGGCATGTGCAGCGCTTGTCATTGATGCCAGTTCGTCCTTGATTATCTCTCGCAGGTTGGGAGGAGGTGTGTGGACAGACGCAACGGTAGGGTTGCCTGGAATAAGGCCGTGAAGTTCTTCTCTGACAATTGTGCGGATAAGGGCCCGCAATTCATGCTCTTTGGTAAAGCGAGCGTCGCAGGAGGCGTGTGGCAGGCGCATGGAATGAAGCGCGTCCAGGCGTTGGCATGTAGTGATGACGTCCCGGACGGTAGTCGGATTCTGAATCACGAGAGCATTGAAGGCCACAGAGTTGATGCCTTTCAGTAGATGTCGGACGCGGTCGGCCTCCGTCATGTCATTTTGTGCTCGGCGACAGAGAGCCAGAATATCTTCAATGTAGGACGTATACGATTCGTCGTCCCCTTGAATTCGGGTTGCGAGCTTCTGTTTCGCTACTACAAAACATCCTGCAGACGTGCCAAATACCTGACGGAGATGCCCCGTGAAGGCCGACCAATTGGAGAAGTCGCTCTCGTGGTTGTAATACCAGGTTTTAGCGACGCCATCGAGGTAAAAAGGAACGTAGCGCAGTTTGTGCGCCTCGTCCCAATAATTACAAACGCTGGTTCGATCATAACTGTCGAGCCATTCTTCGACGTCTTCGTTGCGAAGGCCGGAAAATACCGGAGGGTCTCGATGAGAGGTACTCACGGTGTATTGAAGCCTAAGTGGCTGAGAAGGAGCGGTTGCAGCAGTGGGCGGGTTGGGTTCTGCCATTGCTGTTGCTTGAGGACACAACCGTCGACCAGACCGGAGCTCCAGGGGTGACGGGTAGAGCAGGAGGACGTGGAAACCAAAGCACGCTCCACCACTTATGAGACCACGTCCGGTACGGCAGCAACCAGGTTATCCTTCTTTAATCCAGGCGCACGAGCCAGAGAGCCAGCCCGCGTGACATACGATGATGATCACTACAATGGTTTGGTCATGCAGATGAAGATGAAGTACATAGTCAGCGCTCACAATATGTTCTTACGGTGGTGAGAGTGGAGCAGGACTGTCTCCGTGGCGTAATTGGCTAGCGTGATCGGCTGTTAACCGAACAGTTGGAGGTTCGAGCCCACCCGGTGGTGGTTGGGCGCTTTTTTTTCTTTGGGCTGATAGCTTTGAATATATGTTCTGATGGTGGTGAGAGTGGAGCAGGACTGTCTCCGTGGCGCAATTGGCTAGCGCGATCAGCTGTTAACCAAAAGGTCGGAGGTTCGAGCCCACGCGGTGATGGTATGGCGCTTTTTTTCTTTGGGCTGATAGCTATGAAAATATGTTCTGATGGTGGTGAGAGTGGAGCAGGACTGTCTCTGTGGCGCACTTGGCTAGGGCGATCGGCTGTTAACCGAAAGGTTGGAGTTTCGAGCCCACCCGGCGGTGGTGCGGCGCTTTTTTTTTCTTTGGGGTGATAGCTCTGAAGAAATGGTCTGACGGTGGTGAGAGTGGAGCAGGACGGTCCCCGTGGCGCAATTGGCTAGCGCGATCGGCTGTTAACCGAAAAGTTCGAGGTTCGAGCCCTCCCGGGTGGGGTGTGTTGCTTTTTTCTTTGCGCTGATAGCTTTGAAGATATGTTCTGATGGTGGTGAGAGTGGAGCAAGACTGTCTCCGTGGCGCAATGGGCTAGCGCGATCGGCTGTTAACCGAAAGGTTGGACGTTCGAGCCCACGCGGTGGTGGTGCAGCGCTTTTTTTCTTTGCGCTGATAGCTTTGAAGATATGTTCTGATGATGGTGAGAGTGGAGCAAGCCTGCCTCCGTGGCGCAATGGGCTAGCGCGATCGGCTGTTAACCGAAAGGTTTGAGTTTCGAGCCCTCCCGGGAGTGGTGTGTTGCTTTTTTCTTTGCGGTAATAGCTTTGAAGATATGTTCTGATGGTGGTGAGAGTAGAGCAGGACTGTCTTCGTGGCGCAATTGGCTAGCGCCATTGGCTGTTAACCGAAAGGTTGGAGGTTCGAGCCCAACCGGTGGTGGTGCGGCGCTTTTTTTCCTTTGGGGTGATAGCTCTGAAGATCTGTTCTGACGGTGGTGAGAGTGGAGCACGACTGTCTCCGTGGGGCAATTGGCAGGCGTGATCGGCTGTTAACCGAAAGGTAGGAGGTTCGAGCCCACCCGGTGGTGGTGCGGCGCTTTTTTTTGGGCTCATAGCTTTGAAGATATGTTCTTACGGTGGTGAGAGTGGAGCAGGACTGTCTCCGTGGCGCAATTGGCTAGCGCGATCGGCTGTTAACAGAAAAGTTGGAGGTTCGAGCCTACCCGGTGGTTGTGTGGCGCTTTTTTTTCTGTGGGCTGATAGCTTTGAAGATATGTTCTGATGGTGGTGAGAGACGAGCAGGACTGTCTCCGTGGCGTAATTGGCTAGCGTGATCGGCTGTTAACCAAAAAGTTGGAGGTTCGAGCCCACCCGGTGGTGGTGCGGCGCTTTTTTTCTTTGGGCTGATAGCTTTGAATATATGTTCTGATGGTGGTGAGATTGGAGCAGGACTGTCTCCGTGGCGCAATTGGCTAGAGCGATCGGCTGTTAACCAAAAGGTCGGAGGTTCGAGCCCACCAGGTGGTGGTGCGGCGCTTTTTTTTCTTTGGGCTGATAGCTTTGAAGATATGTTCTTATGGTGGTGAGAGTGCAGCAGGACTGTCTCCGTGGCGCAATTGGCTAGCGCGATCGGCTGTTAACCGAAAAGTTGGAGGTTGGAGCCTACCCGGTGGTTGTGCGGCGCTTTTTTTTCTGTGGGCTGATAGCTTTGAAGATATGTTCTGATGGTGCTGAGAGTGGAGCAGGACTGTCTCCGTGGCGCAGTTGGCTAGCGTGATCGTCTGTTAACCGAAAAGTTGGAGGTTCGAGCCCACTCGGTGGTGGTGCGGCGCTTTTTTTTCTTTGGGCTGATAGCTTTGAAGATATGTTCTTATGGTTGTGAGAGTGGAGCAGGACTATCTCCGTGGCACAAATGGCTAGCGCTATCGGCTGTTAACTAAAAAGGTCGGAGGTTCGAGCCCACCCGGTGGTGGTGCAGCGCTTTTTTTTCTTTGGGCTGATAGCTTTGAAGATATGTTCTTATGGTGGTGAGAGTGGAGCAGGACTGTCTCCGTGGCGCAATTGGCTAGCGCGATCCGCTGTTAACCGAAAAGTTGGAGGTTCGAGCCTACCCTGTGGTTGTGCGGCGCTTTTGTTTCCGTGGGCTGATAGCTTTGAAGATATGTTCTGAAGGTGGTGAGAGTGGAGCATGACTGTCTCCATGGCGCAATTGGCTAGCGTGATCGGCTGTTAACCGAAAAGTTGGAGGTTCGAGCCCGCCTCGTGGTGGTGCGGCACTTTTTTTTCTTTGGGCTGATAGCTTTGAAGATATGTTTTGATGGTGGTGAGAGTGGAGCAGGACTGTCTCCATGGCGCAATTGGCTAGCGCGATTGGCTGTTAACCAAAAGGTCGGAGGTTCGAGCCCACGCGGTGGTGGTATGGCGCTTTTTTTCTTTAGGTTGATAGCTTTGAAGATATGTTCTGATGGTGGTGAGAGTGGAGCAGGACTGTCTCTGTGGCGCAATTGGCTAGGGCGATCGGCTCTTAACCGAAAAGTTGGAGGTTCGAGCCCACCTCGTGGTGGTGCGGCGCTTTTTTTTCTTTGGGCTGATAGCTTTGAAGATATGTTCTGATGGTGGTGAGAGTAGAGCAGGACTGTCTCCGTGGCGCAATTGGCTAGCGCGATCGGCTGTTAACCAAAAGGTCGGAGGTTCGAGCCCACCCGGTGGTGGTATGGCGCTTTTTTTTTGGGTTGATAGCTTTGAAGATATGTTCTGATGGTGGTGAGAGTGGAGCAGGACTGTCTCCGTGGCGCAATTGGCTAGCGCGATCGGCTGTTAACCGAAAGGTCGGAGTTTCGAGCCCACCCGGCGGTGGTGCGGTGCTTTTTTTTCTCTGGGCTGATAGCTTTGAAGATATGTTCTGATGGTGGTGAGAGTAGAGCAGGACTGTCTCCGTGGCACAATTGGCTAGCGCGATCGGCTGTTAACCGAAAAGTTGGAGGTTCGAGCCCATCTGGTGGTGGTGCAGCGCTTTTTTTATTTGCGCTGATAGCTTTGAAGATATGTTTTGATGATGGTGAGAGTGGAGCAAGACTGCCTCCGTGGCGCAATGGGCTAGTGCGATCGGCTGTTAACCGAAAGGTTTGAGTTTCGAGCCCTCCCGTGAGTGGTGCGGCGCTTTTTTTGGTCTGATAGCTTTGAAGATAAATCTTATGGTGGTGAGAGTGGAGCAGGACTGTCTCCGTGGCGCGATTGGCTAGCGCGATCGGCTGTTGACCGAAAAGTTGGAGGTTCGAGCCTACCCGGTGGTTGTGCGGCGCTTTTTTTTCTGTGGGCTGATAGCTTTGAAGATACGTTGTGATGGTGGTGAGAGTGGAACAGGACTGTCTCCGTGGCGCAATTGGCTAGCGTGATCGGCTGTTAACAGAAAAGTTGGAGGTTCGAGCCCACCCGGTGGTGGTGCGGCGCTTTTTTTCTTTGCGGTAATAGCTTTGAAGATATGTTCTGATGGTGGTGAGAGTGGAGCAGGACTGTCTTCGTGGCGCAATTGGCTAGCGCGATCGGCTGTTAACCGAAAGGTTGGAGGTTCGAGCCCACCCGGTGGTGGTGCGGCGCTTTTTTTGGTCTGATAGCTTTGAAGATAAATCTTATGGTGGTGAGAGTGGAGCAGGACTGTCTCCGTGGCGCGATTGGCTAGCGCGATCGGCTGTTGACCGAAAAGTTGGAGGTTCGAGCCTACCCGGTGGTTGTGCGGCGCTTTTTTTTCTGTGGGCTGATAGCTTTGAAGATACGTTGTGATGGTGGTGAGAGTGGAGCAGGACTGTCTCCGTGGCGCAATTGGCTAGCGTGATCGGCTGTTAACCGAAAAGTTGGAGGTTCGAGCCCACCCGGTGGTGGTGCGGCGCTTTTTTTTCTTTTGGCTGATAGCTTTGAAGATATGTTTTTATGGTGATGAGAGTGGAGCAGGACTGTCTCCGTGGAGCAATTGGCTAGCGCGATCGGCTGTTAACCAAAAGTTCGGAGATTCGAGCCCACCCGGTGGTGGTGCGGCGCTTTTTTTTTTGGGCTGATAGCTTTGAAGATATGTTCTTACGGTGGTGAGAGTGAAGCAGGACTGTCTCCGTGGCGCAATTGGCTAGCGCGATCGGCTGTTAACCGAAAAGTTGGAGGTTCGAGCCTACCCGGTGGTTGTGCGGCGCTTTTTTTTCTGTGGGCTGATAGCTTTGAAGATATGTTCTGATGGTGGTGAGAGTGGAGCAGGACTGTCTCCGTGGCGTAATTGGCTAGCGTGATCGGCTGTTAACCGAACAGTTGGAGGTTCGAGCCCACCCGGTGGTGGTTGGGCGCTTTTTGTTCTTTGGGCTGATAGCTTTGAATATATGTTCTGATGGTGGTGAGAGTGGAGCAGGACTGTCTCCGTGGCGCAATTGGCTAGCGCGATCAGCTGTTAACCAAAAGGTCGGAGGTTCGAGCTCACGCGGTGATGGTATGGCGCTTTTTTTCTTTGGGCTGATAGCTATGAAAATATGTTCTGATGGTGGTGAGAGTGGAGCAGGACTGTCTCTGTGGCGCAATTGGCTAGGGCGATCGGCTGTTAACCGAAAGGTTGGAGTTTCGAGCCCACCCGGCGGTGGTGCGGCGCTTTTTTTTCTCTGGGCTGATAGCTTTGAAGATATGTTCTGATGGTGGTGAGAGTAGAGCAGGACTGTCTCCGTGGCACAATTGGCTAGCGCGATCGGCAGTTAACCGAAAGGTTGGAGGTTGGAGCCCACCCGGTGGTGGTGCGGCGCTTTTTTTTTCTTTGGGGTGATAGCTCTGAAGAAATGGTCTGACGGTGGTGAGAGTGGAGCAGGACGGTCCCCGTGGCGCAATTGGCTAGCGCGATCGGCTGTTAACCGAAAAGTTGGAGGTTCGAGCCCTCCGGGGTGGGGTGTGTTGCTTTTTTCTTTGCGCTGATAGCTTTGAAGATATGTTCTGATGGTGGTGAGAGTGGGGCACGATTGTCTCCGTGGCGCAATTGGCTAGCGCGATCTGCTGTTAACCGAAAGGTTGAAGGTTCGAGCCCACCCGGTGGTGGTGCGGCTCTTTTTTTCTCTGGGCTGATAGCTTTGAAGTTATGTTTTGATGGTGGTGAGAGTAGAGCAGGACTGTCTCCGTGGCACAATTGGCTAGCGCGATCGGCAGTTAACCGAAAGGTTGGAGGTTCGAGCCCACCCGGTGGTGGTGCGGCTCTTTTTTTTCTTTGGGCTGATAGCTTTGAAGATATGTTCTAATTGTGGTGAGAGTGGAGCAGGACTGTCTCCGTGGCGCAATTGGCCAGCGCGATCGGCTGTAAACCGAAAAGTTTGAGGTTCGAGCCCTCCCGGGATTGGTGTTTTGCTTTTTTCTTTGCGCTGATAGCTTTGAAGATATGTTCTGATGGTGGTCAGAGTGGAGCACGACTGTCTCCGTGGCGCAATTGGCTAGCGCGATCGGCTGTTAACCGAAAGGTTGGAGGTTCGAGCCCATCCGGTGGTGGTGCGGTGCTTTTTTTCTGTGGGCTGATAGCTTTGACGATATGTTCTGATGGTGCTGAGAGTGGAGCAGGACTGTCTCCGTGGCGCAGTTGGCTAGCGTGATCGTCTGTTAACCGAAAAGTTGGAGGTTCGAGCCCACTCGGTGGTGGTGCGGCGCTTTTTTTTCTTTGGGCTGATAGCTTTGAAGATATGTTCTGATGGTTGTGAGAGTGGAGCAGGACTGTCTCCGTGGCACAAATGGCTAGCGCTATCGGCTGTTAACCAAAAGGTCGGAGGTTCGAGCCCACCTGGTGGTGGTGCAGCGCTTTTTTTTCTTTGGGCTGATAGCTTTGAAGATATGTTCTTATGGTGGTGAGAGTGGAGCAGGACTGTCTCCGTTGCGCAATTGGCTAGCGCGATCGGCTGTTAACCGAAAAGTTGGAGGTTCGAGCCTACCCTGTGGTTGTGCGGCGCTTTTGTTTCCGTGGGCTGATAGCTTTGAAGATATGTTCTGAAGGTGGTGAGAGTGGAGCATGACTGTCTCCATGGCGCAATTGGCTAGCGTGATCGGCTGTTAACCGAAAAGTTGGAGGTTCGAGCCCGCCTCGTGGTGGTGCGGCACTTTTTTTTCTTTGGGCTGATAGCTTTGAAGATATGTTTTGATGGTGGTGAGAGTGGAGCAGGACTGTCTCCATGGCGCAATTGGCTAGCGCGATTGGCTGTTAACCAAAAGGTCGGAGGTTCAAGCCCACGCGGTGGTGGTATGGCGCTTTTTTTCTTTAGGTTGATAGCTTTGAAAATATGTTCTGATGGTGGTGAGAGTGGAGCAGGACTGTCTCTGTGGCGCAATTGGCTAGCGCGATCGGCTGTTAACCGAAAGTTTGGAGTTTCGAGCCCTCTCGGGAGAGGTGTGTTGCTTTTTTCTTTGTGCTGATAGCTTTGAAGATATGTTCTGATGGTGGTGAGAGCGGAGCAGGACTGTCTCCATGGCGCAATTGGCTAGCGCGATCGGCTGTTAACCAAAAGGTCGGAGGTTCGAGCCCACCCGGTGGTGGTATGGCGCTTTTTTTTGGGTTGATAGCTTTGAAGATATGTTCTGATGGTGGTGAGAGTGGAGCAGGACTGTCTCCGTGGCGCAGTTGGCTAGCGCGATCGGCTGTTAACCGAAAGGTTGGAGTTTCGAGCCCACCCGGCGGTGGTGCGGTGCTTTTTTTTCTCTGGGCTGATAGCTTTGAAGATATGTTCTGATGGTGGTGAGAGTAGAGCAGGACTGTCTCCGTGGCACAATTGGCTAGCGCGATCGGCAGTTAACCGAAAGGTTGGAGGTTCGAGCCCACCCGGTGGTGGTGCGGCGCTTTTTTTTTCTTTGCGGTGATAGCTCTGAAGAAATGGTCTGACGGTGGTGAGAGTGGAGCAGGACGGTCCCCGTGGCGCAATTGGCTAGCGCGATCGGCTGTTAACTGAAAAGTTGGAGGTTCGAGCCCTCCCGGGTGGGGTGTGTTGCTTTTTTCTTTGCGCTGATAGCTTTGAAAATATGTTCTGATGGTGGTGAGAGTGGAGCACGATTGTCTCCGTGGCGCAACTGGCTAGGGCGATCTGCTGTTAACCGAAAGGTTGGACGTTCGAGCCGACCCGGTGGTGGTGCGGCGCTTTTTTTTCTTTGGGCTGATAGCTTTGAAGATATGTTCTAATTGTGGTGAGAGTGGAGCAGGACTGTCTCCATGGCGCAATTGGCCAGCGCGATCGGCTGTGAACCGAAAAGTTGGAGCTTCGAGCCCTCCTGGGAGTGGTGTTTTGCTTTTTTCTTTGCGCTGATAGCTTTGAAGATATGTTCTGATGGTGGTGAGAGTGGAGCACGACTGTCTCTGTGGCGCTATTGGCTAGCGCGATCGGCTGTTAACCGAAAAGTTGGAGGTTCGAGCCCATCTGGTGGTGGTGCGGTGCTTTTTTTTCTTTGGGCTGATAGCTTCGAAGATATGTTCTGATGGTGGTGAGAGGGGAGCAAGACTGTCTCCGTGGCGCAGCGGGCTAGCGCGATCAGCTGTTGACCGAAAGGTTGGAGTTTCGAGCCCTCCCGTTAGTGGTGTGTTGCTTTTTTCTTTGCGCTTATAGCTTTGAAGATATGTTCTGATAGTGGTGAGAGTGGAACAAGACTGTCTCCGTGGCGCAATGGGCTAGCGCGATCGGCTGTTAACCGAAAGGTTGAAGGTTCGAGCCCACGCGGTGGTGGTGCAGCGCTTTTTTTCTTTGCGCTGATAGCTTTGAAGATATGTTCTGATGATGGTGAGAGTGGAGCAAGACTGCCTCCGTGGCGCAATGGGCTAGTGCGATCGGCTGTTAACCGAAAGGTTTGAGTTTCGAGCCCACCCGGGAGTGGTGTGTTGCTTTTTTCTTTGCGGTAATAGCTTTGAAGATATGTTCTGATGGTGGTGAGAGTGGAGCAGGACTGTCTTCGTGGCGCAATTGGCTAGCGCTATCGGCTGTTAACCGAAAGGTTGGAGGTTCGAGCCCACCCGGTGGTGGTGCGGCGCTTTTTTTGGGCTGATAGCTTTGAAGATAAATCTTATGGTGGTGAGAGTGGAGCAGGACTGTCTCCGTGGCACGATTGGCTAGCGCGATCGGCTGTTGACCGAAAAGTTGGAGGTTTGAGCCCACCCGGTGGTGGTGCGGCGCTTTTTTTCTTTGGGCTGATAGTTTTGAAGGTATGTTTTTATGGTGATGAGAGTGGAGCAGGACTGTCTCCGTGGAGCAATTGCCTAGCGCGATCGGCTGTTAACCAAAAGTTCGGAGGTTCGAGCCCACCCGGTGGTGGTGCGGCGCTTTTTTTTCTTTGGGCTGGTAGCTTTGAAGATATGTTCTTATGGTGGTGAGAGTGGAGCAGGACTGTCTCCGTGGCGCAATTGGCTAGCGCGATCGGCTGTTAACCGAAAAGTTGGAGGTTCGAGCCTACCCGGTGGTTGTGTGGCGCTTTTTTTTCTGTGGGCTGATAGCTTTGAAGATATGTTCTGATGGTGGTGAGAGTGAAGCAGGACTGTCTCCATGGCGCAATTGGCTAGCACGATCGGCTGTTAACCAAAAGGTCGGAGGTGGTGGTGGTATGGCGCTTTTTTTGTTTGGGCTGATAGCTTTGAAGATATGTTCTGATGGTGGTGCGAGTGGAGCAAGACTGTCTCCGTGGCGCACTGGGCTAGCGCGATCGGCTGTTAACCGAAAGGTTGGAGGTTCGAGCCCACGCGATGGTGGTGCAGCGCTTTTTTTCTTTGCGCTGATAGCTTTGAAGATATGTTCTGATGATGGTGAGAGTGGAGCATGACTGCCTCCGTGGCGCAATGGGCTAGCGCGATCGGCTGTTAACCGAAAGGTTGGAGTTTCGAGCCCTCCCGGGAGTGGTGTGTTGCTTTTTTTGCGGTAATAGCTTTGAAGATATGTTCTGATGGTGGTGAGAGTGGAGCAGGACTGTCTTCGTGGCGCAATTGGCTAGCGCGATCGGCTGTTAACCGAAAGGTTGGAGGTTCGAGCCCAACCGGTGGTGGTGCGGCGCTTTTTTTTTCTTTGGGGTGATAGCTCTGAAGAAATGTTCTGACGGTGGTGAGAGTGGAGCACGACTGTCTTCGTGGGGCAATTGGCTAGCGTGATCGGCTGTTAACCGAAAGGTTGGAGGTTCGAGCCCACCCGGTGGTGGAGCGGCGCTTTTTTTGGGCTGATAGCTTTGAAGATATGTTCTTATGGTGGTGAGAGTGGAGCAGGACTGTCTCCGTGAGTAATTTGCTAGCGCAATCGGCTGCTAACCGAAAAGTTGGAGGTTCGAGCCTACCCGGTGGTTGTGCGGCGCTTTTTTTTCTGTGGGCTGATAGCTTTGAAGATATGTTCTGATGGTGGTGAGAGTGGAGCAGGACTGTCTCCGTGGCGCAATTGGCTAGAGCGATCGGCTGTTAACCAAAAGGTCGGAGGTTCGAGCCCACCCGGTGGTGGTGCGGCGCTTTTTTTTCTTTGGGCTGATAGCTTTGAAGATATGTTCTGATGATGGCGAGAGTGGAGCAGGACTGTCTCCGTGGCGCAATTGGCTAGAGCGATCGGCTGTTAACCAAAAGGTCGGAGGTTCGAGCCCACCCGGTGGTGGTGCGGCGCTTTTTTTTCTTTGGGCTGATAGCTTTGAAGATATGTTCTTATGGTGGTAAGAGTGGAGCAGGACTGTCTCCGTGGCGCAATTGGCTAGCGCGATCGGCTGTTAACCGAAAAGTTGGAGGTTCGAGCCTACCCGGTGGTTGTGTGGCGCTTTTTTTTCTGTGGGCTGATAGCTTTGAAGATATGTTCTGATGGTGGTGAGAGTGAAGCAGGACTGTCTCCATGGCGCAATTGGCTAGCACGATCGGCTGTTAACCAAAAGGTCGGAGGTGGTGGTGGTATGGCGCTTTTTTTGTTTGGGCTGATAGCTTTGAAGATATGTTCTGATGGTGGTGCGAGTGGAGCAAGACTGTCTCCGTGGCGCACTGGGCTAGCGCGATCGGCTGTTAACCGAAAGGTTGGAGGTTCGAGCCCACGCGATGGTGGTGCAGCGCTTTTTTTCTTTGCGCTGATAGCTTTGAAGATATGTTCTGATGATGGTGAGAGTGGAGCATGACTGCCTCCGTGGCGCAATGGGCTAGCGCGATCGGCTGTTAACCGAAAGGTTGGAGTTTCGAGCCCTCCCGGGAGTGGTGTGTTGCTTTTTTTGCGGTAATAGCTTTGAAGATATGTTCTGATGGTGGTGAGAGTGGAGCAGGACTGTCTTCGTGGCGCAATTGGCTAGCGCGATCGGCTGTTAACCGAAAGGTTGGAGGTTCGAGCCCAACCGGTGGTGGTGCGGCGCTTTTTTTTTCTTTGGGGTGATAGCTCTGAAGAAATGTTCTGACGGTGGTGAGAGTGGAGCACGACTGTCTTCGTGGGGCAATTGGCTAGCGTGATCGGCTGTTAACCGAAAGGTTCGAGGTTCGAGCCCACCCGGTGGTGGAGCGGCGCTTTTTTTGGGCTGATAGCTTTGAAGATATGTTCTTATGGTGGTGAGAGTGGAGCAGGACTGTCTCCGTGAGTAATTGGCTAGCGCAATCGGCTGCTAACCGAAAAGTTGGAGGTTCGAGCCTACCCGGTGGTTGTGCGGCGCTTTTTTTTCTGTGGGCTGATAGCTTTGAAGATATGTTCTGATGGTGGTGAGAGTGGAGCAGGACTGTCTCCGTGGCGCAATTGGCTAGAGCGATCGGCTGTTAACCAAAAGGTCGGAGGTTCGAGCCCACCCGGTGGTGGTGCGGCGCTTTTTTTTCTTTGGGCTGATAGCTTTGAAGATATGTTCTGATGATGGCGAGAGTGGAGCAGGACTGTCTCCGTGGCGCAATTGGCTAGAGTGATCGGCTGTTAACCAAAAGGTCGGAGGTTCGAGCCCACCCGGTGGTGGTGCGGCGCTTTTTTTTCTTTGGGCTGATAGCTTTGAAGATATGTTCTTATGGTGGTAAGAGTGGAGCAGGACTGTCTCCGTGGCGCAATTGGCTAGCGCGATCGGCTGTTAACCGAAAAGTTGGAGGTTCGAGCCTACCCGGTGGTTGTGCGGCGCTTTTTTTTCTGTGGGCTGATAGCTTTGAAGATATGTTCTGATGGTGGTGAGAGTGGAGCAGGACTGTCTCCGTGGCGCAAATGGCTAGCGTGCTCGGCTGTTAACCGAAAAGTTGGAGGTTCGAGCCCACCCGGTGGTGGTGCGGCGATTTTTTTTCTTTGGGCTTATAGCTTTGAAGATATGTTCTGATGGTGGTAAGAGTGGAGCAGTGTTAACCAAAAGGTCGGAGGTTCGAGCCCACCCGGTGGTGGTATGGCGCTTTTTTTTCTTTGGGCTGATAGCTTTGAAGATATGTTCTGATGGTGGTGAGAGTGGAGCAGGACTGTCTCCGTGGCGCAATTGGCTAGCGCGATCGGCTTTTGACCGAAAGGTTGGAGTTTCGAGCCCTCCCGGGAGTGGTGTGTTGCTTTTTTCTTTGCGCTGATAGCTTTGAAGATATGTTCTGATGGTGGTGAGAGTGGAGCAAGACTGTCTCCGTGGCGCAATGGGCTAGCGCGATCGGCTGTTAACCAAAAGGTTGGAGGTTCGAGCCCACCCGGTGGTGGTGCAGCGCTTTTTTTCTTTGCGCTGATAGCTTTGAAGATATGTTCTGATGGTGGTGAGAGTGGAGCAAGACTGGCTCCGTGGCGCAATGGGCTAGCGCGATCGGCTGTTAACCGAAAGGTTGGAGGTTCGAGCCAACCTGGTGGTGGTGCAGCGCTTTTTTTTTCTTTGCGCTGATAGCTTTGAAGATATGTTTTTATGGTGGTGAGAGTGGAGCAGGAGTGTCTCCGGTAGAGCGATTGGCTAGCGCGATCGGCTGTTAACCAAAAGGTCGGAGGTTCGAGCCCACCCGGTGGTGGTGCGGCGCTTTTTTTTTCTTTGGGCTGATAGCTTTGAAGATATGTTCTTATGGTGGTGAGAGTGGAGCAGGACTGTCTCCGTGGCGCAATTGGCTAGCGCGATCGGCTGTTAACCGAAAAGTTGGAGGTTCGAGCCTACCCGGTGTTTGTGTGGCGCTTTTTTTTCTTTGGGCTGATAGCTATGAAGATATGTTCTGATGGTGGGGAGAGTGGAGCAGGACTGTCTCCATGGCGCAATTGGCTAGCACGATCGGCTGTTAACCGAAAGGGCGGAGGTTCGAGCCCACCCGGTGGTGGTATGGCGCTTTTTTGTTTCGGCTGATAGCTATGAAGATATGTTCTGATGGTGGTGAGAGTGGAGCAGGACTGTCTCCGTGGCGCAATTGGCTAGCGCGATCGGCTGTTAACCGGAAAGTTGGAGGTTCGAGCCCACCCGTTGGTGGTGCGGCGCTTTTTTTTCTTTGGGCTGATAGCTTTGAAGATATGTTCTAATGGTGGTAAGAGTGGAGCAGGACTGTCTCTGTGGCGCTATTGGCTAGCGCGATCGGCTGTTAACCGAAAGGTTGGAGTTTTGAGCCCTCCTGGAGTGGTGTGTTGCTTTTTTCTTTGCGCTGATAGCTTTGAAGATATGTTCTGATGGTGGTGAGAGTGGAGCACGACTGTCTCCTTGGCGCAGTTGGCTAGCGCGATCGGCTGTTAACCGAAAGGTTGGAAGTTCGAGCCCACCCGGTGATGCTGGGGCGCTTTTTTTTCTTTGTGCTGATAGCTTTGAAGATATGTTCTGATGGTGGTGAGAGTGAAGCAGGACAGTCTCCGTGGCGCAATTGGCTAGCGTGATCGGCTGTTAACCGAAAAGTTGGAGGTTCGAGCCCACCCGGTGGTGGTGCGGCGCTTTTTTTTCTTTGGGCTGATAGCTTTGAAGATATGTTCTGATGGTGGTGAGAGTGGTGCAGAACTGTCTCCATGGCGCAATTGGCTAGCGCGATGGGCTGTTAACCAAAAGGTCGGAGGTTCGAGCCCACCCGGTGGTAGTATGGCGCTTTTTTTGGGCCGATAGCTTTGAAGATATGTTCTGATGGTGGTGAGAGTGGAGCAGTACTGTCTCCGTGGCGCAATTGGCTAGCGCGATCGGCTGTTGACCGAAAAGTTGGAGTTTCGAGCCCTCCCGGGAGTGGTGTGTTGCTTTTTTCTTTGCGCTGATAGCTTTGAAGATATGTTCTGATGGTGGTGAGAGTGGAGCAAGACTGTCTCCGTGGCGCAATGGGCTAGCGCGATCGGCTGTTAACCGAAAGGTTGGAGGTTCGAGCCCACCTGGTGGTGGTGCAGCGCTTTTTTTTCCTTGCGCTGATAGCTTTGAAGATATGTTCTGATGATGGTGAGAGTGGAGCAAGACTGCCTCCGTAGCGCAATGGGCTAGCGCGATCGGCTGTTAACCGAAAGTTTGGAGTTTCGAGCCCTCCCGGGAGTGGTGTGTTGCTTTTTTCTTTGCGGTAATAGCTTTGAAGATATGTTCTGATGGTGGTGAGAGTGAAGCAGGACTGTCTTCGTGGCGCAATTGGCTAGCGCGATCGGCTGTTAACCGAAAGGTTGGAGGTTCGAGCGCAACCGGTGGTGGTGCGGCGCTTTTTTTTTCTTTGGGGTGATAGCTCTGAAGATATGTTCTGATGGTGGTGAGAGTGGAGCATGACTGTCTCCTTGGCGCAGTTGGCTAGCGCGATCGGCTGTTAACCGAAAGGTTGGAAGTTCGAGCCCACCCGGTGATGCTGGGGCGCTTTTTTTTCTTTGTGCTGATAGCTTTGAAGATAAGTTCTGATGGTGGTGAGAGTGGAGCAGGACTGTCTCCGTGGCGCAATTCGCTAGCGTGGTCGGCTGTTAACCGAAAAGTTGGTAGTTTGAGCCCACCCGGTGGTGGTGCGGCGCTTTTTTTTCTTTGGGCTGATAGCTTTGAAGATATGTGATGATGTTGGTGAGAGTGAAGCAGGACTGTCTCCGTGGCGCAATTGGCTAGCGTGATCGGCTGTTAACCGAAAAGTTGGAGGTTCGAGCCCACCCGGTGGTGGTGCGGCGCTTTTTTTTCTGTGGGCTGATAGCTTTGAAGATATGTTCTGATGGTGGTGAGAGTGGAGCAGGACTGTCTCCGTGGCGCAATTGGCTAGCGTGATCGGCTGTTAACCGAAAAGTTGGAGGCTCGAGCCCACCCGGTGGTGGTGCGGCGCTTTTTTTTTGGGGGGGGGGGGGCTGATAGCTTTGAAGATATGTTCTGATGGTGGTGAGAGTGGAGCAGGACTGTCTCCGTGGCGCAATTGGCTAGCGTGATCGGCTGTTAACCGAAAGGTTGGAGGTTCGAGCCCACCTGGTGGTGGTGCAGCGCTTTTTTTTCCTTGCGCTGATAGCTTTGAAGATATGTTCTGATGATGGTGAGAGTGGAGCAAGACTGCCTCCGTAGCGCAATGGGCTAGCGCGATCGGCTGTTAACCGAAAGTTTGGAGTTTCGAGCCCTCCCGGGAGTGGTGTGTTGCTTTTTTTTTGCGGTAATAGCTTTGAAGATATGTTCTGATGGTGGTGAGAGTGAAGCAGGACTGTCTTCGTGGCGCAATTGGCTAGCGCGATCGGCTGTTAACCGAAAGGTTGGAGGTTCGAGCGCAACCGGTGGTGGTGCGGCGCTTTTTTTTTCTTTGGGGTGATAGCTCTGAAGAAATGTTCTGACGGTGGTGAGAGTGGAGCACTACTGTCTCCGTGGGGCAATTGGCTAGCGCGATCGGCTGTTAACCGAAAGGTTGGATGTTCGAGCCCACCCGGTGGTGGTGCGGCGCTTTTTTTTCTTTGGGCTGATAGCTTTGAAGATATGTTCTGATGGTGGTGAGAGTGGAGCATGACTGTCTCCTTGGCGCAGTTGGCTAGCGCGATCGGCTGTTAACCGAAAGGTTGGAAGTTCGAGCCCACCCGGTGATGCTGGGGCGCTTTTTTTTTCTTTGTGCTGATAGCTTTGAAGATAAGTTCTGATGGTGGTGAGAGTGGAGCAGGACCGTCTCCGTGGCCCAATTGGCTAGCGTGATCGGCTGTTAACCGGAAAGTTGGAGGTTCGAGCCCACCCGGTGGTGGTGCGGTGCTTTTTTTTTCTGTGGGCTGATAGCTTTGAAGATATGTTCTGATGGTGGTGAGAGTGGAGCAGGACTGTCTCTGTGGCGCAATTGGCTAGCGTGATCGGCTGTTAACCGAAAAGTTGGAGGCTCGAGCCCACCCGGTGGTGGTGCGGCGCTTTTTTTTCTTTGGGTTGATAGCTTTGAAGATATGTTCTGATGGTGGTGAGAGTGGAGCAGGACTGTCTCCGTGGCGCAATTGGCTAGCCTGATCTGCTGTTAACCGGAAAGTTGGAGTTTCGAGCCCTCCCGGGTGTGGTGTGTTGCTTTTTTCTTTGCGGTAATAGCTTTGAAGATATGTTCTGATGGTGGTGAGAGTGGAGCAGGACTGTCTTCGTGGCGCAATTGGCTAGCGCGATCGGCTGTTAACCGAAAGGTTGGAGGTTCGAGCGCAACCGGTTGTGGTGCGGCGCTTTTTTTTCTTTGGGGTGATAGCTCTGAAGAAATGTTCTGACGGTGGTGAGAGTGGAGCACCACTGTCTCCGTGGGGCAATTGGCTAGCGCGATCGGCTGTTAACCGAAAGGTTGGATGTTCGAGCAAACCCGGTGGTGGTGCGGCGCATTTTTTTCTTTGGGCTGATAGCTTTGAAGATATGTTCTGATGGTGGTGAGAGTGGAGCAGGACTGTCTCCGTGGCGCAATTGGCTAGCGTGATCGGCTGTTAACCGAAAAGTTGGATGTTTGAGCCCACCCGGTGGTGGTGTGGTGCTTTTTTCTCTGCGCTGATAGCTTTGAAGATATATTCTGATGGTGGTGAGAGTAGAGCACGACTGTCTCCTTGGCCCAGCTGGCTAGCGCGATTGGCTGTTAACCGAAAGGTGGGAAGTTCGAGCCCACCCAGTGATGCTGGGGCGCTTTTTTTTTCTTTGTACTGATAGCTTTGAAGATAAGTTCTGATGGTGGTGAGAGTGGAGCAGGACTGTCTCCGTGGCGCAATTGGCTGGCGTGATCGGCTGTTAACTGGAAAGTTGGAGGTTCGAGTCCACCCGTTGGTGGTGCGGCGCTTTTTTTTTCTTTGGGCTGATAGCTTTGAAGATATGTTCTAATGGTGGTAAGAGTGGAGCAGGACTGTCTCCGTGGCGCCATTGGCTAGCGCGATCGGCAGTTAACCGAAAGGTTGGAGTTTCGAGCCCACCCGGTGGTGGTGCGGCGCTTTTTTTTCTTTGGGCTAATAGCTTTGAAGATATGTTATAATGGTGGTGAGAGTGAAGCAGGACTGTCTCCGTGGCGCCATTGGCTAGCGTGATCGGCTGTTAACCGAAAAGTTTGAGGTTCGAGCCCACACGGTGGTGGTGCGGCGCTTTTTTTCTTTGGGCTGATAGCTTTGAATATATGTTCTGATGGTGGTGAGAGTGGAGCAGGACTGTCTCCGTGGCGCAATTCGCTAGCGTGGTCGGCTGTTAACCGAAAAGTTGGTAGTTTGAGCCCACCCGGTGGTGGTGCGGCGCTTTTTTTTCTTTGGGCTGATAGCTTTGAAGATATGTGATGATGTTGGTGAGAGTGAAGCAGGACTGTCTCCGTGGCGCAATTGGCTAGCGTGATCGGCTGTTAACCGAAAAGTTGGAGGTTCGAGCCCACCCGGTGGTGGTGCGGCGCTTTTTTTTCTGTGGGCTGATAGCTTTGAAGATATGTTCTGATGGTGGTGAGAGTGGAGCAGGACTGTCTCCGTGGCGCAATTGGCTGGCTAGCGTGATCGGCTGTTAACCGAAAAGTTGGAGGCTCGAGCCCACCCGGTGGTGGTGCGGCGCTTTTTTTTGGGGGGGGGGGGCTGATAGCTTTGAAGATATGTTCTGATGGTGGTGAGAGTGGAGCAGGACTGTCTCCGTGGCGCAATTGGCTAGCGTGAGCGGCTGTTAACCGGAAAGTTGGAGGTTCGAGCCCACCCGTTGGTGGTGCGGCGCTTTTTTTTCTTTGTGCTGATAGCTTTGAAGATATGTTCTGATGGTGGTGAGAGTGAAGCAGGACTGTCTCCGTGGCGCAATTGGTTAGCGTGATCAGCTGTTAACCGAAAAGTTGGAGGTTCGAGCCCACCCGGTGGTGGTGCGGCGCTTTTTTTTCTTTGGGCTGATAGCTTTGAAGATATGTTCTGATGGTGGTGAGAGTGGTGCAGAACTGTCTCCAGGGCGCAATTGGCTAGCGCGATGGGCTGTTAACCAAAAGGTCGGAGGTTCGAGCCCACCCGGTGGTAGTATGGCGCTTTTTTGGGCCGATAGCTTTGAAGATATGTTCTGATGGTGGTGAGAGTGGAGCAGTACTGTCTCTGTGGCGCAATTGGCTAGCGCGATCGGCTGTTGACCGAAAAGTTGGAGTTTCGAGCCCTCCCGGGAGTGGTGTGTTGCTTTTTTTTGCGCTGATAGCTTTGAAGACATGTTCTGATGGTGGTGAGAGTGGAGCAAGACTGTCTCCGTGGCGCAATGGGCTAGCGCGATCGGCTGTTAACCGAAAGGTTGGAGGTTCGAGCCCACCTGGGGTGGTGCAGCGCTTTTTTTCCTTGCGCTGATAGCTTTGAAGATATGTTCTGATGATGGTGAGAGTGGAGCAAGACTGCCTCCGTAGCGCAATGGGCTAGCGCGATCGGCTGTTAACCGAAAGGTTGGAGTTTCGAGCCCTCCCGGGAGTGGTGTGTTGCTTTTTTCTTTGCGGTAATAGCTTTGAAGATATGTTCTGATGGTGGTGAGAGTGAAGCAGGACTGTCTTCGTGGCGCAATTGGATAGCGCGATCGGCTGTTAACCGAAAGGTTGGAGGTTCGAGCGCAACCGGTGGTGGTGCGGCGCTTTTTTTTCTTTGGGGTGATAGCTCTGAAGAAATGTTCTGACGGTGGTGAGAGTGGAGCACTACTGTCTCCGTGGGGCAATTGGCTAGCGCGATCGGCTGTTAACCGAAAGGTTGGATGTTCGAGCCCACCCGGTGGTGGTGCGGCGCTTTTTTTTCTTTGGGCTGATAGCTTTGAAGATATGTTCTGATGGTGGTGAGAGTGGAGCATGACTGTCTCCTTGGCGCAGTTGGCTAGCGCGATCGGCTGTTAACCGAAAGGTTGGAAGTTCGAGCCCACCCGGCGATGCTGGGGCGCTTTTTTTTTCTTTGTGCTGATAGCTTTGAAGATAAGTTCTGATGGTGGTGAGAGTGGAGCAGGACTGTCTCCGTGGCGCAATTGGCTAGCGTGATCGGCTGTTAACCGGAAAGTTGGAGGTTCGAGTCCACCCGTTGGTGGTGCGGCGCTTTTTTTTCTTTGAGCTGATAGCTTTGAAGATATGTTCTAATGGTGGTAAGAGTAGAGCAGGACTGTCTCTGTGGCGCTATTGGCTAGCGCGATCGGCTGTTAACCGAAAAGTTGGAGGTTCGAGCCCATCTGGTGGTGGTGCGGTGCTTTTTTTTCTTTGGGCTGATAGCTTCGAAGATATGTTCTGATGGTGGTGAGAGGGGAGCAAGACTGTCTCCGTGGCGCAGCGGGCTAGCGCGATCAGCTGTTGACCGAAAGGTTGGAGTTTCGAGCCCTCCCGTTAGTGGTGTGTTGCTTTTTTCTTTGCGCTTATAGCTTTGAAGATATGTTCTGATAGTGGTGAGAGTGGAACAAGACTGTCTCCGTGGCGCAATGGGCTAGCGCGATCGGCTGTTAACCGAAAGGTTGAAGGTTCGAGCCCACGCGGTGGTGGTGCAGCGCTTTTTTTCTTTGCGCTGATAGCTTTGAAGATATGTTCTGATGATGGTGAGAGTGGAGCAAGACTGCCTCCGTGGCGCAATGGGCTAGTGCGATCGGCTGTTAACCGAAAGGTTTGAGTTTCGAGCCCACCCGGGAGTGGTGTGTTGCTTTTTTCTTTGCGGTAATAGCTTTGAAGATATGTTCTGATGGTGGTGAGAGTGGAGCAGGACTGTCTTCGTGGCGCAATTGGCTAGCGCTATCGGCTGTTAACCGAAAGGTTGGAGGTTCGAGCCCACCCGGTGGTGGTGCGGCGCTTTTTTTGGGCTGATAGCTTTGAAGATAAATTTTATGGTGGTGAGAGTGGAGCAGGACTGTCTCCGTGGCACGATTGGCTAGCGCGATCGGCTGTTGACCGAAAAGTTGGAGGTTTGAGCCCACCCGGTGGTGGTGCGGCGCTTTTTTTCTTTGGGCTGATAGCTTTGAAGGTATGTTTTTATGGTGATGAGAGTGGAGCAGGACTGTCTCCGTGGAGCAATTGCCTAGCGCGATCGGCTGTTAACCAAAAGTTCGGAGGTTCGAGCCCACCCGGTGGTGGTGCGGCGCTTTTTTTTCTTTGGGCTGGTAGCTTTGAAGATATGTTCTTATGGTGGTGAGAGTGGAGCAGGACTGTCTCCGTGGCGCAATTGGCTAGCGCGATCGGCTGTTAACCGAAAAGTTGGAGGTTCGAGCCTACCCGGTGGTTGTGTGGCGCTTTTTTTTCTGTGGGCTGATAGCTTTGAAGATATGTTCTGATGGTGGTGAGAGTGAAGCAGGACTGTCTCCATGGCGCAATTGGCTAGCACGATCGGCTGTTAACCAAAAGGTCGGAGGTGGTGGTGGTATGGCGCTTTTTTTGTTTGGGCTGATAGCTTTGAAGATATGTTCTGATGGTGGTGCGAGTGGAGCAAGACTGTCTCCGTGGCGCACTGGGCTAGCGCGATCGGCTGTTAACCGAAAGGTTGGAGGTTCGAGCCCACGCGATGGTGGTGCAGCGCTTTTTTTCTTTGCGCTGATAGCTTTGAAGATATGTTCTGATGATGGTGAGAGTGGAGCATGACTGCCTCCGTGGCGCAATGGGCTAGCGCGATCGGCTGTTAACCGAAAGGTTGGAGTTTCGAGCCCTCCCGGGAGTGGTGTGTTGCTTTTTTTGCGGTAATAGCTTTGAAGATATGTTCTGATGGTGGTGAGAGTGGAGCAGGACTGTCTTCGTGGCGCAATTGGCTAGCGCGATCGGCTGTTAACCGAAAGGTTGGAGGTTCGAGCCCAACCGGTGGTGGTGCGGCGCTTTTTTTTTCTTTGGGGTGATAGCTCTGAAGAAATGTTCTGACGGTGGTGAGAGTGGAGCACGACTGTCTTCGTGGGGCAATTGGCTAGCGTGATCGGCTGTTAACCGAAAGGTTGGAGGTTCGAGCCCACCCGGTGGTGGAGCGGCGCTTTTTTTGGGCTGATAGCTTTGAAGATATGTTCTTATGGTGGTGAGAGTGGAGCAGGACTGTCTCCGTGAGTAATTGGCTAGCGCAATCGGCTGCTAACCGAAAAGTTGGAGGTTCGAGCCTACCCGGTGGTTGTGCGGCGCTTTTTTTTCTGTGGGCTGATAGCTTTGAAGATATGTTCTGATGGTGGTGAGAGTGGAGCAGGACTGTCTCCGTGGCGCAATTGGCTAGAGCGATCGGCTGTTAACCAAAAGGTCGGAGGTTCGAGCCCACCCGGTGGTGGTGCGGCGCTTTTTTTTCTTTGGGCTGATAGCTTTGAAGATATGTTCTGATGATGGCGAGAGTGGAGCAGGACTGTCTCCGTGGCGCAATTGGCTAGAGTGATCGGCTGTTAACCAAAAGGTCGGAGGTTCGAGCCCACCCGGTGGTGGTGCGGCGCTTTTTTTTCTTTGGGCTGATAGCTTTGAAGATATGTTCTTATGGTGGTAAGAGTGGAGCAGGACTGTCTCCGTGGCGCAATTGGCTAGCGCGATCGGCTGTTAACCGAAAAGTTGGAGGTTCGAGCCTACCCGGTGGTTGTGTGGCGCTTTTTTTTCTGTGGGCTGATAGCTTTGAAGATATGTTCTGATGGTGGTGAGAGTGAAGCAGGACTGTCTCCATGGCGCAATTGGCTAGCACGATCGGCTGTTAACCAAAAGGTCGGAGGTGGTGGTGGTATGGCGCTTTTTTTGTTTGGGCTGATAGCTTTGAAGATATGTTCTGATGGTGGTGCGAGTGGAGCAAGACTGTCTCCGTGGCGCACTGGGCTAGCGCGATCGGCTGTTAACCGAAAGGTTGGAGGTTCGAGCCCACGCGATGGTGGTGCAGCGCTTTTTTTCTTTGCGCTGATAGCTTTGAAGATATGTTCTGATGATGGTGAGAGTGGAGCATGACTGCCTCCGTGGCGCAATGGGCTAGCGCGATCGGCTGTTAACCGAAAGGTTGGAGTTTCGAGCCCTCCCGGGAGTGGTGTGTTGCTTTTTTTGCGGTAATAGCTTTGAAGATATGTTCTGATGGTGGTGAGAGTGGAGCAGGACTGTCTTCGTGGCGCAATTGGCTAGCGCGATCGGCTGTTAACCGAAAGGTTGGAGGTTCGAGCCCAACCGGTGGTGGTGCGGCGCTTTTTTTTTCTTTGGGGTGATAGCTCTGAAGAAATGTTCTGACGGTGGTGAGAGTGGAGCACGACTGTCTTCGTGGGGCAATTGGCTAGCGTGATCGGCTGTTAACCGAAAGGTTGGAGGTTCGAGCCCACCCGGTGGTGGAGCGGCGCTTTTTTTGGGCTGATAGCTTTGAAGATATGTTCTTATGGTGGTGAGAGTGGAGCAGGACTGTCTCCGTGAGTAATTGGCTAGCGCAATCGGCTGCTAACCGAAAAGTTGGAGGTTCGAGCCTACCCGGTGGTTGTGCGGCGCTTTTTTTTCTGTGGGCTGATAGCTTTGAAGATATGTTCTGATGGTGGTGAGAGTGGAGCAGGACTGTCTCCGTGGCGCAATTGGCTAGAGCGATCGGCTGTTAACCAAAAGGTCGGAGGTTCGAGCCCACCCGGTGGTGGTGCGGCGCTTTTTTTTTTTTGGGCTGATAGCTTTGAAGATATGTTCTGATGATGGCGAGAGTGGAGCAGGACTGTCTCCGTGGCGCAAATGGCTAGCGTGCTCGGCTGTTAACCGAAAAGTTGGAGGTTCGAGCCCACCCGGTGGTGGTGCGGCGATTTTTTTTCTTTGGGCTTATAGCTTTGAAGATATGTTCTGATGGTGGTAAGAGTGGAGCAGTGTTAACCAAAAGGTCGGAGGTTCGAGCCCACCCGGTGGTGGTATGGCGCTTTTTTTTCTTTGGGCTGATAGCTTTGAAGATATGTTCTGATGGTGGTGAGAGTGGAGCAGGACTGTCTCCGTGGCGCAATTGGCTAGCGCGATCGGCTTTTGACCGAAAGGTTGGAGTTTCGAGCCCTCACGGGAGTGGTGTGTTGCTTTTTTCTTTGCGCTGATAGCTTTGAAGATATGTTCTGATGGTGGTGAGAGTGGAGCAAGACTGTCTCCGTGGCGCAATGGGCTAGCGCGATCGGCTGTTAACCAAAAGGTTGGAGGTTCGAGCCCACCCGGTGGTGGTGCAGCGCTTTTTTTCTTTGCGCTGATAGCTTTGAAGATATGTTCTGATGGTGGTGAGAGTGGAGCAAGACTGGCTCCGTGGCGCAATGGGCTAGCGCGATCGGCTGTTAACCGAAAGGTTGGAGGTTCGAGCCAACCTGGTGGTGGTGCAGCGCTTTTTTTTCTTTGCGCTGATAGCTTTGAAGATATGTTTTTATGGTGGTGAGAGTGGAGCAGGAGTGTCTCCGGTAGAGCGATTGGCTAGCGCGATCGGCTGTTAACCGAAAGGTTGGAGTTTCGAGCCCTTCCGGGAGTGGTGTGTTGCTTCTTTCTTTGCGGTAATAGCTTTGAAGATATGTTCTGATGGTGGTGAGAGTGGAGCAGGACTGTCTTCGTGGCGCAATTGGCTAGCGCGATCGGCTGTTAACCGAAAGGTTGGAGGTTCGAGCGCAACCGGTTGTGGTGCGGCGCTTTTTTTTCTTTGGGGTGATAGCTCTGAAGAAATGTTCTGACGGTGGTGAGAGTGGAGCACCACTGTCTCCGTGGGGCAATTGGCTAGCGCGATCGGCTGTTAACCGAAAGGTTGGATGTTCGAGCAAACCCGGTGGTGGTGCGGCGCATTTTTTTCTTTGGGCTGATAGCTTTGAAGATATGTTCTGATGGTGGTGAGAGTGGAGCAGGACTGTCTCCGTGGCGCAATTGGCTAGCGTGATCGGCTGTTAACCGAAAAGTTGGATGTTTGAGCCCACCCGGTGGTGGTGTGGTGCTTTTTTCTCTGCGCTGATAGCTTTGAAGATATATTCTGATGGTGGTGAGAGTAGAGCACGACTGTCTCCTTGGCCCAGCTGGCTAGCGCGATTGGCTGTTAACCGAAAGGTGGGAAGTTCGAGCCCACCCAGTGATGCTGGGGCGCTTTTTTTTTCTTTGTACTGATAGCTTTGAAGATAAGTTCTGAAGGTGGTGAGAGTGGAGCAGGACTGTCTCCGTGGCGCAATTGGCTGGCGTGATCGGCTGTTAACTGGAAAGTTGGAGGTTCGAGTCCACCCGTTGGTGGTGCGGCGCTTTTTTTTCTTTGGGCTGATAGCTTTGAAGATATGTTCTAATGGTGGTAAGAGTGGAGCAGGACTGTCTCCGTGGCGCCATTGGCTAGCGCGATCGGCAGTTAACCGAACGGTTGGAGTTTCGAGCCCACCCGGTGGTGGTGCGGCGCTTTTTTTTCTTTGGGCTAATAGCTTTGAAGATATGTTATGATGGTGGTGAGAGTGAAGCAGGACTGTCTCCGTGGCGCCATTGGCTAGCGTGATCGGCTGTTAACCGAAAAGTTTGAGGTTCGAGCCCACACGGTGGTGGTGCGGCGCTTTTTTTCTTTGGGCTGATAGCTTTGAATATATGTTCTGATGGTGGTGAGAGTGGAGCAGGACTGTCTCCGTGGCGCAATTCGCTAGCGTGGTCGGCTGTTAACCGAAAAGTTGGTAGTTTGAGCCCACCCGGTGGTGGTGCGGCGCTTTTTTTTCTTTGGGCTGATAGCTTTGAAGATATGTGATGATGTTGGTGAGAGTGAAGCAGGACTGTCTCCGTGGCGCAATTGGCTAGCGTGATCGGCTGTTAACCGAAAAGTTGGAGGTTCGAGCCCACCCGGTGGTGGTGCGGCGCTTTTTTTTCTGTGGGCTGATAGCTTTGAAGATATGTTCTGATGGTGGTGAGAGTGGAGCAGGACTGTCTCCGTGGCGCAATTGGCTAGCGTGATCGGCTGTTAACCGAAAAGTTGGAGGCTCGAGCCCACCCGGTGGTGGTGCGGCGCTTTTTTTTGGGGGGGGGGCTGATAGCTTTGAAGATATGTTCTGATGGTGGTGAGAGTGGAGCAGGACTGTCTCCGTGGCGCAATTGGCTAGCGTGATCGGCTGTTAACCGGAAAGTTGGAGGTTCGAGCCCACCCGTTGGTGGTGCGGCGCTTTTTTTTCTTTGGGCTGATAGCTTTGAAGATATGTTCGAATGGTGGTAAGAGTGGAGCAGGACTGTCTCTGTGGCGCTATTGGCTAGCGTGATCGGCTGTTAACCGAAAGGTTGGAGTTTCGAGCCCTCCTGGAGTGGTGTGTTGCTTTTTTCTTTGCGCTGATAGCTTTGAAGATATGTTCTGATGGTGGTGAGAGTGGAGCACGACTGTCTCCTTGGCGCAGTTGGCTAGCGCGATCGGCTGTTAACCGAAAGGTTGGAAGTTCGAGCCCACCCGGTGATGCTGGGGCGCTTTTTTTTCTTTGTGCTGATAGCTTTGAAGATATGTTCTGATGGTGGTGAGAGTGAAGCAGGACTGTCTCCGTGGCGCAATTGGTTAGCGTGATCAGCTGTTAACCGAAAAGTTGGAGGTTCGAGCCCACCCGGTGGTGGTGCGGCGCTTTTTTTTCTTTGGGCTGATAGCTTTGAAGATATGTTCTGATGGTGGTGAGAGTGGTGCAGAACTGTCTCCAGGGCGCAATTGGCTAGCGCGATGGGCTGTTAACCAAAAGGTCGGAGGTTCGAGCCCACCCGGTGGTAGTATGGCGCTTTTTTGGGCCGATAGCTTTGAAGATATGTTCTGATGGTGGTGAGAGTGGAGCAGTACTGTCTCTGTGGCGCAATTGGCTAGCGCGATCGGCTGTTGACCGAAAAGTTGGAGTTTCGAGCCCTCCCGGGAGTGGTGTGTTGCTTTTTTTTGCGCTGATAGCTTTGAAGACATGTTCTGATGTTGGTGAGAGTGGAGCAAGACTGTCTCCGTGGCGCAATGGGCTAGCGCGATCGGCTGTTAACCGAAAGGTTGGAGGTTCGAGCCCACCTGGGGTGGTGCAGCGCTTTTTTTCCTTGCGCTGATAGCTTTGAAGATATGTTCTGATGATGGTGAGAGTGGAGCAAGACTGCCTCCGTAGCGCAATGGGCTAGCGCGATCGGCTGTTAACCGAAAGGTTGGAGTTTCGAGCCCTCCCGGGAGTGGTGTGTTGCTTTTTTCTTTGCGGTAATAGCTTTGAAGATATGTTCTGATGGTGGTGAGAGTGAAGCAGGACTGTCTTCGTGGCGCAATTGGATAGCGCGATCGGCTGTTAACCGAAAGGTTGGAGGTTCGAGCGCAACCGGTGGTGGTGCGGCGCTTTTTTTTCTTTGGGGTGATAGCTCTGAAGAAATGTTCTGACGGTGGTGAGAGTGGAGCACTACTGTCTCCGTGGGGCAATTGGCTAGCGCGATCGGCTGTTAACCGAAAGGTTGGATGTTCGAGCCCACCCGGTGGTGGTGCGGCGCTTTTTTTTCTTTGGGCTGATAGCTTTGAAGATATGTTCTGATGGTGGTGAGAGTGGAGCATGACTGTCTCCTTGGCGCAGTTGGCTAGCGCGATCGGCTGTTAACCGAAAGGTTGGAAGTTCGAGCCCACCCGGTGATGCTGGGGCGCTTTTTTTTTCTTTGTGCTGATAGCTTTGAAGATAAGTTCTGATGGTGGTGAGAGTGGAGCAGGACTGTCTCCGTGGCGCAATTGGCTAGCGTGATCGGCTGTTAACCGGAAAGTTGGAGGTTCGAGTCCACCCGTTGGTGGTGCGGCGCTTTTTTTTCTTTGAGCTGATAGCTTTGAAGATATGTTCTAATGGTGGTAAGAGTAGAGCAGGACTGTCTCCGTGGCGCCATTGGCTAGCGCGATCGGCAGTTAACCGAAAGGTTGGAGTTTCGAGCCCACCCGGTGGTGGTGCGGCGCTTTTTTTTCTTTGGGCTTATAGCTTTGAAGTTATGTTATGATGGTGGTGAGAGTGAAGCAGGACTGTCTCCGTGGCGCAATTGGCTAGCGTGATCGGCTGTTAACCGAAAAGTTGGAGGTTCGAGCCCACACGGTGGTGGTGCGGCGCTTTTTTTCTTTGGGCTGATAGCTTTGAATATATGTTCTGATGGTGGTGAGAGTGGAGCAGGACTGTCTCCGTGGCGCAATTCGCTAGCGTGGTCGGCTGTTAACCGAAAAGTTGGTAGTTTGAGCCCACCCGGTGGTGGTGCGGCGCTTTTTTTTCTTTGGGCTGATAGCTTTGAAGATATGTTATGATGGTGGTGAGAGTGAAGCAGGACTGTCACCGTGGCGCAATTGGCTAGCGTGATCGGCTGTTAACCGAAAAGTTGGAGGTTCGAGCCCACCCGGTGGTGGGGCGGCGCTTTTTTTTCTGATGGCTGATAGCTTTGAAGATATGTTCTGATGGTGGTGAGAGTGGAGCAGGACTGTCTCCGTGGCACAATTGGCTAGCGTGATCGGCTGTTAACCGAAAAGTTGGAGGTTCGAGACCACCCGGTGGTGGTGCGGCGTTTTTTTTTCTGTGGGCTGATAGCTTTGAAGATATGTTCTGATGGTGGTGAGAGTGGAGCAGGACTGTCTCCGTGGCGCAATTGGCTAGCGTGATCGGCGGTTAGCCGAAAAGTTGGAGGCTCGAGCCCACCCGGTGGTGGTGCGGCGCTTTTTTTCTTTGGGCTGATAGCTTTGAAGATATGTTCTGATGTTGGTGAGAGTGGAGCACGACTGTCTCCTTGGCGCAGTTGGCTAGCGTGATCGGCTGTTAACCGAAAGGTTGGAAGTTCGAGCACACCCGGTGATGCTGGGGCGCTTTTTTTTCTTTGTGCTGATAGCTTTGAAGATATGTTCTGGTGGTGGTGAGAGTGGAGCAGGACTGTCTCCGTGGCGCAATTGGCTAGCGTGATCGGCTGTTAACCGAAAAGTTTGAGGTTCGAGCCCACACGGTGGTGGTGCGGCGCTTTTTTTCTTTGGGCTGATAGCTTTGAATATATGTTCTGATGGTGGTAAGAGTGGAGCAGGACTGTCTCCGTGGCGCAATTCGCTAGCGTGGTCGGCTGTTAACCGAAAGGTTGGAAGTTCGAGCCCACCCGGTGATGCTGGGGCGCTTTTTTTTTCTTTGTGCTGATAGCTTTGAAGATAAGTTCTGATGGTGGTGAGAGTGGAGCAGGACTGTCTCCGTGGCGCAATTGGCTAGCGTGATCGGCTGTTAACCGGAAAGTTGGAGGTTCGAGTCCACCCGTTGGTGGTGCGGCGCTTTTTTTTCTTTGAGCTGATAGCTTTGAAGATATGTTCTAATGGTGGTAAGAGTGGAGCAGGACTGTCTCCGTGGCGCCATTGGCTAGCGCGATCGGCAGTTAACCGAAAGGTTGGAGTTTCGAGCCCACCCGGTGGTGGTGCGGCGCTTTTTTTTCTTTGGGCTAATAGCTTTGAAGTTATGTTATGATGGTGGTGAGAGTGAAGCAGGACTGTCTCCGTGGCGCAATTGGCTAGCGTGATCGGCTGTTAACCGAAAAGTTGGAGGTTCGAGCCCACACGGTGGTGGTGCGGCGCTTTTTTTCTTTGGGCTGATAGCTTTGAATATATGTTCTGATGGTGGTGAGAGTGGAGCAGGACTGTCTCCGTGGCGCAATTCGCTAGCGTGGTCGGCTGTTAACCGAAAAGTTGGTAGTTTGAGCCCACCCGGTGGTGGTGCGGCACTTTTTTTTCTTTGGGCTGATAGCTTTGAAGATATGTTATGATGGTGGTGAGAGTGAAGCAGGACTGTCACCGTGGCGCAATTGGCTAGCGTGATCGGCTGTTAACCGAAAAGTTGGAGGTTCGAGCCCACCCGGTGGTGGGGCGGCGCTTTTTTTCTGATGGCTGATAGCTTTGAAGATATGTTCTGATGGTGGTGAGAGTGGAGCAGGACTGTCTCCGTGGCACAATTGGCTAGCGTGATCGGCTGTTAACCGAAAAGTTGGAGGCTCGAGCCCACCCGGTGGTGGTGCGGCGCTTTTTTTTTGGGCTGATAGCTTTGAAGATATGTTCTGATGGTGGTGAGAGTGGAGCACGACTGTCTCCTTGGCGCAGTTGGCTAGCGTGATCGGCTGTTAACCGAAAGGTTGGAAGTTCGAGCCCACCCGGTGATGCTGGGGCGCTTTTTTTTCTTTGTGCTGATAGCTTTGAAGATATGTTCTGGTGGTGGTGAGAGTGGAGCAGGACTGTCTCCGTGGCGCAATTGGCTAGCGTGATCGGCTGTTAACCGAAAAGTTTGAGGTTCGAGCCCACACGGTGGTGGTGCGGCGCTTTTTTTCTTTGGGTTGATAGCTTTGAATATATGTTCTGATGGTGGTGAGAGTGGAGCAGGACTGTCTCCGTGGCGCAATTCGCTAGCGTGGTTGGCTGTTAACCGAAAAGTTGGTAGGTTGAGCCCACCCGGTGGTGGTGCGGCGCTTTTTTTTTCTTTGGGCTGATAGCTTTGAAGATATGTTATGATGTTGGTGAGAGTGAAGCAGGACTGTCTCCGTGGCGCAATTGGCTAGCGTGATCGGCTGTTAACCGAAAAGTTGGAGGTACGAGCCCACCCGGTGGTGGTGCGGCGCTTTTTTTTCTGTGGGCTGATAGCTTTGAAGATATGTTCTGATGGTGGTGAGAGTGGAGCAGGACTGTCTCCGTGGCGCATTTGGCTAGCGTGATCGGCTGTTAACCGAAAAGTTGGAGGTTCGAGCCCACCCGGTGGTGGTGCGGCGCTTTTTTTTTCTGTGGGCTGATAGCTTTGAAGATATGTTCTGATGGTGGTGAGAGTGGAGCAGGACTGTCTCCGTGGCGCAATTGGCTAGCGTGATCGGCTGTTAACCGAAAAGTTGGAGGCTCGAGCCCACCCGGTGGTGGTGCGGCGCTTTTTTTTGGGCTGATAGCTTTGAAGATATGTTCTGATGGTGGTGAGAGTGGAGCAGGACTGTCTCCGTGGCGCAATTGGCTAGCGTGATCGGCTGTTAACCGGAAGCTTGGAGTTTCGAACCCTCCCGGGAGTGGTGTGTTGCTTTTTTCTTTGCACTGATAGCTTTGAAGATATGTTCTGATGGTGGTGAGAGTGGAGCAGGACTGTCTCCGTGGCGCAATTGGCTAGCGTGATCGGCTGTTAACCGAAAAGTTGGAGGCTCGAGCCCACCCGGTGGTGGTGCGGCGCTTTTTTTTTGGGCTGATAGCTTTGAAGATATGTTCTGATGGTGGTGAGAGTGGAGCAGGACTGTCTCCGTGGCGCAATTGGCTAGCGTGATCGGCTGTTAACCGGAAGCTTGGAGTTTCGAACCCTCCCGGGAGTGGTGTGTTGCTTTTTTCTTTGGGCTGATAGCTTTGAAGATATGTTATGATGTTGGTAAGAGTGGAGCAGGACTGTCTCTGTGGCGCTATTATCTAGCGCGATCGGCTGTTAACCGAAAGGTTGGAGTTTCGAGCCCTCCTGGAGTGGTGTGTTGCTTTTTTCTTTGCGCTGATAGCTTTGAAGATATGTTCTGATGGTGGTGAGAGTGGAGCACGACTGTCTCCTTGGCGCAGTTGGCTAGCGCGATCGGCTGTTGACCGAAAAGTTGGAGTTTCGAGCCCTCCCGGGAGTGGTGTGTTGCTTTTTTCTTTGCGCTGATAGCTTTGAAGATATGTTCTGATGGTGGTGAGAGTGGAGCAAGACTGTCTCCGTGGCGCAATGGGCTAGCGCGATCGGCTGTTAACCGAAAGGTTGGAAGTTCGAGCCCACCCGGTGATGCTGGGGCGCTTTTTTTTTCTTTGTGCTGATAGCTTTGAAGATAAGTTCTGATGGTGGTGAGAGTGGAGCAGGACTGTCTCCGTGGCGCAATTGGCTAGCGTGATCGGCTGTTAACCGGAAAGTTGGAGGTTCGAGTCCACCCGTTGGTGGTGCGGCGCTTTTTTTTCTTTGAGCTGATAGCTTTGAAGATATGTTCTAATGGTGGTAAGAGTGGAGCAGGACTGTCTCCGTGGCGCCATTGGCTAGCGCGATCGGCAGTTAACCGAAAGGTTGGAGTTTCGAGCCCACCCGGTGGTGGTGCGGCGCTTTTTTTTTCTTTGTGCTGATAGCTTTGAAGATAAGTTCTGATGGTGGTGAGAGTGGAGCAGGACTGTCTCCGTGGCGCAATTGGCTAGCGTGATCGGCTGTTAACCGGAAAGTTGGAGGTTCGAGTCCACCCGTTGGTGGTGCGGCGCTTTTTTTTCTTTGAGCTGATAGCTTTGAAGATATGTTCTAATGGTGGTAAGAGTGGAGCAGGACTGTCTCCGTGGCGCCATTGGCTAGCGCGATCGGCAGTTAACCGAAAGGTTGGAGTTTCGAGCCCACCCGGTGGTGGTGCGGCGCTTTTTTTTCTTTGGGCTAATAGCTTTGAAGTTATGTTATGATGGTGGTGAGAGTGAAGCAGGACTGTCTCCGTGGCGCAATTGGCTAGCGTGATCGGCTGTTAACCGAAAAGTTGGAGGTTCGAGCCCACACGGTGGTGGTGCGGCGCTTTTTTTCTTTGGGCTGATAGCTTTGAATATATGTTCTGATGGTGGTGAGAGTGGAGCAGGACTGTCTCCGTGGCGCAATTCGCTAGCGTGGTCGGCTGTTAACCGAAAAGTTGGTAGTTTGAGCCCAACCGGTGGTGGTGCGGCGCTTTTTTTCTTTGGGCTGATAGCTTTGAAGATATGTTATGATGGTGGTGAGAGTGAAGCAGGACTGTCACCGTGGCGCAATTGGCTAGCGTGATCGGCTGTTAACCGAAAAGTTGGAGGTTCGAGCCCACCCGGTGGTGGGGCGGCGCTTTTTTTCTGATGGCTGATAGCTTTGAAGATATGTTCTGATGGTGGTGAGAGTGGAGCAGGACTGTCTCCGTGGCACAATTGGCTAGCGTGATCGGCTGTTAACCGAAAAGTTGGAGGTTCGAGACCACCCGGTGGTGGTGCGGCGTTTTTTTTCTGTGGGCTGATAGCTTCGAAGATATGTTCTGATGGTGGTGAGAGTGAAGCAGGACTGTCTCCGTGGCGCAATTGGCTAGCGTGATCGGCTGTTAACCGAAAAGTTGGAGGTTCGAGCCCACACGGTGGTGGTGCGGCGCTTTTTTTCTTTGGGCTGATAGCTTTGAATATATGTTCTGATGGTGGTGAGAGTGGAGCAGGACTGTCTCCGTGGCGCAATTCGCTAGCGTGGTCGGCTGTTAACCGAAAAGTTGGTAGTTCGAGCCCACCCGGTGGTGGTGCGGCGCTTTTTTTTCTTTGGGCTGATAGCTTTGAAGATATGTTCTGATGGTGGTGAGAGTGGAGCATGACTGTCTCCTTGGCGCAGTTGGCTAGCGCGATCGGCTGTTAACCGAAAGGTTGGAAGTTCGAGCCCACCCGGTGATGCTGGGGCGCTTTTTTTTTCTTTGTGCTGATAGCTTTGAAGATAAGTTCTGATGGTGGTGAGAGTGGAGCAGGACTGTCTCCGTGGCGCAATTGGCTAGCGTGATCGGCTGTTAACCGGAAAGTTGGAGGTTCGAGTCCACCCGTTGGTGGTGCGGCGCTTTTTTTTCTTTGAGCTGATAGCTTTGAAGATATGTTCTAATGGTGGTAAGAGTGGAGCAGGACTGTCTCCGTGGCGCCATTGGCTAGCGCGATCGGCAGTTAACCGAAAGGTTGGAGTTTCGAGCCCACCCGGTGGTGGTGCGGCGCTTTTTTTTCTTTGGGCTAATAGCTTTGAAGTTATGTTATGATGGTGGTGAGAGTGAAGCAGGACTGTCTCCGTGGCGCAATTGGCTAGCGTGATCGGCTGTTAACCGAAAAGTTGGAGGTTTGAGCCCACACGGTGGTGGTGCGGTGCTTTTTTTCTTTGGGCTGATAGCTTTGAATATATGTTCTGATGGTGGTGAGAGTGGAGCAGGACTGTCTCCGTGGCGCAATTCGCTAGCGTGGTCGGCTGTTAACCGAAAAGTTGGTAGTTTGAGCCCACCCGGTGGTGGTGCGGCGCTTTTTTTTTCTTTGGGCTGATAGCTTTGAAGATATGTTATGATGGTGGTGAGAGTGAAGCAGGACTGTCACCGTGGCGCAATTGGCTAGCGTGATCGGCTGTTAACCGAAAAGTTGGAGGTTCGAGCCCACCCGGTGGTGGGGCGGCGCTTTTTTTTCTGATGGCTGATAGCTTTGAAGATATGTTCTGATGGTGGTGAGAGTGGAGCAGGACTGTCTCCGTGGCACAATTGGCTAGCGTGATCGGCTGTTAACCGAAAAGTTGGAGGTTCGAGACCACCCGGTGGTGGTGCGGCGCTTTTTTGTCTGTGGGCTGATAGCTTTGAAGATATGTTCTGATGGTGGTGAGAGTGGAGCAGGACTGTCTCCGTGGCGCAATTGGCTAGCGTGATCGGCTGTTAACCGAAAAGTTGGAGGCTCGAGCCCACTCGGTGGTGGTGCGGCGCTTTTTTTTCTTTGGGCTGATAGCTTTGAAGATATGTTCTGATGGTGGTTAGAGTGGAGCAGGACTGTCTCCGTGGCGCAATTGGCTAGCGTGATCGGCTGTTAACCGGAAAGTTGGAGGTTCGAGCCCACCCGTTGGTGGTGCGGCGCTTTTTTTCTTTGGGCTGATAGCTTTGAAGATATGTTCTAATGGTGGTAAGAGTGGAGCAGGACTGTCTCTGTGGCGCCATTGGCTAGCGCGATCCGCTGTTAACCGAAAGGTTGGAGGTTCGAGCCCTCCTGGAGTGGTGTGTTGCTTTTTTCTTTGCGCTGATAGCTTTGAAGATATGTTCTGATGGCGGTGAGAGTGGTGCAGGACTGTCTCCATGGCGCAATTGGCTAGCGCGATGGGCTGTTAACCAAAAGGTCAGAGGTTCGAGCCCACCCGGTGGTAGTATGGCGCTTTTTTTTTTGGGCGGATAGCTTTGAAGATATGTTCTGATGGTGGTGAGAGTGGAGCAGTACTGTCTCCGTGGCGCAATTGGCTAGCACGATCGGCTGTTGACCGAAAAGTTGGAGTTTCGAGCCCTCCCGGGAGTGGTGTGTTGCTTTTTTCTTTGCGCTGATAGCTTTGAAGATATGTTCTGATGGTGCTGAGAGTGGAGCAAGACTGTCTCCGTGGCGCAATGGGCTAGCGCGATCGGCTGTTAACCGAAAGGTTGGAGGTTTGAGCCCACCTGGTGGTGGTGCAGCGCTTTTTTTTCCTTGCGCTGTTAGCTTTGAAGATATGTTCTGATGATGGTGAGAGTGGAGCAAGACTGCCTCCGTAGCGCAATGGGCTAGCGCGATGGGCTGTTAACCGAAAGGTTGGAGTTTCGAGCCCTCCCGGGAGTGGTGTGTTGCTTTTTTCTTTGCGGTAATAGCTTTGAAGATATGTTCTGATGGTGGTGAGAGTGAAGCAGGACTGTCTTCGTGGCGCAATTGGCTAGCGCGATCGGCTGTTAACCGAAAGGTTGGAGGTTCGAGCGCAACCGGTGGTGGTGTGGCGCTTTTTTTTTCTTTGGGGTGATAGCTCTGAAGAAATGTTCTGACGGTAGTGAGAGTGGAGCACTACTGTCTCTGTGGGGCAATTGGCTAGCGCGATCGGCTGTTAACCGAAAGGTTGGATGTTCGAGCCCACCTGGTGGTGGTGCGGCGCTTTTTTTTCTTCGGGCTGATAGCTTTGAAGATATGTTCTGATGGTGGTGACAGTGGAGCACGACTGTCTCCTTGGCGCAGTTGGCTAGCGTGATCGGCTGTTAACCGAAAGGTTGGAAGTTCGAGCCCACCCGGTGATGCTGGGGCGCTTTTTTTTCTTTGTGCTGATAGCTTTGAAGATGTGTTCTGATGGTGGTGAGAGTGGAGCAGGACTGTCTCCGTGGCGCAATTGGCTAGCGTGATCGGCTGTTAACCGGATAGTTGGAGGTTCGAGCCCACATGGTGGTGGTGCGGCGCTTTTTTTCTTTGGGCTGATAACTTCGAAGTTATGTTCTGATGGTGGTGAGAGGGGAGCAGGACTGTCTCCGTGGCGAAATTCGCTAGCGTGATCGGCTGTTAACCAAAAAGTTGGTAGTTTGAGCCCACCCGGTGGTGGTGCGGCGCTTTTTTTTCTTTGGGCTTATAGCTTTGAAGATATATTATGATGGTGGTGAGAGTGAAGCAGGACTGTCTCCGTGGCGCAATCGGCTAGCGTGATCGGCTGTTAATCGAAAAGTTGGAGGTTCGAGCCCTTCCGGGAGTGGTGTGTTGCTTTTTTCTTTGCGGTAATAGCTTTGAAGATATGTTCTGATGGTGGTGAGAGTGGAGCAGGACTGTGTCCGTGGCGCAATTGGTTAGCGTGATCGGCTGTTAACCGAAAAGTTGGAGGCTCGAGCCCACCCGGTGGTGGTGCGGCGCTTTTTTTTCTTTGGGTTGATAGCTTTGAAGATATGTTCTGATGGTGGTGAGAGTGGAGCAGGACTGTCTCCGTGGCGCAATTGGCTAGCGTGATCGGCTGTTAACCGGAAAGTTGGAGGTTCGAGCCCACCCGTTGGTGGTGCGGCGCTTTTTTTCTTTGGGCTGATAGCTTTGAAGATATGTTCTAATGGTGGTAAGAGTGGAGCAGGACTGTCTCCGTGGCGCCATTGGATAGCGCGATCGGCTGTTAACCGAAAGGTTGGAGTTTCGAGCCCTCCCTGGAGTGGTGTGTTGCTTTTTTCTTTGCGCAGATAGCTTTGAAGATATGTTCTGATGGTGGTGAGACTGGAGCAGGACTGTCTTCGTGGGGCAATTGGCTAGCGCAATCGGCTGTTAAACGAAAGGTTGGAGGTTCGAGCCCACCCGGTGATGCTGGGGCGCTTTTTTTTTCTTTGTGCTGATAGCTTTGAAGATAAGTTCTGATGGTGGTGAGAGTGGAGCAGGACTGTCTCCGTGGCGCAATTGGCTAGCGCGATCGGCTGTTAACCGAAAGGTTGGAGTTTCGAGCCCTCCCTGGAGTGGTGTGTTGCTTTTTTCTTTGCGCAGATAGCTTTGAAGATATGTTCTGATGGTGGTGAGAGTGGAGCACGACTGTCTCCTTGGCGCAGTTGGATAGCGCGATCGGCTGTTAACCGAAAGGTTGGAAGTTCGAGCCCACCCGGTGATGCTGGGGCGCTTTTTTCTCTTTGTGCTGATAGCTTTGAAGATATGTTCTAATGGTGGTGAGACTGAAGCAGGACTGTCTCCGTGGCGCAATTGGCTAGCGTGATCGGCTGTTAACCGAAAAGTTGGAGGTTCGAGCCCACCCGGTGGTGGTGCGGCGCTTTTTTTTCTTTGGGCTGATAGCTTTGAAGATATGTTGTGATGGTGGTGAGAGTGGTGCAAGACTGTCTCCGTGGCGCAATGGGCTAGCGCGATCGGCTGTTAACCGAAAGGTTGGAGGTTCGAGCCCACCTGGTGGTGGTGCAGCGCTTTTTTCTCCTTGCGCTTATAGCTTTGAAGATATGTTCTGATGATGGTGAGAGTGGAGCAAGACTGCATCCGTAGCGCAATGGGCTAGCGCGATCGGCTGTTAACCGAAAGGTTGGAGTTTCGAGCCCTTCCGGGAGTGGTGTGTTGCTTTTTTCTTTGCGGTAATAGCTTTGAAGATATGTTCTGATGGTGGTGAGAGTGGAGCAGGACTGTCTTCGTGCCGCAATTGGCTAGCGCGATCGGCTGTTAACCGAAAGGTTGGAGGTTCGAGCGCAACCGGTGGTGGTGCGGCGCTTTTTTTTTCTTTGGGGTGATAGCTCTGAAAAAATGTTCTGACGGTGGTGAGAGTGGAGCACCACTGTCTCCGTGGGGCAATTGGCTAGCGCGATCGGCTGTTAACCGAAAGGTTGGATGTTCGAGCCCACCCGGTGGTGGTGCGGCACTTTTTTTTCTTTGGGCTGATAGCTTTGAAGATATGTTCCTATGGTGGTGAGAGTGGAGCAGGACTGTCTCCATGGCGCAATTGGCTAGCGCGATTGGCTGTTAACCGAAAAGTTGGAGGTTCGAGCCTACCGGTGGTTGCGCGGCGCTTTTTTTCTGTGGGCTGATAGCTTTGAAGATATGTTCTGATGGTGGTGAGAGTGGAGCAGGACTGTCTCCGTGGCGCAATTGGCTAGCGTGATCGGCTGTTAACCGAAAAGTTGGATGTTTGAGCCCACCCGGTGGTGGTGTGTTGCTTTTTTCTCTGCGCTGATAGCTTTGAAGATATGTTCTGATGGTGGTGAGAGTGGAGCACGACTGTCTCCGTGGCCCAGCTGGCTAGCGCGATTGGCTGTTAACCGAAAGGTTGGAAGTTCGAGCCCACCCGGTGATGCTGGGGCGCTTTTTTTTTCTTTGTGCTGATAGCTTTGAAGATATGTTCTAATGGTGGTAAGAGTGGAGCAGGACTGTCTCCGTGGCGCCATTGGCTAGCGCGATCGGCAGTTAACCGAAAGGTTGGAGTTTCGAGCCCACCCGGTGGTGGTGCGGCGCTTTTTTTTCTTTGGGCTAATAGCTTTGAAGATATGTTATGATGGTGGTGAGAGTGAAGCAGGACTGTCTCCGTGGCGCAATTGGCTAGCGTGAAAAGTTGGAGGTTCGAGCCCACACGGTGGTGGTGCGGTGCTTTTTTTCTTTGGGCTGATAGCTTTGAATATATGTTCTGATGGTGGTGAGAGTGGAGCAGGACTGTCTCCGTGGCGCAATTTGCTAGCGTGGTCGGCTGTTAACCGAAAAGTTGGTAGTTTGAGCCCACCCGGTGGTGGTGCGGCGCTTTTTTTTCTTTGGGCTGATAGCTTTGAAGATATGTTATGATGGTGGTGAGAGTGAAGCAGGACTGTCTCCGTGGCGCAATTGGCTACAGTGATCGGCTGTTAACCGAAAAGTTGGAGGTTCGAGTCCACCCGGTGGTGGTGCGGCGCTTTTTTTCTGTGGGCTGATAGCTTTGAAGATATGTTCTGATGGTGGTGAGAGTGGAGCAGGACTGTCTCCGTGGCGCAATTGGCTAGCGTGATCGGCTGTTAACCGGAAAGTTGGAGGTTCGAGCCCACCGGTTGGTGGTGCGGCGCTTTTTTTTTCGGGCTGATAGCTTTGAAGATATGTTCTAATGGTGGTAAGAGTGGAGCAGGACCGTCTCCGTGGCGCTATTGGCTAGCGCGATCGGCAGTTAACCGAAAGGTTGGAGTTTCGAGCCCTCCTGGAGTGGTGTGTTGCTTTTTTCTTTGCGCTGATAGCTTTGAAGATATGTTCTGATGGTGGTGAGAGTGGAGCACGACTGTCTCCTTGGCGCAGTTGGCTAGCGCGATCGGCTGTTAACCGAAAGGTTGGAAGTTCGAGCCCACCCGGTGATGCTGGGGCGCTTTTTTTCTTTGTGCTGATAGCTTTGAAGATATGTTCTGATGGTGGTGAGAGTGAAGCAGGACTGTCTCCGTGGCGCAATTGGCTAGCGTGATCGGCTGTTAACCGAAAAGTTGGAGGTTCGAGCCCACCCGGTGGTGGTGCGGCGCTTTCTTTTCTTTGGGCTGATAGCTTTGAAGATATGTTCTGATGGTGGTGAGAGTGGTGCAGGACTGTCTCCATGGCGCAATTGGCTAGCGCGATGGGCTGTTAACCGAAAAGTTGGTAGTTTGAGCCCACCCGGTGGTGGTGCGGCGCTTTTTTTTTCTTTGGGCTGATAGCTTTGAAGATATGTTATGATGTTGGTGAGAGTGAAGCAGGACTGTCTCCGTGGCGCAATTGGCTAGCGTGATCGGCTGTTAACCGAAAAGTTGGAGGTACGAGCCCACCCGGGAGTGGTGTGTTGATTTTTTCTTTGCGCTGATAGCTTTGAAGATATGTTCTGATGGTGGTGAGAGTGGAGCAAGACTGTCTCCGTGTGGCAATGGGCTAGCGCGATCGGCTGTTAACCGAAAGGTTGGAGGTTCGAGCCCACCTGGTGGTGGTGCAGCGCTTTTTTTACCTTGCGCTGATAGCTTTGAAGATATGTTCTGATGATGGTGAGAGTGGAGCAAGACTGCCTCCGTAGCGCAATGGGCTAGCGCGATCGGCTGTTAACCGAAAGGTTGGAGTTTCGAGCCCTCCCGGGAGTGGTGTGTTGCTTTTTTCTTTGCGGTAATAGCTTTGAAGATATGTTCTGATGGTGGTGAGAGTGAAGCAGGACTGTCTTCGTGGCGCAATTGGCTAGCGCGATCGGCTGTTAACCGAAAAGTTGGAGGTTCGAGCGCAACCGGTGGTGGTGCGGCGCTTTTTTTTTCTTTGGGGTGATAGCTCTGAAGAAATGTTCTGACGGTGGTGAGAGTGGAGCACTACTGTCTCCGTGGGGCAATTGGCTAGCGCGATCGGCTGTTAATCGAAAGGTTGGATGTTCGAGCCCACCCGGTGGTGGTGCGGCGCTTTTTTTTCTTTGGGCTGATAGCTTTGAAGTTATGTTCTGATGGTGGTGAGAGTGGAGCACGACTGTCTCCTTGGCGCAGTTGGCTAGCGCGATCGGCTGTTAACCGAAAGGTTGGAAGTTCGAGCCCACCCGGTGATGCTGGGGCGCTTTTTTTTCTTTGTGCTGATAGCTTTGAAGATATGTTCTGATGGTGGTGAGAGTGGAGCAGGACTGTCTCCGTGGCGCAATTGGCTAGCGTGATCGGCTGTTAACCGGATAGTTGGAGGTTCGAGTCCACCCGTTGGTGGTGCGGCGCTTTTTTTTTCTTTGGGCTGATAGCTTTGAAGATATGTTCTAATGGTAGTAAGAGTGGAGCAGGACTGTCTCCGTGGTGCCATTGGCTAGCGCGATCGGCAGTTAACTGAAAGGTTGGAGTTTCGAGCCCACCCGGTGGTGGTGCGGCGCTTTTTTTTCTTTGGGCTGATAGCTTTGAAGATATGTTATGATGGTGGTGAGAGTGAAGCAGGACTGTCTCCGTGGCGCAATTGGCTAGCGTGATCGGCTGTTAACCGAAAAGTTGGAGGTTCGAGCCCACCCGGTGGTGCTGCAGCGCTTTTTTTTCTTTGGGCTGATAGCTTTGAAGATATGTTCTGATGGTGGTGATAGTGGAGCAGGACTGTCTCCGTGGCGCAATTCGCTAGCGTGATCGGCTGTTAACCGAAAAGTTGGTAGTTTGAGCCCACCCGGTGGTGGTGCGGCGCTTTTTTTTCTTTGGGCTGATAGCTTTGAAGATATGTTCTAATGGTGGTAACAGTGGAGCAGGACTGTCTGCGTGGCGCCATTGGCTAGCGCAATTGGCTGTTAACCGAAAAGTTGGAGTTTCGAGCCCTTCTTGGAGTGGTGTGTTGCTTTTTTCTTTGCGCTGATAGCTTTGAAGATATGTTCTGATGGTGGTGAGAGTGGAGCACGACTGGCTCCTTGGCGCAGTTGGCTAGCGCGATCGGCTGTTAACCGAAAGGTTGGAAGTTCGAGCCCACCCGGTGATGCTGGGGCGCTTTTTTTCCTTTGTGCTGATAGCTTTGAAGATATGTTCTGATGATGGTGAGAGTTGAGCAGGACTGTCTCCGTGGCGCAATTGGCTTGCGCGATTGGCTGTTAACCGAAAGGTTGGAGGTTCGAGCCCACCCGGTGGTGGTGCGGCGCTTTTTTTTCTGTTTGCTGATAGCTTTGAAGATATGTCCTGATGGTGGTGAGAGTGGAGCAGGACTGTCTCCGTGGCGCAATTGGCTAGCGTGATCGGCTGTTAACCGAAAATTTGGAGGTTCGAGCCCACTCGGTGGTGCTGCAGCGCTTTTTTTCTTTGGGCTGATAGCTTTGAAGATATGTTCTGATGGTGGTGAGAGTGGAGCAGGACTGTCTCCATGGCGCAATTGGCTAGCGCGATGGGCTGTTAACCAAAAGGTCGGAGGTTCGAGCCCACCCGGTGGTGGTATGGCGCTTTTTTTCGTTGGGCTGATAGCTTTGAAGATATGTTCTGATGGTGGTGATAGTGGAGCAGGACTGTCTCCGTGGCGCAATTGGCTAGCGCGATCGGCTGTTGACCGAAAGGTTGGAGTTTCGAGCCCTCCCGGGAGTGGTGTGTTGCTTTTTTCTTTGCGCTGATAGCTTTGAAGATATGTTCTGATGGTGGTGAGAGTGGAGCAAGACTGTCTCCGTGGCGCAATGGGCTAGCGCGATCGGCTGTTAACCGAAAGATTGGAGGTTCGAGCCCTCCTGGTGGTGGTGCAGCGCTTTTTTTTCTTTGCGCTGATAGCTTCGAAGATATGTTCTGATGATGGTGAGAGTGGAGCAAGACTGCCTCCGTAGCGCAATGGGCTAGTGCGCTCGGCTGTTAACCGAAAGGTTGGAGTTTCGAGCCCTCCCGGGAGTGGTGTGTTGCTTTTTTCTTTGCGGTAATAGCTTTGAAGATATGTTCTAATGGTGGTGAGAGTGGAGCAGGACTGTCTTCGTGGCGCAATTGGCTAGCGCGATCGGCTGTTAACCGAAAGGTTGGAGGTTCAAGCGCAACCGGTGGTGGTGCGGCACTTTTTTTTCTTTGGGGTGATAGCTCTGAAGAAATGTTCTTACGGTGGTGAGAGTGGAGCACGACTGTCTCCGTGGGGCAATTGGCTAGCGCGATCGGCTGTTAACCGAAAGGTTGGATGTTCAAGCCCACCCGGTGGTGGTGCGGCGCTTTTTTTTCTTTGGGCTGATAGCTTTGAAGATATGTTCTTATGGTGGTGAGAGTGGAGCAGGAATGTCTCCGTGGCGCAATTGGCTAGCGCGATCGGCTGTTAATCGAAAAGTTGGAGGTTCGAGCCTAGCCGGTGGTTGCGCGGCGCTTTTTTTCTGTGGGCTGATAGCTTTGAAGATATGTTCTGATGGGGGTAACAGTGGAGCAGGACTGTCTCCGTGGCGCAATTGGCTAGCGTGATCGGCTGCTAACCGAAAAGTTGGAGGTTCGAGCCCACCCGGTGGTGGTGCGGCGCTTTTTTTTCTTTGGGCTGATAGCTTTGAAGATATGTTGTGATGGTGGTGAGAGTGGTGCAGGACTGTCTCCATGGCGCAATTGGCTAGCGCGATGGGCTGTTAACCAAAAGGTCGGAGGTTCGAGCCCACCCGGTGGTGGTATGGCGCTTTTTTTTCTTTGGGCTGATAGCTTTGAAGATATGTTCTGATGGTGATGAGAGTGGAGCAGTACTGTCTCCGTGGCGCAATTGGCTAGCGCGATCGGCTGTTAACCAAAGGTTGGAGGTTCGAGCCCACCTGGTGGTGGTGCAGCGCTTTTTTTTCCTTGCGCTGATAGCTTTGAAGATATGTTCTGATGATGGTGAGAGTGGAGCAAGACTGCATCCGTAGCGCAATGGGCTAGCGCGATCGGCTGTTAATCGAATGGTTGGAGTTTCGAGCCCACCTGGTGGTGGTGCAGCGCTTTTTTTTTCCTTGCGCTGATAGCTTTGAAGATATGTTCTGATGATGGTGAGAGTGGAGCAAGACTGCATCCGTAGCGCAATGGGCTAGCGCGATCGGCTGTTAATCGAATGGTTGGAGTTTCGAGCACTCCCGGGAGTGGTGTGTTGCTTTTTTCTTTGCGGTAATAGCTTTGAAGATATGTTCTGATGGTGGTGAGAGTGGAACAGGACTGTCTTCTTGGCGCAATTGGCTAGCGCGATCGGCTGTTAACCGAAAGGTTGGAGGTTCGAGCGCAACCGGTGGTGGTGCGGCGCTATTTTTTTCTTTGGGGTGATAGCTCTGAAGAAATGTTCTGACGGTGGTGAGAGTGGAGCACGACTGTCTCCGTGGGGCAATTGGCTAGCGCGATCAGCTCTTTACCGAAAGGTAGGATGTTCGAGCCCACCCGGTGGTGGTGCGGCGCTTTTTTTTCTTTGGGCTGATAGCTTTGAAGATACGTTCTGATGGTGGTGAGAGTGAAGCAGGACTGTCTCCGTGGCGCAATTGGCTAGCGTGATCGGCTGTTAACCGAAAAGTTGGAGGTTCGAACCCACCCGGTGGTGGTGCGGCGCTTTTTTTTCTTTGGGCTGATAGCTTTGAAGATATGTTGTGATGGTGGTGAGAGTGGTGCAGGACTGTCTCCATGGCGCAATTGGCGAGCGCGATGGGCTGTTAACTAAAAGGTCGGAGGTTCGAGCCCACCCGGTGGTGGTATGGCGCTTTTTTTTCTTTGGGCTGATAGCTTTGAAGATATGTTCTGATGGTGGTGAGAGTGGAGCAGTACTGTCTCCGTGGCGCAATTGGCTAGCGCAATCGGCTGTTGACCGAAAGGTTGGAGTTTCGAGCCCTCCCGGGAGTGGTGTGTTGCTTTTTTCTTTGCGCTGATAGCTTTGAAGATATGTTCTGATGGTGGTGAGAGTGGAGCAAGACTGTCTCCGTGGCGCAATGGGCTAGCGCGATCGGCTGTTAACCGAAAGGTTGGAGGTTCGAGCCCACCTGGTGGTGGTGCAGCGCTTTTTTTCCTTGCGCTGATAGCTTTGAAGATATTTTCTGATGGTGGTGAGAGTGGTGCAGGACTGTCTCCATGGCGCAATTGGCTAGCGCGATGGGCTGTTAACCGAAAAGTTGGTAGTTTGAGCCCACCCGGTGGTGGTGCGGCGCTTTTTTTTTCTTTGGGCTGATAGCTTTGAAGATATGTTCTAATGGTAATGAGAGTGGAGCAGGACTGTCTTCGTGGCGCAATTGGCTAGCGCGATCGGCTGTTAACCGAAAGGTTGGAGGTTCAAGCGCAACCGGTGGTGGTGCGGCACTTTTTTTTCTTTGGGGTGATAGCTCTGAAGAAATGTTCTTACGGTGGTGAGAGTGGAGCACGACTGTCTCCGTGGGGCAATTGGCTAGCGCGATCGGCTGTTAACCGAAAGGTTGGATGTTCAAGCCCACCCGGTGGTGGTGCGGCGCTTTTTTTCTGTGGGCTGATAGCTTTGAAGATATGTTCTGATGGGGGTAACAGTGGAGCAGGACTGTCTCCGTGGCGCAATTGGCTAGCGTGATCGGCTGCTAACCGAAAAGTTGGAGGTTCGAGCCCACCCGGTGGTGGTGCGGCGCTTTTTTTTCTTTGGGCTGATAGCTTTGAAGATATGTTGTGATGGTGGTGAGAGTGGTGCAGGACTGTCTCCATGGCGCAATTGGCTAGCGCGATGGGCTGTTAACCAAAAGGTCGGAGGTTCGAGCCCACCCGGTGGTGGTATGGCGCTTTTTTTTCTTTGGGCTGATAGCTTTGAAGATATGTTCTGATGGTGATGAGAGTGGAGCAGTACTGTCTCCGTGGCGCAATTGGCTAGCGCGATCGGCTGTTAACCAAAGGTTGGAGGTTCGAGCCCACCTGGTGGTGTTGCAGCGCTTTTTTTTCCTTGCGCTGATAGCTTTGAAGATATGTTCTGATGATGGTGAGAGTGGAGCAAGACTGCATCCGTAGCGCAATGGGCTAGCGCGATCGGCTGTTAATCGAATGGTTGGAGTTTCGAGCCCACCTGGTGGTGGTGCAGCGCTTTTTTTTTCCTTGCGCTGATAGCTTTGAAGATATGTTCTGATGATGGTGAGAGTGGAGCAAGACTGCATCCGTAGCGCAATGGGCTAGCGCGATCGGCTGTTAATCGAATGGTTGGAGTTTCGAGCCCACCTGGTGGTGGTGCAGCGCTTTTTTTTTCCTTGCGCTGATAGCTTTGAAGATATGTTCTGATGATGGTGAGAGTGGAGCAAGACTGCATCCGTAGCGCAATGGGCTAGCGCGATCGGCTGTTAATCGAATGGTTGGAGTTTCGAGCACTCCCGGGAGTGGTGTGTTGCTTTTTTCTTTGCGGTAATAGCTTTGAAGATATGTTCTGATGGTGGTGAGAGTGGAACAGGACTGTCTTCTTGGCGCAATTGGCTAGCGCGATCGGCTGTTAACCGAAAGGTTGGAGGTTCGAGCGCAACCGGTGGTGGTGCGGCGCTATTTTTTTCTTTGGGGTGATAGCTCTGAAGAAATGTTCTGACGGTGGTGAGAGTGGAGCACGACTGTCTCCGTGGGGCAATTGGCTAGCGCGATCAGCTCTTTACCGAAAGGTAGGATGTTCGAGCCCACCCGGTGGTGGTGCGGCGCTTTTTTTTCTTTGGGCTGATAGCTTTGAAGATACGTTCTGATGGTGGTGAGAGTGAAGCAGGACTGTCTCCGTGGCGCAATTGGCTAGCGTGATCGGCTGTTAACCGAAAAGTTGGAGGTTCGAACCCACCCGGTGGTGGTGCGGCGCTTTTTTTTCTTTGGGCTGATAGCTTTGAAGATATGTTGTGATGGTGGTGAGAGTGGTGCAGGACTGTCTCCATGGCGCAATTGGCGAGCGCGATGGGCTGTTAACTAAAAGGTCGGAGGTTCGAGCCCACCCGGTGGTGGTATGGCGCTTTTTTTTCTTTGGGCTGATAGCTTTGAAGATATGTTCTGATGGTGGTGAGAGTGGAGCAGTACTGTCTCCGTGGCGCAATTGGCTAGCGCAATCGGCTGTTGACCGAAAGGTTGGAGTTTCGAGCCCTCCCGGGAGTGGTGTGTTGCTTTTTTCTTTGCGCTGATAGCTTTGAAGATATGTTCTGATGGTGGTGAGAGTGGAGCAAGACTGTCTCCGTGGCGCAATGGGCTAGCGCGATCGGCTGTTAACCGAAAGGTTGGAGGTTCGAGCCCACCTGGTGGTGGTGCAGCGCTTTTTTTCCTTGCGCTGATAGCTTTGAAGATATTTTCTGATGGTGGTGAGAGTGGTGCAGGACTGTCTCCATGGCGCAATTGGCTAGCGCGATGGGCTGTTAACCGAAAAGTTGGTAGTTTGAGCCCACCCGGTGGTGGTGCGGCGCTTTTTTTTTCTTTGGGCTGATAGCTTTGAAGATATGTTCTAATGGTGGTGAGAGTGGAGCAGGACTGTCTTCGTGGCGCAATTGGCTAGCGCGATCGGCTGTTAACCGAAAGGTTGGAGGTTCAAGCGCAACCGGTGGTGGTGCGGCACTTTTTTTTCTTTGGGGTGATAGCTCTGAAGAAATGTTCTTACGGTGGTGAGAGTGGAGCACGACTGTCTCCGTGGGGCAATTGGCTAGCGCGATCGGCTGTTAACCGAAAGGTTGGATGTTCAAGCCCACCCGGTGGTGGTGCGGCGCTTTTTTTCTGTGGGCTGATAGCTTTGAAGATATGTTCTGATGGGGGTAACAGTGGAGCAGGACTGTCTCCGTGGCGCAATTGGCTAGCGTGATCGGCTGCTAACCGAAAAGTTGGAGGTTCGAGCCCACCCGGTGGTGGTGCGGCGCTTTTTTTTCTTTGGGCTGATAGCTTTGAAGATATGTTGTGATGGTGGTGAGAGTGGTGCAGGACTGTCTCCATGGCGCAATTGGCTAGCGCGATGGGCTGTTAACCAAAAGGTCGGAGGTTCGAGCCCACCCGGTGGTGGTATTTCGCTTTTTTTTCTTTGGGCTGATAGCTTTGAAGATATGTTCTGATGGTGATGAGAGTGGAGCAGTACTGTCTCCGTGGCGCAATTGGCTAGCGCGATCGGCTGTTAACCAAAGGTTGGAGGTTCGAGCCCACCTGGTGGTGGTGCAGCGCTTTTTTTTCCTTGCGCTGATAGCTTTGAAGATATGTTCTGATGATGGTGAGAGTGGAGCAAGACTGCATCCGTAGCGCAATGGGCTAGCGCGATCGGCTGTTAATCGAATGGTTGGAGTTTCGAGCCCACCTGGTGGTGGTGCAGCGCTTTTTTTTTCCTTGCGCTGATAGCTTTGAAGATATGTTCTGATGATGGTGAGAGTGGAGCAAGACTGCATCCGTAGCGCAATGGGCTAGCGCGATCGGCTGTTAATCGAATGGTTGGAGTTTCGAGCCCACCTGGTGGTGGTGCAGCGCTTTTTTTTTCCTTGCGCTGATAGCTTTGAAGATATGTTCTGATGATGGTGAGAGTGGAGCAAGACTGCATCCGTAGCGCAATGGGCTAGCGCGATCGGCTGTTAATCGAATGGTTGGAGTTTCGAGCACTCCCGGGAGTGGTGTGTTGCTTTTTTCTTTGCGGTAATAGCTTTGAAGATATGTTCTGATGGTGGTGAGAGTGGAACAGGACTGTCTTCTTGGCGCAATTGGCTAGCGCGATCGGCTGTTAACCGAAAGGTTGGAGGTTCGAGCGCAACCGGTGGTGGTGCGGCGCTATTTTTTTCTTTGGGGTGATAGCTCTGAAGAAATGTTCTGACGGTGGTGAGAGTGGAGCACGACTGTCTCCGTGGGGCAATTGGCTAGCGCGATCAGCTCTTTACCGAAAGGTAGGATGTTCGAGCCCACCCGGTGGTGGTGCGGCGCTTTTTTTTCTTTGGGCTGATAGCTTTGAAGATACGTTCTGATGGTGGTGAGAGAAGCAGGACTGTCTCCGTGGCGCAATTGGCTAGCGTGATCGGCTGTTAACCGAAAAGTTGGAGGTTCGAACCCACCCGGTGGTGGTGCGGCGCTTTTTTTTCTTTGGGCTGATAGCTTTGAAGATATGTTGTGATGGTGGTGAGAGTGGTGCAGGACTGTCTCCATGGCGCAATTGGCGAGCGCGATGGGCTGTTAACTAAAAGGTCGGAGGTTCGAGCCCACCCGGTGGTGGTATGGCGCTTTTTTTTCTTTGGGCTGATAGCTTTGAAGATATGTTCTGATGGTGGTGAGAGTGGAGCAGTACTGTCTCCGTGGCGCAATTGGCTAGCGCAATCGGCTGTTGACCGAAAGGTTGGAGTTTCGAGCCCTCCCGGGAGTGGTGTGTTGCTTTTTTCTTTGCGCTGATAGCTTTGAAGATATGTTCTGATGGTGGTGAGAGTGGAGCAAGACTGTCTCCGTGGCGCAATGGGCTAGCGCGATCGGCTGTTAACCGAAAGGTTGGAGGTTCGAGCCCACCTGGTGGTGGTGCAGCGCTTTTTTTCCTTGCGCTGATAGCTTTGAAGATATTTTCTGATGGTGGTGAGAGTGGTGCAGGACTGTCTCCATGGCGCAATTGGCTAGCGCGATGGGCTGTTAACCGAAAAGTTGGTAGTTTGAGCCCACCCGGTGGTGGTGCGGCGCTTTTTTTTTCTTTGGGCTGATAGCTTTGAAGATATGTTCTAATGGTGGTGAGAGTGGAGCAGGACTGTCTTCGTGGCGCAATTGGCTAGCGCGATCGGCTGTTAACCGAAAGGTTGGAGGTTCAAGCGCAACCGGTGGTGGTGCGGCACTTTTTTTTCTTTGGGGTGATAGCTCTGAAGAAATGTTCTTACGGTGGTGAGAGTGGAGCACGACTGTCTCCGTGGGGCAATTGGCTAGCGCGATCGGCTGTTAACCGAAAGGTTGGATGTTCAAGCCCACCCGGTGGTGGTGCGGCGCTTTTTTTCTGTGGGCTGATAGCTTTGAAGATATGTTCTGATGGGGGTAACAGTGGAGCAGGACTGTCTCCGTGGCGCAATTGGCTAGCGTGATCGGCTGCTAACCGAAAAGTTGGAGGTTCGAGCCCACCCGGTGGTGGTGCGGCGCTTTTTTTTCTTTGGGCTGATAGCTTTGAAGATATGTTGTGATGGTGGTGAGAGTGGTGCAGGACTGTCTCCATGGCGCAATTGGCTAGCGCGATGGGCTGTTAACCAAAAGGTCGGAGGTTCGAGCCCACCCGGTGGTGGTATGGCGCTTTTTTTTCTTTGGGCTGATAGCTTTGAAGATATGTTCTGATGGTGATGAGAGTGGAGCAGTACTGTCTCCGTGGCGCAATTGGCTAGCGCGATCGGCTGTTAACCAAAGGTTGGAGGTTCGAGCCCACCTGGTGGTGGTGCAGCGCTTTTTTTTCCTTGCGCTGATAGCTTTGAAGATATGTTCTGATGATGGTGAGAGTGGAGCAAGACTGCATCCGTAGCGCAATGGGCTAGCGCGATCGGCTGTTAATCGAATGGTTGGAGTTTCGAGCCCACCTGGTGGTGGTGCAGCGCTTTTTTTTTCCTTGCGCTGATAGCTTTGAAGATATGTTCTGATGATGGTGAGAGTGGAGCAAGACTGCATCCGTAGCGCAATGGGCTAGCGCGATCGGCTGTTAATCGAATGGTTGGAGTTTCGAGCACTCCCGGGAGTGGTGTGTTGCTTTTTTCTTTGCGGTAATAGCTTTGAAGATATGTTCTGATGGTGGTGAGAGTGGAACAGGACTGTCTTCTTGGCGCAATTGGCTAGCGCGATCGGCTGTTAACCGAAAGGTTGGAGGTTCGAGCGCAACCGGTGGTGGTGCGGCGCTATTTTTTTCTTTGGGGTGATAGCTCTGAAGAAATGTTCTGACGGTGGTGAGAGTGGAGCACGACTGTCTCCGTGGGGCAATTGGCTAGCGCGATCAGCTGTTTACCGAAAGGTAGGATGTTCGAGCCCACCCGGTGGTGGTGCGGCGCTTTTTTTTCTTTGGGCTGATAGCTTTGAAGATACGTTCTGATGGTGGTGAGAGTGAAGCAGGACTGTCTCCGTGGCGCAATTGGCTAGCGTGATCGGCTGTTAACCGAAAAGTTGGAGGTTCGAACCCACCCGGTGGTGGTGCGGCGCTTTTTTTTCTTTGGGCTGATAGCTTTGAAGATATGTTGTGATGGTGGTGAGAGTGGTGCAGGACTGTCTCCATGGCGCAATTGGCTAGCGCGATGGGCTGTTAACTAAAAGGTCGGAGGTTCGAGCCCACCCGGTGGTGGTATGGCGCTTTTTTTTCTTTGGGCTGATAGCTTTGAAGATATGTTCTGATGGTGGTGAGAGTGGAGCAGTACTGTCTCCGTGGCGCAATTGGCTAGCGCAATCGGCTGTTGACCGAAAGGTTGGAGTTTCGAGCCCTCCCGGGAGTGGTGTGTTGCTTTTTTCTTTGCGCTGATAGCTTTGAAGATATGTTCTGATGGTGGTGAGAGTGGAGCAAGACTGTCTCCGTGGCGCAATGGGCTAGCGCGATCGGCTGTTAACCGAAAGGTTGGAGGTTCGAGCCCACCTGGTGGTGGTGCAGCGCTTTTTTTCCTTGCGCTGATAGCTTTGAAGATATTTTCTGATGGTGGTGAGAGTGGTGCAGGACTGTCTCCATGGCGCAATTGGCTAGCGCGATGGGCTGTTAACCGAAAAGTTGGTAGTTTGAGCCCACCCGGTGGTGGTGCGGCGCTTTTTTTTTCTTTGGGCTGATAGCTTTGAAGATATGTTATGATGTTGGTGAGAGTGAAGCAGGACTGTCTCCGTGGCGCAATTGGCTAGCGTGATCGGCTGTTAACCGAAAAGTTGGAGGTACGAGCCCACCCGGGAGTGGTGTGTTGATTTTTTCTTTGCGCTGATAGCTTTGAAGATATGTTCTGATGGTGGTGAGAGTGGAGCAAGACTGTCTCCGTGTGGCAATGGGCTAGCGCGATCGGCTGTTAACCGAAAGGTTGGAGGTTGGAGCCCACCTGGTGGTGGTGCAGCGCTTTTTTTACCTTGCGCTGATAGCTTTGAAGATATGTTCTGATGATGGTGAGAGTGGAGCAAGACTGCCTCCGTAGCGCAATGGGCTAGCGCGATCGGCTGTTAACCGAAAGGTTGGAGTTTCGAGCCCTCCCGGGAGTGGTGTGTTGCTTTTTTCTTTGCGGTAATAGCTTTGAAGATATGTTCTGATGGTGGTGAGAGTGAAGCAGGACTGTCTTCGTGGCGCAATTGGCTAGCGCGATCGGCTGTTAACCGAAAAGTTGGAGGTTCGAGCGCAACCGGTGGTGGTGCGGCGCTTTTTTTTTCTTTGGGGTGATAGCTCTGAAGAAATGTTCTGACGGTGGTGAGAGTGGAGCACTACTGTCTCCGTGGGGCAATTGGCTAGCGCGATCGGCTGTTAACCGAAAGGTTGGATGTTCGAGCCCACCCGGTGGTGGTGCGGCGCTTTTTTTTCTTTGGGCTGATAGCTTTGAAGTTATGTTCTGATGGTGGTGAGAGTGGAGCACGACTGTCTCCTTGGCGCAGTTGGCTAGCGCGATCGGCTGTTAACCGAAAGGTTGGAAGTTCGAGCCCACCCGGTGATGCTGGGGCGCTTTTTTTTCTTTGTGCTGATAGCTTTGAAGATATGTTCTGATGGTGGTGAGAGTGGAGCAGGACTGTCTCCGTGGCGCAATTGGCTAGCGTGATCGGCTGTTAACCGGATAGTTGGAGGTTCGAGTCCACCCGTTGGTGGTGCGGCGCTTTTTTTTTCTTTGGGCTGATAGCTTTGAAGATATGTTCTAATGGTAGTAAGAGTGGAGCAGGACTGTCTCCGTGGTGCCATTGGCTAGCGCGATCGGCAGTTAACTGAAAGGTTGGAGTTTCGAGCCCACCCGGTGGTGGTGCGGCGCTTTTTTTTCTTTGGGCTGATAGCTTTGAAGATATGTTATGATGGTGGTGAGAGTGAAGCAGGACTGTCTCCGTGGCGCAATTGGCTAGCGTGATCGGCTGTTAACCGAAAAGTTGGAGGTTCGAGCCCACCCGGTGGTGCTGCAGCGCTTTTTTTTCTTTGGGCTGATAGCTTTGAAGATATGTTCTGATGGTGGTGATAGTGGAGCAGGACTGTCTCCGTGGCGCAATTCGCTAGCGTGATCGGCTGTTAACCGAAAAGTTGGTAGTTTGAGCCCACCCGGTGGTGGTGCGGCGCTTTTTTTTCTTTGGGCTGATAGCTTTGAAGATATGTTCTAATGGCGGTAACAGTGGAGCAGGACTGTCTGCGTGGCGCCATTGGCTAGCGCAATCGGCTGTTAACCGAAAAGTTGGAGTTTCGAGCCCTTCTTGGAGTGGTGTGTTGCTTTTTTCTTTGCGCTGATAGCTTTGAAGATATGTTCTGATGGTGGTGAGAGTGGAGCACGACTGGCTCCTTGGCGCAGTTGGCTAGCGCGATCGGCTGTTAACCGAAAGGTTGGAAGTTCGAGCCCACCCGGTGATGCTGGGGCGCTTTTTTTCCTTTGTGCTGATAGCTTTGAAGATATGTTCTGATGATGGTGAGAGTTGAGCAGGACTGTCTCCGTGGCGCAATTGGCTTGCGCGATTGGCTGTTAACCGAAAGGTTGGAGGTTCGAGCCCACCCGGTGGTGGTGCGGCGCTTTTTTTTCTGTTTGCTGATAGCTTTGAAGATATGTCCTGATGGTGGTGAGAGTGGAGCAGGACTGTCTCCGTGGCGCAATTGGCTAGCGTGATCGGCTGTTAACCGAAAATTTGGAGGTTCGAGCCCACTCGGTGGTGCTGCAGCGCTTTTTTTTCTTTGGGCTGATAGCTTTGAAGATATGTTCTGATGGTGGTGAGAGTGGAGCAGGACTGTCTCCATGGCGCAATTGGCTAGCGCGATGGGCTGTTAACCAAAAGGTCGGAGGTTCGAGCCCACCCGGTGGTGGTATGGCGCTTTTTTTCGTTGGGCTGATAGCTTTGAAGATATGTTCTGATGGTGGTGATAGTGGAGCAGGACTGTCTCCGTGGCGCAATTGGCTAGCGCGATCGGCTGTTGACCGAAAGGTTGGAGTTTCGAGCCCTCCCGGGAGTGGTGTGTTGCTTTTTTCTTTGCGCTGATAGCTTTGAAGATATGTTCTGATGGTGGTGAGAGTGGAGCAAGACTGCCTCCGTAGCGCAATGGGCTAGCGCGCTCGGCTGTTAACCGAAAGGTTGGAGTTTCGAGCCCTCCCGGGAGTGGTGTGTTGCTTTTTTCTTTGCGGTAATAGCTTTGAAGATATGTTCTAATGGTGGTGAGAGTGGAGCAGGACTGTCTTCGTGGCGAAATTGGCTAGCGCGATCGGCTGTTAACCGAAAGGTTGGAGGTTCAAGCGCAACCGGTGGTGGTGCGGCACTTTTTTTTCTTTGGGATGATAGCTCTGAAGAAATGTTCTTACGGTGGCGAGAGTGGAGCACGACTGTCTCCGTGGGGCAATTGGCTAGCGCGATCGGCTGTTAACCGAAAGGTTGGATGTTCAAGCCCACCCGGTGGTGGTGCGGCGCTTTTTTTTCTTTGGGCTGATAGCTTTGAAGATATGTTCTTATGGTGGTGAGAGTGGAGCAGGAATGTCTCCGTGGCGCAATTGGCTAGCGCGATCGGCTGTTAATCGAAAAGTTGGAGGTTCGAGCCTAGCCGGTGGTTGCGCGGCGCTTTTTTTCTGTGGGCTGATAGCTTTGAAGATATGTTCTGATGGGGGTAACAGTGGAGCAGGACAGTCTCCGTGGCGCAATTGGCTAGCGTGATCGGCTGCTAACCGAAAAGTTGGAGGTTCGAGCCCACCCGGTGGTGGTGCGGCGCTTTTTTTTCTTTGGGCTGATAGCTTTGAAGATATGTTGTGATGGTGGTGAGAGTGGTGCAGGACTGTCTCCATGGCGCAATTGGCTAGCGCGATGGGCTGTTAACCAAAAGGTCGGAGGTTCGAGCCCACCCGGTGGTGGTATGGCGCTTTTTTTTCTTTGGGCTGATAGCTTTGAAGATATGTTCTGATGGTGATGAGAGTGGAGCAGTACTGTCTCCGTGGCGCAATTGGCTAGCGCGATCGGCTGTTAACCAAAGGTTGGAGGTTCGAGCCCACCTGGTGGTGGTGCAGCGCTTTTTTTTCCTTGCGCTGATAGCTTTGAAGATATGTTCTGATGATGGTGAGAGTGGAGCAAGACTGCATCCGTAGCGCAATGGGCTAGCGCGATCGGCTGTTAATCGAATGGTTGGAGTTTCGAGCCCACCTGGTGGTGGTGCAGCGCTTTTTTTTTCCTTGCGCTGATAGCTTTGAAGATATGTTCTGATGATGGTGAGAGTGGAGCAAGACTGCATCCGTAGCGCAATGGGCTAGCGTGATCGGCTGTTAATCGAATGGTTGGAGTTTCGAGCACTCCCGGGAGTGGTGTGTTGCTTTTTTCTTTGCGGTAATAGCTTTGAAGATATGTTCTGATAGTGGTGAGAGTGGAACAGGACTGTCTTCTTGGCGCAATTGGCTAGCGCGATCGGCTGTTAACCGAAAGGTTGGAGGTTCGAGCGCAACCGGTGGTGGTGCGGCGCTATTTTTTTCTTTGGGGTGATAGCTCTGAAGAAATGTTCTGACGGTGGTGAGAGTGGAGCACGACTGTCTCCGTGGGGCAATTGGCTAGCGCGATCAGCTGTTTACCGAAAGGTAGGATGTTCGAGCCCACCCGGTGGTGGTGCGGCGCTTTTTTTTCTTTGGGCTGATAGCTTTGAAGATACGTTCTGATGGTGGTGAGAGTGAAGCAGGACTGTCTCCGTGGCGCAATTGGCTAGCGTGATCGGCTGTTAACCGAAAAGTTGGAGGTTCGAACCCACCCGGTGGTGGTGCGGCGCTTTTTTTTCTTTGGGCTGATAGCTTTGAAGATATGTTGTGATGGTGGTGAGAGTGGTGCAGGACTGTCTCCATGGCGCAATTGGCTAGCGCGATGGGCTGTTAACCAAAAGGTCGGAGGTTCGATAAGGTATGTAACTGCGCAAAAACTGACGGAAACAAGAAGGAGAGAAAAAGGACAGACAAGCGCAGACTATCAACTGACGCTTTATTGCAAGAACGAGGCAATATATATAATAGGCAGAAAAAAGCAAGAGGGGGCAAAGGGGGAGGAGAAAAAACACGAGGGACCAAATCACCAAACTTAGGCACATCAAGCATAGCACACCCGTCATACAAAACCAAGATAGCTTAACTCCTTATTATGTATGGCCACAGAGGGAACACTAACACAAGACACAGATTTCTTGTGAATATGCGCAGCCTCAATAAGTTCGCGCACTCTTTGGTTCTTATGCCGGAACAACACAGAAGTATCACCGAACAGCGGAGCGCAGCCGCATTTCTTACAGTGGGCTGCCAGATGAAGGCCGGAGTGGCCTTTTAAAGAATTAAAATGTTCTCGAAGTCTAACATTTAGACAGCGACCTGTTTGTCCCACGTACACACGACCGCATGACAAGGGTATGGAGTAGACAACACCGGTGATACAAGATACATAATTATGAATATGACTAACATTGCACGTGTGTTGCTGGACATTTCGCTGATTCGCGACTCGTCTATCTACTTTGGCACATAAAGTGGATAACTTGTTCCTGGCAGAAATAACCACTTGGACATCATATCTTGATGCAACCTTTTTCAGGCGGTGGGTAAAACCATGAATATAAGGAAGAACAGCAAAAATTTTATGCTGCGCCTTCTCATCCAGGTCACAACCATTACCTGGACCTCCTTTATACTTCTTAATCAACTTCTCGCAGACCTTTACCAATAAGTCCCGTGGATATCCTGCCTGTCTCAGTTTTTGCACCTGCCCAGAAAAACTGTTACCGACTAAATGAGTGCAGGATTTCTTCAGTGCAGAGCTAAAACATGAGAGTGCAATGGCATTTTTAACCAGTTTCGTATGGCCGGATTTGTAGTTCAGCACAGGTTTTACGGACCTAGGGGCATAGCACCAACACACATGGGTGGGCGAGAACTGCAGCTGCAGATCCAAAAATTGGATACACTGGTCCTTTAGGTATTCTGAAGTAAACTTCAGGCCAAGACCACACTGCTCAAACCTCTTTAAAATACCTGCCGACATATCTTCAGTTCCCTTACGGAAAAACACAATGTAGTCATCGACATAACGAAAAACTCTGATTACAGAAGCCTGCAAGACCGGTTGGAGCGCCCGATCAACTCTACTTAGAAAAATATCACTTAAAACCGGTGCCACCCTAGACCCTATACAAACACCCTTCCTCTGCAGGTACACCTCACCTTGGAAAAAAATGAATAAAGACCCCAGGTAAAAGAACAAAAGTTCCGTGAAAGATTCAACTGACATACCACTTAAACCTATGAAGGCAGGTTCATCATTGTGATACGTAATGCATTCCTTCACTGCGGTCAAAAGGTGATTATGGGGTAGAGAATAAAAAAGGTCCTCTACGTCAATGCTCACAGCGTCACAATCAACGGGGTTGTCATCACGTAGGAACTGGACAATCGTTTCCGAGTTAGGTGCAATGTACGGGTCGTCTATATATAGAGACGTTAAGCATGTTTGCAAGAAACCAGACACACAATACTGCCACGTGTCGCGTTCCGTGATTATTGCGCGAAAAGGCATCCCAATCTTATGCGTTTTTGCAGTGTAAAATACTTCAAGCTGCAATTTATCCGCCTTTTTTACAGACTGCGCAAGTTTCTGCAGGTTCATATCGAGCAACAAGGCTACAGCTTGTTTTTTCCTTTCCGCTGGCTTGACTGACGTGGTCCGGAAATTCTTTTGCACAGCTTGTAATGCCTTCTCGCAATACATGCCTTCCGGCAGAACAACGAACTGACCTTCTTTGTCAGAAACAAGTAATCTAAGTTCGTTGTTAGCTATAAAATCAACCATTCCTTTCCAGTTGAAAGTCGGCCCTATAGGCCTGCCTGGCGGCACACCCATAGCATCCATGCAGTCTCCAATACAACGTTGTTTTTCACACTCCGGTACATGGCGGGAAATATCGTGCACCAGACTGACCTTTTCAACATTCGACAGACGAGGCTCGAAAGCAAACTTGGGACCTAGCTCAAGAACCTGCCTGTGTTGGTCCGGAAGATGCACATTCCCCAACGTAACAACGTGTCCTTTTGAAGCAGAAGTCCTATCACGAGGAGGCAATGTCGGGCGGACTAAATTCCAGAGCGCCTCAGTAGCAAGGTCGGCGGTAGCACACCAATGTCTGTGGAGTCGATTCCTGTAGAACTGGTGGGTCGGCGTACCACTCCTTACTCTACACCATACACTCAGGCAATCCTTGTAGTACCGGACCTGACGCCACCACTCCGAGCGCAAGATGCGGCAAAGCCGCCTCGAGTGGCCTGGGGACGGCTGCATCCACCCACACTCGCTCATCGCCGTCGGTGTTGTGAAGGCTCGCACGGCTTCTTGGCACATCAGACATGGCACGTGCCCTACCGAGCTTCAAGCCTGGTGTGGGTGGATGCAGCCGTCCCCAGGCCACTAGAGGCGGCTTTGCCGCATCTTGCGCTCGGAGTGGTGGCGTCAGGTCCGGTACTACAAGGATTGCCTGAGTGTATGGTGTAGAGTAAGGAGTGGTACGCCGACCCACCAGTTCTACAGGAATCGACTCCACAGACATTGGTGTGCTACCGCCGACCTTGCTACTGAGGCGCTCTGGAATTTAGTCCGCCCGACATTGCCTCCTCGTGATAGGACTTCTGCTTCAAAAGGACACGTTGTTACGTTGGGGAATGTGCATCTTCCGGACCAACACAGGCAGGTTCTTGAGCTAGGTCCCAAGTTTGCTTTCGAGCCTCGTCTGTCGAATGTTGAAAAGGTCAGTCTGGTGCACGATATTTCCCGCCATGTACCGGAGTGTGAAAAACAACGTTGTATTGGAGACTGCATGGATGCTATGGGTGTGCCGCCAGGCAGGCCTATAGGGCCGACTTTCAACTGGAAAGGAATGGTTGATTTTATAGCTAACAACGAACTTAGATTACTTGTTTCTGACAAAGAAGGTCAGTTCGTTGTTCTGCCGGAAGGCATGTATTGCGAGAAGGCATTACAAGCTGTGCAAAAGAATTTCCGGACCACGTCAGTCAAGCCAGCGGAAAGGAAAAAACAAGCTGTAGCCTTGTTGCTCGATATGAACCTGCAGAAACTTGCGCAGTCTGTAAAAAAGGCGGATAAATTGCAGCTTGAAGTATTTTACACTGCAAAAACGCATAAGATTGGGATGCCTTTTCGCGCAATAATCACGGAACGCGACACGTGGCAGTATTGTGTGTCTGGTTTCTTGCAAACATGCTTAACGTCTCTATATATAGACGACCCGTACATTGCACCTAACTCGGAAACGATTGTCCAGTTCCTACGTGATGACAACCCCGTTGATTGTGACGCTGTGAGCATTGACGTAGAGGACCTTTTTTATTCTCTACCCCATAATCACCTTTTGACCGCAGTGAAGGAATGCATTACGTATCACAATGATGAACCTGCCTTCATAGGTTTAAGTGGTATGTCAGTTGAATCTTTCACGGAACTTTTGTTCTTTTACCTGGGGTCTTTATTCATTTTTTTTCCAAGGTGAGGTGTACCTGCAGAGGAAGGGTGTTTGTATAGGGTCTAGGGTGGCACCGGTTTTAAGTGATATTTTTCTAAGTAGAGTTGATCGGGCGCTCCAACCGGTCTTGCAGGCTTCTGTAATCAGAGTTTTTCGTTATGTCGATGACTACATTGTGTTTTTCCGTAAGGGAACTGAAGATATGTCGGCAGGTATTTTAAAGAGGTTTGAGCAGTGTGGTCTTGGCCTGAAGTTTACTTCAGAATACCTAAAGGACCAGTGTATCCAATTTTTGGATCTGCAGCTGCAGTTCTCGCCCACCCATGTGTGTTGGTGCTATGCCCCTAGGTCCGTAAAACCTGTGCTGAACTACAAATCCGGCCATACGAAACTGGTTAAAAATGCCATTGCACTCTCATGTTTTAGCTCTGCACTGAAGAAATCCTGCACTCATTTAGTCGGTAACAGTTTTTCTGGGCAGGTGCAAAAACTGAGACAGGCAGGATATCCACGGGACTTATTGGTAAAGGTCTGCGAGAAGTTGATTAAGAAGTATAAAGGAGGTCCAGGTAATGGTTGTGACCTGGATGAGAAGGCGCAGCATAAAATTTTTGCTGTTCTTCCTTATATTCATGGTTTTACCCACCGCCTGAAAAAGGTTGCATCAAGATATGATGTCCAAGTGGTTATTTCTGCCAGGAACAAGTTATCCACTTTATGTGCCAAAGTAGATAGACGAGTCGCGAATCAGCGAAATGTCCAGCAACACACGTGCAATGTTAGTCATATTCATAATTATGTATCTTGTATCACCGGTGTTGTCTACTCCATACCCTTGTCATGCGGTCGTGTGTACGTGGGACAAACAGGTCGCTGTCTAAATGTTAGACTTCGAGAACATTTTAATTCTTTAAAAGGCCACTCCGGCCTTCATCTGGCAGCCCACTGTAAGAAATGCGGCTGCGCTCCGCTGTTCGGTGATACTTCTGTGTTGTTCCGGCATAAGAACCAAAGAGTGCGCGAACTTATTGAGGCTGCGCATATTCACAAGAAATCTGTGTCTTGTGTTAGTGTTCCCTCTGTGGCCATACATGATAAGGAGTTAAGCTATCTTGGTTTTGTATGACGGGTGTGCTATGCTTGATGTGCCTAAGTTTGGTGATTTGGTCCCTCGTGTTTTTTCTCCTCCCCCTTTGCCCCCTCTTGCTTTTTTCTGCCTATTATATATATTGCCTCGTTCTTGCAATAAAGCGTCAGTTGATAGTCTGCGCTTGTCTGTCCTTTTTCTCTCCTTCTTGTTTCCGTCAGTTTTTGCGCAGTTACATACCTTATGGATCAGTACCAACTAGCCCAACTTACCATTCTTCGGAGGTTCGAGCCCACCCGGTGGTGGTATGGCGCTTTTTTTTCTTTGGGCTGATAGCTTTGAAGATATGTTCTGATGGTGGTGAGAGTGGAGCAGTACTGTCTCCGTGGCGCAATTGGCTAGCGCAATCGGCTGTTGACCGAAAGGTTGGAGTTTCGAGCCCTCCCGGGAGTGGTGTGTTGCTTTTTTCTTTGCGCTGATAGCTTTGAAGATATGTTCTGATGGTGGTGAGAGTGGAGCAAGACTGTCTCCGTGGCGCAATGGGCTAGCGCGATCGGCTGTTAACCGAAAGGTTGGAGGTTCGAGCCCACCTGGTGGTGGTGCAGCGCTTTTTTTCCTTGCGCTGATAGCTTTGAAGATATTTTCTGATGATGGTGAGAGTCGAGCAAGACTGCATCCGTAGCGCAATGGGCTAGCGCGATCGGCTGTTAACCGAAAGGTTGGAGTTTCGAGCCCTTCCGGGAGTGGTGTGTTGCTTTTTTCTTTGCGGTAATAGCTTTGAAGATATGTTCTGATGGTGGTGAGACTGGAGCAGGACTGTCTTCGTGGGGCAATTGGCTAGCGCAATCGGCTGTTAAACGAAAGGTTGGAGGTTCGAGCCCACCCGGTGATGCTGGGGCGCTTTTTTTCTTTGTGCTGATAGCTTTGAAGATAAGTTCTGATGGTGGTGAGAGTGGAGCAGGACTGTCTCCGTGGCGCAATTGGCTAGCGTGATCGGCTGTTAACCGGAAAGTTGGAGGTTCGAGTCCACCCGTTGGTGGTGTGTTGCTTTTTTCTTTGCGCTGATAGCTTTGAAGATATGTTCTGATGGTGGTGAGAGTGGAGCACGACTGTCTCCTTGGCGCAGCTGGCTAGCGCGATCGGCTGTTAACCGAAAGGTTGGAAGTTCGAGCCCATCCGGTGATGCTGGGGCGCTTTTTTTTCTTTGTGCTGATAGCTTTGAAGTGATGTTCTGATGGTGGTGAGAGTGAAGCAGGACTGTCTCCGTGGCGCAATTGGCTAGCGTGATCGGCTGTTAACCGAAAAGTTGGAGGTTCGAGCCCACACGGTGGTGGTGCGGCGCTTTTTTTCTTTGGGCTGATAGCTTTGAATATATGTTCTGATGGTGGTGAGAGTGGAGCAGGACTGTCTCCGTGGCGAAATTCGCTAGCGCGATCGGCTGTTAACCGAAAAGTTGGTAGTTTGAGCCCACCCGGTGGTGGTGCGGTGCTTTTTTTTTCTTTGGGCTGATAGCTTTGAAGATATGTTATGATGGTGGTGAGAGCGAAGCAGGACGGTTTCCGTGGCGCAGTTGGCTAGCGTGATCGGCTGTTAACCGAATGGTTGGAGTTTCGTGCACTCCCGGGAGTGGTGTGTTGCTTTTTTCTTTGCGGTAATAGCTTTGAAGATATGTTCTGATGGTGGTGAGAGTGGAACAGGACTGTCTTCTTGGCGCAATTGGCTAGCGCGCTCGGCTGTTAACCGAAAGGTTGGAATTCCGAGCCCTCCCGGGAGTGGTGTGTTGCTTTTTTCTTTGCGGTAATAGCTTTGAAGATATGTTCTAATGGTGGTGAGAGTGGAGCAGGACTGTCTTCGTGGCGCAATTGGCTAGCGCGATCGGCTGTTAACCGAAAGGTTGGAGGTTCAAGCGCAACCGGTGGTGGTGCGGCACTTTTTTTTCTTTGGGGTGATAGCTCTGAAGAAATGTTCTTACGGTGGTGAGAGTGGAGCACGACTGTCTCCGTGGGGCAATTGGCTAGCGCGATCGGCTGTTAACCGAAAGGTTGGATGTTCAAGCCCACCCGGTGGTGGTGCGGCGCTTTTTTTTCTTTGGGCTGATAGCTTTGAAGATATGTTCTTATGGTGGTGAGAGTGGAGCAGGAATGTCTCCGTGGCGCAATTGGCTAGCGCGATCGGCTGTTAATCGAAAAGTTGGAGGTTCGAGCCTAGCCGGTGGTTGCGCGGCGCTTTTTTTTCTGTGGGCTGATAGCTTTGAAGATATGTTCTGATGGGGGTAACAGTGGAGCAGGACTGTCTCCGTGGCGCAATTGGCTAGCGTGATCGGCTGCTAACCCAAAAGTTGGAGGTTCGAGCCCACCCGGTGGTGGTGCGGCGCTTTTTTTTCTTTGGGCTGATAGCTTTGAAGATATGTTGTGATGGTGGTGAGAGTGGTGCAGGACTGTCTCCATGGCGCAATTGGCTAGCGCGATGGGCTGTTAACCGAAAGGTTGGAGGTTCGAGCCCACCCGGTGGTGGTGCGGCGCTTTTTTTCTGTTTGCTGATAGCTTTGAAGATATGTCCTGATGGTGGTGAGAGTGGAGCAGGACTGTCTCCGTGGCGAAATTGGCTAGCGTGATCGGCTGTTAACCGAAAATTTGGAGGTTCGAGCCCACCCGGTGGTGGTGCAGCGCTTTTTTTTTCTTTGGGCTGATAGCTTTGAAGATATGTTCTGATGGTGGTGAGAGTGGAGCAGGACTGTCTCCTTGGCGCAGTTGGCTAGCGCGATCGGCTGTTAACCGAAAGGTTGGAAGTTCGAGCCCACCCGGTGATGCTGGGGCGCTTTTTTTTCTTTGGGGTGATAGCTCTGATGAAATGTTCTGATGGTGGTGAGAGTGAAGCATGACTGTCTCCGTGGCGCAATTGGCTAGCGTGATCGGCTGTTAACCGAAAAGTTGGAGGTTCGAGCCCACCTGGTGGTGGTGCAGCGCTTTTTTTTTCCTTGCGCTGATAGCTTTGAAGATATGTTCTGATGATGGTGAGAGTGGAGCAAGACTGCATCCGTAGCGCAATTGGCTAGCGCGATCGGCTGTTAATCGAATGGTTGGAGTTTCGAGCACTCCCGGGAGTGGTGTGTTGCTTTTTTCTTTGCGGTAATAGCTTTGAAGATATGTTCTGATGGTGGTGAGAGTGGAACAGGACTGTCTTCTTGGCGCAATTGGCTAGCGCGATCGGCTGTTAACCGAAAGGTTGGAGGTTCGAGCGCAACCGGTGGTGGTGTGTTGCTTTTTTCTTTGCGGTAATAGCTTTGAAGATATGTTCTGATGGTGGTGAGAGTGGAACAGGACTGTCTTCTTGGCGCAATTGGCTAGCGCGATCGGCTGTTAACCGAAAGGTTGGAGGTTCGAGCGCAACCGGTGGTGGTGCGGCGCTATTTTTTTCTTTGGGGTGATAGCTCTGAAGAAATGTTCTGACGGTGGTGAGAGTGGAGCACGACTGTCTCCGTGGGGCAATTGGCTAGCGCGATCAGCTGTTTACCGAAAGGTAGGATGTTCGAGCCCACCCGGTGGTGGTGCGGCGCTTTTTTTTCTTTGGGCTGATAGCTTTGAAGATACGTTCTGATGGTGGTGAGAGTGAAGCAGGACTGTCTCCGTGGCGCAATTGGCTAGCGTGATCGGCTGTTAACCGAAAAGTTGGAGGTTCGAGCCCACCCGGTGGTGGTGCGGCGCTTTTTTTTCTTTGGGCTGATAGCTTTGAAGATATGTTGTGATGGTGGTGAGAGTGGTGCAGGACTGTCTCCATGGCGCAATTGGCTAGCGCGATGGGCTGTTAACCAAAAGGTCGGAGGTTCGAGCCCACCCGGTGGTGGTATGGCGCTTTTTTTTCTTTGGGCTGATAGCTTTGAAGATATGTTCTGATGGTGGTGAGAGTGGAGCAGTACTGTCTCCGTGGCGCAATTGGCTAGCGCAATCGGCTGTTGACCGAAAGGTTGGAGTTTCGAGCCCTCCCGGTAGTGGTGTGTTGCTTTTTTCTTTGCGCTGATAGCTTTGAAGATATGTTCTGATGGTGGTGAGAGTGGAGCAAGACTGTCTCCGTGGCCCAATGGGCTAGCGCTATCGGCTGTTAACCGAAAGGTTGGAGGTTCGAGCCCACCTGGTGGTGGTGCAGCGCTTTTTTTCCTTGCGCTGATAGCTTTGAAGATATGTTCTGATGATGGTGAGAGTCGAGCAAGACTGCATCCGTAGCGCAATGGGCTAGCGCGATCGGCTGTTAACCGAAAGGTTGGAGTTTCGAGCCCTTCCGGGAGTGGTGTGTTGCTTTTTTCTTTGCGGTAATAGCTTTGAAGATATGTTCTGATGGTGGTGAGAGTGGAGCAGGACTGTCTTCGTGGCGCAATTGGCTAGCGCGATCGGCTGTTAAACGAAAGGTTGGAGGTTCGAGCGCAACCGGTGGTGGTGCGGCGCTTTTTTTTTCTTTGGGGTGATAGCTCTGATGAAATGTTCTGACGGTGGGGAGAGTGGAGCACGACTGTCTCCGTGGGGCAATTGGCTAGGGTGATCGGCTGTTAACCGAAAGGTTGGAGTTTCGAGCCCTTCCGGGAGTGGTGTGTTGCTTTTTTCTTTGCGGTAATAGCTTTGAAGATATGTTCTGATGGTGGTGAGACTGGAGCAGGACTGTCTTCGTGGGGCAATTGGCTAGCGCAATCGGCTGTTAAACGAAAGGTTGGAGGTTCGAGCCCACCCGGTGATGCTGGGGCGCTTTTTTTTTCTTTGTGCTGATAGCTTTGAAGATAAGTTCTGATGGTGGTGAGAGTGGAGCAGGACTGTCTCCGTGGCGCAATTGGCTAGCGTGATCGGCTGTTAACCGGAAAGTTGGAGGTTCGAGTCCACCCGTTGGTGGTGTGTTGCTTTTTTCTTTGCGCTGATAGCTTTGAAGATATGTTCTGATGGTGGTGAGAGTGGAGCACGACTGTCTCCTTGGCGCAACTGGCTAGCGCGATCGGCTGTTAACCGAAAGGTTGGAAGTTCGAGCCCATCCGGTGATGCTGGGGCGCTTTTTTTTCTTTGTGCTGATAGCTTTGAAGTGATGTTCTGATGGTGGTGAGAGTGAAGCAGGACTGTCTCCGTGGCGCAATTGGCTAGCGTGATCGGCTGTTAACCGAAAAGTTGGAGGTTCGAGCCCACACGGTGGTGGTGCGGCGCTTTTTTTCTTTGGGCTGATAGCTTTGAATATATGTTCTGATGGTGGTGAGAGTGGAGCAGGACTGTCTCCGTGGCGAAATTCGCTAGCGCGATCGGCTGTTAACCGAAAAGTTGGTAGTTTGAGCCCACCCGGTGGTGGTGCGGCGCTTTTTTTTCTTTGGGCTGATGGCTTTGAAGATATGTTATGATGGTGGTGAGAGTGAAGCAGGACGGTTTCCGTGGCGCAGTTGGCTAGCGTGATCGGCTGTTAACCGAATGGTTGGAGTTTCGTGCACTCCCGGGAGTGGTGTGTTGCTTTTTTCTTTGCGGTAATAGCTTTGAAGATATGTTCTGATGGTGGTGAGAGTGGAACAGGACTGTCTTCTTGGCGCAATTGGCTAGCGCGCTCGGCTGTTAACCGAAAGGTTGAAGTTTCGAGCCCTCCCGGGAGTGGTGTGTTGCTTTTTTCTTTGCGGTAATAGCTTTGAAGATATGTTCTAATGGTGGTGAGAGTGGAGCAGGACTGTCTTCGTGGCGCAATTGGCTAGCGCGATCGGCTGTTAACCGAAAGGTTGGAGGTTCAAGCGCAACCGGTGGTGGTGCGGCACTTTTTTTTCTTTGGGGTGATAGCTCTGAAGAAATGTTCTTACGGTGGTGAGAGTGGAGCACGACTGTCTCCGTGGGGCAATTGGCTAGCGCGATCGGCTGTTAACCTAAAGGTTGGATGTTCGAGCCCACCCGGTGGTGGTGCGGCGCTTTTTTTTCTTTGGGCTGATAGCTTTGAAGATATGTTCTTATGGTGGTGAGAGTGGAGCAGGAATGTCTCCGTGGCGCAATTGGCTAGCGCGATCGGCTGTTAATCGAAAAGTTGGAGGTTCGAGCCTAGCCGGTGGTTGCGCGGCGCTTTTTTTTCTGTGGGCTGATAGCTTTGAAGATATGTTCTGATGGGGGTAACAGTGGAGCAGGACTGTCTCCGTGGCGCAATTGGCTAGCGTGATCGGCTGCTAACCGAAAAGTTGGAGGTTCGAGCCCACCCGGTGGTGGTGCGGCGCTTTTTTTTCTTTGGGCTGATAGCTTTGAAGATATGTTGTGATGGTGGTGAGAGTGGTGCAGGACTGTCTCCATGGCGCAATTGGCTAGCGCGATGGGCTGTTAACCGAAAGGTTGGAGGTTCGAGCCCACCCGGTGGTGGTGCGGCGCTTTTTTTTCTGTTTGCTGATAGCTTTGAAGATATGTCCTGATGGTGGTGAGAGTGGAGCAGGACTGTCTCCATGGCGCGATTGGCTAGCGTGATCGGCTGTTAACCGAAAATTTGGAGGTTCGAGCCCACCCGGTGGTGGTGCAGCGCTTTTTTTTTCTTTGGGCTGATAGCTTTGAAGATATGTTCTGATGGTGGTGAGAGTGGAGCAGGACTGTCTCCATGGCGCAATTGGCTAGCGCGATCGGCTGTTAGCCAAAAGGTCGGAGGTTCGAGCCCACCCGGTGGTGGTATGGCGCTTTTTTTTCGTTGGGCTGATAGCTTTGGAGATATGTTCTGATGGTGGTGATAGTGGAGCAGGACTGTCTCCTTGGCGCAGTTGGCTAGCGCGATGGGCTGTTAACCGAAAGGTTGGAAGTTCGAGCCCACCCGGTGATGCTGGGGCGCTTTTTTTTTCTTTGGGGTGATAGCTCTGATGAAATGTTCTGATGGTGGTGAGAGTGAAGCATGACTGTCTCCGTGGCGCAATTGGCTAGCGTGATCGGCTGTTAACCGAAAAGTTGGAGGTTCGAGCCCACCCGGTGGTGGTGCGGCGCTTTTTTTTCTTTGGGCTGATAGCTTTGAAGATATGTTGTGATGGTGGTGAGAGTGGTGCAGGACTGTCTCCATGGCGCAATTGGCTAGCGCGATGGGCTGTTAACCAAAAGGTCGGAGGTTCGAGCCCACCCGGTGGTGGTATGGCGCTTTTTTTTCTTTGGGCTGATAGCTTTGAAGATATGTTCTGATGGTGATGAGAGTGGAGCAGTACTGTCTCCGTGGCGCAATTGGCTAGCGCGATCGGCTGTTAACCGAAAGGTTGGAGGTTCGAGCCCACCTGGTGGTGGTGCAGCGCTTTTTTTTTCCTTGCGCTGATAGCTTTGAAGATATGTTCTGATGATGGTGAGAGTGGAGCAAGACTGCATCCGTAGCGCAATGGGCTAGCGCGATCGGCTGTTAATCGAATGGTTGGAGTTTCGAGCACTCCCGGGAGTGGTGTGTTGCTTTTTTCTTTGCGGTAATAGCTTTGAAGATATGTTCTGATGGTGGTGAGAGTGGAACAGGACTGTCTTCTTGGCGCAATTGGCTAGCGCGATCGGCTGTTAACCGAAAGGTTGGAGGTTCGAGCGCAACCGGAGGTGGTGTGTTGCTTTTTTCTTTGCGGTAATAGCTTTGAAGATATGTTCTGATGGTGGTGAGAGTGGAACAGGACTGTCTTCTTGGCGCAATTGGCTAGCGCGATCGGCTGTTAGCCGAAAGGTTGGAGGTTCGAGCGCAACCGGTGGTGGTGCGGCGCTATTTTTTTCTTTGGGGTGATAGCTCTGAAGAAATGTTCTGACGGTGGTGAGAGTGGAGCACGACTGTCTCCGTGGGGCAATTGGCTAGCGCGATCAGCTGTTTACCGAAAGGTAGGATGTTCGAGCCCACCCGGTGGTGGTGCGGCGCTTTTTTTTCTTTGGGCTGATAGCTTTGAAGATACGTTCTGATGGTGGTGAGAGTGAAGCAGGACTGTCTCCGTGGCGCAATTGGCTAGCGTGATCGGCTGTTAACCGAAAAGTTGGAGGTTCGAGCCCACCCGGTGGTGGTGCGGTGCTTTTTTTTCTTTGGGCTGATAGCTTTGAAGATATGTTGTGATGGTGGTGAGAGTGGTGCAGGACTGTCTCCATGGCGCAATTGGCTAGCGCGATGGGCTGTTAACCCAAAGGTCGGAGGTTCGAGCCCACCCGGTGGTGGTATGGCGCTTTTTTTTCTTTGGGCTGATAGCTTTGAAGATATGTTCTGATGGTGGTGAGAGTGGAGCAGTACTGTCTCCGTGGCGCAATTAGCTAGCGCAATCGGCTGTTGACCGAAAGGTTGGAGTTTCGAGCCCTCCCGGGAGTGGTGTGTTGCTTTTTTCTTTGCGCTGATAGCTTTGAAGATATGTTCTGATGGTGGTGAGAGTGGAGCAAGACTGTCTCCGTGGCGCAATGGGCTAGCGCTATCGGCTGTTAACCGAAAGGTTGGAGGTTCGAGCCAACCTGGTGGTGGTGCAGCGCTTTTTTTCCTTGCGCTGATAGCTTTGAAGATATGTTCTGATGATGGTGAGAGTCGAGCAAGACTGCATCCGTAGCGCAATGGGCTAGCGCGATCGGCTGTTAACCGAAAGGTTGGAGTTTCGAGCCCTTCCGGGAGTGGTGTGTTGCTTTTTTCTTTGCGGTAATAGCTTTGAAGATATGTTCTGATGGTGGTGAGAGTGGAGCAGGACTGTCTTCGTGGCGCAATTGGCTAGCGCGATCGGCTGTTAAACGAAAGGTTGGAGGTTCGAGCGCAACCGGTGGTGGTGCGGCGCTTTTTTTTTTCTTTGGGGTGATAGCTCTGATGAAATGTTCTGACGGTGGTGAGAGTGGAGCACGACTGTCTCCGTGGGGCAATTGGCTAGCGTGATCGGCTGTTAACCGAAAGGTTGGAGTTTCGAGCCCTTCCGGGAGTGGTGTGTTGCTTTTTTCTTTGCGGTAATAGCTTTGAAGATATGTTCTGATGGTGGTGAGACTGGAGCAGGACTGTCTTCGTGGGGCAATTGGCTAGCGCAATCGGCTGTTAAACGAAAGGTTGGAGGTTCGAGCCCACCCGGTGATGCTGGGGCGCTTTTTTTTTCTTTGTGCTGATAGCTTTGAAGATAAGTTCTGATGGTGGTGAGAGTGGAGCAGGACTGTCTCCGTGGCGCAATTGGCTAGCGTGATCGGCTGTTAACCGGAAAGTTGGAGGTTCGAGTCCACCCGTTGGTGGTGCTGCGCTTTTTTTTTCTTTGGGCAGATAGCTTTGAAGATATGTTCTAATGGTGGTAAGAGTGGAGCAGGACTGTCTTCGTGGCGCCATTGGCTAGCGCGATCGGCAGTTAACCGAAAGGTTGGGGTTTCGAGCCCACCCGGTGGTAGTGCGGCGCTTTTTTTTCTTTGGGCTGATAGCTTTGAAGATATGTTATGATGGTGGTGAGAGTGAAGCAGGACTGTCTCCTTGGCGCAATTGGCTAGCGTGATCGGCTGTTAACCGAAAAGTTGGAGGTTCGAGCCCACACAATGGTGGTGCGGCACTTTTTTTCTTTGGGCTGATAGCTTTGAATGTATGTTCTGATGGTGGTGAGAGTGGAGCAGGACTGTCTCCGTGGCGCAATTCGCTAGCGTGATCGGCTGTTAACAGAAAAGTTGGTAGTTTGAGCCCACCCGGTGGTGGTGCGGCGCTTTTTTTTCTTTGGGCTGATAGCTTTGAAGATATGTTATGATGGTGGTGAGAGTGAAGCAGGACGGTCTCCGTGGCGCAATTGGCTAGCGTGATCGGCTGTTAACCGAAAAGTTGGAGGTTCGAGCCCACCCGGTGGTGGTGTGGCGCTTTTTTTCTGTGGGCTGATAGCTTTGAAGATATGTTCTGATGGTGGTGAGAATGGAGCAGGACTGTCTCCGTGGCGCAATTGGCTAGCGTGATCGGCTGTTAACCGAAAAGTTGGAGGCTCGAGCCCACCCGGTGGTGGTGCGGCGCTTTTTTTTCTTTGGGCTGATAGCTTTGAAGATATGTTCTGATGGTGGTGAGAGTGGAGCAGGACTGTCTCCGTGGCGCAATTGGCTAGCGTGATTGGCTGTTAACCGGAAATTTGGAGGTTCGAGCCCACCCGTTGGTGGTGCGGCGCTTTTTTTTCTTTGGGCTGATAGCTTTGAAGATATGTTCTAATGGTGGTAAGAGTGGAGCAGGACTGTCTCCGTGGTGCCATTGGCTAGCGTGATCGGCTGTTAACCGAAAAGTTGGAGGTTCGAGCCCACCCGGTGGTGGTGCGGCGCTTTTTTTTCTTTGGGCTGATAGCTTTGAAGATATGTTATGATGGTGGTGAGAGTGAAGCAGGACTGTCTCCGTGGCGCAATTGGCTAGCGTGATCGGCTGTTAACCGAAAAGTTGGAGGTTCGAGCCCACACGGTGGTGGTGTGGCGCTTTTTTTCTTTGGGCTGATAGCTTTGAATATATGTTCTGATGGTGGTGAGAGTGGAGCAGGACTGTCTCCGTGGCGCAATTCGCTAGCGTGATCGGCTGTTAACCGAAAAGTTGGTAGCTTGAGCCCACCCGGTGGTGGTGCGGCGCTTTTTTTTCTTTGGGCTGATAGCTTTGAAGATATGTTATGATGGTGGTGAGAGTGAAGCAGGACGGTCTCCGTGGCGCAATTGGCTAGCTTGATCGGCTGTTAACCGAAAAGTTGGAGGTTCGAGCCCACCCGGTGGTGGTGCGGCGCTTTTTTTTCTGTGGGCTGATAGCTTTGAAGATATGTTCTGATGGTGGTGAGAGTGGAGCAGGACTGTCTCCATGGCGCAATTGGCTAGCGTGATCGGCTGTTAACCGAAAAGTTGGAGGCTCGAGCCCACCCGGTGGTGGTGCGGCGCTTTTTTTTCTTTGGGCTGATAGCTTTGAAGATATGTTCTGATGGTAGTGAGAGTGGAGCAGGACTGTCTCCGTGGCGCAATTGGCTAGCGTGATCGGCTGTTAACCGGAAATTTGGAGGTTCGAGCCCACCCGTTGGTGGTGCGGCGCTTTTTTTTCTTTGGGCTGATAGCTTTGAAGATATGTTCTAATGGTGGTAAGAGTGGAGCAGGACTGTCTCCGTTGCGCCATTGGCGAGCGCGATCGGCTGTTAACCGAAAGGTTGGAGTTTCGAGCCCTCCTGGAGTGGTGTGTTGCTTTTTTCTTTGCGCTGATAGCTTTGAAGATATGTTCTGATGATGGAAGAGTGGAGCACGACTGTCTCCTTGGCGCAATTGGCTAGCGTGATCGGCTGTTAACCGAAAAGTTGGAGGTTCGAGCCCACCCGGTGGTGGTGCGGCGCTTTTTTTTCTTTGGGCTGATAGCTTTGAAGTTATGTTCTGATGGTGGTGAGAGTGGTGCAGGACTTTCTCCATGGCGCAATTGGCTAGCGCGATGGGCTGTTAATCAAAAGGTTGGAGGTTCGAGCCCACCTGGTGGTGGTGCAGCGCTTTTTTTCTTTGCGCTGATAGCTTTGAAGATATGTTCTGATGATGGTGAGAGTGGAGCAAGACTGCCTCCGTAGCGCAATGGGCTAGCGCGATCGGCTGTTAACCGAAAGGTTGGAGTTTCGAGCCCTCCCGGGAGTGGCGTGTTGCTTTTTTCTTTGCGCTGATAGCTTTGAAGATATGTTCTGATGGTGGTGAGAGTGGAGCAAGACTGTCTCCGTGGCGCAATGGGCTAGCGCGATCGGCTTTTAACCGAAAGGTTGGTGGTTCGAGCCCACCTGGTGGTGGTGCAGCGCTTTTTTTTCTTGCGCTGATAGCTTTGAAGATATGTTCTGATGATGGTGAGAGTAGAGCAGGACTCTCTCCGTGGCGCAATTGGCTAGCGCGATCGGCTGTTAACCGAAAACTTGGAGGTTCGAGCCTACCCGGTGGTTGCGCGGCGCTTTTTTCTGTGGGCTGATAGCTTTGAAGATATGTTCTGATGGTGGTGAGAGTGGAGCAGGACTGTCTCCATGGCGCAATTGGCTAGCGTGATCGGCTGTTGACCGAAAGGTTGGAGTTTCGAGCCCTCCCGGGAGTTGTGTGTTGCTTTTTTCTTTGCGCTGATAGCTTTGAAGATATGTTCTGATGGTGGTGAGAGTGGAGCAAGACTGTCTCCGTGGCGCAATGGGCTAGCGCGATCAGCTGTTAACCGAAAGGTTGGAGTTTCGAGCCCACCTGGTGGTGGTGCAGCGCTTTTTTCCTTGCGCTGATAGCTTTGAAGATATGTTCTGATGATGGTGAGAGTGGAGCAAGACTGCCTCCATAGCGCAATGGGCTAGCGCGATCGGCTGTTAACCGAAAGGTTGGAGTATCGAGCCCTCCCGGGAGTGGTGTGTTGCTTTTTTCTTTGCGGTAATAGCTTTGAAGATATTTTCTGATGGTGGTGAGAGTGGAGCAGGACTGTCTCCTTGGCGCAATTGGCTAGCGTGAAAGGCTGTTAACAGAAAAGTTGGAGGTTCGAGCCGACCCGGTGGTGGTGCGGCGCTTTTTTTTTCTTTGGGCTGATAGCTTTGAAGATATGTTCTGATGGTGGTAAGAGTGGTGCAGGACTTTCTCCATGGCGCAATTGGCTAGCGCGATGGGCTGTTAATCAAAAGGTCGGAGGTTCGAGCCTACCCGGTGGTGGTATGGCGCTTTTTTTTTCTTTGGGCTGATAGCTCTGAAGATATGTTCTGATGGTGGTGAGAGTGGAGCAGTACTGTCTCCGTGGCGCAATTGGCTAGCGCGATCGGCTGTTGACCGAAAGGTTGGAGTTTCGAGTCCTCCCGGGAGTGGTGTTGCTTTTTTCTTTGCGCTGATAGCTTTGAAGATATGTTCTGATGGTGGTGAGAGTGGAGCAAGACTGTCTCCGTGGCGCAATTGGCTAGCGCGATCGGCTGTTAACCGAAAGGTTGGAGGTTCGAGCCCACCTGGTGGTGGTGCAGCGCTTTTTTTTCCTTGCGCTGATAGCTTTGAAGATATGTTCTGATGATGGTGAGAGTGGAGCAAGACTGCCTCCGTAGCGCAATGGGCTAGCGTGATCGGCTGTTAACCGAAAGGTTGGAGTTTCGAGCCCTCCCGGGAGTGGTGGGTTGCTTTTTTCGTTGCGCTGATAGCTTTGAAGATATGTTCTGATGGTGGTGAGAGTGGAGCAAGACTGTCTCCGTGGCGCAATGGGCTAGCGCGATCGGCTGTTAACCGAAAGGTTGGAGGTTCGAGCCCACCTGGTGGTGGTGCAGCGCTTTTTTTTCCTTGCGCTGATAGCTTTGAAGATATGTTCTGATGATGGTGAGAGTGGAGCAGGACTGTCTCCGTGGCGCAATTGGCTAGCGCTAGCGGCTGTTAACCGAAAAGTTGGAGGTTCGAGCCTAAGCGGTGGTTGCGCGGCGCTTTTTTTCTGTGGGCTGATAGCTTTGAAGATATGTTCTGATGGTGGTGAGAGTGAAGCAGGACGGTCTCCGTGGCGCAATTGGCTAGCGTGATCGGCTGTTAACCGAAACGTTGGAGGTTCGAGCCCACCCGGTGGTGGTGCGGCGCTTTTTTTCTGTGGGCTGAGGCTTTGAAGATATGTTCTAATGGTGGTAAGAGTGGAGCAGGACTGTCTCCGTGGCGCCATTGGCTAGCGCGATCGGCTGTTAACCGAAAGGTTGGAGTTTCGAGCCCTCCTGGAGTGGTGTGTTGCTTTTTTCTTTGCGCTGATAGCTTTGAAGATATGTTCTGATGATGGAAGAGTGGAGCACGACTGTCTCCTTGGCGCAATTGGCTAGAGTGATCGGCTGTTAACCGAAAAGTTGGAGGTTCGAGCCCAGCCGGTGGTGGTGCGGCGCTTTTTTTTCTTTGGGCTGATAGCTTTGAAGATATGTTCTGATCAGAACATATCTTCAAAGCTATTAGCCCAAAGAAAAAAAAAGCGCCGCACCTCCACCGGGTGGGCTCGTACCTCCAACCTTTCGGTTAACAGCCGATCGCGGTAGCCAATTGCGCCACGGAGACAGTCGTGCTCCATTCTCACCACCATCAGAACATGTCTTCGAAGCTATCAGCCCAAAGAAAAAAAAGCAACACACCACACCCGGCAGGGCTCGAACATCCAATTTTTCTGTTAACAGCCGATCGAATAGCCAATTGCGCCACGGAGACAGTCGTGTTCCACAATCACCACCATCAGAACACATCTTCAAAGCTATCAGCCCAAAGAAAAAAAAGCGCCGCACCACCACCGGGTGGGCTCGTACCTCCAACCTGTCGGTTAACAGCCGATCGCGCTAGCCAATTGCGCCACGGAGACAGTCGTGCTCCATTCTCACCACCATCAAAACATATCTTCAAAGCTATCAGCCTAAAATAAAAAAGCAACACACCACTCCCGGGAGGGCTCGTACCTCCAACCTTCGGTTAACAGCCGATCGCGTTAGCCGATTGCGCCACGGAGACAGTCCTGCTCCACTCTCACCACCATCAGAACATATCTTCAAAGCTATCAGCCCAAAAAGTAAAAAGCAACACACCACTCCCGGGAGGGCTCGTACCTCCAACCTTTCGGTTAACAGCCGATCGCGCTAGCCAATTGCGCCACGGAGACAGTCCTGCTCCACACTCAACACCACCAGAACATAACTTCAAAGCTATCAGCCCAAAATAAAAAAGCAACACACCACTCCCGGGAGGGCTCAAACCTCCAACCTTTCGGTTAACAGCCGATCGCACTAGCCAATTGCGCCACGGAGACAGTCGTGCTCCACTCTCACCACCATCAGAACATATCTTCAAAGCTATTAGCCCAAAGAAAAAAAAAGCGCCGCACCTCCACCGGGTGGGCTCGTACCTCCAACCTTTCGGTTAACAGCCGATCGCGGTAGCCAATTGCGCCACGGAGACAGTCCTGCTCCACTCTCAACACTATCAGAACATGTCTTCGAAGCTATCAGCCCAAAGGAAAAAAAGCAACACACCACTCCCGGGAGGGCTCGAACATCCAATTTTTCTGTTAACAGCCGATCGAATAGCCAATTGCGCCATGGAGACAGTCGTGCTCCACTCTCACCACCGTCAGAACGTTTTTTCAGAGATATTAGCCCAAAGGAAAAAAATCGCCGCACCACCACCGGGTGGGCTCGTACCTCCAACCTCTCGGTTAAGAGCCGATCGCGCCAGCCAATTACGCCATGGAGACAGTCGTCCTCCACTCTCACCACCATCAGAACATATCTTCAAAGCTATCAGCAAAAAGAAAATAAAGTGCCGCACCTCCATCGGGTAGGCTCGCACCTCCAACCTTTCGGTTAACAGCCGATCGCGCTAGCCAATTGCGCCACGGAGACAGTCCTGCTCCACACTCACGACCATCAGAACATATTTTCAAAGCTATCAGCCCAAAATAAAAAAAGCAACACACCACTCCCAGGAGGGCTCGAACCTCCAACCTTTCGGTTAACAGCCGATCGCGCTAGCCAATTGCGCCACGGAGACAGCCGTGCTCCACTCTCACCACCCTCAGAACATTTCTTCAGAGCTATCAGCCCAAAGAAAACAAGCGCCGCACCACCACCGCGTGGGCTCTCGTACCTCTAACCTTTCGGTTAACAGCCGATCGCGCTAGCCAATTGCGCCACGGAGACAGTCCTGCTCCACTCTGAACACCATCAGAACATATCTTCAAAGCTATCAGCCCAAAGAAAAAAAAGCAACACACCACTCCCGGGAGGGCTCGAACCACCAACCTTTCAGTTAACAGCCGATCGCATAGCCAATTGCACCACGAAGACAGTCGTGCTCCACTCTCACCACCGTCAGAACATTTCTTCAGAGCTTTCAGCCCGAAGGAAAAAAAGCGCCGCACCACCACCGGGTGGGCTCGAACCTCCAACCTTTCGGTTAACAGCCGATCGCACTAGCCAATTGCGCCACGGAGACAGTCGTGCTCCACTCTCACCACCATCAGAACATATCTTCAAAGCTATTAGCCCAAAGAAAAAAAAGCGCCGCACCTCCACTTGGTGGGCTCGTACCTCCAACCTTTCGGTTAACAGCCGATCGCGGTAGCCAATTGCGCCACGGAGACAGTCCTGCTCCACTCTCAACACTATCAGAACATGTCTTCGAAGCTATCAGCCCAAAGGAAAAAAAGCAACACACCACTCCCGGGAGGGCTCGAACATCCAATTTTTCTGTTAACAGCCGATCGAATAGCCAATTGCGCCACGGAGGCAATCGTGCTCCACTCTAACCACCATCAGAACATATCTTCAAAGCTATCAGCCCAAAGAAAAAAAAGCGCTGCACCACCACTGGGTGGGCTCGTACCTCCAACCTTTCGGCTAACAGCCGATTGGGCTAGCCGATTGCGCCACGGAGACAGTCGTGCTCCACTCTCACCACCGTCAGAACATTTCTTCAGAGCTATCAGCCCAAAGAAAAAAAAGCGCCGCACCACCACCGGGTGGGCTCGTACCTCCAACCTTTCGGTTAACAGCCGATCGCGCAAGCCAATTGCGCTACGGAGACAGTCCTGCTCCACACTCAACACCACCAGAACATAAATTCAAAGCTATCAGCCCAAAATAAAAAAGCAACACACCACTTCCGGGAGGGCTCAAACCTCCAACCTTTCGGTTAACAGCCGATCGCGCTAGCCCATTGCGCCACGGAGACAGTCCTGCTCCACTCTCACCACCATCAGAACATATCTTGAAACCTATCAGCCCAAAAAAAAGCAACACACCACTCCCGGGAGGGCTCGAATCTCCAACCTTTCAGTTAACAGCCGATCGCATAGCCAATTGCGCCATGGAGACAGTCGTGCTCCACTCTCACCACCGTCAGAACATTTTTTCAGAGATATTAGCCCAAAGGAAAAAAATCGCCGCACCACCACCGGGTGGGCTCGTACCTCCAACCTCTCGGTTAAGAGCCGATCGCGCCAGCCAATTACGCCATGGAGACAGTCGTCCTCCACTCTCACCACCATCAGAACATATCTTCAAAGCTATCAGCCCAAAGAAAAAAAAGTGCCGCACCTCCATCGGGTAGGCTCGCACCTCCAACCTTTCGGTTAACAGCCGATCGCGCTAGCCAATTGCGCCACGGAGACAGTCCTGCTCCACACTCACCACCATCAGAACATATTTTCAAAGCTATCAGCCCAAAATAAAAAAAGCAACACACCACTCCCAGGAGGGCTCGAACCTCCAACGTTTCGGTTAACAGCCGATCGCGCTAGCCAATTGCGCCACGGAGACAGTCGTGATCCACTCTCACCACCCTCAGAACATTTCTTCAGAGCTATCAGCCCAATGAAAAAAAGCGCCGCACCACCACCGGGTGGGCTCTCGTACCTCTAACCTTTCGGTTAACAGCCGATCGCGCTAGCCAATTGCGCCACGGAGACAGTCCTGCTCCACTCTCAACACCATCAGAACATATCTTCAAAGCTATCAGCCCAAAGAAAAAAAAGCAACACACCACTCCCGGGAGGGCTCGAACCACCAACCTTTCAGTTAACAGCCGATCGCATAGCCAATTGCACCACGAAGACAGTCGTGCTCCACTCTCACCACCGTCAGAACATTTCTTCAGAGCTATCAGCCCGAAGGAAAAAAAGCGCCGCACCACCACCGGGTGGGCTCGAACCTCCAACCTTTCGGTTAACAGCCGATCGCACTAGCCACTTGCGCCACGGAGACAGTCGTGCTCCACTCTCACCACCATCAGAACATATCTTCAAAGCTATTAGCCCAAAGAAAAAAAAAGCGCCGCACCTCCACCGGGTGGGCTCGTACCTCCAACCTTTCGGTTAACAGCCGATCGCGGTAGCCAATTGCGCCACGGAGACAGTCCTGCTCCACTCTCAACACTATCAGAACATGTCTTCGAAGCTATCAGCCCAAAGAAAAAAAAGCAACACACCACACCCGGCAGGGCTCGAACATCCAATTTTTCTGTTAACAGCCGATCGAATAGCCAATTGCGCCACGGAGACAGTCGTGCTCCACTCTCACCACCATCAGAACACATCTTCAAAGCTATCAGCCCAAAGAAAAAAAAGCGCCGCACCACCACCGGGTGGGCTCGTACCTCCAACCTTTCGGTTAACAGCCGATCGCGCTAGCCAATTGCGCCACGGAGACAGTCGTGCTCCATTCTCACCACCATCAGAACATATCTTCAAAGCTATCAGCCTAAAATAAAAAAGCAACACACCACTCCCGGGAGGGCTCGTACCTCCAACCTTCGGTTAACAGCCGATCGCGTTAGCCGATTGCGCCACGGAGACAGTCCTGCTCCACTCTCACCACCATCAGAACTTATCTTCAAAGCTATCAGCCCAAAAAGTAAAAAGCAACACACCACTCCCGGGAGGGCTCGTACCTCCAACCTTTCGGTTAACAGCCGATCGCGCTAGCCAATTGCGCCACGGAGACAGTCCTGCTCCACTCTCACCACCATCAGAACATATCTTCGAAACTATAAGCCCAAAGAAAAAAAAGCAACACACCACTCCCGGGAGGGCTTGAACATCCAACCTTTCAGTTAACAGCCGATCGAATAGCCAATTGCGCTACGGAGACAATCGTGCTCCACTCTCACCACCATCAGAACATATCTTCAAAGCTATCAGCCCAAAGAAAAAAAAGCGCCGCACCACCACTGGGTGGGCTCGTACCTCCAACCTTTCGGTTAACAGCCGATTGGACTAGCCGATTGCGCCACGGAGACAGTCGTGCTCCACTCTCACCACCGTCAGAACATTTCTTCAGAGCTATCAGCCCAAAGAAAAAAAGCGCCGCACCACCACCGGGTGGGCTCGTACCTCCAACCTTTCGGTTAACAGCCGATCGCGCAAGCCAATTGCGCCACGGAGACAGTCGTGCTCCACTCTCACCACCATCAGAACATATCTTTAGAGCTACCAGTCCAAAGAAAAAAAAGCAGCGCACCAGTCCCGGGAGGGCTCGTACCTCCAACCTTTCGGTTAACAGCCGATCGCGCTAGCCAATTGCGCCACGGAGACAGTCCTGCTCCACACTCAACACCACCAGAACATAACTTCAAAGCTATCAGCCCAAAATAAAAAAGCAACACACCACTCCCGGGAGGGCTCAAACCTCCAACCTTTCGGTTAACAGCCGATCGCGCGAACCCATTGCGCCACGGAGACAGTCCTGCTCCACTCTCACCACCATCAGAACATATCTTCAAACCTATCAGCCCAAAAAAAAGCAACACACCACTCCCGCGAGGGCTCGAACCTCCAACCTTTCAGTTAACAGCCGATCGCATAGCCAATTGCGCCATGGAGACAGTCGTGCTCCACTCTCACCACCGTCAGAACATTTTTTCAGATATATTAGCCCAAAGGAAAAAAATCGCCGAACCACCACCGGTTGGGCTCGTACCTCCAACCTCTCGGTTAAGAGCCGATCGCGCCAGCCAATTACGCCATGGAGACAGTCGTCCTCCACTCTCACCACCATCAGAACATATCTTCAAAGCTATCAGCCCAAAGAAAAAAAAGTGCCGCACCTCCATCGGGTAGGCTCGCACCTCCAACCTTTCGGTTAACAGCCGATCGCGCTAGCCAATTGCGCCACGGAGACAGTCCTGCTCCACTCTCAACACCATCAGAACATATCTTCAAAGCTATCAGCCCAAAGAAAAAAAAGCAACACACCACTCCCGGGAGGGCTCGAACCACCAACCTTTCAGTTAACAGACGATCGCATAGCCAATTGCGCCACGGAGACAGTCCTGCTCCACACTCACCACCATCAGAACATATCTTCAAAGCTATCAGCCCAAAATAAAAAAAGCAACACACCACTCCCGGGAGGGCTCAAACCTCCAACCTTTCGGTTAACAGCCGATCGTGCTAGCCTATTGCGCCACGGAGACAGTCGTGCTCCACTCTCACCACCATCAGAACATATCTTCAAAGCTATCAGTCCAAAGAAAAAAAAGCGCCGCACCTCCACCGGGTGGGCTCGTACCTCCAACCTTTTGGTTAACAGCCGATCGCGGTAGCCAATTTCGCCACGGAGACAGTCCTGCTCCACTCTCACCACCATCAGAACATATCTTCGAAACTATCAGCCCAAAGAAAAAAAAGCAACACACCACTCCCGGGAGGGCTCGAACATCCAACCTTTCAGTTAACAGCCGATCGAATAGCCAATTGCGCCACGGGACAATCGTGCTCTACTCTCACCACCATCAGAACATATCTTCAAAGCTATCAGCCCAAAGAAAAAAAAGCGCCGCACCACCACTGGGTGGGCTCGTACCTCCAACCTTTCGGTTAACAGCCGATTGGACTAGCCGATTGCGCCACGGAGACAGTCGTGCTCCACTCTCACCACCGTCAGAACATTTCTTCAGAGCTATCAGCCCAAAGAAAAAAAGCGCCGCACCACCACCGGGTGGGCTCGTACCTCCAACCTTTCGGTTAACAGCCGATCGCGCAAGCCAATTGCGCCACGGAGACAGTCGTGCTCCACTCTCACCACCATCAGAACATATCTTTAGAGCTACCAGTCCAAAGAAAAAAAAGCAGCGCACCAGTCCCGGGAGGGCTCGTACCTCCAACCTTTCGGTTAACAGCCGATCGCGCTAGCCAATTGCGCCACGGAGACTGTCCTGCTCCACACTCAACACCACCAGAACATAACTTCAAAGCTATCAGCCCAAAATAAAAAAGCAACACACCACTCCCGGGAGGGCTCAAACCTCCAACCTTTCGGTTAACAGCCGATCGCGCGAACCCATTGCGCCACGGAGACAGTCCTGCTCCACTCTCACCACCATCAGAACATATCTTCAAACCTATCAGCCCAAAAAAAAGCAACACACCACTCCCGCGAGGGCTCGAACCTCCAACCTTTCAGTTAACAGCCGATCGCATAGCCAATTGCGCCATGGAGACAGTCGTGCTCCACTCTCACCACCGTCAGAACATTTTTTCAGATATATTAGCCCAAAGGAAAAAAATCGCCGCACCACCACCGGGTGGGCTCGTACCTCCAACCTCTCGGTTAAGAGCCGATCGCGCCAGCCAATTGCGCTACGGAGACAGTCGTGCTCCACTCTCACCACCATCAGAACATATTTTCAAAGCTATCAGCCCAAAATAAAAAAAAGCAACACACCACTCCCAGGAGGGCTCGAACCTCCAACCTTTCGGTTAACAGCCATTCGCGCTAGCCAATTGCGCCACGGAGACAGTCGTGCTCCACTCTCACCACCCTCAGAACATTTCTTCAGAGCTATCAGCCCAAAGAAAAAAAGCGCCGCACCACCACCGCGTGGGCTCTCGTACCTCTAACCTTTCGGTTAACAGCCGATCGCGCTAGCCAATTGCGCCACGGAGACAGTCCTGCTCCACTCTCAACACCATCAGAACATATCTTCAAAGCTATCAGCCCAAAGAAAAAAAAGCAACACACCACTCCCGGGAGGGCTCGAACCACCAACCTTTCAGTTAACAGCCGATCGCATAGCCAATTGCACCACGAAGACAGTCGTGCTTCACTCTCACCACCGTCAGAACATTTCTTCAGAGCTATCAGCCCGAAGGAAAAAAAGCGCCGCACCACCACCGGGTGGGCTCGAACCTCCAACCTTTCGGTTAACAGCCGATCGCACCAGCCAATTGCGCCACGGAGACAGTCGTGCTCCACTCTCACCACCATCAGAACATATCTTCAAAGCTATTAGCCCAAAGAAAAAAAAGCGCCGCACCTCCACCGGGTGGGCTCGTACCTCCAACCTTTCGGTTAACAGCCGATCGCGGTAGCCAATTGCGCCACGGAGACAGTCCTGCTTCACTCTCAACACTATCAGAACATGTCTTCGAAGCTATCAGCCCAAAGGAAAAAAAGCAACACACCACTCCCGGGAGGGCTCGAACATCCAATTTTTCTGTTAACAGCCGATCGAATAGCCAATTGCGCCACGGAGACAATCGTGCTCCACTCTCACCACCATCAGAACATATCTTCAAAGCTATCAGCCCAAAGAAAAAAAAGCGCCGCACCACCACTGGGTGGGCTCGAACCTCCAACCTTTCGGTTAACAGCCGATTGGGCTAGCCGATTGCGCCACGGAGACAGTCGTGCTCCACTCTCACCACCGTCAGAACATTTCTTCAGAGCTATCAGCCCAAAGAAAAAAAAGCGCCGCACCACCACCGAGTGGGCTCGTACCTCCAACCTTTCGGTTAACAGCCGATCGCGCAAGCCAATTGCGCTACGGAGACAGTCGTGCTCCACTCTCACCACCATCAGAACATATCTTTAGAGCTACCAGCCCAAAGAAAAAAAAGCAGCGCACCAGTCCCGGGAGGGCTCGTACCTCCAACCTTTCGGTTAACAGCCGATCGCGCTAGCCAATTGCGCCACGGAGACAGTCGTGCTCCACTCTCACCACCCTCAGAACATTTCTTCAGAGCTATCAGCCCAAAGAAAAAAAGCGCCGCACCACCACCGCGGGGGCTCTCGTACCTCTAACCTTTCGGTTAACAGCCGATCGCGCTAGCCAATTGCGCCACGGAGACAGTCCTGCTCCACTCTCAACACCATCAGAACATATCTTCAAAGCTATCAGCCCAAAGAAAAAAAAGCAACACACCACTCCCGGGAGGGCTCGAACCACCAACCTTTCAGTTAACAGCCGATCGCATAGCCAATTGCACCACGAAGACAGTCGTGCTCCACTCTCACCACCGTCAGAACATTTCTTCAGAGCTATCAGCCCGAAGGAAAAAAAGCGCCGCACCACCACCGGGTGGGCTCGAACCTCCAACCTTTCGGTTAACAGCCGATCGCACCAGCCAATTGCGCCACGGAGACAGTCGTGCTCCACTCTCACCACCATCAGAACATATCTTCAAAGCTATTAGCCCAAAGAAAAAAAAGCGCCGCACCTCCAACGGGTGGGCTCGTACCTCCAACCTTTCGGTTAACAGCCGATCGCGGTAGCCAATTGCGCCACGGAGACAGTCCTGCTTCACTCTCAACACTATCAGAACATGTCTTCGAAGCTATCAGCCCAAAGGAAAAAAAGCAACACACCACTCCCGGGAGGGCTCGAACATCCAATTTTTCTGTTAACAGCCGATCGAATAGCCAATTGCGCCACGGAGACAATCGTGCTCCACTCTCACCACCATCAGAACATATCTTCAAAGCTATCAGCCCAAAGAAAAAAAAGCGCCGCACCACCACTGGGTGGGCTTGAACCTCCAACCTTTCGGTTAACAGCCGATTGGGCTAGCCGATTGCGCCACGGAGACAGTCGTGCTCCACTCTCACCACCGTCAGAACATTTCTTCAGAGCTATCAGCCCAAAGAAAAAAAAGCGCCGCACCACCACCGGGTGGGCTCGTACCTCCAACCTTTCGGTTAACAGCCGATCGCGCAAGCCAATTGCGCTACGGAGACAGTCGTGCTCCACTCTCACCACCTTCAGAACATATCTTTATAGCTACCAGCCCAAAGAAAAAAAAGCAGCGCACCAGTCCCGGGAGGGCTCGTACCTCCAACCTTTCGGTTAACAGCCGATCGCGCTAGCTAATTGCTTCACGGAGACAGTCCTGCTCCACACTCACCACCACCAGAACATTTCTTCAAAGCTATCAGCCCAAAATAAAAAAAGCAACACACCACTCCCGGGAGGGCTCGAACCTCCAACCTTTCGGTTAACAGCCGACTGCGCTAGCCAATTGCGCCATGGAGACAGCCGTGCTCCACTCTCACCACCGTCAGAACATTTCTTCAGAGCTATCAGCCCAAAGGAAAAAAATCGCCGCACCACCACCGGGTGGGCTCATACCTCCAACCTTTCGGTTAACAGCCGATCGCGCTAGCCAATTGCCATGGAGACAGTCGTGCTTCTCTCTCACCACCATCAGAACATATCTTCAAAGCTATCAGCCCAAAGAAAGAAAAGCAATACACCACTCCCGGGAGGACTCGAACTTCCAACCTCTCGGTTAACACCCGATCGCGCTAGCCAATTGTGCCATGAAGACAGTCGTGCTCCACTCTCACAACCATCAGAACATATCTTCAAAGCTATCAGCCCCCCAAAAAAGCGCCGCACCTCCACTGGGTAGGCTCGCACCTCCAACCTTTCGGTTAACAGCCGATTGGGCTAGCCGATTGCGCCACGGAGACAGTCGTGCTCCACTCTCACCACCATCAGAACCTATCTTCGAAGCTATCAGCCCAAAAGAAAAACAGCAACACACCACTCCCGGGAGGGCTCGTACCTCCAACCTATCGGTTAACAGCCGATTACGTTAGCCAATGTCACCACGGAGACAGTCCTGCTCCACTCTCACCACCATCAGAACATATCTTCAAAGCTATCAGCCCAAAGAATAAAAAGCAACACACCACACCCGGGAGGGCTCGTACCTCCAACCTTTCGGTTAACAGCCGATCGCGCTAGCCAATTGCGCCACGGAGACAGTCGTGCTCCACTCTCACCACCGTCAGAACATATCTTCAAAGCTATCAGCCCAAAGAAAAAAAAGCGCCGCACCACCACTGGGTGGGCTCGTACCTCCAACCTTTCGGTTAACAGCCGATTGGGCTAGCCGATTGCGCCACGGAGACAGTCGTGCTCCACTCTCACCACCATCAGAACATATCTTCAAAGCTATCAGCCCAAAATAAAAACAGCAACACACCACTCCCGGGAGGGCTCGTACCTCCAACCTATCGGTTAACAGCCGATTATGTTAGCCAATGGCACCACGGAGACAGTCCTGCTTCACTCTCACCACCATCAGAACATATCTTCAAAGCTATCAGCCCAAAGAATAAAAAGCAACACACCACACCCGGGAGGGCTCGTACCTCCAACCTTTCGGTTAACAGCCGATCGCGCTAGCCAATTGCGCCACGGAGACAGTCGTGCTCCACTCTTACCACCGTCAGGACATTTCTTCAGAGCTATCAGCCCTAAGAAAAAAAAAGTGCCACACCACCACCGGGTGGGCTCGTACCTCCAACCTTTCGGTTAACAGCCGATCGCGGTAGCCAATTGCGCCACGGAGACAGTCCTGCTCCACTCTCAACACTATCAGAACATGTCTTCGAAGCTATCAGCCCAAAGGAAAAAAAGCAACACACCACTCCCGGGAGGGCTCGAACATCCAATTTTTCTGTTAACAGCCGATCGAATAGCCAATTGCGCCACGGAGACAATCGTGCTCCACTCTCACCACCGTCAGAACATTTTTTCAGAGATATTATAGCCCAAAGGAAAAAAATCGCCGCACCACCACCGGGTGGGCTCGTACCTCCAACCTCTCGGTTAAGAGCCGATCGCGCCAGCCAATTACGCCATGGAGACAGTCGTCCTCCACTCTCACCACCATCAGAACATATCTTCAAAGCTATCAGCCCAAAGAAAAAAAACTGCCGCACCTCCATCGGGTAGGCTCGCACCTCCAACCTTTCGGTTAACAGCCGATCGCGCTAGCCAATTGCGCCACGGAGACAGTCCTGCTCCACACTCACCACCATCAGAACCTATTTTCAAAGCTATCAGCCCAAAATAAAAAAAGCAACACACCACTCCCAGGAGGGCTCGAACCTCCAACCTTTAGGTCAACAGCCGATCGCGCTAGCCAATTGCGCCACGGAGACAGTCGTGCTTCACTCTCACCACCCTCAGAACATTTCTTCAGAGCTATCAGCCCAAAGAAAAAAAGCGCCGCACCACCACCGCGGGGGCTCTCGTACCTCTAACCTTTCGGTTAACAGCCGATCGCGCTAGCCAATTGCGCCACGGAGACAGTCCTGCTCCACTCTCAACACCATCAGAACATATCTTCAAAGCTATCAGCCCAAAGAAAAAAAAGCAACACACCACTCCCGGGAGGGCTCGAACCACCAACCTTTCAGTTAACAGCCGATCGCATAGCCAATTGCACCACGAAGACAGTCGTGCTCCACTCTCACCACCGTCAGAACATTTCTTCAGAGCTATCAGCCCGAAGGAAAAAAAGCGCCGCACCACCACCGGGTGGGCTCGAACCTCCAACCTTTCGGTTAACAGCCGATCGCACCAGCCAATTGCGCCACGGAGACAGTCGTGCTCCACTCTCACCACCATCAGAACATATCTTCAAAGCTATTAGCCCAAAGAAAAAAAAGCGCCGACCTCCACCGGGTGGGCTCGTACCTCCAACCTTTCGGTTAACAGCCGATCGCGGTAGCCAATAGCGCCACGGAGACAGTCCTGCTCCACTCTCAACACTATCAGAACATGTCTTCGAAGCTATCAGCCCAAAGGAAAAAAGCAACACACCACTCCCGGGAGGGCTCGAACATCCAATTTTTCTGTTAACAGCCGATCGAATAGCCAATTGCGCCACGGAGACAATCGTGCTCCACTCTCACCACCATCAGAACATATCTTCAAAGCTATCAGCCCAAAGAAAAAAAAGCGCCGCACCACCACTGGGTGGGCTCGAACCTCCAACCTTTCGGTTAACAGCCGATTGGGCTAGCCGATTGCGCCACGGAGACAGTCGTGCTCCACTCTCACCACCGTCAGAACATTTCTTCAGAGCTATCAGCCCAAAGAAAAAAAAGCGCTGCACCACCACCGGGTGGGCTCGTACCTCCAACCTTTCGGTTAACAGCCGATCGCGCAAGCCAATTGCGCTACGGAGACAGTCGTGCTCCACTCTCACCACCATCAGAACATATCTTTAGAGCTACCAGCCCAAAGAAAAAAAAGCAGCGCACCAGTCCCGGGAGGGCTCGTACCTCCAACCTTTCGGTTAACAGCCGATCGCGCTAGCTAATTGCTTCACGGAGACAGTCCTGCTCCACACTCACCACCACCAGAACATTTCTTCAAAGCTATCAGCCCAAAATAAAAAAAGCAACACACCACTCCCGGGAGGGCTCGAACCTCCAACCTTTCGGTTAACAGCCGACTGCGCTAGCCAATTGCGCCATGGAGACAGCCGTGCTACACTCTCACCACCGTCAGAACATTTCTTCAGAGCTATCAGCCCAAAGGAAAAAAAATCGCCGCACCACCACCGGGTGGGCTCATACCTCCAACCTTTCGGTTAACAGCCGATCGCGCTAGCCAATTGCCATGGAGACAGTCGTGCTTCACTCTCACCACCATCAGAACATATCTTCAAAGCTATCAGCCCAGAGAAAGAAAAGCAATACACCACTCCCGGGAGGACTCGAACTTCCAACCTCTCGGTTAACACCCGATCGCGCTAGCCAATTGTGCCATGAAGACAGTCGTGCTCCACTCTCACAACCATCAGAACATATCTTCAAAGCTATCAGCCCCCCAAAAAAGCGCCGCACCTCCACTGGGTAGGCTCGCACCTCCAACCTTTCGGTTAACAGCCGATTGGGCTAGCCGATTGCGCCACGGAGACAGTCGTGCTCCACTCTCACCACCATCAGAACCTATCTTCGAAGCTATCAGCCCAAAAGAAAAACAGCAACACACCACTCCCGGGAGGGCTCGTACCTCCAACCTATCGGTTAACAGCCGATTACGTTAGCCAATGGCACCACGGAGACAGTCCTGCTCCACTCTCACCAACATCAGAACATATCTTCAAAGCTATCAGCCCAAAGAATAAAAAGCAACACACCACACCTGGGAGGGCTCGTACCTCCAACCTTTCGGTTAACAGCCGATCGCGCTAGCCAATTGCGCCACGGAGACAGTCGTGCTCCACTCTCACCACCGTCAGAACATATCTTCAAAGCTATCAGCCCAAAGAAAAAAAAAGCGCCGCACCACCACTGGGTGGGTTCGTACCTCCAACCTTTCGGTTAACAGCCGATTGGGCTAGCCGATTGCGCCACGGAGACAGTCGTGCTCCACTCTCACCACCATCAGAACATATCTTCAAAGCTATCAGCCCAAAATAAAAACAGCAACACACCACTCCCGGGAGGGCTCGTACCTCCAACCTATCGGTTAACAGCCGATTACGTTAGCCAATGGCACCACGGAGACAGTCCTGCTCCACTCTCACCACCATCAGAACATATCTTCAAAGCTATCAGCCCAAAGAATAAAAAGCAACACACCACACCCGGGAGGGCTCGTACCTCCAACCTTTCGGTTAACAGCCGATCGCGCTAGCCAATTGCGCCACGGAGACAGTCGTGCTCCACTCTTACCACCGTCAGGACATTTCTTCAGAGCTATCAGCCCTAAGAAAAAAAAAGTGCCACACCACCACCGGGTGGGCTCGAACCTCCAACCTTTCGGTTAACAGCCGATCGCGCTAGCCAATTGCGCCACGGAGACAGTCGTGCTTCACTCTCACCACCATCAGAACATATCTTCAAAGCTATCAGCCCAAAGAAAAAAAGCAACGCACCAGTCCCGGGAGGGCTCGTACCTCCAACGTTTCGGTTAACAGCCGATCGCGCTAGCTAATTGGGTCACGGAGACAGTCCTGCTCCACACTCACCACCACCAGAACATTTCTTCAAAGCTATCAGCCCAAAATAAAAAAAGCAACACACCACTCCCGGGAGGGCTCGAACCTCCAACCTTTCGGTTAACAGCCGACTGCGCTAGCCAATTGCGCCGCGAAGAGAGTCGTGCTCCACTCTCACCACCGTCAGAACATTTCTTCAGAGCTATCAGCCCAAAGAAAAAAAGCACCACACCACCACCGGGTGGGCTCATACCTCCAACCTTTCGGTTAACAGCCGATCGCGCTAGCCAATTGCCATGGAGACAGTCGTGCTCCACTCTCACCACCATCAGAACATATCTTCAAAGCTATCAGCCCAAAGAATAAAAAGCAACACACCACACCCGGGAGGGCTCGTACCTCCAACCTTTCGGTTAACAGCCGATCGCGCTAGCCAATTGCGCCACGGAGACAGTCGTGCTCGACTCTTATCACCATCAGAACATATCTTCAAAGCTATCAGCCCTAAGAAAAAAAAAGCGCCACACCACCACCGGGTGGGCTCGAACCTCCAACCTTTCGGTTAACAGCCGATCGCGCTAGCCAATTGCGCCACGGAGACAGTCGTGCTCCACTCTCACCACCATCAGAACATATCTTCAAAGCTATCAGTCCAAAGAAAAAAAAGCGCCGCACCTCCACCGGGTGGGCTCGTACCTCCAACCTATCGGTTAACAGCCGATCGCGTTAGCCAATTGCGCCACGGAGACAGACCTTCTCCACTCTCACCACCACCAGAACATAACTTCAAAGCTCTCAGCCCAAAATAAAAAAGCAACACACCACTCCCGGGAGGGCTCAAACCTCCAACCTTTCGGTTAACAGCCGATCGCGCTAGCCCATTGCGCCACGGAGACAGTCCTGCTCCACTCTCACCACCATCAGAACATATCTTCAAACCTATCAGCCCAGAAAAAAGCAACACACCACTCCCGGGAGGGCTCGAACCTCCAACCTTTCAGTTACCAGCCGATCGCATAGCCAATTGCGCCATGGAGACAGTCGTGCTCCACTCTCACCACCGTCAGAACATTTTTTCAGAGATATTAGCCCAAAGGAAAAAAATCGCCGCACCACCACCGGGTGGGCTCAAACCTCCAACCTTCGGTTAACAGCCGATCGCGTTAGCCGATTGCGCCACGGAGACAGTCCTGCTCCACTCTCCCCACCATCAGAACATATCATCAAAGCTATCAGCCCAAAAAGTAAAAAGCAACACACCACTCCCGGGAGGGCTCGTACCTCCAACCTTTCGGTTAACAGCCGATCGCGCCAGCCAATTGCGCCACGGAGACAGTCCTGCTCCACACTCACCACCACCAGAACATATCTTCAAAGCTATCAGCCCAAAATAAAAAAAGCAACACACCACTCCCGGGAGGGCTCAAACCTCCAACCTTTCGGTTAACAGCCGATCGCGCTAGCCTATTGCGCCACGGAGACAGTCGTGCTCCACTCTCACCACCATCAGAACATATCTTCAAAGCTATCAGTCCAAAGAAAAAAAAGCGCCGCACCTCCACCGGGTGGGCTCGTACCTCCAACCTTTTGGTTAACAGCCGATCGCGGTAGCCAATTGCGCCACGGAGACAGTCCTGCTCCACTCTCACCACCATCAGAACATATCTTCGAAACTATCAGCCCAGAGAAAAAAAAACAACACACCACTTTCGGGAGGGCTCGAACATCCAACCTTTCAGTTAACAGCCGATCGAATAGCCAATTGCGCCACGGAGACAATCGTGCTCCACTCTCACCACCATCAGAACATATCTTCAAAGCTATCAGCCCAAAGAAAAAAAAGCGCCGCACCACCACTGGGTGGGCTCGTACCTCCAACCTTTCGGTTAACAGCCGATTGGGCTAGCCGATTGCGCCACGGAGACAGTCGTGCTCCACTCTCACCACCATCAGAACATATCTTCAAAGCTATCAGCCCAAAATAAAAACAGCAACACACCACTCCCGGGAGGGCTCGTACCTCCAACCTATCGGTTAACAGCCGATTACGTTAGCCAATGGCACCACGGAGACAGTCCTGCTCCACTCTCACCACCATCAGAACATATCTTCAAAGCTATCAGCCCAAAGAATAAAAAGCAACACACCACACCCGGGAGGGCTCGTACCTCCAACCTTTCGGTTAACAGCCGATCGCGCTAGCCAATTGCGCCAAGGAGACAGTCGTGCTCCACTCTCACCACCGTCAGAACATTTCTTCAGAGCTATCAGCCCAAAGAAAAAAAAGCGCTGCACTACCACCGGGTGGGCTCGTACCTCCAACCTTTCGGTTAACAGCCGATCGCGCTAGCCAATTGCGCCACGGAGACAGTCGTGCTCCACTCTAACCACCATCAGAACATATCTTCAAAGCTATCAGCCCTAAGAAAAAAAAAGTGCCACACCACCACCGGGTGGGCTCGAACCTCCAACCTTTCGGTTAACAGCCGATCGCGCTAGCCAATTGCGCCACGGAGACAGTCGTGCTCCACTCTCACCACAATCAGAACATATCTTCAAAGCTATCAGCCCAAAGAAAAAAAAGCAACGCACCAGTCCCGGGAGGGCTCGTACCTCCAACGTTTCGGTTAACAGCCGATCGCGCTAGCTAATTGCGTCACGGAGACAGTCCTGCTCCTACACTCACCACCACCAGAACATTTCTTCAAAGCTATCAGCCCAAAATAAAAAAAGCAACACACCACTCCCGGGAGGGCTCGAACCTCCAACCTTTCGGTTAACAGGCGACTGCGCTAGCCAATTGCGCCGCGAAGACAGTCGTGCTCCACTCTCACCACCGTCAGAACATTTCTTCAGAGCTATCAGCCCATAGAAAAAAAGCACCACACCACCACCGGGTGGGCTCGTACCTTCAACCTTTCAGTTAACAGCCGATCGCGATAGCCAATTGCCATAGAGACAGTCGTGCTCCACTCTCACCACCATCAGAACATATCTTCAAAGCTATCAGCCCAAAGAAAGAAAAGCAATACACCACTCCCGGGAGGACTCGAATCTCCAACTTTCAGTTAACAGCCGATCGCATAGCCAATTGCGCCATGGAGACAGTCGTGCTCCACTCTCACCACCGTCTGAACATTTCTTCAGAGCTATCAGCCCACAGGAAAAAAAATCGCCGCACCACCACCGGGTGGGCTCCAACTTCCAACTTCTCGGTTAACACCCGATCGCGCTAGCCAATTGTGCCATGAAGACAGTCGTTCTCCACTCTCACCACCATCAGAACATATCTTCAAAGCTATCAGCCCAAAGAAAAAAAACTGCCGCATCTCCATCGGGTAGGCTCGCACCTCCAACCTTTCGGTTAACAGCCGATCGCGCTAGCCAATTGCGCCACGGAGACAGTCCTGCTCCACACTCACCACCATCAGAACCTATTTTCAAAGCTATCAGCCCAAAATAAAAAAAGCAACACACCACTCCCAGGAGGGCTCGAACCTCCAACCTTTAGGTCAACAGCCGATCGCGCTAGCCAATTGCGCCACGGAGACAGTCGTGCTTCACTCTCACCACCGTCAGAACATTTCTTCAGAGCTATCAGCCCGAAGGAAAAAAAGCGCCGCACCACCACCGGGTGGGCTCGAATCTCCAACATTTCGGTTAACAGCCGATCGCACCAGCCAATTGCGCCACGGAGACAGTCGTGCTCCACTCTCACCACCATCAGAACATATCTTCAAAGCTATTAGCCCAAAGAAAAAAAAGCGCCGACCTCCACCGGGTGGGCTCGTACCTCCAACCTTTCGGTTAACAGCCGATCGCGGTAGCCAATAGCGCCACGGAGACAGTCCTGCTCCACTCTCAACACTATCAGAACATGTCTTCGAAGCTATCAGCCCAAAGGAAAAAAGCAACACACCACTCCCGGGAGGGCTCGAACATCCAATTTTTCTGTTAACAGCCGATCGAATAGCCAATTGCGCCACGGAGACAATCGTGCTCCACTCTCACCACCATCAGAACATATCTTCAAAGCTATCAGCCCAAAGAAAAAAAAGCGCCGCACCACCACTGGGTGGGCTCGAACCTCCAACCTTTCGGTTAACAGCCGATTGGGCTAGCCGATTGCGCCACGGAGACAGTCGTGCTCCACTCTCACCACCGTCAGAACATTTCTTCAGAGCTATCAGCCCAAAGAAAAAAAAGCGCTGCACCACCACCGGGTGGGCTCGTACCTCCAACCTTTCGGTTAACAGCCGATCGCGCAAGCCAATTGCGCTACGGAGACAGTCGTGCTCCACTCTCACCACCATCAGAACATATCTTTAGAGCTACCAGCCCAAAGAAAAAAAAGCAGCGCACCAGTCCCGGGAGGGCTCGTACCTCCAACCTTTCGGTTAACAGCCGATCGCGCTAGCTAATTGCTTCACGGAGACAGTCCTGCTCCACACTCACCACCACCAGAACATTTCTTCAAAGCTATCAGCCCAAAATAAAAAAAGCAACACACCACTCCCGGGAGGGCTCGAACCTCCAACCTTTCGGTTAACAGCCGACTGCGCTAGCCAATTGCGCCATGGAGACAGCCGTGCTACACTCTCACCACCGTCAGAACATTTCTTCAGAGCTATCAGCCCAAAGGAAAAAAAATCGCCGCACCACCACCGGGTGGGCTCATACCTCCAACCTTTCGGTTAACAGCCGATCGCGCTAGCCAATTGCCATGGAGACAGTCGTGCTTCACTCTCACCACCATCAGAACATATCTTCAAAGCTATCAGCCCAGAGAAAGAAAAGCAATACACCACTCCCGGGAGGACTCGAACTTCCAACCTCTCGGTTAACACCCGATCGCGCTAGCCAATTGTGCCATGAAGACAGTCGTGCTCCACTCTCACAACCATCAGAACATATCTTCAAAGCTATCAGCCCCCCAAAAAAGCGCCGCACCTCCACTGGGTAGGCTCGCACCTCCAACCTTTCGGTTAACAGCCGATTGGGCTAGCCGATTGCGCCACGGAGACAGTCGTGCTCCACTCTCACCACCATCAGAACCTATCTTCGAAGCTATCAGCCCAAAAGAAAAACAGCAACACACCACTCCCGGGAGGGCTCGTACCTCCAACCTATCGGTTAACAGCCGATTACGTTAGCCAATGGCACCACGGAGACAGTCCTGCTCCACTCTCACCAACATCAGAACATATCTTCAAAGCTATCAGCCCAAAGAATAAAAAGCAACACACCACACCTGGGAGGGCTCGTACCTCCAACCTTTCGGTTAACAGCCGATCGCGCTAGCCAATTGCGCCACGGAGACAGTCGTGCTCCACTCTCACCACCGTCAGAACATATCTTCAAAGCTATCAGCCCAAAGAAAAAAAAAGCGCCGCACCACCACTGGGTGGGCTCGTACCTCCAACCTTTCGGTTAACAGCCGATTGGGCTAGCCGATTGCGCCACGGAGACAGTCGTGCTCCACTCTCACCACCATCAGAACATATCTTCAAAGCTATCAGCCCAAAATAAAAACAGCAACACACCACTCCCGGGAGGGCTCGTACCTCCAACCTATCGGTTAACAGCCGATTACGTTAGCCAATGGCACCACGGAGACAGTCCTGCTCCACTCTCACCAACATCAGAACATATCTTCAAAGCTATCAGCCCAAAGAATAAAAAGCAACACACCACACCTGGGAGGGCTCGTACCTCCAACCTTTCGGTTAACAGCCGATCGCGCTAGCCAATTGCGCCACGGAGACAGTCGTGCTCCACTCTTACCACCGTCAGGACATTTCTTCAGAGCTATCAGCCCTAAGAAAAAAAAAGTGCCACACCACCACCGGGTGGGCTCGAACCTCCAACCTTTCGGTTAACAGCCGATCGCGCTAGCCAATTGCGCCACGGAGACAGTCGTGCTTCACTCTCACCACCATCAGAACATATCTTCAAAGCTATCAGCCCAAAGAAAAAAAGCAACGCACTGTGATATGTGTCGTGCGCGAAGCTTCAAAGTGCGCGCCATTCAAAGTGCGCGCCATACAAAGTGCGCGCTTGAAGCAGACAACGACGAAGGTAGCACGAGCGCTGAGTAGCGTGGCGGCGAAGGTACGAGAAGGAACGAGGAAGACGGGGCTCTCGACTCGGCCGTTGGGTTCCGGACCCGAGCCTAGTAACAGTCGAGCCCGGCCTACCTGCCACGTTCTACCTGCCACGGCCGTGCGTCGCTGACGTGCTGCGGCTTCAAGGCATCCTGTGCTTGAGGACACGCGGAGCTGTCGGGCTACGGGCACGAGTTCCAGCAGAGGTGTCCGGCCGGGACGCGGCCGGTGGTAGTGCCTGGTCTACCGCGCCAACGGGTCCACCTGGTCTACCGTGCGAGCAACGCGGAGCTGTCGGGCTACGGGCTCGAGCTCCAGCAGATGTGTCCAGCCGCGACGTGGCTGCGGGGGCGGAGCCTACCCATCAACTAGTCGCCTGGTTGACCGTGCGGACAACGCGAGCCAGCTCAAGACGTAGCAACGAACCTCGGTGAGACCGACCTCATGTCTTGCGTCCATGCTAAAAAGGAGGGACGGTTAGTTTAGGACTTTGATAGTTCACAGAGACAGTGAAGGATTCTTTAAATAGCCTGTCCATGTTATGTGTGTTCGTTTTTCGTGTGTATAAAGTGTGGCGTACAAACGGCCTCGTCTTTTCGTGGGAGTCTGGGGCGACGGCTCGGACACCCATTAACTAAGAACCTGCACGTTGCTGTAACACCCACTGCAATGTAACACTGGCGTCCGCTGCGACAGGACGAGGCCATTTGTATCGCTTGAGTCAGGCTGACGATTAGTGAGGAAAAGATGAGCTCGACAGATTTAATGGCGTTGGCCATGCGCATGGGTTTGGAAGGTGCGGAATTGAAAACTTGGATTGATGAGCGAGAAGCTCGAGCTCGTGAGGAAAGGGCGGCAGAAAGAGAGGCGAAGAAGGAACAAATGCAGTTGCAATTACAAGTCGAGGAGCAGGCCCAAAGGACGATCCAATTGCGCCTTCAACTGACTCAGACTGAAACCGCCAGAGAGCCTGTCGGGGCAGACATAGGTCGATCATCAAGGGTGTCTTCCAACGTCAATCCTCATAATTTTATACCAGGATTTGATGAAAACCGGGATGACCTAGATGCGTACTTAAAAAGGTTCGAGAATGTGGCGACAGGGCAAGAGTGGCCTAGAGACAAGTGGGCCACGGCTCTGAGTTTGTGCCTAAGCGGAGAAGCGCTAAAAGTGTTTGGTCGCCTATCCCCTGAAGATGCACTTGATTACGAGAAAGTGAAACTGGCTCTATTTCAGCGATTTCGCTTCACAGCGGAAGGGTACCGTGAGAAGTTCCGGCACAGTAAGCCTCAAGAGGGAGAAACCGGCCGGCAGTACGCTGCACGATTAATGAGTTTTTTCGACCGATGGGTGGAAATGTCGAAAGTAGACAAAGAATACGCGTCAGTTCGTGACCTGATTGTAGCTGAACAGTTCATCAGTAAGTGTCATGATCGAGTGGCGCTCTTTTTGCGTGAAAAGAATTGCCGTAAACTTGAAGAAATGGCTGAAGCGGCAGATCAGTTTTTAGAGGCACAGCGACAGTCTAACCTGCTTGTTTTCCGAGAAAAGGCTGAAAACGGCATGGCTGTGAAAAGTGGGAGCACGACCTCAAAAACTTCAGTGCAATGTTTTGTTTGCAACAAAATCGGCCATAAAGCCTCAGATTGTCGCGCTCGGACGAAGCAACCTTACTGTGGGCATTGTCGTAGGGCAGGACACGATACCCAAGTTTGCACCAAGAAACCCGCCACGTATAAAAAGGCTTCATGTATATTGTCCGAAGAGAACTCTAAAGACAATGATAACGCATCCGGCGGCGGGCCCGAGAATAATGTGTCGGGGGCAGTAAACACGCAACAAATGGCAACGAAATATCAGATGCCAGTTCTCCAGGGTCTCCTATTTGGTAAGCCTGTCTCTGTTCTTCGGGATACAGGAAGTAACACGACGGTTGTGCGACGTTCCCTCGTGCCCGACGAAGTGCTGACAGGAGCTATGACGACAGTATTTTTAGCCGATGGGAGCAGAATAAAAGTTCCCGAAGCAAAAGTGGAGATATTTTCGCCCTATTTTTCTGGTACGGTGATCGTTAAATGCATGACTTCCCCATTGTATGACGTCATCGTGGGAAACGTGCCAGGATCCCGTGATCCCAATGATCCCGATAGCAGGTGGAGCGAGGGACTGTCGGAAAGGAAGACGAAGTCTAAAAGCGTCAAGGAGAGATTAGGGGTGATGAAAGCAGATCGCTACGAGAGACCAATGATCAGCGTAGTCAAGAATTCAAGTACTTCGTTGGATTCGGTGAAAGCAACCGCTTTGAATATCAACCAACGAATCTTCAAGATTGAGCAGGCGGAGGACAAGAGCCTAGATCTCTGTAGGAACAAAGTTGGGCAGGTGTTTTTTGGGAGAGGATCGACAGAATATTCGTTTGTTATGCAAAAGGGAGTTTTATATCGCCATTATCGGTTATCCTCCGGCAAGATAGTACAGCAGGTAGTTGTTCCTCGCAAACTGCGGAGCCAAGTACTGCAGCTAGCTCATGAAAGTCTGATGGCGGGCCATCAAGGCATCAAGAGGACAATTGACCGAGTACTAGGATCATTCTATTGGCCAGGAGTTCAGGAAGAAGTAAAGAGATACGTGCGATCCTGTGACATTTGCCAAAGAGCATATCCAAAAGGTAAAGTGGGCAAGGCGCCTCTGGGCGTAATGCCGTTGATCGACACCCCTTTCGAGCGAGTGGCAATCGATATTATCGGTCCTTTAAAACCTGTGTCGAGAAACGGAAACCGCTACATATTGACCATGGTGGACTTCGCCACGCGCTACCCGGACGCGGTGGCCCTGCCAGCAATCGATTCGGCGACAGTAACAGAGGGCCTGGTGGAGATGTTCTCACGCGTAGGATTCCCGCGTGAAATTCTATGTGATCAAGCATCTTGTTTTACTTCCGAACTGATGAAAGAAGTCAACGAGTTACTGGCCATTAAGCACCTCAGTTCTACACCTTACCATCCTATGTGTAACGGGTTGGTGGAACGATTTAACGGTACGTTAAAACAGATGTTGCGGAAGCTCTGCCAGGAGGAACCAAGATCCTGGGATCGGTTGCTTGCCCCACTCCTTTTTGCCTATCGTGAAGTGCCTCAGACCAGCACGGGATTTTCTCCCTTCGAACTTATTTACGGGCGTGACGTCAGAGGACCACTTAGTTTGTTAAAAGAATTATGGATTGGAGAACACATCGGCGACGAGGCGAAGGCAACTTACGGATATGTATTGGATCTGCGAGATCGTCTTGAAAAAACACTGCAGTTGGCTCATGAGAACTTGACACGAGCAAGAAAATCACAGAAGCAATACTATGATCAGCGAAGCACGAAACGTCAGCTTGAAGTAGGCGACCGGGCCCTTATTCTACTCCCTACTACGGAAAATAAATTACTCATGCAATGGAAAGGACCTTTTAAGGTCACAGGGAAAAAGGGCAGTCATGACTACTGGTTGGACTTGGGACGTGACACCAAGTTGTTCCACATCAACATGTTAAAGCGTTACGAGGATCGCGAACCGGAGAGGTTTACACAAACAGCGTCATTCGTAGTGATGGAAGAAGAGGAGGCAGATTCACCTATACCAGTTTACACTATTGACCAAGGGACTGGGGTGGAGACAATTAATATAGGTGAAGGGCTGGCTGAAGAGGAAGCTGCTGAGCTCCAGCGGATTCTGACCAAATACCAAGATGTGTTTTCCGAAATGCCAGGAAAGACCAATTTGCTGGAATGCCCGCTTCGACTGACAACACCGGATCCGATTTGCACTCCGCAGTACCCACTACCACTGGCGATGAAAGAAGTGGTTGAAAAGGAAGTTCGAGATATGCTCAAGCTCGGGGTGATTGAGCGATCCAATTCGCCATACAATTCCCCCTTGGTGCTAATTAAGAAGCCAGATCAAACTTATCGGACATGCATAGACTTTCGTCGCATCAACGAGGTGTTGATATCAGATGCGGAACCCATACCACGGACGGATATGATGTTCGCAGAGGTTGGGACCAAGAGGTTTTTCTCGAAATTCGATCTTACCAAAGGATACTGGCAAGTTCCACTGGAACTGGAGTCGAGATCGGTAACCGCATTTTCAACTCAGACCGGACATTACCACTTTATCTACATGCCATTTGGAATCAAAACTGCGTCTGCAGTGTTCACGCGTTTGATGAGAACACTTCTCCAAGGCCTCCCGAACGTAGCGCATTATATAGACGATGTTCTCATCGCTACTATGACATGGAAAGAGCATTTAGACGCATTGCAGCAATTCCTGCACAGAGTGAGAGAAGCAGGATTGACTATCAAACCCCAGAAATGCGAAATCGCTATGACTTCCGTCGTATTTTTAGGCCATCGTTTAGGAGGAGGGACCATCCGAGCAGTGGATAGTACTGTCGAGAAGATTGCCAATGCACAAAAACCTCAAACAAAGAAGCAGCTTCGATCGTTTCTTGGATTGGCGGGATATTACCGCGATATGATTCCCCATTATGCGGAGAAAGCTCAGCCTCTCACCGAACTAACTAGGAAAAAGGAGAGAAATAAGATTTGTTGGAATCCTGAAAGAGAGGCGGCATTCGAAACACTTAAGCAAGCCCTTGCTTCTGGACCAATTGTAAAGGCTCCTGATCCGGAGCGAAGGTTTGTACTTCGGTCGGACGCATCTGACACCTGCATCGGAGCGATATTAATGCAGGAACATGACGGATTGTTACACCCTGTATCTTATGCAAGCCGCCAGTTGCTGCCCCGGGAAAAGAATTACTCTACCATAGAGAGGGAGTGTTTGGCATTGGTATGGGCGGTACAGAGGTTTCACATTTTTTTGTATGGGAACCAGTTTGTTGTACAAACAGATCACCAACCTCTACAGTACTTAGCCCGAGCCAGACACTTGAACAGTAGGGTCCTGAGGTGGAGCCTGGCATTGCAAGAATACTCATTTAGCATTCAGCATATAAAAGGGTCGGAGAATACCGGTGCGGACTTCATGAGTAGATTGTGAGCCAAGAGTTCGGACTTCAAGCACTGTGATATTGGGTGTTGGACACTCAAAGTATGTCAGTGTATTTAACGGTGTTCTTGTGTATTTAGTAAATATTGGACCTCGACATGTGAACTATACAGAGGACATATACAGTGAAGGGGTTTACAGACCGCGCACGTGTCAGCAGTTTTTTTTTTTTTAAAAAAAAAAAAAAAAAGAAAAAACTCATTTAAGGGGGGGCTTTTGTGATATGTGTCGTGCGCGAAGCTTCAAAGTGCGCGCCATTCAAAGTGCGCGCCATACAAAGTGCGCGCTTGAAGCAGACAACGACGAAGGTAGCACGAGCGCTGAGTAGCGTGGCGGCGAAGGTACGAGAAGGAACGAGGAAGACGGGGCTCTCGACTCGGCCGTTGGGTTCCGGACCCGAGCCTAGTAACAGTCGAGCCCGGCCTACCTGCCACGTTCTACCTGCCACGGCCGTGCGTCGCTGACGTGCTGCGGCTTCAAGGCATCCTGTGCTTGAGGACACGCGGAGCTGTCGGGCTACGGGCACGAGTTCCAGCAGAGGTGTCCGGCCGGGACGCGGCCGGTGGTAGTGCCTGGTCTACCGCGCCAACGGGTCCACCTGGTCTACCGTGCGAGCAACGCGGAGCTGTCGGGCTACGGGCTCGAGCTCCAGCAGATGTGTCCAGCCGCGACGTGGCTGCGGGGGCGGAGCCTACCCATCAACTAGTCGCCTGGTTGACCGTGCGGACAACGCGAGCCAGCTCAAGACGTAGCAACGAACCTCGGTGAGACCGACCTCATGTCTTGCGTCCATGCTAAAAAGGAGGGACGGTTAGTTTAGGACTTTGATAGTTCACAGAGACAGTGAAGGATTCTTTAAATAGCCTGTCCATGTTATGTGTGTTCGTTTTTCGTGTGTATAAAGTGTGGCGTACAAACGGCCTCGTCTTTTCGTGGGAGTCTGGGGCGACGGCTCGGACACCCATTAACTAAGAACCTGCACGTTGCTGTAACACCCACTGCAATGTAACACGCACCAGTCCCGGGAGGGCTCGTACCTCCAACGTTTCGGTTAACAGCCGATCGCGCTAGCTAATTGGGTCACGGAGACAGTCCTGCTCCACACTCACCACCACCAGAACATTTCTTCAAAGCTATCAGCCCAAAATAAAAAAAGCAACACACCACTCCCGGGAGGGCTCGAACCTCCAACCTTTCGGTTAACAGCCGACTGCGCTAGCCAATTGCGCCGCGAAGAGAGTCGTGCTCCACTCTCACCACCGTCAGAACATTTCTTCAGAGCTATCAGCCCAAAGAAAAAAAGCACCACACCACCACCGGGTGGGCTCATACCTCCAACCTTTCGGTTAACAGCCGATCGCGCTAGCCAATTGCCATGGAGACAGTCGTGCTCCACTCTCACCACCATCAGAACATATCTTCAAAGCTATCAGCCCAAAGAATAAAAAGCAACACACCACACCCGGGAGGGCTCGTACCTCCAACCTTTCGGTTAACAGCCGATCGCGCTAGCCAATTGCGCCACGGAGACAGTCGTGCTCGACTCTTATCACCATCAGAACATATCTTCAAAGCTATCAGCCCTAAGAAAAAAAAGCGCCACACCACCACCGGGTGGGCTCGAACCTCCAACCTTTCGGTTAACAGCCGATCGCGCTAGCCAATTGCGCCACGGAGACAGTCGTGCTCCACTCTCACCACCATCAGAACATATCTTCAAAGCTATCAGTCCAAAGAAAAAAAAGCGCCGCACCTCCACCGGGTGGGCTCGTACCTCCAACCTATCGGTTAACAGCCGATCGCGTTAGCCAATTGCGCCACGGAGACAGACCTTCTCCACTCTCACCACCACCAGAACATAACTTCAAAGCTCTCAGCCCAAAATAAAAAAGCAACACACCACTCCCGGGAGGGCTCAAACCTCCAACCTTTCGGTTAACAGCCGATCGCGCTAGCCCATTGCGCCACGGAGACAGTCCTGCTCCACTCTCACCACCATCAGAACATATCTTCAAACCTATCAGCCCAGAAAAAAGCAACACACCACTCCCGGGAGGGCTCGAACCTCCAACCTTTCAGTTACCAGCCGATCGCATAGCCAATTGCGCCATGGAGACAGTCGTGCTCCACTCTCACCACCGTCAGAACATTTTTTCAGAGATATTAGCCCAAAGGAAAAAAATCGCCGCACCACCACCGGGTGGGCTCAAACCTCCAACCTTCGGTTAACAGCCGATCGCGTTAGCCGATTGCGCCACGGAGACAGTCCTGCTCCACTCTCCCCACCATCAGAACATATCATCAAAGCTATCAGCCCAAAAAGTAAAAAGCAACACACCACTCCCGGGAGGGCTCGTACCTCCAACCTTTCGGTTAACAGCCGATCGCGCCAGCCAATTGCGCCACGGAGACAGTCCTGCTCCACACTCACCACCACCAGAACATATCTTCAAAGCTATCAGCCCAAAATAAAAAAAGCAACACACCACTCCCGGGAGGGCTCAAACCTCCAACCTTTCGGTTAACAGCCGATCGCGCTAGCCTATTGCGCCACGGAGACAGTCGTGCTCCACTCTCACCACCATCAGAACATATCTTCAAAGCTATCAGTCCAAAGAAAAAAAAGCGCCGCACCTCCACCGGGTGGGCTCGTACCTCCAACCTTTTGGTTAACAGCCGATCGCGGTAGCCAATTGCGCCACGGAGACAGTCCTGCTCCACTCTCACCACCATCAGAACATATCTTCGAAACTATCAGCCCAGAGAAAAAAAAACAACACAGCACTTTCGGGAGGGCTCGAACATCCAACCTTTCAGTTAACAGCCGATCGAATAGCCAATTGCGCCACGGAGACAATCGTGCTCCACTCTCACCACCATCAGAACATATCTTCAAAGCTATCAGCCCAAAGAAAAAAAAGCGCCGCACCACCACTGGGTGGGCTCGTACCTCCAACCTTTCGGTTAACAGCCGATTGGGCTAGCCGATTGCGCCACGGAGACAGTCGTGCTCCACTCTCACCACCATCAGAACATATCTTCAAAGCTATCAGCCCAAAATAAAAACAGCAACACACCACTCCCGGGAGGGCTCGTACCTCCAACCTATCGGTTAACAGCCGATTACGTTAGCCAATGGCACCACGGAGACAGTCCTGCTCCACTCTCACCACCATCAGAACATATCTTCAAAGCTATCAGCCCAAAGAATAAAAAGCAACACACCACACCCGGGAGGGCTCGTACCTCCAACCTTTCGGTTAACAGCCGATCGCGCTAGCCAATTGCGCCAAGGAGACAGTCGTGCTCCACTCTCACCACCGTCAGAACATTTCTTCAGAGCTATCAGCCCAAAGAAAAAAAAGCGCTGCACTACCACCGGGTGGGCTCGTACCTCCAACCTTTCGGTTAACAGCCGATCGCGCTAGCCAATTGCGCCACGGAGACAGTCGTGCTCCACTCTAACCACCATCAGCACATATCTTCAAAGCTATCAGCCCTAAGAAAAAAAAAGTGCCACACCACCACCGGGTGGGCTCGAACCTCCAACCTTTCGGTTAACAGCCGATCGCGCTAGCCAATTGCGCCACGGAGACAGTCGTGCTCCACTCTCACCACAATCAGAACATATCTTCAAAGCTATCAGCCCAAAGAAAAAAAAGCAACGCACCAGTCCCGGGAGGGCTCGTACCTCCAACGTTTCGGTTAACAGCCGATCGCGCTAGCTAATTGCGTCACGGAGACAGTCCTGCTCCTACACTCACCACCACCAGAACATTTCTTCAAAGCTATCAGCCCAAAATAAAAAAAGCAACACACCACTCCCGGGAGGGCTCGAACCTCCAACCTTTCGGTTAACAGGCGACTGCGCTAGCCAATTGCGCCGCGAAGACAGTCGTGCTCCACTCTCACCACCGTCAGAACATTTCTTCAGAGCTATCAGCCCATAGAAAAAAAGCACCACACCAACACCGGGTGGGCTCGTACCTTCAACCTTTCAGTTAACAGCCGATCGCGATAGCCAATTGCCATAGAGACAGTCGTGCTCCACTCTCGCCACCATCAGAACATATCTTCAAAGCTATCAGCCCAAAGAAAGAAAAGCAATACACCACTCCCGGGAGGACTCGAATCTCCAACTTTCAGTTAACAGCCGATCGCATAGCCAATTGCGCCATGGAGACAGTCGTGCTCCACTCTCACCACCGTCTGAACATTTCTTCAGAGCTATCAGCCCACAGGAAAAAAAATCGCCGCACCACCACCGGGTGGGCTCCAACTTCCAACCTCTCGGTTAACACCCGATCGCGCTAGCCAATTGTGCCATGAAGACAGTCGTTCTCCACTCTCACCACCATCAGAACATATCTTCAAAGCTATCAGCCCCCCAAAAAAAGCGCCGCCCCTCCACTGGGTAGGCTCGCACCTCCAACCTTTCGGTTAACAGCCGATTGGGCTAGCCGATTGCGCCACGGAGACAGTCGTGCTCCACTCTCACCACCATCAGAACCTATCTTCAAAGCTATCAGCCCAAAAGAAAAACAGCAACACACCACTCCCGGGAGGGCTCGTACCTCCAACCTATCGGTTAACAGCCGATTACGTTAGCCAATGGCACCACGGAGACAGTCCTGCTCCACTCTCACCACCATCAGAACATATCTTCAAAGCTATCAGCCCAAAGAATAAAAAGCAACACACCACACCCGGGAGGGCTCGTACCTCCAACCTTTCGGTTAACAGCCGATCGCGCTAGCCAATTGCGCGACGGAGACAGTCGTGCTCCACTCCCACCACCGTCAGAACATTTCTTCAGAGCTATCAGCCCAAAGAAAAAAAAGCGCCGCACTACCACCTGGTGGGCTCGTACCTCCAACCTTTCGGTTAACAGCCGATCGCGCTAGCCAATTGCGCCACGGAGACAGTCGTGCTCCACTCTCACCACCATCAGAACATATCTTCAAAGCTATCAGCCCAAAGAAAAAAAAAGCGCCGCACCACCACCAGGTGGGCTCGAACCTCCAACCTTTCGGTTAAAAGCCGATCGCACCAGCCAATTGCGCCACGGAGACAGTCGTGCTCGACTCTTATCGCCATCAGAACATATCTTAAAAGCTATCAGCCCTAAGAAAAAAAACTGCCGCACCTCCATCGGGTAGGCTCGCACCTCCAACCTTTCGGTTAACAGCCGATCGCGCTAGCCAATTGCGCCACGGAGACAGTCCTGCTCCACACTCACCACCATCAGAACATATTTTCAAAGCTATCAGCCCAAAATAAAAAAAGCAACACACCACTCCCAGGAGGGCTCGAACCTCCAACCTTTCGGTCAACAGCCGATCGCGCTAGCCAATTGCGCCACGGAGACAGTCGTGCTCCACTCTCACCACCCTCAGAACATTTCTTCAGAGCTATCAGCCCAAAGAAAAAAAGCGCCGCACCACCACCGCGGGGGCTCTCGTACCTCTAACCTTTCGGTTAACAGCCGATCGCGCTAGCCAATTGCGCCACGGAGACAGTCCTGCTCCACTCTCAACACCATCAGAACATATCTTCAAAGCTATCAGCCCAAAGAAAAAAAAGCAACACACCACTCCCGGGAGGGCTCGAACCACCAACCTTTCAGTTAACAGCCGATCGCATAGCCAGTTGCACCACGAAGACAGTCGTGCTCCACTCTCACCACCGTCAGAACATTTCTTCAGAGCTATCAGCCCGAAGGAAAAAAAGCGCCGCACCACCACCGGGTGGGCTCGAACCTCCAACCTTTCGGTTAACAGCCGATCGCACCAGCCAATTGCGCCACGGAGACAGTCGTGCTCCACTCTCACCACCATCAGAACATATCTTCAAAGCTATTAGCCCAAAAAAAAAAGCGCCGCACCTCCACCGGGTGGGCTCGTACCTCCAAACTTTCGGTTAACAGCCGATCGCGGTAGCCAATAGCGCCACGGAGACAGTCCTGCTCCACTCTCAACACTATCAGAACATGTCTTCGAAGCTATCAGCCCAAAGGAAAAAAAGCAACACACCACTCCCGGGAGGGCTCGAACATCCAATTTTTCTGTTAACAGCCGATCGAATAGCCAATTGCGCCACGGAGACAATCGTGCTCCACTCTCACCACCATCAGAACATATCTTCAAAGCTATCAGCCCAAAGAAAAAAAAGCGCCGCACCACCACTGGGTGGGCTCGAACCTCCAACCTTTCGGTTAACAGCCGATTGGGCTAGCCGATTGCGCCACGGAGACAGTCGTGCTCCACTCTCACCACCGTCAGAACATTTCTTCAGAGCTATCAGCCCAAAGAAAAAAAAGCGCCGCACCACCACCGGGTGGGCTCGTACCTCCAACCTTTCGGTTAACAGCCGATCGCGCAAGCCAATTGCGCTACGGAGACAGTCGTGCTCCACTCTCACCACCATCAGAACATATCTTTAGAGCTACCAGCCCAAAGAAAAAAAAGCAGCGCACCAGTCCCGGGAGGGCTCGTACCTCCAACCTTTCGGTTAACAGCCGATCGCGCTAGCTAATTGCTTCACGGAGACAGTCCTGCTCCACACTCACCACCACCAGAACATTTCTTCAAAGCTATCAGCCCAAAATAAAAAAAAGCAACACACCACTCCCGGGAGGGCTCGAACCTCCAACCTTTCGGTTAACAGCCGACTGCGCTAGCCAATTGCGCCATGGAGACAGCCGTGCTCCACTCTCACCACCGTCAGAACATTTCTTCAGAGCTATCAGCCCAAAGGAAAAAAAATCGCCGCACCACCACCGGGTGGGCTCATACCTCCAACCTTTCGGTTAACAGCCGATCGCGCTAGCCAATTGCCATGGAGACAGTCGTGCTTCACTCTCACCACCATCAGAACATATCTTCAAAGCTATCAGCCCAAAGAAAGAAAAGCAATACACCACTCCCGGGAGGACTCGAACTTCCAACCTCTCGGTTAACACCCGATCGCGCTAGCCAATTGTGCCATGAAGACAGTCGTGCTCCACTCTCACAACCATCAGAACATATCTTCAAAGCTATCAGCCCCCCAAAAAAGCGCCGCACCTCCACTGGGTAGGCTCGCACCTCCAACCCTTCGGTTAACAGCCGATTGGGCTAGCCGATTGCGCCACGGAGACAGTCGTGCTCCACTCTCACCACCATCAGAACCTATCTTCGAAGCTATCAGCCCAAAAGAAAAACAGCAACACACCACTCCCGGGAGGGCTCGTACCTCCAACCTATCGGTTAACAGCCGATTACGTTAGCCGTCGAAATTTCCGGAGCCCTCCACTACGGCGTCTCTCATAATCATAGGGTGGTTTTGGGACGTTAAACCCCACATATCAATCTATCAATCCGATTACGTTAGCCAATGGCACCACGGAGACAGTCCTGCTCCACTCTCACCACCGTCAGAACATTTTTTCAGAGATATTAGCCCAAAGGAAAAAAATCGCCGCACCACCACCGGGTGGGCTCAAACCTCCAACCTTCGGTTAACAGCCGATCGCGTTAGCCGATTGCGCCACGGAGACAGTCCTGCTCCACTCTCCCCACCATCAGAACATATCATCAAAGCTATCAGCCCAAAAAGTAAAAAGCAACACACCACTCCCGGGAGGGCTCGTACCTCCAACCTTTCGGTTAACAGCCGATCGCGCCAGCCAATTGCGCCACGGGGACAGTCCTGCTCCACACTCACCACCACCAGAACATATCTTCAAAGCTATCAGCCCAAAATAAAAAAAGCAACACACCACTCCCGGGAGGGCTCAAACCTCCAACCTTTCGGTTAACAGCCGATCGCGCTAGCCTATTGCGCCACGGAGACAGTCGTGCTCCACTCTCACCACCATCAGAACATATCTTCAAAGCTATCAGCCCAAAGAATAAAAAGCAACACACCACACCCGGGAGGGCTCGTACCTCCAACCTTTCGGTTAACAGCCGATCGCGCTAGCCAATTGCGCCACGGAGACAGTCGTGCTCCACTCTTACCACCGTCAGGACACTTCTTCAGAGCTATCAGCCCTAAGAAAAAAAAAGTGCCACACCACCACCGGGTGGGCTCGAACCTCCAACCTTTCGGTTAACAGCCGATCGCGCTAGCCAATTGCGCCACGGAGACAGTCGTGCTCCACTCTCACCACCATCAGAACATATCTTCAAAGCTATCAGCCCAAAGAAAAAAAGCAACGCACCAGTCCCGGGAGGGCTCGTACCTCCAACGTTTCGGTTAACAGCCGATCTCGCTAGCTAATTGGGTCACGGAGACAGTCCTGCTCCACACTCACCACCACCAGAACATTTCTTCAAAGCTATCAGCCCAAAATAAAAAAAGCAACACACCACTCCCGGGAGGGCTCGAACCTCCAACCTTTCGGTTAACAGCCGACTGCGCTAGCCAATTGCGCCGCGAAGAGAGTCGTGCTCCACTCTCACCACCGTCAGAACATTTCTTCAGAGCTATCAGCCCAAAGAAAAAAAGCACCACACCACCACTGGGTGGGCTCATACCTCCAACCTTTAGGTTAACAGCCGATCGCGCTAGCCAATTGCCATGGAGACAGTCGTGCTCCACTCTCACCACCATCAGAACATATCTTCAAAGCTATCAGCCCAAAGAATAAAAAGCAACAACCACACCCGGGAGGGCTCGTACCTCCAACCTTTCGGTTAACAGCCGATCGCGCTAGCCAATTGCGCCACGGAGACAGTCGTGCTCGACTCTTATCACCATCAGAACATATCTTCAAAGCTATCAGCCCTAAGAAAAAAAAAGCGCCACACCACCACCGGGTGGGCTCGAACCTCCAACCTTTCGGTTAACAGCCGATCGCGCTAGCCAATTGCGCCACGGAGACAGTCGTGCTCCACTCTCACCACCATCAGAACATATCTTCAAAGCTATCAGTCCAAAGAAAAAAAAGCGCCGCACCTCCACCGGGTGGGCTCGTACCTCCAACCTATCGGTTAACAGCCGATCGCGTTAGCCAATTGCGCCACGGAGACAGACCTTCTCCACTCTCACCACCACCAGAACATAACTTCAAAGCTATCAGCCCAAAATAAAAAAGCAACACACCACTCCCGGGAGGGCTCAAACCTCCAACCTTTCGGTTAACAGCCGATCGCGCTAGCCCATTGCGCCACGGAGACAGTCCTGCTCCACTCTCACCACCATCAGAACATATCTTCAAACCTATCAGCCCAGAAAAAAGCAACACACCACTCCCGGGAGGGCTCGAACCTCCAACCTTTCAGTTACCAGCCGATCGCATAGCCAATTGCGCCATGGAGACAGTCGTGCTCCACTCTCACCACCGTCAGAACATTTTTTCAGAGATATTAGCCCAAAGGAAAAAAATCGCCGCACCACCACCGGGTGGGCTCAAACCTTTAACCTTCGGTTAACAGCCGATCGCGTTAGCCGATTGCGCCACGGAGACAGTCCTGCTCCACTCTCCCCACCATCAGAACATATCATCAAAGCTATCAGCCCAAAAAGTAAAAAGCAACACACCACTCCCGGGAGGGCTCGTACCTCCAACCTTTCGGTTAACAGCCGATCGCGCCAGCCAATTGCGCCACGGAGACAGTCCTGCTCCACACTCACCACCACCAGAACATATCTTCAAAGCTATCAGCCCAAAATAAAAAAAGCAACACACCACTCCCGGGAGGGCTCAAACCTCCAACCTTTCGGTTAACAGCCGATCGCGCTAGCCTATTGCGCCACGGAGACAGTCGTGCTCCACTCTCACCACCATCAGAACATATCTTCAAAGCTATCAGTCCAAAGAAAAAAAAGCGCCGCACCTCCACCGGGTGGGCTCGTACCTCCAACCTTTTGGTTAACAGCCGATCGCGGTAGCCAATTGCGCCACGGAGACAGTCCTGCTCCACTCTCACCACCATCAGAACATATCTTCGAAACTATCAGCCCAGAGAAAAAAAACAACACACCACTTTCGGGAGGGCTCGAACATCCAACCTTTCAGTTAACAGCCGATCGAATAGCCAATTGCGCCACGGAGACAATCGTGCTCCACTCTCACCACCATCAGAACATATCTTCAAAGCTATCAGCCCAAAGAAAAAAAAGCGCCGCACCACCACTGGGTGGGCTCGTACCTCCAACCTTTCGGTTAACAGCCGATTGGGCTAGCCGATTGCGCCACGGAGACAGTCGTGCTCCACTCTCACCACCATCAGAACATATCTTCAAAGCTATCAGCCCAAAATAAAAACAGCAACACACCACTCCCGGGAGGGCTCGTACCTCCAACCTATCGGTTAACAGCCGATTACGTTAGCCAATGGCACCACGGAGACAGTCCTGCTCCACTCTCACCACCATCAGAACATATCTTCAAAGCTATCAGCCCAAAGAATAAAAAGCAACACACCACACCCGGGAGGGCTCGTACCTCCAACCTTTCGGTTAACAGCCGATCGCGCTAGCCAATTGCGCCAAGGAGACAGTCGTGCTCCACTCTCACCACCGTCAGAACATTTCTTCAGAGCTATCAGCCCAAAGAAAAAAAAGCGCCGCACTACCACCGGGTGGGCTCGTACCTCCAACCTTTCGGTTAACAGCCGATCGCGCTAGCCAATTGCGCCACGGAGACAGTCGTGCTCCACTCTAACCACCATCAGAACATATCTTCAAAGCTATCAGCCCTAAGAAAAAAAAAGTGCCACACCACCACCGGGTGGGCTCGAACCTCCAACCTTTCGGTTAACAGCCGATCGCGCTAGCCAATTGCGCCACGGAGACAGTCGTGCTCCACTCTCACCACCATCAGAACATATCTTCAAAGCTATCAGCCCAAAGAAAAAAAAGCAACGCACCAGTCCCGGGAGGGCTCGTACCTCCAACGTTTCGGTTAACAGCCGATCGCGCTAGCTAATTGCGTCACGGAGACAGTCCTGCTCTTACACTCACCACCACCAGAACATTTCTTCAAAGCTATCAGCCCAAAATAAAAAAAGCAACACACCACTCCCGGGAGGGCTCGAACCTCCAATCTTTCGGTTAACAGGCGACTGCGGTAGCCAATTGCGCCGCGAAGACAGTCATGCTCCACTCTCACCACCGTCAGAACATTTCTTCAGAGCTATCAGCCCATAGAAAAAAAGCACCACACCACCACCGGGTGGGCTCGTACCTTCAACCTTTCAGTTAACAGCCGATCGCGATAGCCAATTGCCATAGAGACAGTCGTGCTCCACTCTCACCACCATCAGAACATATCTTCAAAGCTATCAGCCCAAAGAAAGAAAAGCAATACACCACTCCCGGGAGGACTCGAATCTCCAACTTTCAGTTAACAGCCGATCGCATAGCCAATTGCGCCATGGAGACAGTCGTGCTCCACTCTCACCACCGTCTGAACATTTCTTCAGAGCTATCAGCCCACAGGAAAAAAAATCGCCGCACCACCACCGGGTGGGCTCCAACTTCCAACCTCTCGGTTAACACCCGATCGCGCTAGCCAATTGTGCCATGAAGACAGTCGTTCTCCACTCTCACCACCATCAGAACATATCTTCAAAGCTATCAGCCCCCCAAAAAAAGCGCCGCCCCTCCACTGGGTAGGCTCGCACCTCCAACCTTTCGGTTAACAGCCGATTGGGCTAGCCGATTGCGCCACGGAGACAGTCGTGCTCCACTCTCACCACCATCAGAACCTATCTTCAAAGCTATCAGCCCAAAAGAAAAACAGCAACACACCACTCCCGGGAGGGCTCGTACCTCCAACCTATCGGTTAACAGCCGATTACGTTAGCCAATGGCACCACGGAGACAGTCCTGCTCCACTCTCACCACCATCAGAACATATCTTCAAAGCTATCAGCCCAAAGAATAAAAAGCAACACACCACACCCGGGAGGGCTCGTACCTCCAACCTTTCGGTTAACAGCCGATCGCGCAAGCCAATTGCGCGACGGAGACAGTCGTGCTCCACTCCCACCACCGTCAGAACATTTCTTCAGAGCTATCAGCCCAAAGAAAAAAAAGCGCCGCACTACCACCTGGTGGGCTCGTACCTCCAACCTTTCGGTTAACAGCCGATCGCGCTAGCCAATTGCGCCACGGAGACAGTCGTGCTCCACTCTCACCACCATCAGAACATATCTTCAAAGCTATCAGCCTAAAGAAAAAAAAAGCACCGCACCACCACCAGGTGGGCTCGAACCTCCAACCTTTCGGTTAAAAGCCGATCGCACTAGCCAATTGCGCCACGGAGACAGTCGTGCTCGACTCTTATCGCCATCAGAACATATCTTCAAAGCTATCAGCCCTAAGAAAAAAAAGCGCCACACCACCACCGGGTGGGCTCGAACCTCCAACCTTTCGGTTAACAGCCGATCGCGCTAGCCAATTGCGCCACGGAGACAGTCGTGCTCCACTCTCACCACCATCAGAACATATCTTCAAAGCTATCAGCCCAAAGAATAAAAAGCAACACACCACACCCGGGAGGGCTCGTACCTCCAACCTTTCGGTTAACAGCCGATCGCGCTAGCCAATTGTGCCATGAAGACAGTCGTGCTCCACTCTCACCACCATCAGTACATATCTTCAAAGCTATCAGCCCCCCAAAAAAAGCGCCGCACCTCCACTGGGTAGGCTCGCACCTCCAACCTTTCGGTTAACAGCCGATTGGGCTAGCCGATTGCGCCACGGAGACAGTCGTGCTCCACTCTCACCACCATCAAAACCTATCTTCAAAGCTATCAGCCCAAAAGAAAAACAGCAACACACCACTCCCGGGAGGGCTCGTACCTCCAACCTATCGGTTAACAGCCGATTACGTAGCCATTGGCACAACGGAGACAGTCCTGCTCCACTCTCACCACCATCAGAACATATCTTCAAAGCTATCAGCCCAAAGAATAAAAAGCAACCCACCACACCCGGGAGGGCTCGTACCTCCAACCTTTCGGTTAACAGCCGACCGCGCTAGCCAATTGCGCCACGGAGACAGTCGTGCTCCACTCTCACCACCATCAGAACATATCTTCAAAGCTATCAGCCCAAAGAAAAAAAAAGCGCCGCACCACCACCAGGTGGGCTCGAACCTCCAACCTTTCGGTTAAAAGCCGATCGCACTAGCCAATTGCGCCACGGAGACAGTCGTGCTCGACTTTTATCACCATCAGAACATATCTTCAAAGCTATCAGCCCTAAGAAAAAAAAAGCGCCACACCACCACCGGGTGGGCTCGAACCTCCAACCTTTCGGTTAACAGCCGATCGCGCTAGCCAATTGCGCCACGGAGACAGTCGTGCTCCACTCTCACCACCATCAGAACATATCTTCAAAGCTATCAGTCCAAAAAAAAGCGCCGCACCTCCACCGGGTGGGCTCGTACCTCCAACCTATCGGTTAACAGCCGATCGCGTTAGCCAATTGCGCCACGGAGACAGACCTTCTCCACTCTCACCACCACCAGAACATAACTTCAAAGCTATCAGCCCAAAATAAAAAAGCAACACACCACTCCCGGGAGGGCTCAAACCTCCAACCTTTCGGATAACAGCCGATCGCGCTAGCCCATTGCGCCACGGAGACAGTCCTGCTCCACTCTCACCACCATCAGAACATATCTTCAAACCTATCAGCCCAGAAAAAAGCAACACACCGCTCCCGGGAGGGCTCGAACCTCCAACCTTTCAGTTACCAGCCGATCGCATAGCCAATTGCGCCATGTAGACAGTCGTGCTCCACTCTCACCACCGTCAGAACATTTTTTCAGAGATATTAGCCCAAAGGAAAAAAATCGCCGCACCACCACCGGGTGGGCTCAAACCTCCAACCTTCGGTTAACAGCCGATCGCGTTAGCCGATTGCGCCACGGAGACAGTCCTGCTCCACTCTCCCCACCATCAGAACATATCATCAAAGCTATCAGCCCAAAAAGTAAAAAGCAACACACCACTCCCGGGAGGGCTCGTACCTCCAACCTTTCGGTTAACAGCCGATCGCGCCAGCCAATTGCGCCACGGAGACAGTCCTGCTCCACACTCACCACCACCAGAACATATCTTCAAAGCTATCAGCCCAAAATAAAAAAAGCAACACACCACTCCCGGGAGGGCTCAAACCTCCAACCTTTCGGTTAACAGCCGATCGCGCTAGCCTATTGCGCCACGGAGACAGTCGTGCTCCACTCTCACCACCATCAGAACATATCTTCAAAGCTATCAGTCCAAAGAAAAAAAAGCGCCGCACCTCCACCGGGTGGGCTCGTACCTCCAACCTTTTGGTTAACAGCCGATTGGGCTAGCCGATTGCGCCACGGAGACAGTCGTGCTCCACTCTCACCACCATCAGAACATATCTTCAAAGCTATCAGCCCAAAACAAAAGCAGCAACACACCACTCCCGGGAGGGCTCGTACCTCCAACCTATCGGTTAACAGCCGATTACGTTAGCCAATGGCACCACGGAGACAGTCCTGCTCCACTCTCACCACCATCAGAACATATCTTCAAAGCTATCAGCCCAAAGAATAAAAAGCAACACACCATACCCGGGAGGGCTCGTACCTCCAACCTTTCGGTTAACAGCCGATCGCGCTAGCCAATTGCGCCAAGGAGACAGTCGTGCTCCACTCTCACCACCGTAAAAACATTTCTTCAGAGCTATCAGCCCAAAGAAAAAAAAGCGCCGCACTACCACCGGGTGGGCTCGTACCTCCAACCTTTCGGTTAACAGCCGATCGCGCTAGCCAATTGCGCCACGGAGACAGTCGTGCTCCACTCTCACCACCATCAGAACATATCTTCAAAGCTATCAGCCCTAAGAAAAAAAAAGTGCCACACCACCACCGGGTGGGCTCGAACCTCCAACCTTTCGGTTAACAGCCGATCGCGCTAGCCAATTGCGCCACGGAGACAGTCGTGCTCCACTCTCACCACCATCAGAACATATCTTCAAAGCTATCAGCCCAAAGAAAAAAAAGCAACGCACCAGTCCCGGGAGGGCTCGTATCTCCAACGTTTCGGTTAACAGCCGATCGCGCTAGCTAATTGCGTCACGGAGACAGTCCTGCTCCTACACTCACCACCACCAGAACATTTCTTCAAAGCTATCAGCCCAAAATAAAAAAAGCAACACACCACTCCCGGGAGGGCTCGAACCTCCAACCTTTCGGTTAACAGCCGACTGCGCTAGCCAATTGCGCCGCGAAGACAGTCGTGCTCCACTCTCACCACCGTCAGAACATTTCTTCAGAGCTATCAGCCCAAAGAAAAAAAGCACCACACCACCACCGGGTGGGCTCGTACCTCCAACCTTTCAGTTAACAGCCGATCGCGCTAGCCAATTGCCATGGAGACAGTCGTGCTCCACTCTCACCACCATCAGAACATATCTTCAAAGCTATCAGCCCAAAGAAAGAAAAGCAATACACCACTCCCGGGAGGACTCGAACCTCCAACTTTCAGTTAACAGCCGATCGCATAGCCAATTGCGCCATGGAGACAGACGTGCTCCACTCTCACCACCGTCAGAACATTTCTTCAGAGCTATCAGCCCACAGGAAAAAAAATCGCCGCACCACCACCGGGTGGGCTCCAACTTCCAACCTCTCGGTTAACACCCGATCGCGCTAGCCAATTGTGCCATGAAGACAGTCGTTCTCCACTCTCACCACCATCAGAACATATCTTCAAAGCTATCAGCCCCCCAAAAAAAGCGCCGCCCCTCCACTGGGTAGGCTCGCACCTCCAACCTTTCGGTTAACAGCCGATTGGGCTAGCCGATTGCGCCACGGAGACAGTCGTGCTCCACTCTCACCACCATCAGAACCTATCTTCAAAGCTATCAGCCCAAAAGAAAAACAACAACACACCACTCCCGGGAGGGCTCGTACCTCCAACCTATCGGTTAACAGCCGATTACCTTAGCCAATGGCACCACGGAGACAGTCCTGCTCCACTCTCACCACCATCAGAACATATCTTCAAAGCTATCAGCCCAAAGAATAAAAAGCAACACACCACACCCGGGAGGGCTCGTACCACCAACCTTTCGGTTAACAGCCGATCGCGCTAGCCAATTGCGCCACGGAGACAGTCATACTCCACTCTCACCACCGTCAGAACATTTCTTCAGAGCTATCAGCCCAAAGAAAAAAAAGCGCCGCACTACCACCTGGTGGGCTCGTACCTCCAACCTTTCGGTTAACAGCCGATCGCGCTAGCCAATTGCGCCACGGAGACAGTCGTGCTCCACTCTCACCACCATCAGAACATATCTTCAAAGCTATCAGCCCAAAGAAAAAAAAGCGCCGCACCACCACCAGGTGGGCTCGAACCTCCAACCTTTCGGTTAAAAGCCGATCGCACTAGCCAATTGCGCCACGGAGACAGTCGTGCTCGACTCTTATCACCATCAGAACATATCTTCAAAGCTAGCAGCCCTAAGAAAAAAAAGCGCCACACCACCACCGGGTGGGCTAGAACCTCCAACCTTTCGGTTAACAGCCGATCGCGCTAGCCAATTGCGCCACGGAGACAGTCGTGCTCCACTCTCACCACCATCAGAACATATCTTCAAAGCTATAAGTCCAAAGAAAAAAAAGCGCCGCACCTCCACCGGGTGGGCTCGTACCTCCAACCTTTTGGTTAACAGCCGATCGCGCTAGCCGATTGCGCCGCGAAGAGAGTCGTGCTCCACTCTCACCACCGTCAGAACATTTCTTCAGAGCTATCAGCCCAAAGAAAAAAAGCACCACACCACCACCGGGTGGGCTCATACCTCCAACCTTTCGGTTAACAGCCGATCGCGCTAGCCAATTGCGCCACGGAGACAGTCGTGCTCCACTCTCACCACCATCAGAACATATCTTCAAAGCTATCAGCCCAAAGAAAAAAAAGCAACGCACCAGTCCCGGGAGGGCTCGTACCTCCAACGTTTCGGTTAACAGCCGATCGCGCTAGCTAATTGCGTCACGGAGACAGTCCTGCTCCTACACTCACCACCACCAGAACATTTCTTCAAAGCTATCAGCCCAAAATAAAAAAAAGCAACACACCACTCCCGGGAGGGCTCGAACCTCCAACCTTTCGGTTAACAGCCGACTGCGCTAGCCAATTGCGCCGCGAAGACAGTCGTGCTCCACTCTCACCACCGTCAGAACATTTCTTCAGAGCTATCAGCCCAAAGAAAAAAAGCACCACACCACCACCGGGTGGGCTCGTACCTCCAACCTTTCGGTTAACAGCCGATCGCGCTAGCCAATTGCCATGGAGACAGTCGTGCTCCACTCTCACCACCATCAGAACATATCTTCAAAGCTATCAGCCCAAAGAAAGAAAAGCAATACACCACTCCCGGGAGGACTCGAACCTCCAACTTTCAGTTAACAGCCGATCGCATAGCCAATTGCGCCATGGAGACAGTCGTGCTCCACTCTCACCACCGTCAAAACATTTCTTCAGAGCTATCAGCCCAAAGGAAAAAAAATCTCCGCACCACCACCGGGTGGGCTCCAACTTCCAACCTCTCGGTTAACACCCGATCGCGCTAGCCAATTGTGCCATGAAGACAGTCCTTCTCCACTCTCACCACCATCAGAACATATCTTCAAAGCTATCAGCCCCCCAAAAAAAGCGCCGCCCCTCCACTGGGTAGGCTCGCACCTCCAACCTTTCGGTTAACAGCCGATTCGGCTAGCCGATTGCGCCACGGAGACAGTCGTGCTCCACTCTCACCACCATCAGAACCTATCTTCAAAGCTATCAGCCCAAAAGAAAAACAGCAACACACCACTCCCGGGAGGGCTCGTACCTCCAACCTATCGGTTAACAGCCGATTACGTTAGCCAATGGCACCACGGAGACAGTCCTGCTCCACTCTCACCACCATCAGAACATATCTTCAAAGCAATCAGCCCAAAGAATAAAAAGCAACACACCACACCCGGGAGGGCTCGTACCTCCAATCTTTCGGTTAACAGCCGATCGCGCTAGCCAATTGCGCCACGGAGACAGTCGTGCTCCACTCTCACCACCGTCAGAACATTTCTTCAGAGCTATCAGCCCAAAGAAAAAAAAGCGCCGCACTACCACCTGGTGGGCTCGTACCTCCAACCTTTCGGTTAACAGCCGATCGCGCTAGCCAATTGCGCCACGGAGACAGTCGTGCTCCACTCTCACCACCATCAGAACATATCTTCAAAGCTATCAGTTCAAAGAAAAAAAAAGCGCCGCACCACCACCAGGTGGGCTCCAACCTCCAACCTTTCGGTTAAAAGCCGATAGCACTAGCCAATTGCGCCACGGAGACAGTCGTGCTCGACTCTTATCACCATCAGAACATATCTTCAAAGCTATCAGTCCAAAGAAAAAAAAGCGCCGCACCTCCACCGGGTGGGCTCGTACCTCCAACCTTTTGGTTAACAGCCGATCGCGCTAGCCGATTGCGCCGCGAAGAGAGTCGTGCTCCACTCTCACCACCGTCAGAACATTTCTTCAGAGCTATCAGCCCAAAGAAAAAAAGCACCACACCACCACCGGGTGGGCTCATACCTCCAACCTTTCGGTTAACAGCCGATCGCGCTAGCATTGCCATGGAGACAGTCGTGCTCCACTCTCACCACCATCAGAACATATCTTCAAAGCTATCAGCCCAAAGAAAGAAAAGCAATACACCACTCCCGGGAGGGCTCGAACCTCCAACTTTCAGTTAACAGCCGATCGCATAGCCAATTGCGCCATGGAGACAGTCGTGCTTCACTCTCACCACCGTCAGAACATTTCTTCAGAGCTATCAGCCCAAAGGAAAAAAAATCGCTGCATTACCTCCGGGTGGGCTCCAACTTCCAACCTCTCGGTTAACACCCGATCGCGCTAGCCAATTGTGCCATGAAGACAGTCGTGCTCCACTCTCACCACCATCAGAACATATCTTCAAAGCTATCAGCCCCCCAAAAAAAGCGCCGCACCTCCACCGGGTGGGCTCGTACCTCCAACCTTTTGGTTAACAGCCGATCGCGCTAGCCGATTGCGCCACGGAGACAGTCGTGCCCCACTCTCACCCCCATCAGAACATATCTTCAAAGCTATCAGCCCAAAATAAAAAAAGCAACACACCACTCCCGGGTGGGCTCGTACCTCCAACCTATCGGTTAACAGCCGATCGCGTTAGCCAATTGCGCCACGGAGACAGACCTTCTCCACTCTCACCACCACCAGAACATAACTTCAAAGCTATCAGGCCAAAATAAAAAAGCAACACACCACTCCCGGGAGGGCTCAAACCTCCAACCTTTCGGTTAACAGCCGATCGCGCTAGCCCATTGCGCCACGGAGACAGTCCTGCTCCACTCTCACCACCATCAGAACATATCTTCAAACCTATCAGCCCAGAAAAAAGCAACACACCACTCCCGGGAGGGCTCGAACCTCCAACCTTTCAGTTACCAGCCGATCGCATAGCCAATTGCGCCATGGAGACAGTCGTGCTCCACTCTCACCACCGTCGGAACATTTTTTCAGAGATATTAGCCCAAAGGAAAAAAATTGCCGCACCACCACCGGGTGGGCTCAAACCTCCCACCTTCGGTTAACAGCCGATCGCGTTAGCCGATTGCGCCACGGAGACAGTCCTGCTCCACTCTCCCCACCATCAGAACATATCATCAAAGCTATCAGCCCAAAAAGTAAACAGCAACACACCACTCCCGGGAGGGCTCGTACCTCCAACCTTTCGGTTAACAGCCGATCGCGCCAGCAAATTGCGCCACGGAGACAGTCCTGCTCCACACTCACCACCACCAGAACATATCTTCAAAGCTATCAGCCCAAAATAAAAAAAGCAACACACCACTCCCGGGAGGGCTCAAACCTCCAACCTATCGGTTAACAGCCGATTACGTTAGCCAATGGCACCACGGAGACAGTCCTGCTCCACTCTCACCACCATCAGAACATATCTTCAAAGCTATCAGCCCAAAGAATAAAAAGCAACACACCACACCCGGGAGGGCTCGTACCTCCAGCCTTTCGGTTAACAGCCGATCGCGCTAGCCAATTGCGCCACGGAGACAGTCGTGCTCCACTCTCACCACCATCAGAACATATCTTCAAAGCTATCAGCCCCCCAAAAAAAGCGCCGCACCTCCACTGGGTAGGCTCGCACCTACAACCTTTCGGTTAACAGCCGATTGGACTAGCCGATTGCGCCACGGAGACAGTCGTGCTCCACTCTCACCACCATCAGAACCTATCTTCAAAGCTATCAGCCCAAAAGAAAAACAGCAACACACCACTCCCGGTAGGGCTCGTACCTCTAACCTATCGGTTAACAGCCGATTACGTTAGCCAATGGCACCACGGAGACAGTCCTGCTCCACTCTCACCACCATCAGAACATATCTTCAAAGCTATGAGCCCAAAGAATAAAAAGCAACACACCACACCCGGGAGGGCTCGTACCTCCAACCTTTCGGTTAACAGCCGATCGCGCTAGCCAATTGCGCCACGGAGACAGTCGTGCTCCACTCTCACCACCGTCAGAACATTTCTTCAGAGCTATCAGCCCAAAGAAAAAAAAGCGCCGCACTACCACCTGGTGGGCTCGTACCTCCAACCTTTCGGTTAACAGCCGATCGCGCTAGCCAATTGCGCCACGGAGACAGTCGTGCTCCACTCTCACCACCATCAGAACATATCTTCAAAGCTATCAGCCCAAAGAAAAAAAAGCGCCGCACCACCACCAGGTGGGCTCGAACCTCCAACCTTTCGGTTAAAAGCCGATCGCACTAGCCAATTGCGCCACGGAGACAGTCGTGCTCGGCTCTTATCACCATCAGAACATATCTTCAAAGCTATCAGTCCAAAGAAAAAAAAGCGCCGCACCTCCACCGGGTGGGCTCGTACCTCCAACCTTTTGGTTAACAGCCGATCGCGCTAGCCGATTGCGCCACGGAGACAGTCGTGCTCCACTCTCACCACCATCAGAACCTATCTTCAAAGCTATCAGCCCAAAAGAAAAACAGCAACACACCACTCCCGGGAGGACTCGAACCTCCAACTTTCAGTTAACAGCCGATCGCATAGCCAATTGCGCCATGGAGACAGTCGTGCTTCACTCTCACCACCGTCAGAACATTTCTTCAGAGCTATCAGCCCAAAGGAAAAAAAATCGCTGCACCACCTCCGGGTGGGCTCCAACTTCCAACCTCTCGGTTAACACCCGATCGTGCTAGCCAATTGTGCCATGAAGACAGTCGTGCTCCACTCTCACCACCATCAGAACATATCTTCAAAGCTATCAGCCCCCCAAAAAAAGCGCCGCACCTCCACTGGGTAGGCTCGCACCTCCAACCTTTCGGTTAACAGCCGATTGGGCTAGCCGATCGCGCCACGGAGACAGTCGTGCTCCACTCTCACCACCATCAGAACCTATCTTCAAAGCTATCAGCCCAAAAGAAAAACAGCAACACACCACTCCCGGGAGGGCTCGTACCTCCAACCTATCGGTTAACAGCCGATTACGTTAGCCAATGGCACCACGGAGACAGTCGTGCTCGACTCTTATCACCATCAGAACATATCTTCAAAGCTATCAGCCCTAAGAAAAAAAAAGCGTCACACCACCACCGGGTGGGCTCGAACCTCCAGCCTTTCGGTTAACAGCCGATCGCGCTAGCCAATTGCGCCACGGAGACAGTCGTGCTCCACTCTCACCACCATCAGAACATATCTTCAAAGCTATCAGTCCAAAGAAAAAAAGCGCCGCACCTCCACCGGGTGGGCTCGTACCTCCAACCTTTTGGTTAACAGCCGATCGCGCTAGCCGATTGCGCCGCGAAGAGAGTCGTGCTCCAATCTCACCACCGTCAGAACATTTCTTCAGAGCTATCAGCCCAAAGAAAAAAAGCACCACACCACCACCGGGTGGGCTCATACCTCCAACCTTTCGGTTAACAGCCGATCGCGCTAGCCAATTGCCATGGAGACAGTCGTGCTCCACTCTCACCACCATCAGAACATATCTTCAAAGCTATCAGCCCAAAGAAAGAAAAGCAATACACCACTCCCGGGAGGACTCGAACCTCCAACTTTCAGTTAACAGCCGATCGCATAGCCAATTGCGCCATGGAGACAGTCGTGCTTCACTCTCACCACCGTCAGAACATTTCTTCAGAGCTATCAGCCCAAAGGAAAAAAAATCGCTGCACCACCTCCGGGTGGGCTCCAACTTCCAACCTCTCGGTTAACACCCGATCGCGCTAGCCAATTGTGCCATGAAGACAGTCGTGCTCCACTCTCACCACCATCAGAACATATCTTCAAAGCTATCAGCCCCCCAAAAAAAGCGCCGCACCTCCACCGGGTGGGCTCGTACCTCCAACCTTTTGGTTAACAGCCGATCGCGCTAGCCGATTGCGCCACGGAGACAGTCGTGCCCCTCTCTCACCCCCATCAGAACATATCTTCAAAGCTATCAGCCCAAAATAAAAAAAAGCAACACACCACTCCCGGGTGGGCTCGTACCTCCAACCTATCGGTTAACAGCCGATCGCGTTAGCCAATTGCGCCACGGAGACAGACCTTCTCCACTCTCACCACCACCAGAACATAACTTCAAAGCTATCAGCCCAAAATAAAAAAGCAACACACCACTCCCGGGAGGGCTCAAACCTCCAACCTTTCGGTTAACAGCCGATCGCGCTAGCCCATTGCGCCACGGAGACAGTCCTGCTCCACTCTCACCACCATCAGAACATATCTTCAAACCTATCAGCCCAGAAAAAAGCAACACACCACTCCCGGGAGGGCTCGAACCTCCAACCTTTCAGTTACCAGCCGATCGCATAGCCAATTGCGCCATGGAGACAGTCGTGCTCCACTCTCACCACCGTCGGAACATTTTTTCAGAGATATTAGCCCAAAGGAAAAAAATCGCCGCACCACCACCGGGTGGGCTCAAACTTCCCACCTTCGGTTAACAGCCGATCGCGTTAGCCGATTGCGCCACAGAGACAGTCCTGCTCCACTCTCCCCACCATCAGAACATATCATCAAAGCTATCAGCCCAAAAAGTAAAAAGCAACACACCACTCCCGGGAGGGCTCGTACCTCCAACCTTTCGGTTAACAGCCGGTCGCGCCAGCCAATTGCGCCACGGAGACAGTCCTGCTCCACACTCACCACCACCAGAACATATCTTCAAAGCTATCAGCCCAAAATAAAAAAAGCAACACACCACTCCCGGGAGGGCTCAAACCTCCAACCTATCGGTTAACAGCCGATTACGTTAGCCAATGGCACCACGGAGACAGTCCTGCTCCACTCTCACCACCATCAGAACATATCTTCAAAGCTATCAGCCCAAAGAATAAAAAGCAACACACCACACCCGGGAGGGCTCGTACCTCCAACCTTTCGGTTAACAGCCGATCGCGCTAGCCAATTGCGCCACGGAGACAGTCGTGCTCCACTCTCACCACCGTCAGAACATTTCTTCAGAGCTATCAGCCCAAAGAAAAAAAAGCGCCGCACTACCACCGGGTGGGCTCGTACCTCCAACCTTTCGGTTAACAGCCGATCGCGCTAGCCAATTGCGCCACGGAGACAGTCGTGCTCCACTATCACCACCATCAGAACATATCTTCAAAGCTATCAGCCCTAAGAAAAAAAAAGTGCCACACCACCACCGGGTGGGCTCGAACCTCCAACCTTTCGGTTAACAGCCGATCGCGCTAGCCAATTGCGCCACGGAGACAGTCGTGCTCTACTCTCACCACCATCAGAACATATCTTCAAAGCTATCAGCCCAAAGAAAAAAAAGCAACGCACCAGTCCCGGGAGGGCTCGTACCTCCAACGTTTCGGTTAACAGCCGATCGCGCTAGCTAATTGCGTCACGGAGACAGTCCTGCTCCTACACTCACCACCACCAGAACATTTCTTCAAAGCTATCAGCCCAAAATAAAAAAAGCAACACACCACTCCCGGGAGGGCTCGAACCTCCAACCTTTCGGTTAACAGCCGACTGCGCTAGCCAATTGCGCCGCGAAGACAGTCGTGCTCCACTCTCACCACCGTCAGAACATTTCTTCAGAGCTATCAGCCCAAAGAAAAAAAGCACCACACCACCACCGGGTGGGCTCGTACCTCCAACCTTTCGGTTAACAGCCGATCGCGCTAGCCAATTGCCATGGAGACAGTCGTGCTCCACTCTCACCACCATCAGAAGATATCTTCAAAGCTATCAGCCCAAAGAAAGAAAAGCAATACACCACTCCCGGGAGGACTCGAACCTCCAACTTTCAGTTAACAGCCGATCGCATAGCCAATTGCGCCATGGAGACAGTCGTGCTCCACTCTCACCACCGTCAGAACATTTCTTCAGAGCTATCAGCCCAAAGGAAAAAAAATCGCCGCACCACCACCGGGTGGGCTCCAACTTCCAACCTCTCGGTTAACACCCGATCGCGCTAGCCAATTGTGCCATGAAGACAGTCGTTCTCCACTCTCACCACCATCAGAACATATCTTCAAAGCTATCAGCCCCCCAAAAAAGCGCCGCACCTCCACTGGGTAGGCTCGCACCTACAACCTTTCGGTTAACAGCCGATTGGACTAGCTGATTGCGCCACGGAGACAGTCGTGCTCCACTCTCACCACCATCAGAACCTATCTTCAAAGCTATCAGCCCAAAAGAAAAACAGCAACACACCACTCCCGGTAGGGCTCGTACCTCTAACCTATCGGTTACCAGCCGATTACGTTAGCCAATGGCACCACGGAGACAGTCCTGCTCCACTCTCACCACCATCAGAACATATCTTCAAAGCTATGAGCCCAAAGAATAAAAAGCAACACACCACACCCGGGAGGGCTCGTACCTCCAACCTTTCGGTTAACAGCCGATCGCGCTAGCCAATTGCGCCACGGAGACAGTCGTGCTCCACTCTCACCACCGTCAGAACATTTCTTCAGAGCTATCAGCCCAAAGAAAAAAAAGCGCCGCACTACCACCTGGTGGGCTCGTACCTCCAACCTTTCGGTTAACAGCTGATCGCGCTAGCCAATTGCGTCACGGAGACAGTCGTGCTCCACTCTCACCACCATCAGAACATATCTTCAAAGCTATCAGCCCAAAGAAAAAAAAAGCGCCGCACCACCACCGGGTGGGCTCGAACCTCCAACCTTTCGGTTAACAGCCGATCGCGCTAGCCAATTGCGCCACGGAGACAGTCGTGCTCCACTCTCACCACCATCAGAACATATCTTCAAAGCTATCAGTCCAAAGAAAAAAAAGCGCCGCACCTCCACCGGGTGGGCTCGTACCTCCAACCTTTTGGTTAACAGCCGATCGCGCTAGCCGATTGCGCCGCGAAGAGAGTCGTGCTCCACTCTCACCACCGTCAGAACATTTCTTCAGAGCTATCAGCCCAAAGAAAAAAAGCACCACACCACCACCGGGTGGGCTCATACCTCCAACCTTTCGGTTAACAGCCGATCGCGCTAGCCAATTGCCATGGAGACAGTCGTGCTCCACTCTCACCACCATCAGAACATATCTTCAAAGCTATCAGCCAAAAGAAAGAAAAGCAATACACCACTCCCGGGAGGCCTCGAACCTCCAACTTTCAGTTAACAGCCGATCGCATAGCCAATTGCGCCATGGAGACAGTCGTGCTCCACTCTCACCACCGTCAGAACATTTCTTCAGAGCTATCAGCCCAAAGAAAAAAAGCACCACGCCACCACCGGGTGGGCTCGTACCTCCAACCTTTCGGTTAACAGCCGATCGCGCTAGCCAATTGCCATGGAGACAGTCGTGCTCCACTCTCACCACCATCAGATGATATCTTCAAAGCTATCAGCCCAAAGAAAGAAAAGCAATACACCACTCCCGGGAGGACTCGAACCTCCAACTTTCAGTCAACAGCCGATCGCATAGCCAATTGCGCCATGGAGACAGTCGTGCTCCACTCTCACAACCGTCAGAACATTTCTTCAGAGCTATCAGCCCAAAGGAAAAAAAATCGCCGCACCACCACCGGGTGGGCTCCAACTTCCAACCTCTCGGTTAACACCCGATCGCGCTAGCCAATTGTGCCATGAAGACAGTCGTTCTCCACTCTCACCACCATCAGAACATATCTTCAAAGCTATCAGCCCCCCCAAAAAAGCGCCGCACCTCCACTGGGTAGGCTCGCACCTACAACCTTTCGGTTAACAGCCGATTGGACTAGCCGATTGCGCCACGGAGACAGTCGTGCTCCACTCTCACCACCATCAGAACATATCTTCAAAGCTATCAGCCCAAAGAAAGAAAAAGCGCCGCACCACCACCAGGTGGGCTCGAACCTCCAACCTTTCGGTTAAAAGCCGATCGCACTAGCCAATTGCGCCACGGAGACAGTCGTGCTCGACTCTTATCACCATCAGAACATATCTTCAAAGCTATCAGCCCTAAGAAAAAAAAGCGCCACACCACCACCGGGTGGGCTCGAACCTCCAACCTTTCGGTTAACAGCCGATCGCGCTAGCCAATTGCGCCACGGAGACAGTCGTGCTCCACTCTCACCACCATCAGAACATATCTTCAAAGCTATCAGTCCAAAGTAAAAAAAAGCGCCGCACCTCCACCGGGTGGGCTCGAACCTCCAACCTTTTGGTTAACAGCCGATCGCGCTAGCCGATTGCGCCGCGAAGAGAGTCGTGCTCCACTCTCACCACCGTCAGAACATTTCTTCAGAGCTATCAGCCCAAAGAAAAAAAGCACCACACCACCACCGGGTGGGCTCATACCTCCAACCTTTCGGTTAACAGCCGATCGCGCTAGCCAATTGCCATGGAGACAGTCGTGCTCCACTCTCACCACCATCAGAACATATCTTCAAAGCTATCAGCCAAAAGAAAGAAAAGCAATACACCACTCCCGGGAGGACTCGAACCTCCAACTTTCAGTTAACAGCCGATCGCATAGCCAATTGCGCCATGGAGACAGTCGTGCTCCACTCTCACCACCGTTAGAACATTTCTTCAGAGCTATCAGCCCAAAGAAAAAAAAAGCGCCACACCACCACCAGGTGGGCTCGAACCTCCAACCTTTTGGTTAACAGCCGATCGCGCTAGCCGATTGCGCCGCGAAGAGAGTCGTGCTCCACTCTCACCACCGTCAGAACATTTCTTCAGAGCTATCAGCCCAAAGAAAAAAAGCACCACACCACTCCCGGGAGGGCTCGTACCTCCAACCTTTCGGTTAACAGCCGGTCGCGCCAGCCAATTGCGCCACGGAGACAGTCCTGCTCCACACTCACCACCACCAGAACATATCTTCAAAGCTATCAGCCCAAAATAAAAAAAGCAACACACCACTCCCGGGAGGGCTCAAACCTCCAACCTATCGGTTAACAGCCGATTACGTTAGCCAATGGCACCACGGAGACAGTCCTGCTCCACTCTCACCACCATCAGAACATATCTTCAAAGCTATCAGCCCAAAGAATAAAAAGCAACACACCACACCCGGGAGGGCTCGTACCTCCAACCTTTCGGTTAACAGCCGATCGCGCTAGCCAATTGCGCCACGGAGACAGTCGTGCTCCACTCTCACCACCGTCAGAACATTTCTTCAGAGCTATCAGCCCAAAGAAAAAAAAGCGCCGCACTACCACCGGGTGGGCTCGTACCTCCAACCTTTCGGTTAACAGCCGATCGCGCTAGCCAATTGCGCCACGGAGACAGTCGTGCTCCACTATCACCACCATCAGAACATATCTTCAAAGCTATCAGCCCTAAGAAAAAAAAAGTGCCACACCACCACCGGGTGGGCTCGAACCTCCAACCTTTCGGTTAACAGCCGATCGCGCTAGCCAATTGCGCCACGGAGACAGTCGTGCTCTACTCTCACCACCATCAGAACATATCTTCAAAGCTATCAGCCCAAAGAAAAAAAAGCAACGCACCAGTCCCGGGAGGGCTCGTACCTCCAACGTTTCGGTTAACAGCCGATCGCGCTAGCTAATTGCGTCACGGAGACAGTCCTGCTCCTACACTCACCACCACCAGAACATTTCTTCAAAGCTATCAGCCCAAAATAAAAAAAGCAACACACCACTCCCGGGAGGGCTCGAACCTCCAACCTTTCGGTTAACAGCCGACTGCGCTAGCCAATTGCGCCGCGAAGACAGTCGTGCTCCACTCTCACCACCGTCAGAACATTTCTTCAGAGCTATCAGCCCAAAGAAAAAAAGCACCACACCACCACCGGGTGGGCTCGTACCTCCAACCTTTCGGTTAACAGCCGATCGCGCTAGCCAATTGCCATGGAGACAGTCGTGCTCCACTCTCACCACCATCAGAAGATATCTTCAAAGCTATCAGCCCAAAGAAAGAAAAGCAATACACCACTCCCGGGAGGACTCGAACCTCCAACTTTCAGTTAACAGCCGATCGCATAGCCAATTGCGCCATGGAGACAGTCGTGCTCCACTCTCACCACCGTCAGAACATTTCTTCAGAGCTATCAGCCCAAAGGAAAAAAAATCGCCGCACCACCACCGGGTGGGCTCCAACTTCCAACCTCTCGGTTAACACCCGATCGCGCTAGCCAATTGTGCCATGAAGACAGTCGTTCTCCACTCTCACCACCATCAGAACATATCTTCAAAGCTATCAGCCCCCCAAAAAAGCGCCGCACCTCCACTGGGTAGGCTCGCACCTACAACCTTTCGGTTAACAGCCGATTGGACTAGCTGATTGCGCCACGGAGACAGTCGTGCTCCACTCTCACCACCATCAGAACCTATCTTCAAAGCTATCAGCCCAAAAGAAAAACAGCAACACACCACTCCCGGTAGGGCTCGTACCTCTAACCTATCGGTTACCAGCCGATTACGTTAGCCAATGGCACCACGGAGACAGTCCTGCTCCACTCTCACCACCATCAGAACATATCTTCAAAGCTATGAGCCCAAAGAATAAAAAGCAACACACCACACCCGGGAGGGCTCGTACCTCCAACCTTTCGGTTAACAGCCGATCGCGCTAGCCAATTGCGCCACGGAGACAGTCGTGCTCCACTCTCACCACCGTCAGAACATTTCTTCAGAGCTATCAGCCCAAAGAAAAAAAAGCGCCGCACTACCACCTGGTGGGCTCGTACCTCCAACCTTTCGGTTAACAGCTGATCGCGCTAGCCAATTGCGTCACGGAGACAGTCGTGCTCCACTCTCACCACCATCAGAACATATCTTCAAAGCTATCAGCCCAAAGAAAAAAAAAGCGCCGCACCACCACCGGGTGGGCTCGAACCTCCAACCTTTCGGTTAACAGCCGATCGCGCTAGCCAATTGCGCCACGGAGACAGTCGTGCTCCACTCTCACCACCATCAGAACATATCTTCAAAGCTATCAGTCCAAAGAAAAAAAAGCGCCGCACCTCCACCGGGTGGGCTCGTACCTCCAACCTTTTGGTTAACAGCCGATCGCGCTAGCCGATTGCGCCGCGAAGAGAGTCGTGCTCCACTCTCACCACCGTCAGAACATTTCTTCAGAGCTATCAGCCCAAAGAAAAAAAGCACCACACCACCACCGGGTGGGCTCATACCTCCAACCTTTCGGTTAACAGCCGATCGCGCTAGCCAATTGCCATGGAGACAGTCGTGCTCCACTCTCACCACCATCAGAACATATCTTCAAAGCTATCAGCCAAAAGAAAGAAAAGCAATACACCACTCCCGGGAGGCCTCGAACCTCCAACTTTCAGTTAACAGCCGATCGCATAGCCAATTGCGCCATGGAGACAGTCGTGCTCCACTCTCACCACCGTCAGAACATTTCTTCAGAGCTATCAGCCCAAAGAAAAAAAGCACCACGCCACCACCGGGTGGGCTCGTACCTCCAACCTTTCGGTTAACAGCCGATCGCGCTAGCCAATTGCCATGGAGACAGTCGTGCTCCACTCTCACCACCATCAGATGATATCTTCAAAGCTATCAGCCCAAAGAAAGAAAAGCAATACACCACTCCCGGGAGGACTCGAACCTCCAACTTTCAGTCAACAGCCGATCGCATAGCCAATTGCGCCATGGAGACAGTCGTGCTCCACTCTCACCACCGTCAGAACATTTCTTCAGAGCTATCAGCCCAAAGGAAAAAAAATCGCCGCACCACCACCGGGTGGGCTCCAACTTCCAACCTCTCGGTTAACACCCGATCGCGCTAGCCAATTGTGCCATGAAGACAGTCGTTCTCCACTCTCACCACCATCAGAACATATCTTCAAAGCTATCAGCCCCCCAAAAAAAGCGCCGCACCTCCACTGGGTAGGCTCGCACCTACAACCTTTCGGTTAACAGCCGATTGGACTAGCCGATTGCGCCACGGAGACAGTCGTGCTCCACTCTCACCACCATCAGAACATATCTTCCAAGCTATCAGCCCAAAGAAAGAAAAAGCGCCGCACCACCACCAGGTGGGCTCGAACCTCCAACCTTTCGGTTAAAAGCCGATCGCACTAGCCAATTGCGCCACGGAGACAGTCGTGCTCGACTCTTATCACCATCAGAACATATCTTCAAAGCTATCAGCCCTAAGAAAAAAAAGCGCCACACCACCACCGGGTGGGCTCGAACCTCCAACCTTTCGGTTAACAGCCGATCGCGCTAGCCAATTGCGCCACGGAGACAGTCGTGCTCCACTCTCACCACCATCAGAACATATCTTCAAAGCTATCAGTCCAAAGAAAAAAAAGCGCCGCACCTCCACCGGGTGGGCTCGAACCTCCAACCTTTTGGTTAACAGCCGATCGCGCTAGCCGATTGCGCCGCGAAGAGAGTCGTGCTCCACTCTCACCACCGTCAGAACATTTCTTCAGAGCTATCAGCCCAAAGAAAAAAAGCACCACACCACCACCGGGTGGGCTCATACCTCCAACCTTTCGGTTAACAGCCGATCGCGCTAGCCAATTGCCATGGAGACAGTCGTGCTCCACTCTCACCACCATCAGAACATATCTTCAAAGCTATCAGCCAAAAGAAAGAAAAGCAATACACCACTCCCGGGAGGACTCGAACCTCCAACTTTCAGTTAACAGCCGATCGCATAGCCAATTGCGCCATGGAGACAGTCGTGCTCCACTCTCACCACCGTTAGAACATTTCTTCAGAGCTATCAGCCCAAAGAAAAAAAAGCGCCACACCACCACCAGGTGGGCTCGAACCTCCAACCTTTTGGTTAACAGCCGATCGCGCTAGCCGATTGCGCCGCGAAGAGAGTCGTGCTCCACTCTCACCACCGTCAGAACATTTCTTCAGAGCTATCAGCCCAAAGAAAAAAAGCACCACACCACCACCGGGTGGGCTCATACCTCCAACCTTTCGGTTAACAGCCGATCGCGCTAGCCAATTGCCATGGGGACAGTCGTGCTCCACTCTCACCACCATCAGAACATATCTTCAAAGCTATCAGCCAAAAGAAAGAAAAGCAATACACCACTCCCGGGAGGACTCGAACCTCCAACTTTCAGTTAACAGCCGATCGCATAGCCAATTGCGCCATGGAGACAGTCGTGCTCCACTCTCACCACCGTCAGAACATTTCTTCAGAGCTATCAGCCCAAAGAAAAAAAGCACCACACCACCACCGGGTGGGCTCGTACCTCCAACCTTTCGGTTAACAGCCGATCGCGCTAGCCAATTGCCATGGAGACAGTCGTGCTCCACTCTCACCACCATCAGATGATATCTTCAAAGCTATCAGCCCAAAGAAAGAAGAGCAATACACCACTCCCGGGAGGACTCGAACCTCCAACTTTCAGTTAACAGCCGATCGCATAGCCAATTGCGCCATGGAGACAGTCGTGCTCCACTCTCACCACCGTCAGAACATTTCTTCAGAGCTATCAGCCCAAAGGAATAAAAATCGCCGCACCACCACCGGGTGGGCTCCAACTTCCAACCTCTCGGTTAACAGCCGATCGCGTTAGCCGATTGCGCCACGGAGACAGTCCTGCTCCACTCTCCCCACCATCAGAACATATCATCAAAGCTATCAGCCCAAAAAGTAAAAAGCAACACACCACTCCCGGGAGGGCTCGTACCTCCAACCTTTCGGTTGACAGCCGATCGCGCCAGCCAATTGCGCCACGGAGACAGTCCTGCTCCACACTCACCACCACCAGAACATATCTTCAAAGCTATCAGCCCAAAATAAAAAAAGCAACACACCACTCCCGGGAGGGCTCAAACCTCCAACCTATCGGTTAACAGCCGATTACGTTAGCCAATGGCACCACGGAGACAGTCCTGCTCCACTCTCACCACCATCAGAACATATCTTCAAAGCTATCAGCCCAAAGAATAAAAAGCAACACACCACACCCGGGAGGGCTCGTACCTCCAGCCTTTCGGTTAACAGCCGATCGCGCTAGCCTATTGCGCCACGGAGACAGTCGTGCTCCACTCTCACCACCGTCAGAACATTTCTTCAGAGCTATCAGCCCAAAGAAAAAAAAGCGCCGCACTACCACCGGGTGGGCTCGTACCTCCAACCTTTCGGTTAACAGCCGATCGCGCTAGCCAATTGCGCCACGGAGACAGTCGTGCTCCACTCTCACCACCATCAGAACATATCTTCAAAGCTATCAGCCCCCCAAAAAAAGCGCCGCACCTCCACTGGGTAGGCTCGCACCTACAACCTTTCGGTTAACAGCCGATTGGACTAGCCGATTGCGCCACGGAGACAGTCGTGCTCCACTCTCACCACCATCAGAACCTATCTTCAAAGCTATCAGCCCAAAAGAAAAACAGCAACACACCACTCCCGGTAGGGCTCGTACCTCTAACCTATCGGTTAACAGCCGATTACGTTAGCCAATGGCACCACGGAGACAGTCCTGCTCCACTCTCACCACCATCAGAACATATCTTCAAAGCTATGAGCCCAAAGAATAAAAAGCAACACACCACACCCGGGAGGGCTCGTACCTCCAACCTTTCGGTTAACAGCCGATCGCGCTAGCCAATTGCGCCACGGAGACAGTCGTGCTCCACTCTCACCACCGTCAGAACATTTCTTCAGAGCTATCAGCCCAAAGAAAAAAAAAGCGCCGCACTACCACCTGGTGGGCTCGTACCTCCAACCTTTCGGTTAACAGCCGATCGCGCTAGCCAATTGCGCCACGGAGACAGTCGTGCTCCACTCTCACCACCATCAGAACATATCTTCAAAGCTATCAGCCCAAAGAAAAAAAAAGCGCCGCACCACCACCAGGTGGGCTCGAACCTCCAACCTTTCGGTTAAAAGCCGATCGCACTAGCCAATTGCGCCACGGAGACAGTCGTGCTCGGCTCTTATCACCATCAGAACATATCTTCAAAGCTATCAGTCCAAAGAAAAAAAAGCGCCGCACCTCCACCGGGTGGGCTCGTACCTCCAACCTTTTGGTTAACAGCCGATCGCGCTAGCCGATTGCGCCACGGAGACAGTCGTGCTCCACTCTCACCACCATCAGAACCTATCTTCAAAGCTATCAGCCCAAAAGAAAAACAGCAACACACCACTCCCGGGAGGACTCGAACCTCCAACTTTCAGTTAACAGCCGATCGCATAGCCAATTGCGCCATGGAGACAGTCGTGCTTCACTCTCACCACCGTCAGAACATTTCTTCAGAGCTATCAGCCCAAAGGAAAAAAAATCGCTGCACCACCTCCGGGTGGGCTCCAACTTCCAACCTCTCGGTTAACACCCGATCGTGTTAGCCAATTGTGCCATGAAGACAGTCGTGCTCCACTCTCACCACCATCAGAACATATCTTCAAAGCTATCAGCCCCCCAAAAAAAGCGCCGCACCTCCACTGGGTAGGCTCGCACCTCCAACCTTTCGGTTAACAGCCGATTGGGCTAGCCGATCGCGCCACGGAGACAGTCGTGCTCCACTCTCACCACCATCAGAACCTATCTTCAAAGCTATCAGCCCAAAAGAAAAACAGCAACACACCACTCCCGGGAGGGCTCGTACCTCCAACCTATCGGTTAACAGCCGATTACGTTAGCCAATGGCACCACGGAGACAGTCGTACTCGACTCTTATCACCATCAGAACATATCTTCAAAGCTATCAGCCCTAAGAAAAAAAAAGCGTCACACCACCACCGGGTGGGCTCGAACCTCCAACCTTTCGGTTAACAGCCGATCGCGCTAGCCAATTGCGCCACGGAGACAGTCGTGCTCCACTCTCACCACCATCAGAACATATCTTCAAAGCTATCAGTCCAAAGAAAAAAAGCGCCGCACCTCCACCGGGTGGGCTCGTACCTCCAACCTTTTGGTTAACAGCCGATCGCGCTAGCCGATTGCCCCGCGAAGAGAGTCGTGCTCCACTCTCACCACCGTCAGAACATTTCTTCAGAGCTATCAGCCCAAAGAAAAAAAGCACCACACCACCACCGGGTGGGCTCATACCTCCAACCTTTCGGTTAACAGCCGATCGCGCTAGCCAATTGCCATGGAGACAGTCGTGCTCCACTCTCACCACCATCAGAACATATCTTCAAAGCTATCAGCCCAAAGAAAGAAAAGCAATACACCACTCCCGGGAGGACTCGAACCTCCAACTTTCAGTTAACAGCCGATCGCATAGCCAATTGCGCCATGGAGACAGTCGTGCTTCACTCTCACCACCGTCAGAACATTTCTTCAGAGCTATCAGCCCAAAGGAAAAAAAATCGCTGCACCACCTCCGGGTGGGCTCCAACTTCCAACCTCTCGGTTAACACCCGATCGCGCTAGCCAATTGTGCCATGAAGACAGTCGTGCTCCACTCTCACCACCATCAGAACATATCTTCAAAGCTATCAGCCCCCCAAAAAAAGCACCGCACCTCCACCGGGTGGGCTCGTACCTCCAACCTTTTGGTTAACAGCCGATCGCGCTAGCCGATTGCGCCACGGAGACAGTCGTGCCCCTCTCTCACCCCCATCAGAACATATCTTCAAAGCTATCAGCCCAAAATAAAAAAAAGCAACACACCACTCCCGGGTGGGCTCGTACCTCCAACCTATCGGTTAACAGCCGATCGCGTTAGCCAATTGCGCCACGGAGACAGACCTTCTCCACTCTCACCACCACCAGAACATAACTTCAAAGCTATCAGCCCAAAATAAAAAAGCAACACACCACTCCCGGGAGGGCTCAAACCTCCAACCTTTCGGTTAACAGCCGATCGCGCTAGCCCATTGCGCCACGGAGACAGTCCTGCTCCACTCTCACCACCATCAGAACATATCTTCAAACCTATCAGCCCAGAAAAAAGCAACACACCACTCCCGGGAGGGCTCGAACCTCCAACCTTTCAGTTACCAGCCGATCGCATAGCCAATTGCGCCATGGAGACAGTCGTGCTCCACTCTCACCACCGTCGGAACATTTTTTCAGAGATATTAGCCCAAAGGAAAAAAATCGCCGCACCACCACCGGGTGGGCTCAAACCTCCCACCTTCGGTTAACAGCCGATCGCGTTAGCCGATTGCGCCACAGAGACAGTCCTGCTCCACTCTCCCCACCATCAGAACATATCATCATAGCTATCAGCCCAAAAAGTAAAAAGCAACACACCACTCCCGGGAGGGCTCGTACCTCCAACCTTTTGGTTAACAGCCGGTCGCGCCAGCCAATTGCGCCACGGAGACAGTCCTACTCCACACTCACCACCACCAGAACATATCTTCAAAGCTATCAGCCCAAAATAAAAAAAGCAACACACCACTCCCGGGAGGGCTCAAACCTCCAACCTATCGGTTAACAGCCGATTACGTTAGCCAATGGCACCACGGAGACAGTCCTGCTCCACTCTCACCACCATCAGAACATATCTTCAAAGCTATCAGCCCAAAGAATAAAAAGCAACACACCACACCCGGGAGGGCTCGTACCTCCAACCTTTCGGTTAACAGCCGATCGCGCTAGCCAATTGCGCCACGGAGACAGTCGTGCTCCACTCTCACCACCGTCAGAACATTTCTTCAGAGCTATCAGCCCAAAGAAAAAAAAGCGCCACACCACCACCGGGTGGGCTCGAACCTCCAACCTTTCGGTTAACAGCCGATCGCGCTAGCCAATTGCGCCACGGAGACAGTCGTGCTCTACTCTCACCACCATCAGAACATATCTTCAAAGCTATCAGCCCAAAGAAAAAAAAGCAACGCACCAGTCCCGGGAGGGCTCGTACCTCCAACGTTTCGGTTAACAGCCGATCGCGCTAGCTAATTGCGTCACGGAGACAGTCCTGCTCCTACACTCACCACCACCAGAACATTTCTTCAAAGCTATCAGCCCAAAATAAAAAAAGCAACACACCACTCCCGGGAGGGCTCGAACCTCCAACCTTTCGGTTAACAGCCGACTGCGCTAGCCAATTGCGCCGCGAAGACAGTCGTGCTCCACTCTCACCACCGTCAGAACATTTCTTCAGAGCTATCAGCCCAAAGAAAAAAAGCACCACACCACCACCGGGTGGGCTCGTACCTCCAACCTTTCGGTTAACAGCCGATCGCGCTAGCCAATTGCCATGGAGACAGTCGTGCTCCACTCTCACCACCATCAGAAGATATCTTCAAAGCTATCAGCCCAAAGAAAGAAAAGCAATACACCACTCCCGGGAGGACTCGAACCTCCAACTTTCAGTTAACAGCCGATCGCATAGCCAATTGCGCCATGGAGACAGTCGTGCTCCACTCTCACCACCGTCAGAACATTTCTTCAGAGCTATCAGCCCAAAGGAAAAAAAATCGCCGCACCACCACCGGGTGGGCTCCAACTTCCAACCTCTCGGTTAACACCCGATCGCGCTAGCCAATTGTGCCATGAAGACAGTCGTTCTCCACTCTCACCACCATCAGAACATATCTTCAAAGCTATCAGCCCCCCAAAAAAGCGCCGCACCTCCACTGGGTAGGCTCGCACCTACAACCTTTCGGTTAACAGCCGATTGGACTAGCCGATTGCGCCACGGAGACAGTCGTGCTCCACTCTCACCACCATCAGAACCTATCTTCAAAGCTATCAGCCCAAAAGAAAAACAGCAACACACCACTCCCGGTAGGGCTCGTACCTCTAACCTATCGGTTACCAGCCGATTACGTTAGCCAATGGCACCACGGAGACAGTCCTGCTCCACTCTCACCACCATCAGAACATATCTTCAAAGCTATGAGCCCAAAGAATAAAAAGCAACACACCACACCCGGGAGGGCTCGTACCTCCAACCTTTCGGTTAACAGCCGATCGCGCTAGCCAATTGCGCCACGGAGACAGTCGTGCTCCACTCTCACCACCGTCAGAACATTTCTTCAGAGCTATCAGCCCAAAGAAAAAAAAGCGCCGCACTACCACCTGGTGGGCTCGTACCTCCAACCTTTCGGTTAACAGCTGATCGCGCTAGCCAATTGCGTCACGGAGACAGTCGTGCTCCACTCTCACCACCATCAGAACATATCTTCAAAGCTATCAGCCCAAAGAAAAAAAAAGCGCCGCACCACCACCAGGTGGGCTAGAACCTCCAACCTTTCGGTTAAAAGCCGATCGCACTAGCCAATTGCGCCACGGAGACAGTCGTGCTCGACTCTTATCACCATCAGAACATATCTTCAAAGCTATCAGCCCTAAGAAAAAAAAGCGCCACACCACCACCGGGTGGGCTCGAACCTCCAACCTTTCGGTTAACAGCCGATCGCGCTAGCCAATTGCGCCACGGAGACAGTCGTGCTCCACTCTCACCACCATCAGAACCTATCTTCAAAGCTATCAGCCCAAAGAAAAAAAGCACCACACCACCACCGGGTGGGCTCATACCTCCAACCTTTCGGTTAACAGCCGATCGCGCTAGCCAATTGCCATGGAGACAGTCGTGCTCCACTCTCACCACCATCAGAACATATCTTCAAAGCTATCAGCCAAAAGAAAGAAAAGCAATACACCACTCCCGGGAGGACTCGAACCTCCAACTTTCAGTTAACAGCCGATCGCATAGCCAATTGCGCCATGGAGACAGTCGTGCTCCACTCTCACCACCGTCAGAACATTTCTTCAGAGCTATCAGCCCAAAGAAAAAAAGCACCACGCCACCACCGGGTGGGCTCGTACCTCCAACCTTTCGGTTAACAGCCGATCGCGCTAGCCAATTGCCATGGAGACAGTCGTGCTCCACTCTCACCACCATCAGATGATATCTTCAAAGCTATCAGCCCAAAGAAAGAAAAGCAATACACCACTCCCGGGAGGACTCGAACCTCCAACTTTCAGTTAACAGCCGATCGCATAGCCAATTGCGCCATGGAGACAGTCGTGCTCCACTCTCACCACAGTCAGAACATTTCTTCAGAGCTATCAGCCCAAAGGAAAAAAAATCGCCGCACCACCACCGGGTGGGCTCCAACTTCCAACCTCTCGGTTAACACCCGATCGCGCTAGCCAATTGTGCCATGAAGACAGTCGTTCTCCACTCTCACCACCATCAGAACATATCTTCAAAGCTATCAGCCCCCCAAAAAAAGCGCCGCACCTCCACTGGGTAGGCTCGCACCTACAACCTTTCGGTTAACAGCCGATTGGACTAGCCGATTGCGCCACGGAGACAGTCGTGCTCCACTCTCACCACCATCAGAACATATCTTCAAAGCTATCAGCCCAAAGAAAAAAAAAGCGCCGCACCACCACCAGGTGGGCTCGAACCTCCAACCTTTCGGTTAAAAGCCGATCGCACTAGCCAATTGCGCCACGGAGACAGTCGTGCTCGACTCTTATCACCATCAGAACATATCTTCAAAGCTATCAGCCCTAAGAAAAAAAAGCGCCACACCACCACCGGGTGGGCTCGAACCTCCAACCTTTCGGTTAACAGCCGATCGCGCTAGCCAATTGCGCCACGGAGACAGTCGTGCTCCACTCTCACCACCATCAGAACATATCTTCAAAGCTATCAGTCCAAAGAAAAAAAAGCGCCGCACCTCCACCGGGTGGGCTCGTACCTCCAACCTTTCGGTTAAAAGCCGATCGCACTAGCCAATTGCGCCACGGAGACAGTCGTGCTCGACTCTTATCACCATCAGAACATATCTTCAAAGCTATCAGCCCTAAGAAAAAAAAGCGCCACACCACCACCGGGTGGGCTCGAACCTCCAACCTTTCGGTTAACAGCCGATCGCGCTAGCCAATTGCGCCACGGAGACAGTCGTGCTCCACTCTCACCACCATCAGATGATATCTTCAAAGCTATCAGCCCAAAGAAAGAAAAGCAATACACCACTCCCGGGAGGACTCGAACCTCCAACTTTCAGTTAACAGCCGATCGCATAGCCAATTGCGCCATGGAGACAGTCGTGCTCCACTCTCACCACCGTCAGAACATTTCTTCAGAGCTATCAGCCCAAAGAAAAAAAGCACCACACCACCACCGGGTGGGCTCGTACCTCCAACCTTTCGGTTAACAGCCGATCGCGCTAGCCAATTGCCATGGAGACAGTCGTGCTCCACTCTCACCACCATCAGATGATATCTTCAAAGCTATCAGCCCAAAGAAAGAAAAGCAATACACCACTCCCGGGAGGACTCGAACCTCCAACTTTCAGTTAACAGCCGATCGCATAGCCAATTGCGCCATGGAGACAGTCGTGCTCCACTCTCACCACCGTCAGAACATTTCTTCAGAGCTATCAGCCCAAAGGAATAAAAATCGCCGCACCACCACCGGGTGGGCTCCAACTTCCAACCTCTCGGTTAACACCCGATCGCGCTAGCCAATTGTGCCATGAAGACAGTCGTTCTCCACTCTCACCACCATCAGAACATATCTTCAAAGCTATCAGCCCCCCAAAAAAAGCGCCGCACCTCCACTGGGTAGGCTCGCACCTACAACCTTTCGGTTAACAGCCGATTGGACTAGCCGATTGCGCCACGGAGACAGTCGTGCTCCACTCTCACCACCATCAGAACCTATCTTCAAAGCTATCAGCCCAAAAGAAAAACAGCAACACACCACTCCCGGTAGGGCTCGTACCTCTAACCTATCGGTTAACAGCCGATTACGTTAGCCAATGGCACCACGGAGACAGTCCTGCTCCACTCTCACCACCATCAGAACATATCTTCAAAGCTATGAGCCGAAAGAATAAAAAGCAACACACCACACCCGGGAGGGCTCGTACCTCCAACCTTTCGGTTAACAGCCGATCGCGCTAGCCAATTGCGCCACGGAGACAGTCGTGCTCCACTCTCACCACCATCAGAACATATCTTCAAAGCTATCAGCCCAAAGAAAATAAAAGCGCCGCACCACCACCAGGTGGGCTCGAACCTCCAACCTTTCGGTTAAAAGCCGATCGCACTAGCCAATTGCGCCACGGAGACAGTCGTGCTCGACTCTTATCACCATCAGAACATATCTTCAAAGCTATCAGCCCTAAGAAAAAAAAGCGCCACACCACCACCGGGTGGGCTCGAACCTCCAACCTTTCGGTTAACAGCCGATCGCGCTAGCCAATTGCGCCACGGAGACAGTCGTGCTCCACTCTCACCACCATCAGAACATATCTTCAAAGCTATCAGTCCAAAGAAAAAAAAGCGCCGCACCTCCACCGGGTGGGCTCGTACCTCCAACCTTTTGGTTAACAGCCGATCGCGCTAGCCGATTTCGCCGCGAAGAGAGTCGTGCTCCACTCTCACCACCGTCAGAACATTTCTTCAGAGCTATCAGCCCAAAGAAAAAAAGCACCACACCACCACCGGGTGGGCTCATACCTCCAACCTTTCGGTTAACAGCCGATCGCGCTAGCCAATTGCCATGGAGACAGTCGTGCTCCACTCTCACCACCATCAGAACATATCTTCAAAGCTATCAGCCCAAAGAAAGAAAAGCAATACACCACTCCCGGGAGGACTCGAACCTCCAACTTTCAGTTAACAGCCGATCGCATAGCCAATTGCGCCATGGAGACAGTCGTGCTCCACTCTCACCACCGTCAGAACATTTCTTCAGAGCTATCAGCCCAAAGGAAAAAAAATCGCTGCACCACCTCCGGGTGGGCTCCAACTTCCAACCTCTCGGTTAACACCCGATCGCGCTAGCCAATTGTGCCATGAAGACAGTCGTGCTCCACTCTCACCACCATCAGAACATAACTTCAAAGCTATCAGCCCCCCCAAAAAAGCGCCGCACCTCCACTGGGTAGGCTCGCACCTCCAACCTTTCGGTTAACAGCCGATTGGGCTAGCCGATCGCGCCACGGAGACAGTCGTGCTCCACTCTCACCACCATCAGAACCTATCTTCAAAGCTATCAGCCCAAAAGAAAAACAGCAACACACCACTCCCGGGAGGGCTCGTACCTCCAACCTATCGGTTAACAGCCGATTACGTTAGCCAATGGCACCACGGAGACAGTCCTGCTCCACTCTCACCACCATCAGAACGTATCTTCAAAGCTAACAGCCCAAAGAATAAAAAGCAACACACCACACCCGGGAGGGCTCGTACCTCCAACCTTTCGGTTAACAGCCGATCGCGCTAGCCAATTGCGCCACGGAGACAGTCGTGCTCCACTCTCACCACCGTCAGAACATTTCTTCAGAGCTATCAGCCCAAAGAAAAAAAAGCGCCGCACTACCACCGGGTGGGCTCGTACCTCCAACCTTTTGGTTAACAGCCGATCGCGCTAGCCAATTGCGCCACGGAGACAGTCGTGCTCCACTCTCACCACCATCAGAACATATCTTCAAAGCTATCAGCCCAAAGAAAAAAAAAGCGCCGCACCACCACCAGGTGGGCTCGAACCTCCAACCTTTCGGTTAAAAGCCGATCGCACTAGCCAATTGCGCCACGGAGACAGTCGTGCTCGACTCTTATCACCATCAGAACATATCTTCAAAGCTATCAGCCCTAAGAAAAAAAAAGCGCCACACCACCACCGGGTGCGCTCGAACCTCCAACCTTTCGGTTAACAGCCGATCGCGCTAGCCAATTGCGCCACGGAGACAGTCGTGCTCCACTCTCACCACCATCAGAACATATCTTCAAAGCTATCAGTCCAAAGAAAAAAAAGCGCCGCACCTCCACCGGGTGGGCTCGTAACTCCAACCTTTTGGTTAACAGCCGATCGCGCTAGCCGATTGCGCTACGGAGACAGTCGTGCCCCACTCTCACCACCATCAGAACATATCTTCAAAGCTATCAGCCCAAAATAAAAAAAGCAACACACCACTCCCGGGTGGGCTCGTACCTCCAACCTATCGGTTAACAGCCGATCGCGTTAGCCAATTGCGCCACGGAGACAGACCTTCTCCACTCTCACCACCACCAGAACATAACTTCAAAGCTATCAGCCCGAAATAAAAAAGCAACACACCACTCCCGGGAGGGCTCAAACCTCCAACCTTTCGGTTAACAGCCGATCGCGCTAGCCCATTGCGCCACGGAGACAGTCCTGCTTCACTCTCACCACCATCAGAACATATCTTCAAACCTATCAGCCCAGAAAAAAGCAACACACCACTCCCGGGAGGGCTCGAACCTCCAACGTTTCAGTTACCAGCCGATCGCATAGCCAATTGCGCCATGGAGACAGTCGTGCTCCACTCTCACCACCGTCAGAACATTTTTTCAGAGATATTAGCCCAAAGGAAAAAAATCGCCGCACCACCACCGGGTGGGCTCAAACCTCCAACCTTCGGTTAACAACCGATCGCGTTAGCCGATTGCGCCACGGAGACAGTCCTGCTCCACTCTCCCCACCATCAGAACATTTCATCAAAGCTATCAGCCCAAAAAGTAAAAAGCAACACACCACTCCCGGGAGGGCTCGTACCTCCAACCTTTCGGTTAACAGCCGATCGCGCCAGCCAATTGCGCCACGGAGACAGTCCTGCTCCACACTCACCACCACCAGAACATATCTTCAAAGCTATCAGCCCAAAATAAAAAAAGCAACACACCACTCCCGGGAGGGCTCAAACCTCCAACCTATCGGTTAACAGCCGATTACGTTAGCCAATGGCACCACGGAGACAGTCCTGCTCCACTCTCACCACCATCAGAACATATCTTCAAAGCTATCAGCCCAAAGAATAAAAAGCAACACACCACACCCGGGAGGGCTCGTACCTCCAACCTTTCGGTTAACAGCCGATCGCGCTAGCCAATTGCGCCACGGAGACAGTCGTGCTCCACTCTCACCACCGTCAGAACATTTCTTCAGAGCTATCAGCCCAAAGAAAAAAAAGCGCCGCACTACCACCGGGTGGGCTCGTACCTCCAACCTTTCGGTTAACAGCCGATCGCGCTAGCCAATTGCGCCACGGAGACAGTCGTGCTCCACTCTCACCACCATCAGAACATATCGTCAAAGCTATCAGCCCAAAGAAAAAAAAGCAACGCACCAGTCCCGGGAGGGCTCGTACCTCCAACGTTTCGGTTAACAGCCGATCGCGCTAGCTAATTGCGTCACGGAGACAGTCCTGCTCCTACACTCACCACCACCAGAACATTTCTTCAAAGCTATCAGCCCAAAATAAAAAAAGCAACACACCACTCCCGGGAGGGCTCGAACCTCCAACCTTTCGGTTAACAGCCGACTGCGCTAGCCAATTGCGCCGCGAAGAGAGTCGTGCTCCACTCTCACCACCGTCAGGACATTTCTTCAGAGCTATCAGCCCAAAGAAAAAAAGCACCACACCACCACCGGGTGGGCTCGTACCTCCAACCTTTCGGTTAACAGCCGATCGCGCTAGCCAATTGCCATGGAGACAGTCGTGCTCCACTCTCACCACCATCAGAACATATCTTCAAAGCTATCAGCCCAAAGAAATTAAAGCAATACACCACTCCCGGGAGGACTCGAACCTCCAACTTTCAGTTAACAGCCGATCGCATAGCCAATTGCGCCATGGAGACAGTCGTGCTCCACTCTCACCACCGTCAGAACATTTCTTCAGAGCTATCAGCCCAAAGGAAAAAAAATCGCCGCACCACCACCGGGTGGGCTCCAACTTCCAACCTCTCGGTTAACACCCGATCGCGCTAGCCAATTGTGCCATGAAGACAGTCGTTCTCCACTCTCACCACCATCAGAACATATCTTCAAAGCTATCAGCCCCCCAAAAAAAGCGCCGCACCTCCACTGGGTAGGCTCGTACCTCCAACCTATCGGTTAATAGCCGATTACGTTAGCCATTGGCACCACGGAGACAGTCCTGCTCCACTCTCACCACCATCAGAACATATCTTCAAAGCTATCAGCCCAAAGAATAAAAAGCAACACACCACACCCGGGAGGGCTCGTACCTCCAACCTTTCGGTTAACAGCCGATCGCGCTAGCCAATTGCGTCACGGAGACAGTCGTGCTCCACTCTCACCACCATCAGAACAATTCTTCAAAGCTATCAGCCCAAAGAAAGAAAAGCAATACACCACTCCCGGGAGGACTCGAACCTCCAACCTTTCAGTTAACAGCCGATCGCATAGCCAATTGCGCCATGGAGACAGTCGTGCTCCACTCTCACCACCATCAGAACAGATCTTCAAAGCTATTAGCACAGAGAAAAAAAAGCGCCGCACCTCCACCGGGTGGGCTCGTACCTCCAACCTTTCGGTTAACAGCCGATCGCGGTAGCCAATTGCGCCACGGAGACAGTCCTGCTCCACTCTCAACACTATCAGAACATATCTTCGAAGCTATCAGCCCAAAGAAAAAAAAGCAACACACCACTCCCGGGAGGGCTCGAACATCCAATTTTTCTGTTAACAGCCGATCGAATAGCCAATTGCGCCACGGAGACAGTCGTGCTCCACAATCACCACCATCAGAACACATCTTCAAAGCTATCAGCCCAAAGAAAAAAAGCGCCGCACCACCACCGGGTGGGCTCGTACCTCCAACCTTTCGGTTAAAAGCCGATCGCACTAGCCAATTGCGCCACGGAGACAGTCGTGCTCGACTCTTATCACCATCAGAACATTTCTTCAGAGCTATCAGCCCAAAGAAAAAAAGCACCACACCACCACCGGGTGGGCTCATACCTCCAACCTTTCGCTTAACAGCCGATCGCGCTAGCCAATTGCCATGGAGACAGTCGTGCTCCACTCTCACCACCATCAGAACATATCTTCAAAGCTATCAGCCCAAAGAAAGAAAAGCAATACACCACTCCCGGGAGGACTCGAACCTCCAACTTTCAGTTAACAGCCGATCGCATAGCCAATTGCGCCATGGAGACAGTCGTGCTCCACTCTCACCACCGTCAGAACATTTCTTCAGAGCTATCAGCCCAAAGGAAAAAAAAATCGCTGCACCACCTCCGGGTGGGCTCCAACTTCCAACCTCTCGGTTAACACCCGATCGCGCTAGCCAATTGTGCCATGAAGACAGTCGTGCTCCACTCTCACCACCATCAGAACATAACTTCAAAGCTATCAGCCCCCCCCAAAAAGCGCCGCACCTCCACTGGGTAGGCTCGCACCTCCAACCTTCCGGTTAACAGCCGATTGGGCTAGCCGATCGCGCCACGGAGACAGTCGTGCTCCACTCTCACCACCATCAGAACCTATCTTCGAAGCTATCAGCCCAAAAGAAAAACAGCAACACACCACTCCCGGGAGGGCTCGTACCTCCAACCTATCGGTTAACAGCCGATTACGTTAGCCAATGGCACCACGGAGACAATCCTGCTCCACTCTCACCACCATCAGAACGTATCTTCAAAGCTATCAGCCCAAAGAATAAAAAGCAACACACCACACCCGGGAGGGCTCGTACCTCCAACCTTTCGGTTAACAGCCGATCGCGCTAGCCAATTGCGCCACGGAGACAGTCGTGCTCCACTCTCACCACCGTCAGAACATTTCTTCAGAGCTATCAGCCCAAAGAAAAAAAAGCGCCGCACTACCACCGGGTGGGCTCGTACCTCCAACCTGTTGGTTAACAGCCGATCGCGCTAGCCAATTGCGCCACGGAGACAGTCGTGCACCACTCTCACCACCATCAGAACATATCTTCAAAGCTATCAGCCCAAAGAAAAAAAAGCGCCGCACCACCACCAGGTGGGCTCGAACCTCCAACCTTTCGGTTAAAAGCCGATCGCACTAGCCAATTGAGCCACGGAGACAGTCGTGCTCGACTCTTATCACCATCAGAACATATCTTCAAAGCTATCAGCCCTAAGAAAAAAAAAGCGCCACACCACCACCGGGTGCGCTCGAACCTCCAACCTTTCGGTTAACAGCCGATCGCGCTAGCCAATTGCGCCACGGAGACAGTCGTGCTCCACTCTCACCACCATCAGAACATATCTTCAAAGCTATCAGTCCAAAGAAAAAAAAGCGCCGCACCTCCACCGGGTGGGCTCGTAACTCCAACCTTTTGGTTAACAGCCGATCGCGCTAGCCGATTGCGCCACGGAGACAGTCGTGCCCCACTCTCACCACCATCAGAACATATCTTCAAAGCTATCAGCCCAAAATAAAAAAAAGCAACACACCACTCCCGGGTGGGCTCGTACCTCCAACCTATCGGTTAACAGCCGATCGCGTTAGCCAATTGCGCCACGGAGACAGACCTTCTCCACTCTCACCACCACCAGAACATAACTTCAAAGCTATCAGCCCGAAATAAAAAAGCAACACACCACTCCCGGGAGGGCTCAAACCTCCAACCTTTCGGTTAACAGCCGATCGCGCTAGCCCATTGCGCCACGGAGACAGTCCTGCTTCACTCTCACCACCATCAGAACATATCTTCAAACCTATCAGCCCAGAAAAAAGCAACACACCACTCCCGGGAGGGCTCGAACCTCCAACCTTTCAGTTACCAGCCGATCGCATAGCCAATTGCGCCATGGAGACAGTCGTGCTCCACTCTCACCACCGTCAGAACATTTTTTCAGAGATATTAGCCCAAAGGAAAAAAATCGCCGCACCACCACCGGGTGGGCTCAAACCTCCAACCTATCGGTTAACAGCCGATTACGTTAGCCAATGGCACCACGGAGACAGTCCTTCTCCACTCTCACTACCATCAGAACATATCTTCAAAGCTATCAGCCCAAAGAATAAAAAGCAACACACCACACCCGGGAGGGCTCGTACCTCCAACCTTTCGGTTAACAGCCGATCGCGGTAGCCAATTGCGCCACGGAGACAGTCCTGCTCCACTCTCACCACCATCAGAACATATCTTCGAAACTATCAGCCCAAAGAAAAAAAAACAACACACCACTTTCGGGAGGGCTCGAACATCCAACCTTTCAGTTAACAGCCGATCGAATAGCCAATTGCGCCACGGAGACAATCGTGCTCCACTCTCACCACCATCAGAACATATCTTCAAAGCTATCAGCCCAAAGAAAAAAAAGCGCCGCACCACCACTAGGTGGGCTCGTACCTCCAACCTTTCGGTTAACAGCCGATTGGGCTAGCCGATTGCGCCACGGAGACAGTCGTGCTCCATTCTTACCATCATCAGAACATATCTTCAAAGCTATCAGCCCAAAGAATAAAAAGCAACACACCACACCCGGGAGGGCTCGTACCTCCAACCTTTCGGTTAACAGCCGATCGCGCTAGCCAATTGCGCCACGGAGACAGTCGTGCTCCACTCTCACCACCGTCAGAACATTTCTTCAGAGCTATCAGCCCAAAGAAAAAAAAGCGCCGCACTACCACCGGGTGGGCTCGTACCTCCAACCTTTCGGTTAACAGCCGATCGCGCTAGCCGATTGCGCCACGGAGACAGTCGTGCTCCACTCTCACCACAATCAGAACCTATCTTCAAAGCTATCAGCCCAAAAGAAAAACAGCAACACACCACTCCCGGGAGGGCTCGTACCTCCAACCTATCGGTTAACAGCCGATTACGTTAGCCAATGGCGCCACGGAGACAGTCCTGCTCCACTCTCACCACCATCAGAACGTATCTTCAAAGCTATCAGCCCAAAGAATAAAAAGCAACACACCACACCCGGGAGGGCTCGTACCTCCAACCTTTCGGTTAACAGCCGATCGCGCTAGCCAATTGCGCCACGGAGACAGTCGTGCTCCACTCTCACCACCGTCAGAACATTTCTTCAGAGCTATCAGCCCAAAGAAAAAAAAGCGCCGCACTACCACCGGGTGGGCTCGTACCTCCAACCTTTTGGTTAACAGCCGATCGCGCTAGCCAATTGCGCCACGGAGACAGTCGTGCTCCACTCTCACCACCATCAGAACATATCTTCAAAGCTATCAGCCCAAAGAAAAAAAAAGCGCCGCACCACCACCAGGTGGGCTCGAACCTCCAACCTTTCGGTTAAAAGCCGATCGCACTAGCCAATTGCGCCACGGAGACAGTCGTGCTCGACTCTTATCACCATCAGAACATATCTTCAAAGCTATCAGCCCTAAGAAAAAAAAAGTGCCACACCACCACCGGGTGCGCTCGAACCTCCAACCTTTCGGTTAACAGCCGATCGCGCTAGCCAATTGCGCCACGGAGACAGTCGTGCTCCACTCTCACCACCATCAGAACATATCTTCAAAGCTATCAGTCCAAAAAAAAAAGCGCCGCAACTCCACCGGGTGGGCTCGTACCTCCAACCTATCGGTTAACAGCCGATCGCGTTAGCCAATTGCGCCACGGAGACAGACCTTCTCCACTCTCACCACCACCAGAACATAACTTCAAAGCTATCAGCCCAAAATAAAAAAGCAACACACCACTCCCGGGAGGGCTCAAACCTCCAACCTTTCGGATAACAGCCGATCACGCTAGCCCATTGCGCCACGGAGACAGTCCTGCTCCACTCTCACCACCATCAGAACATATCTTCAAACCTATCAGCCCAGAAAAAAGCAACACACCGCTCCCGGGAGGGCTCGAACCTCCAACCTTTCAGTTACCAGCCGATCGCATAGCCAATTGCGCCATGTAGACAGTCGTGCTCCACTCTCACCACCGTCAGAACATTTTTTCAGAGATATTAGCCCAAAGGAAAAAAATCGCCGCACCACCACCGGGTGGGCTCAAACCTCCAACCTTCGGTTAACAGCCGATCGCGTTAGCCGATTGCGCCACGGAGACAGTCCTGCTCCACTCTCCCCACCATCAGAACATATCATCAAAGCTATCAGCCCAAAAAGTAAAAAGCAACACACCACTCCCGGGAGGGCTCGTACCTCCAACCTTTCGGTTAACAGCCGATCGCGCCAGCCAATTGCGCCACGGAGACAGTCCTGCTCCACACTCACCACCACCAGAACATATCTTCAAAGCTATCAGCCCAAAATAAAAAAAGCAACACACCACTCCCGGGAGGGCTCAAACCTCCAACCTTTCGGTTAACAGCCGATCGCGCTAGCCTATTGCGCCACGGAGACAGTCGTGCTCCACTCTCACCACCATCAGAACATATCTTCAAAGCTATCAGTCCAAAGAAAAAAAAGCGCCGCACCTCCACCGGGTGGGCTCGTACCTCCAACCTTTTGGTTAACAGCCGATTGGGCTAGCCGATTGCGCCACGGAGACAGTCGTGCTCCACTCTCACCACCATCAGAACCTATCTTCAAAGCTATCAGCCCAAAAGAAAAACAACAACACACCACTCCCGGGAGGGCTCGTATCTCCAACGTTTCGGTTAACAGCCGATCGCGCTAGCTAATTGCGTCACGGAGACAGTCCTGCTCCTACACTCACCACCACCAGAACATTTCTTCAAAGCTATCAGCCCAAAATAAAAAAAGCAACACACCACTCCCGGGAGGGCTCGAACCTCCAACCTTTCGGTTAACAGCCGACTGCGCTAGCCAATTGCGCCGCGAAGACAGTCGTGCTCCACTCTCACCACCGTCAGAACATTTCTTCAGAGCTATCAGCCCAAAGAAAAAAAGCACCACACCACCACCGGGTGGGCTCGTACCTCCAACCTTTCAGTTAACAGCCGATCGCGCTAGCCAATTGCTATGGAGACAGTCGTGCTCCGCTCTCACCACCATCAGAACATATCTTCAAAGCTATCAGCCCAAAGAAAGAAAAGCAATACACCACTCCCGGGAGGACTCGAACCTCCAACTTTCAGTTAACAGCCGATCGCATAGCCAATTGCGCCATGGAGACAGTCGTGCTCCACTCTCACCACCGTCAAAACATTTCTTCAGAGCTATCAGCCCAAAGGAAAAAAAAATCTCCGCACCACCACCGGGTGGGCTCCAACTTCCAACCTCTCGGTTAACACCCGATCGCGCTAGCCAATTGTGCCATGAAGACAGTCGTTCTCCACTCTCACCACCATCAGAACATATCTTCAAAGCTATCAGCCCCCCAAAAAAAGCGCCGCCCCTCCACTGGGTAGGCTCGCACCTCCAACCTTTCGGTTAACAGCCGATTCGGCTAGCCGATTGCGCCACGGAGACAGTCGTGCTCCACTCTCACCACCATCAGAACCTATCTTCAAAGCTATCAGCCCAAAAGAAAAACAGCAACACACCACTCCCGGGAGGGCTCGTACCTCCAACCTATCGGTTAACAGCCGATTACGTTAGCCAATGGCACCACGGAGACAGTCCTGCTCCACTCTCACCACCATCAGAACATATCTTCAAAGCAATCAGCCCAAAGAATAAAAAGCAACACACCACACCCGGGAGGGCTCGTACCTCCAATCTTTCGGTTAACAGCCGATCGCGCTAGCCAATTGCGCCACGGAGACAGTCGTGCTCCACTCTCACCACCGTCAGAACATTTTTCAGAGCTATCAGCCCAAAGAAAAAAAAGCGCCGCACTACCACCTGGTGGGCTCGTACCTCCAACCTTTCGGTTAACAGCCGATCGCGCTAGCCAATTGCGCCACGGAGACAGTCGTGCTCCACTCTCACCACCATCAGAACCTATCTTCAAAGTTATCAGCCCAAAAGAAAAACAGCAACACACCACTCCCGGGAGGGCTCGTACCTCCAACCTATCGGTTAACAGCCGATTACGTTAGCCAATGGCACCACGGAGACAGTCGTGCTCGACTCTTATCACCATCAGAACATATCTTCAAAGCTATCAGCCCTAAGAAAAAAAAAGCGTCACACCACCACCGGGTGGGCTCGAACCTCCAACCTTTCGGTTAACAGCCGATCGCGCTAGCCAATTGCGCCACGGAGACAGTCGTGCTCCACTCTCACCACCATCAGAACATATCTTCAAAGCTATCAGTCCAAAGAAAAAAAAGCGCCGCACCTCCACCGGGTGGGCTCGTACCTCCAACCTTTTGGTTAACAGCCGATCGCGCTAGCCGATTGCGCCGCGAAGAGAGTCGTGCTCCACACTCACCACCGTCAGAACATTTCTTCAGAGCTATCAGCCCAAAGAAAAAAAGCACCACACCACCACCGGGTGGGCTCATACCTCCAACCTTTCGGTTAACAGCCGATCGCGCTAGCCAATTGCCATGGAGACAGTCGTGCTCCACTCTCACCACCATCAGAACATATCTTCAAAGCTATCAGCCCAAAGAAAGAAAAGCAATACACCACTCCCGGGAGGACTCGAACCTCCAACTTTCAGTTAACAGCCGATCGCATAGCCAATTGTGCCATGGAGACAGTCGTGCTTCACTCTCACCACCGTCAGAACATTTCTTCAGAGCTAACAGCCCAAAGGAAAAAAAATCGCTGCATTACCTCCGGGTGGGCTCCAACTTCCAACCTCTCGGTTAACACCCGATCGCGCTAGCCAATTGTGCCATGAAGACAGTCGTGCTCCACTCTCACCACCATCAGAACATATCTTCAAAGCTATCAGCCCCCAAAAAAAGCGCCGCACCTCCACCGGGTGGGCTCGTACCTCCAACCTTTTGGTTAACAGCCGATCGCGCTAGCCGATTGCGCCACGGAGACAGTCGTGCCCCACTCTCACCCCCATCAGAACATATCTTCAAAGCTATCAGCCCAAAATAAAAAAAAGCAACACACCACTCCCGGGTGGGCTCGTACCTCCAACCTATCGGTTAACAGCCGATCGCGTTAGCCAATTGCGCCACGGAGACAGACCTTCTCCACTCTCACCACCACCAGAACATAACTTCAAAGCTATCAGCCCAAAATAAAAAAGCAACACACCACTCCCGGGAGGGCTCAAACCTCCAACCTTTCGGTTAACAGCCGATCGCGCTAGCCCATTGCGCCACGGAGACAGTCCTGCTCCACTCTCACCACCATCAGAACATATCTTCAAACCTATCAGCCCAGAAAAAAGCAACACACCACTCCCGGGAGGGCTCGAACCTCCAACCTTTCAGTTACCAGCCGATCGCATAGCCAATTGCGCCATGGAGACAGTCGTGCTCCACTCTCACCACCGTCGGAACATTTTTTCAGAGATATTAGCCCAAAGGAAAAAAATCGCCGCACCACCACCGGGTGGGCTCAAACCTCCCACCTTCGGTTAACAGCCGATCGCGTTAGCCGATTGCGCCACAGAGACAGTCCTGCTCCACTCTCCCCACCATCAGAACATATCATCAAAGCTATCAGCCCAAAAAGTAAAAAGCAACACACCACTCCCGGGAGGGCTCGCACCTCCAACCTTTCGGTTAACAGCCGATCGCGCCAGCCAATTGCGCCACGGAGACAGTCCTGCTCCACACTCACCACCACCAGAACATATCTTCAAAGCTATCAGCCCAAAATAAAAAAGCAACACACCACTCCCGGGAGGGCTCAAACATCCAACCTATCGGTTAACAGCCGATTACGTTAGCCAATGGCACCACGGAGACAGTCCTGCTCCACTCTCACCACCATCAGAACATATCTTCAAAGCTATCAGCCCAAAGAATAAAAAGCAACACACCACACCCGGGAGGGCTCGTACCTCCAACCTTTCGGTTAACAGCCGATCGCGCTAGCCAATTGCGCCACGGAGACAGTCGTGCTCCACTCTCACCACCGTCAGAACATTTCTTCAGAGCTATCAGCCCAAAGAAAAAAAAGCGCCGCACTACCACCGGGTGGGCTCGTACCTCCAACCTTTCGGTTAACAGCCGATCGCGCTAGCCAATTGCGCCACGGAGACAGTCGTGCTCCACTCTCACCACCATCAGAACATATATTCAAAGCTATCAGCCCTAAGAAAAAAAAAGTGCCACACCACCACCGGGTGGGCTCGAACCTCCAACCTTTCGGTTAACAGCCGATCGCGCTAGCCAATTGCGCCACGGAGACAGTCGTGCTCCACTCTCACCACCATCAGAACATATCTTCAAAGCTATCAGCCCAAAGAAAAAAAAGCAACGCACCAGTCCCGGGAGGGCTCGTACCTCCAACGTTTCGGTTAACAGCCGATCGCGCTAGCTAATTGCGTCACGGAGACAGTCCTGCTCCTACACTCACCACCACCAGAACATTTCTTCAAAGCTATCAGCCCAAAATAAAAAAAGCAACACACCACTCCCGGGAGGGCTCGAACCTCCAACCTTTCGGTTAACAGCCGACTGCGCTAGCCAATTGCGCCGCGAAGACAGTCGTGCTCCACTCTCACCACCGTCAGAACATCTCTTCAGAGCTATCAGCCCAAAGAAAAAAAGCACCACACCACCACCGGGTGGGCTCGTACCTCCAACCTTTCGGTTAACAGCCGATCGCGCTAGCCAATTGCCATGGAGACAGTCGTGCTCCACTCTCACCACCATCAGAAGATATCTTCAAAGCTATCAGCCCAAAGAAAGAAAAGCAATACACCACTCCCGGGAGGACTCGAACCTCCAACTTTCAGTTAACAGCCGATCGCATAGCCAATTGCGCCATGGAGACAGTCGTGCTCCACTCTCACCACCGTCAGAACATTTCTTCAGAGCTATCAGCCCAAAGGAAAAAAATCGCCGCACCACCACCGGGTGGGCTCCAACTTCCAACCTCTCGGTTAACACCCGATCGCGCTAGCCAATTGTGCCATGAAGACAGTCGTTCTCCACTCTCACCACCATCAGAACATATCTTCAATGCTATCAGCCCCCCAAAAAAAGCGCCGCACCTCAACTGGGTAGGCTCGCACCTACAACCTTTCGGTTAACAGCCGATTGGACTAGCCGATTGCGCCACGGAGACAGTCGTGCTCCACTCTCACCACCATCAGAACCTATCTTCAAAGCTATCAGCCCAAAAGAAAAACAGCAACACACCACTCCCGGTAGGGCTCGTACCTCTAACCTATCGGTTACCAGCCGATTACGTTAGCCAATGGCACCACGGAGACAGTCCTGCTCCACTCTCACCACCATCAGAACATATCTTCAAAGCTATGAGCCCAAAGAATAAAAAGCAACACACCACACCCGGGAGGGCTCGTACCTCCAACCTTTCGGTTAACAGCCGATCGCGCTAGCCAATTGCGCCACGGAGACAGTCGTGCTCCACTCTCACCACCGTCAGAACATTTCTTCAGAGCTATCAGCCCAAAGAAAAAAAAGCGCCGCACTACCACCTGGTGGGCTCGTACCTCCAACCTTTCGGTTAACAGCTGATCGCGCTAGCCAATTGCGCCACGGAGACAGTCGTGCTCCACTCTCACCACCATCAGAACATATCTTCAAAGCTATCAGCCCAAAGAAAAAAAAAGCGCCGCAACACCACCAGGTGGGCTCGAACCTCCAACCTTTCGGTTAAAAGCCGATCGCACTAGCCAATTGCGCCACGGAGACAGTCGTGCTCGACTCTTATCACCAACAGAACATATCTTCAAAGCTATCAGCCCTAAGAAAAAAAAGCGCCACACCACCACCGGGTGGGCTCGAACCTCCAACCTTTCGGTTAACAGCCGATCGCGCTAGCCAATTGCGCCACGGAGACAGTCGTGCTCCACTCTCACCACCATCAGAACATATCTTCAAAGCTATCAGTCCAAAGAAAAAAAAGCGCCGCACCTCCACCGGGTGGGCTCGTACCTCCAACCTTTTGGTTAACAGCCGATCGCGCTAGCCGATTGCGCCGCGAAGAGAGTCGTGCTCCACTCTCACCACCGTCAGAACATTTCTTCAGAGCTATCAGCCCAAAGAAAAAAAGCACCACACCACCACCGGGTGGGCTCATACCTCCAACCTTTCGGTTAACAGCCGATCGCGCTAGCCAATTGCCATGGAGACAGTCGTGCTCCACTCTCACCACCATCAGAACATATCTTCAAAGCTATCAGCCAAAAGAAAGAAAAGCAATACACCACTCCCGGGAGGACTCGAACCTCCAACTTTCAGTTAACAGCCGATCGCATAGCCAATTGCGCCATGGAGACAGTCGTGCTCCACTCTCACCACCGTCAGAACATTTCTTCAGAGCTATCAGCCCAAAGAAAAAAAGCACCACACCACCACCGGGTGGGCTCGTACCTCCAACCTTTCGGTTAACAGCCGATCGCGCTAGCCAATTGCCATGGAGACAGTCGTGCTCCACTCTCACCACCATCAGATGATATCTTCAAAGCTATCAGCCCAAAGAAAGAAAAGCAATACACCACTCCCGGGAGGACTCGAACCTCCAACTTTCAGTTAACAGCCGATCGCATAGCCAATTGCGCCATGGAGAAAGTCGTGCTCCACTCTCACCACCGTCAGAACATTTCTTCAGAGCTATCAGCCCAAAGGAAAAAAAATCGCCGCACCACCACCGGGTGGGCTCCAACTTCCAACCTCTCGGTTAACACCCGATCGCGCTAGCCAATTGTGCCATGAAGACAGTCGTTCTCCACTCTCACCACCATCAGAACATATCTTCAAAGCTATCAGCCCCCCAAAAAAAGCGCCGCACCTCCACTGGGTAGGCTCGCACCTACAACCTTTCGGTTAACAGCCGATTGGACTAGCCGATTGCGCCACGGAGACAGTCGTGCTCCACTCTCACCACCATCAGAACATATCTTCAAAGCTATCAGCCCAAAGAAAAAAAAAGCGCCGCACCACCACCAGGTGGGCTCGAACCTCCAACCTTTCGGTTAAAAGCCGATCGCACTAGCCAATTGCGCCACGGAGACAGTCGTGCTCGACTCTTATCACCATCAGAACATATCTTCAAAGCTATCAGCCCTAAGAAAAAAAAGCGCCACACCACCACCGGGTGGGCTCGAACCTCCAACCTTTCGGTTAACAGCCGATCGCGCTAGCCAATTGCGCCACGGAGACAGTCGTGCTCCACTCTCACCACCATCAGAACATATCTTCAAAGCTATCAGTCCAAAGAAAAAAAAGCGCCGCACCTCCACCGGGTGGGCTCGTACCTCCAACCTTTTGGTTAACAGCCGATCGCGCTAGCCGATTGCGCCGCGAAGAGAGTCGTGCTCCACTCTCACCACCGTCAGAACATTTCTTCAGAGCTATCAGCCCAAAGAAAAAAAGCACCACGCCACCACCGGGTGGGCTCGTACCTCCAACCTTTCGGTTAACAGCCGATCGCGCTAGCCAATTGCCATGGAGACAGTCGTGCTCCACTCTCACCACCATCAGATGATATCTTCAAAGCTATCAGCCCAAAGAAAGAAAAGCAATACACCACTCCCGGGAGGACTCGAACCTCCAACTTTCAGTTAACAGCCGATCGCATAGCCAATTGCGCCATGGAAACAGTCGTGCTCCACTCTCACCACCGTCAGAACATTTCTTCAGAGCTATCAGCCCAAAGGAAAAAAAATCGCCGCACCACCACCGGGTGGGCTCCAACTTCCAACCTCTCGGTTAACACCCGATCGCGCTAGCCAATTGTGCCTGAAGACAGTCGTTCTCCACTCTCACCACCATCAGAACATATCTTCAAAGCTATCAGCCCCCCAAAAAAAGCGCCGCTCCTCCACTGGGTTGGCTCGCACCTACAACCTTTCGGTTAACAGCCGATTGGACTAGCCGATTGCGCCACGGAGACAGTCGTGCTCCACTCTCACCACCATCAGAACATATCTTCAAAGCTATCAGCCCAAAGAAAAAAAAAGCGCCGCACCACCACTAGGTGGGCTCGAACCTCCAACCTTTCGGTTAAAAGCCGATCGCACTAGCCAATTGCGCCACGGAGACAGTCGTGCTCGACTCTTATCACCATCAGAACATATCTTCAAAGCTATCAGCCCTAAGAAAAAAAAACGCCACACCACCACCGGGTGGGCTCGAACCTCCAACCTTTCGGTTAACAGCCGATCGCGCTAGCCAATTGCGCCACGGAGACAGTCGTGCTCCACTCTCACCACCATCAGAACATATATTCAAAGCTATCAGTCCAAAGAAAAAAAAGCGCCGCACCTCCACCGGGTGGGCTCGTACCTCCAACCTTTTGGTTAACAGCCGATCGCGCTAGCCGATTGCGCCGCGAAGAGAGTCGTGCTCCACTCTCACCACCGTCAGAACATTTCTTCAGAGCTATCAGCCCAAAGAAAAAAAGCACCACACCACCACCGGTTGGGCTCATACCTCCAACCTTTCGGTTAACAGCCGATCGCGCTAGCCAATTGCCATGGAGACAGTCGTGCTCCACTCTCACCACCATCAGAACATATCTTCAAAGCTATCAGCCAAAAGAAAGAAAAGCAATACACCACTCCCGGGAGGACTCGAACCTCCAACTTTCAGTTAACAGCCGATCGCATAGCCAATTGCGCCATGGAGACAGTCGTGCTCCACTCTCACCACCGTCAGAACATTTCTTCAGAGCTATCAGCCCAAAGAAAAAAGCACCACACCACCACCGGGTGGGCTCGTACCTCCAACCTTTCGGTTAACAGCCGATCGCGCTAGCCAATTGCCATGGAGACAGTCGTGCTCCACTCTCACCACCATCAGATGATATCTACAAAGCTATCAGCCCAAAGAAAGAAAAGCAATACACCACTCCCGGGAGGACTCGAACCTCCAACTTTCAGTTAACAGCCGATCGCATAGCCAATTGCGCCATGGAGACAGTCGTGCTCCACTCTCACCACCGTCAGAACATTTCTTCAGAGCTATCAGCCCAAAGGAAAAAAAATCGCCGCACCACCCCCGGGTGGGCTCCAACTTCCAACCTCTCGGTTAACACCCGATCGCGCTAGCCAATTGTGCCATGAAGACAGTCGTTCTCCACTCTCACCACCATCAGAACATATCTTCAAAGCTATCAGCCCCCCCAAAAAAGCGCCGCACCTCCACTGGGTAGGCTCGCACCTACAACCTTTCGGTTAACAGCCGATTGCTTACGTTTTCTCTTGCCACAAAAAATTAAACTCTTACTATATAATTCGCTATTTTTATCTACATTAAGCTATTGCTATCTAGTATGGGGCACCACATCGGAAAAGAACTTAGGCCGAATATATAGATTACAGAAAAAGGCTGTGCGCATAATTACAGGTGTTCCTCGCGATGAACATTCCAAACCCATTTTCGAAGCCCTTAATTTACAACCAATGCCTGAGATATACAATACAATTTTAATGAAGCGATATCGTACTTCCTTAAAGAATCACGACTCTTTTCTTACTGATTTAGCGCGTTTGACACCCTATACCTGCCCCTATAGCACACGAGCTACCGATGACTGGAAAATTCCTTACACACGTACTAACTATGGTCGCCAGATGATGAGCTACTTACTGCCACTAACCTTAAACAGTTTCTTACAATAAACCATTTATACTGCTCCGTTCTGTAAATGTTTTTCAACGTGTTAATAAAATGCAAATCGGCATGACCTTGAAGTACATGTTTTGATATTGTATAATAACTGATGATCTCATGCTGCTGTTGCTGTTGCTATGTTGTCAAATGGTGCGAAAGCCTTCGTCAAGCCTTAATGGCTTTTTGCTTTCGCCCCACAGCATCACTGTTGTGACTTTTGTAATGTCTCCTGTGATGTCGGAATAAACTGAATTGAATTGAATTGAATTGGACTAGCCGATTGCGCCACGGAGACAGTCGTGCTCGACTCTCACCACCATCAGAACCTATCTTCAAAGCTATCAGCCCAAAAGAAAAACAGCAACACACCACTCCCGGTAGGGCTCGTACCTCTAACCTATCGGTTAACAGCCGATTACGTTAGCCAATGGCACCACGGAGACAGTCCTGCTCCACTCTCACCACCATCAGAACATATCTTCAAAGCTATGAGCCGAAAGAATAAAAAGCAACACACCACACCCGGGAGGGCTCGTACCTCCAACCTTTCGGTTAACAGCCGATCGCGCTAGCCAATTGCGCCACGGAGACAGTCGTGCTCCACTCTCACCACCGTCAGAACATTTCTTCAGAGCTATCAGCCCAAAGAAAAAAAAGCGCCGCACTACCACCTGGTGGGCTCGTACCTCCAACCTTTCGGTTAACAGCCGATCGGGCTAGCCAATTGCGCCACGGAGACAGTCGTGCTCCACTCTCACCACCATCAGAACATATCTTCAAAGCTATCAGCCCAAAGAAAATAAAAGCGCCGCACCACCACCAGGTGGGCTCGAACCTCCAACCTTTCGGTTAAAAGCCGATCGCACTAGCCAATTGCGCCACGGAGACAGTCGTGCTCGACTCTTATCACCGTCAGAACATATCTTCAAAGCTATCAGCCCTAAGAAAAAAAAGCGCCACACCACCACCGGGTGGGCTCGAACCTCCAACCTTTCGGTTAACAGCCGATCGCGCTAGCCAATTGCGCCACGGAGACAGTCGTGCTCCACTCTCACCACCATCAGAACATATCTTCAAAGCTATCAGTCCAAAGAAAAAAAAGCGCCGCACCTCCACCGGGTGGGCTCGTACCTCCAACCTTTTGGTTAACAGCCGATCGCGCTAGCCGATTTCGCCGCGAAGAGAGTCGTGCTCCACTCTCACCACCGTCAGAACATATCTTCAGAGCTATCAGCCCAAAGAAAAAAAGCACCACACCACCACCGGGTGGGCTCATACCTCCAACCTTTCGGTTAACAGCCGATCGCGCTAGCCAATTGCCATGGAGACAGTCGTGCTCCACTCTCACCACCATCAGAACATATCTTCAAAGCTATCAGCTCAAAGAAAGAAAAGCAATACACCACTCCCGGGAGGACTCGAACCTCCAACTTTCAGTTAACAGCCGATCGCATAGCCAATTGCGCCATGGAGACAGTCGTGCTCCACTCTCACCACCGTCAGAACATTTCTTCAGAGCTATCAGCCCAAAGGAAAAAAAATCGCTGCACCACCTCCGGGTGGGCTCCAACTTCCAACCTCTCGGTTAACACCCGATCGCGCTAGCCAATTGTGCCATGAAGACAGTCGTGCTCCACTCTCACCACCATCAGAACATAACTTCAAAGCTATCAGCCCCCCCAAAAAAGCGCCGCACCTCCACTGGGTAGGCTCGCACCTCCAACCTTTCGGTTAACAGCCAATTGGGCTAGCCGATCGCGCCACGGAGACAGTCGTGCTCCACTCTCACCACCATAAGAACCTATCTTCAAAGCTATCAGCCCAAAAGAAAAACAGCAACACACCACTCCCGGGAGGGCTCGTACCTCCAACCTATCGGTTAACAGCCGATTACGTTAGCCAATGGCACCACGGAGACAGTCCTGCTCCACTCTCACCACCATCAGAACGTATCTTCAAAGCTATCAGCCCAAAGAATAAAAAGCAACACACCACACCCGGGAGGGCTCGTACCTCCAACCTTTCGGTTAACAGCCGATCGCGCTAGCCAATTGCGCCACGGAGACAGTCGTGCTCCACTCTCACCACCGTCAGAACATTTCTTCAGAGCTATCAGCACAAAGAAAAAAAAGCGCCGCACTACCACCGGGTGGGCTCGTACCTCCAACCTTTTGGTTAACAGCCGATCGCGCTAGCCAATTGCGCCACGGAGACAGTCGTGCTCCACTCTCACCACCATCAGAACATATCTTCAAAGCTATCAGCCCAAAGAAAAAAAAAGCGCCGCACCACCACCAGGTGGGCTCGAACCTCCAACCTTTCGGTTAAGAGCCGATCGCACTAGCCAATTGCGCCACGGAGACAGTCGTGCTCGACTCTTATCACCATCAGAACATATCTTCAAAGCTATCAGCCCTAAGAAAAAAAAAAGCGCCACACCACCACCGGGTGCGCTCGAACCTCCAACCTTTCGGTTAACAGCCGATCGCGCTAGCCAATTGCGCCACGGAGACAGTCGTGCTCCACTCTCACCACCATCAGAACATATCTTCAAAGCTATCAGTCCAAAGAAAAAAAAGCGCCTCACCTCCACGGGGTGGGCTCGTAACTCCAACCTTTTGGTTAACAGCCGATCGCGCTAGCCGATTGCGCCACGGAGACAGTCGTGCCCCACTCTCACCACCATCAGAACATATCTTCAAAGCTATCAGCCCAAAATAAAAAAAAGCAACACACCACTCCCGGGTGGGCTCGTACCTCCAACCTATCGGTTAACAGCCGATCGCGTTAGCCAATTGCGCCACGGAGACAGACCTTCTCCACTCTCACCACCACCAGAACATAACTTCAAAGCTATCAGCCCGAAATAAAAAAAGCAACACACCACTCCCGGGAGGGCTCAAACCTCCAACCTATCGGTTAACAGCCGATTACGTTAGCCAATGGCACCACGGAGACAGTCCTGCTCCACTCTCACCACCATCAGAACATATCTTCAAAGCTATCAGCCCAAAGAATAAAAAGCAACACACCACACCCGGGAGGGCTCGTACCTCCAACCTTTCGGTTAACAGCCGATCGCGCCAGCCAATTGCGCCACGGAGACAGTCCTGCTCCACACTCACCACCACCAGAACATATCTTCAAAGCTATCAGCCCAAAATAAAAAAAGCAACACACCACTCCCGGGAGGGCTCAAACATCCAACCTATCGGTTAACAGCCGATTACGTTAGCCAATGGCACCACGGAGACAGTCCTGCTCCACTCTCACCACCATCAGAACATATCTTCAAAGCTATCAGCCCAAAGAATAAAAAGCAACACACCACACCCGGGAGGGCTCGTACCTCCAACCTTTCGGTTAACAGCCGATCGCGCTAGCCAATTGCGCCACGGAGACAGTCGTGCTCCACTCTCACCACCGTCAGAACATTTCTTCAGAGCTATCAGCCCAAAGAAAAAAAAGCGCCGCACTACCACCGGGTGGGCTCGTACCTCCAACCTTTCGGTTAACAGCCGATCGCGCTAGCCAATTGCGCCACGGAGACAGTCGTGCTCCACTCTCACCACCATCAGAACATATATTCAAAGCTATCAGCCCTAAGAAAAAAAAAGTGCCACACCACCACCGGGTGGGCTCGAACCTCCAACCTTTCGGTTAACAGCCGATCGCGCTAGCCAATTGCGCCACGGAGACAGTCGTGCTCCACTCTCACCACCATCAGAACATATCTTCAAAGCTATCAGCCCAAAGAAAAAAAAGCAACGCACCAGTCCCGGGAGGGCTCGTACCTCCAACGTTTCGGTTAACAGCCGATCGCGCTAGCTAATTGCGTCACGGAGACAGTCCTGCTCCTACACTCACCACCACCAGAACATTTCTTCAAAGCTATCAGCCCAAAATAAAAAAAGCAACACACCACTCCCGGGAGGGCTCGAACCTCCAACCTTTCGGTTAACAGCCGACTGCGCTAGCCAATTGCGCCGCGAAGACAGTCGTGCTCCACTCTCACCACCGTCAGAACATTTCTTCAGAGCTATCAGCCCAAAGAAAAAAAGCACCACACCACCACCGGGTGGGCTCGTACCTCCAACCTTTCGGTTAACAGCCGATCGCGCTAGCCAATTGCCATGGAGACAGTCGTGCTCCACTCTCACCACCATCAGAAGATATCTTCAAAGCTATCAGCCCAAAGAAAGAAAAGCAATACACCACTCCCGGGAGGACTCGAACCTCCAACTTTCAGTTAACAGCCGATCGCATAGCCAATTGCGCCATGGAGACAGTCGTGCTCCACTCTCACCACCGTCAGAACATTTCTTCAGAGCTATCAGCCCAAAGGAAAAAAATCGCCGCACCACCACCGGGTGGGCTCCAACTTCCAACCTCTCGGTTAACACCCGATCGCGCTAGCCAATTGTGCCATGAAGACAGTCGTTCTCCACTCTCACCACCATCAGAACATATCTTCAAAGCTATCAGCCCCCCAAAAAAAGCGCCGCACCTCAACTGGGTAGGCTCGCACCTACAACCTTTCGGTTAACAGCCGATTGGACTAGCCGATTGCGCCACGGAGACAGTCGTGCTCCACTCTCACCACCATCAGAACCTATCTTCAAAGCTATCAGCCCAAAAGAAAAACAGCAACACACCACTCCCGGTAGGGCTCGTACCTCTAACCTATCGGTTACCAGCCGATTACGTTAGCCAATGGCACCACGGAGACAGTCCTGCTCCACTCTCACCACCATCAGAACATATCTTCAAAGCTATGAGCCCAAAGAATAAAAAGCAACACACCACACCCGGGAGGGCTCGTACCTCCAACCTTTCGGTTAACAGCCGATCGCGCTAGCCAATTGCGCCACGGAGACAGTCGTGCTCCACTCTCACCACCGTCAGAACATTTCTTCAGAGCTATCAGCCCAAAGAAAAAAAAGCGCCGCACTACCACCTGGTGGGCTCGTACCTCCAACCTTTCGGTTAACAGCTGATCGCGCTAGCCAATTGCGCCACGGAGACAGTCGTGCTCCACTCTCACCACCATCAGAACATATCTTCAAAGCTATCAGCCCAAAGAAAAAAAAAGCGCCGCACCACCACCAGGTGGGCTCGAACCTCCAACCTTTCGGTTAAAAGCCGATCGCACTAGCCAATTGCGCCACGGAGACAGTCGTGCTCGACTCTTATCACCATCAGAACATATCTTCAAAGCTATCAGCCCTAAGAAAAAAAAGCGCCACACCACCACCGGGTGGGCTCGAACCTCCAACCTTTCGGTTAACAGCCGATCGCGCTAGCCAATTGCGCCACGGAGACAGTCGTGCTCCACTCTCACCACCATCAGAACATATCTTCAAAGCTATCAGTCCAAAGAAAAAAAAGCGCCGCACCTCCACCGGGTGGGCTCGTACCTCCAACCTTTTGGTTAACAGCCGATCGCGCTAGCCGATTGCGCCGCGAAGAGAGTCGTGCTCCACTCTCACCACCGTCAGAACATTTCTTCAGAGCTATCAGCCCAAAGAAAAAAAGCACCACACCACCACCGGGTGGGCTCATACCTCCAACCTTTCGGTTAACAGCCGATCGCGCTAGCCAATTGCCATGAAGACAGTCGTGCTCCACTCTCACCACCATCAGAACATATCTTCAAAGCTATCAGCCAAAAGAAAGAAAAGCAATACACCACTCCCGGGAGGACTCGAACCTCCAACTTTCAGTTAACAGCCGATCGCATAGCCAATTGCGCCATGGAGACAGTCGTGCTCCACTCTCACCACCGTCAGAACATTTCTTCAGAGCTATCAGCCCAAAGAAAAAAAGCACCACGCCACCACCGGGTGGGCTCGTACCTCCAACCTCTCGGTTAACACCCGATCGCGCTAGCCAATTGTGCCATGAAGACAGTCGTGCTCCACTCTCACCACCATCAGAACATAACTTCAAAGCTATCAGCCCCCCCAAAAAAGCGCCGCACCTCCACTGGGTAGGCTCGCACCTCCAACCTTTCGGTTAACAGCCGATTGGGCTAGCCGATCGCGCCACGGAGACAGTCGTGCTCCACTCTCACCACCATAAGAACCTATCTTCAAAGCTATCAGCCCAAAAGAAAAACAGCAACACACCACTACCGGGAGGGCTCGTACCTCCAAACTATCGGTTAACAGCCGATTACGTTAGCCAATGGCACCACGGAGACAGTCCTGCTCCACTCTCACCACCATCAGAACGTATCTTCAAAGCTATCAGCCCAAAGAATAAAAAGCAACACACCACACCCGGGAGGGCTCGTACCTCCAACCTTTCGGTTAACAGCCGATCGCGCTAGCCAATTGCGCCACGGAGACAGTCGTGCTCCACTCTCACCACCGTCAGAACATTTCTTCAGAGCTATCAGCCCAAAGAAAAAAAAGCGCCGCACTACCACCGGGTGGGCTCGAACCTCCAACCTTTCGGTTAAAAGCCGATCGCACTAGCCAATTGCGCCACGGAGACAGTCGTGCTCGACTCTTATCACCATCAGAACATATCTTCAAAGCTATCAGCCCTAAGAAAAAAAAAAGCGCCACACCACCACCGGGTGCGCTCGAACCTCCAACCTTTCGGTTAACAGCCGATCGCGCTAGCCAATTGCGCCACGGAGACAGTCGTGCTCCACTCTCACCACCATCAGAACATATCTTCAAAGCTATCAGTCCAAAGAAAAAAAAGCGCCTCACCTCCACCGGGTGGGCTCGTAACTCCAACCTTTTGGTTAACAGCCGATCGCGCTAGCCGATTGCGCCACGGAGACAGTCGTGCCCCACTCTCACCACCATCAGAACATATCTTCAAAGCTATCAGCCCAAAATAAAAAAAAGCAACACACCACTCCCGGGTGGGCTCGTACCTCCAACCTATCGGTTAACAGCCGATCGCGTTAGCCAATTGCGCCACGGAGACAGACCTTCTCCACTCTCACCACCACCAGAACATAACTTCAAAGCTATCAGCCCGAAATAAAAAAGCAACACACCACTCCCGGGAGGGCTCAAACCTCCAACCTTTCGGTTAACAGCCGATCGCGCTAGCCCATTGCGCCACGGAGACAGTCCTGCTTCACTCTCACCACCATCAGAACATATCTTCAAACCTATCAGCCCAGAAAAAAGCAACACACCACTCCCGGGAGGGCTCGAACCTCCAACCTTTCAGTTACCAGCCGATCGCATAGCCAATTGCGCCATGGAGACAGTCGTGCTCCACTCTCCCCACCATCAGAACATATCATCAAAGCTATCAGCCCAAAAAGTAAAAAGCAACACACCACTCCCGGGAGGGCTCGTACCTCCAACCTTTCGGTTAACAGCCGATCGCGCCAGCCAATTGCGCCACGGAGACAGTCCTGCTCCACACTCACCACCACCAGAACATATCTTCAAAGCTATCAGCCCAAAATAAAAAAAGCAACACACCACTCCCGGGAGGGCTCAAACCTCCAACCTATCGGTTAACAGCCGATTACGTTAGCCAATGGCACCACGGAGACAGTCCTGCTCCACTCTCACCACCATCAGAACATATCTTCAAAGCTATCAGCCCAAAGAATAAAAAGCAACACACCACACCCGGGAGGGCTCGTACCTCCAACCTTTCGGTTAACAGCCGATCGCGGTAGCCAATTGCGCCACGGAGACAGTCCTGCTCCACACTCACCACCACCAGAACATATCTTCAAAGCTATCAGCCCAAAATAAAAAAAGCAACACACCACTCCCGGGAGGGCTCAAACCTCCAACCTATCGGTTAACAGCCGATTACGTTAGCCAATGGCACCACGGAGACAGTCCTGCTCCACTCTCACCACCATCAGAACATATCTTCAAAGCTATCAGCCCAAAGAATAAAAAGCAACACACCACACCCGGGAGGGCTCGTACCTCCAACCTTTCGGTTAACAGCCGATCGCGGTAGCCAATTGTGCCACGGAGACAGTCCTGCTCCACTCTCACCACCATCAGAACATATCTTCGAAACTATCAGCCCAAAGAAAAAAAAACAACACACCACTTTCGGGAGGGCTCGAACATCCAACCTTTCAGTTAACAGCCGATCGAATAGCCAATTGCGCCACGGAGACAATCGTGCTCCACTCTCACCACCATCAGAACATATCTTCAAAGCTATCAGCCCAAAGAAAAAAAAGCGCCGCACCACCACTGGGTGGGCTCGTACCTCCAACCTTTCGGTTAACAGCCGATTGGGCTAGCCGATTGCGCCACGGAGACAGTCGTGCTCCATTCTTACCATCATCAGAACATATCTTCAAAGCTATCAGCCCAAAGAATAAAAAGCAACACACCACACCCGGGAGGGCTCGTACCTCCAACCTTTCGGTTAACAGCCGATCGCGCTAGCCAATTGCGCCACGGAGACAGTCGTGCTCCACTCTCACCACCGTCAGAACATTTCTTCAGAGCTATCAGCCCAAAGAAAAAAAAGCGCCGCACTACCACCGGGTGGGCTCGTACCTCCAACCTTTCGATTAACAGCCGATCGCGCTAGCCGATTGCGCCACGGAGACAGTCGTGCTCCACTCTCACCACCATCAGAACATATCTTCAAAGCTATCAGCCCTAAGAAAAAAAAAGTGCCACACCACCACCGGGTGGGCTCGAACCTCCAACCTTTCGGTTAACAGCCGATCGCGCTAGCCAATTGCGCCACGGAGACAGTCGTGCTCCACTCTCACCACCATCAGAACATATCTTCAAAGCTATCAGCCCAAAGAAAAAAAAGCAACGCACCAGTCCCGGGAGGGCTCGTACCTCCAACGTTTCGGTTAACAGCCGATCGCGCTAGCTAATTGCGTCACGGAGACAGTCCTGCTCCTACACTCACCACCACCAGAACATTTCTTCAAAGCTATCAGCCCAAAATAAAAAAAGCAACACACCACTCCCGGGAGGGCTCGAACCTCCAACCTTTCGGTTAACAGCCGACTGCGCTAGCCAATTGCGCCGCGAAGAGAGTCGTGCTCCACTCTCACCACCGTCAGGACATTTCTTCAGAGCTATCAGCCCAAAGAAAAAAAGCACCACACCACCACCGGGTGGGCTCGTACTTCCAACCTTGCGGTTAACAGCCGATCGCGCTAGCCAATTGCCATGGAGACAGTCGTGCTCCACTCTCACCACCATCAGAACATATCTTCAAAGCTATCAGCCCAAAGAAATTAAAGCAATACACCACTCCCGGGAGGACTCGAACCTCCAACTTTCAGTTAACAGCCGATCGCATAGCCAATTGCGCCATGGAGACAGTCGTGCTCCACTCTCACCACCGTCAGAACATTTCTTCAGAGCTATCAGCCCAAAGGAAAAAAAATCGCCGCACCACCACTGGGTGGGCTCGTACCTCCAACCTTTCGGTTAACAGCCGATTGGGCTAGCCGATTGCGCCACGGAGACAGTCGTGCTCCATTCTTACCATCATCAGAACATATCTTCAAAGCTATCAGCCCAAAGAATAAAAAGCAACACACCACACCCGGGAGGGCTCGTACCTCCAACCTTTCGGTTAACAGCCGATCGCGCTAGCCAATTGCGCCACGGAGACAGTCGTGCTCCACTCTCACCACCGTCAGAACATTTCTTCAGAGCTATCAGCCCAAAGAAAAAAAAGCGCCGCACTACCACCGGGTGGGCTCGTACCTTCAACCTTTCGGTTAACAGCCGATCGCGCTAGCCGATTGCGCCACGGAGACAGTCGTGCTCCACTCTCACCACCATCAGAACATATCTTCAAAGCTATCAGCCCTAAGAAAAAAAAAGTGCCACACCACCACCGGGTGGGCTCGAACCTCCAACCTTTCGGTTAACAGCCGATCGCGCTAGCCAATTGCGCCACGGAGACAGTCGTGCTCCACTCTCACCACCATCAGAACATATCTTCAAAGCTATCAGCCCAAAGAAAAAAAAGCAATGCACCAGTCCCGGGAGGGCTCGTACCTCCAACGTTTCGGTTAACAGCCGATCGCGCTAGCTAATTGCGTCACGGAGACAGTCCTGCTCCTACACTCACCACCACCAGAACATTTCTTCAAAGCTATAAGCCCAAAATAAAAAAAGCAACACTACCACTCCCGGGAGGGCTCGAACCTCCAACCTTTCGGTTAACAGCCGACTGCGCTAGCCAATTGCGCCGCGAAGAGAGTCGTGCTCCACTCTCACCACCGTCAGGACATTTCTTCAGAGCTATCAGCCCAAAGAAAAAAAGCACCACACCACCACCGGGTGGGCTCGTACCTCCAACCTTTCGGTTAACAGCGGATCGCGCTAGCCAATTGCCATGGAGACAGTCGTGCTCCACTCTCACCACCATCAGAACATATCTTCAAAGCTATCAGCCCAAAGAAATTAAAGCAATACACCACTGCCGGGAGGACTCGAACCTCCAACTTTCAGTTAACAGCCGATCGCATAGCCAATTGTGCCATGAAGACAGTCGTTCTCCACTCTCACCACCATCAGAACATATCTTCAAAGCTATCAGCCCCCCAAAAAAAGCGCCGCACCTCCACTGGGTAGGCTCGCACCTCCAACCTTTCGGTTAACAGCCGATTGGGCTAGCCGATTGCGCCACGGAGACAGTCGTGCTCCACTCTCACCACCATCAGAACCTATCTTCAAAGCTATCAGCCCAAAAGAAAAACAGCAACACACCACTCCCGGGAGGGCTCGTACCTCCAACCTATCGGTTAATAGCCGATTACGTTAGCCATTGGCACCACGGAGACAGTCCTGCTCCACTCTCACCACCATCAGAACATATCTTCAAAGCTATCAGCCCAAAGAATAAAAAGCAACACACCACACCCGGGAGGGCTCGTACCTCCAACCTTTCGGTTAACAGCCGATCGCGCTAGCCAATTGCGCCACGGAGACAGTCGTGCTCCACTCTCACCACCGTCAGAACATTTCTTCAGAGCTATCAGCCCAAAGAAAAAAAAGCGCCGCACTGCCACCTGGTGGGCTCGTACCTCCAACCTTTCGGTTAACAGCCGATCGCGCTAGCCAATTGCGCCACGGAGACAGTCGTGCTCCACTCTCACCACCATCAGAACATATCTTCAAAGCTATCAGCCCAAAGAAAAAAAAGCGCCGCACCACCACCAGGTGGGCTCGAACCTCCAACCTTTCGGTTAAAAGCCGATCGCACTAGCCAATTGCGCCATGGAGACAGTCGTGCTCGACTCTTATCACCATCAGAACATATCTTCAAAGCTATCAGCCCTAAGAAAAAAAAGCGCCACACCACCACCGGGTGGGCTCGAACCTCCAACCTTTCGGTTAACAGCCGATGCGCTAGCCAATAGCGCCACGGAGACAGTCGTGCTCCACTCTCACCACCATCAGAACATATCTTCAAAGCTATCAGTCCAAAGAAAAAAAAGCGCCGCACCTCCACCGGATGGGCTCGTACCTCCAACTTCTTGGTTAAGAGCCGATCGCGCCAGCCAATTACGCCATGGAGACAGTCGTCCTTCACTCTCACCACCATCAGAACATATCTTCAAAGCTATCAGCCCAAAGAAAAAAAAGTGCCGCACCTCCATCGGGTAGGCTCGCACCTCCAACCTTTCGGTAAACAGCCGATCGCGCTAGCCAATTGCGCCAAGGAAACAGTCCTGCTCCACACTCACCACCATCAGAACATATTTTCAAAGCTATCAGCCCAAAATAAAAAAAGCAACACACCACTCCCAGGAGGGCTCGAACCTCCAACCTTTCGGTTAACAGCCGATCGCGCTAGCCAATTGCGCCACGGAGACAGTGGGGCTGCACTCTCACCACCCTCAGAACATTTCTTCAGAGCTATCAGCCCAAAGAAAAAAAGCGCCGCACCACAACCGGGTGGGCACTCGTACCTCTAACCTTTCGGTTAACAGCCGATCGCGCTAGCCAATTGCGCCACGGAGACAGTCGTGCTCCACTCTCACCACCGTCAGAACATTTCTTCAGAGCTATCAGCCCAAAGAAAAAAAAGCGCCGCACTACCACCGGGTGGGCTCGTACCTCCAACCTTTCGGTTAACAGCCGATCGCGCTAGCCAATTGCGCCACGGAGACAGTCGTGCTCCACTCTCACCACCATCAGAACATATATTCAAAGCTATCAGCCCTAAGAAAAAAAAAGTGCCACACCACCACCGGGTGGGCTCGAACCTCCAACCTTTCGGTTAACAGCCGATCGCGCTAGCCAATTGCGCCACGGAGACAGTCGTGCTCCACTCTCACCACCATCAGAACATATCTTCAAAGCTATCAGCCCAAAGAATAAAAAGCAACACACCGCACCCGGGAGGGCTCGTACCTCCAACCTTTCGGTTAACAGCCGATTACGTTAGCCAATGGCACCACGGAGACAGTCCTGCTCCACTCTCACCACCATCAGAACATATCTTCAAAGCTATCAGCCCAAAGAATAAAAAGCAACACACCACACCCGGGAGGGCTCGTACCTCCAACCTTTCGGTTAACAGCCGATCGCGCCAGCCAATTGCGCCACGGAGACAGTCCTGCTCCACACTCACCACCACCAGAACATATCTTCAAAGCTATCAGCCCAAAATAAAAAAAGCAACACACCACTCCCGGGAGGGCTCAAACATCCAACCTATCGGTTAACAGCCGATTACGTTAGCCAATGGCACCACGGAGACAGTCCTGCTCCACTCTCACCACCATCAGAACATATCTTCAAAGCTATCAGCCCAAAGAATAAAAAGCAACACACCACACCCGGGAGGGCTCGTACCTCCAACCTTTCGGTTAACAGCCGATCGCGCTAGCCAATTGCGCCACGGAGACAGTCGTGCTCCACTCTCACCACCGTCAGAACATTTCTTCAGAGCTATCAGCCCAAAGAAAAAAAAGCGCCGCACTACCACCGGGTGGGCTCGTACCTCCAACCTTTCGGTTAACAGCCGATCGCGCTAGCCAATTGCGCCACGGAGACAGTCGTGCTCCACTCTCACCACCATCAGAACATATATTCAAAGCTATCAGCCCTAAGAAAAAAAAAGTGCCACACCACCACCGGGTGGGCTCGAACCTCCAACCTTTCGGTTAACAGCCGATCGCGCTAGCCAATTGCGCCACGGAGACAGTCGTGCTCCACTCTCACCACCATCAGAACATATCTTCAAAGCTATCAGCCCAAAGAAAAAAAAGCAACGCACCAGTCCCGGGAGGGCTCGTACCTCCAACGTTTCGGTTAACAGCCGATCGCGCTAGCTAATTGCGTCACGGAGACAGTCCTGCTCCTACACTCACCACCACCAGAACATTTCTTCAAAGCTATCAGCCCAAAATAAAAAAAGCAACACACCACTCCCGGGAGGGCTCGAACCTCCAACCTTTCGGTTAACAGCCGACTGCGCTAGCCAATTGCGCCGCGAAGACAGTCGTGCTCCACTCTCACCACCGTCAGAACATTTCTTCAGAGCTATCAGCCCAAAGAAAAAAAGCACCACACCACCACCGGGTGGGCTCGTACCTCCAACCTTTCGGTTAACAGCCGATCGCGCTAGCCAATTGCCATGGAGACAGTCGTGCTCCACTCTCACCACCATCAGAAGATATCTTCAAAGCTATCAGCCCAAAGAAAGAAAAGCAATACACCACTCCCGGGAGGACTCGAACCTCCAACTTTCAGTTAACAGCCGATCGCATAGCCAATTGCGCCATGGAGACAGTCGTGCTCCACTCTCACCACCGTCAGAACATTTCTTCAGAGCTATCAGCCCAAAGGAAAAAAATCGCCGCACCACCACCGGGTGGGCTCCAACTTCCAACCTCTCGGTTAACACCCGATCGCGCTAGCCAATTGTGCCATGAAGACAGTCGTTCTCCACTCTCACCACCATCAGAACATATCTTCAAAGCTATCAGCCCCCCAAAAAAAGCGCCGCACCTCAACTGGGTAGGCTCGCACCTACAACCTTTCGGTTAACAGCCGATTGGACTAGCCGATTGCGCCACGGAGACAGTCGTGCTCCACTCTCACCACCATCAGAACCTATCTTCAAAGCTATCAGCCCAAAAGAAAAACAGCAACACACCACTCCCGGTAGGGCTCGTACCTCTAACCTATCGGTTACCAGCCGATTACGTTAGCCAATGGCACCACGGAGACAGTCCTGCTCCACTCTCACCACCATCAGAACATATCTTCAAAGCTATGAGCCCAAAGAATAAAAAGCAACACACCACACCCGGGAGGGCTCGTACCTCCAACCTTTCGGTTAACAGCCGATCGCGCTAGCCAATTGCGCCACGGAGACAGTCGTGCTCCACTCTCACCACCGTCAGAACATTTCTTCAGAGCTATCAGCCCAAAGAAAAAAAAGCGCCGCACTACCACCTGGTGGGCTCGTACCTCCAACCTTTCGGTTAACAGCTGATCGCGCTAGCCAATTGCGCCACGGAGACAGTCGTGCTCCACTCTCACCACCATCAGAACATATCTTCAAAGCTATCAGCCCAAAGAAAAAAAAAGCGCCGCACCACCACCAGGTGGGCTCGAACCTCCAACCTTTCGGTTAAAAGCCGATCGCACTAGCCAATTGCGCCACGGAGACAGTCGTGCTCGACTCTTATCACCATCAGAACATATCTTCAAAGCTATCAGCCCTAAGAAAAAAAAGCGCCACACCACCACCGGGTGGGCTCGAACCTCCAACCTTTCGGTTAACAGCCGATCGCGCTAGCCAATTGCGCCACGGAGACAGTCGTGCTCCACTCTCACCACCATCAGAACATATCTTCAAAGCTATCAGTCCAAAGAAAAAAAAGCGCCGCACCTCCACCGGGTGGGCTCGTACCTCCAACCTTTTGGTTAACAGCCGATCGCGCTAGCCGATTGCGCCGCGAAGAGAGTCGTGCTCCACTCTCACCACCGTCAGAACATTTCTTCAGAGCTATCAGCCCAAAGAAAAAAAGCACCACACCACCACCGGGTGGGCTCATACCTCCAACCTTTCGGTTAACAGCCGATCGCGCTAGCCAATTGCCATGAAGACAGTCGTGCTCCACTCTCACCACCATCAGAACATATCTTCAAAGCTATCAGCCAAAAGAAAGAAAAGCAATACACCACTCCCGGGAGGACTCGAACCTCCAACTTTCAGTTAACAGCCGATCGCATAGCCAATTGCGCCATGGAGACAGTCGTGCTCCACTCTCACCACCGTCAGAACATTTCTTCAGAGCTATCAGCCCAAAGAAAAAAAGCACCACGCCACCACCGGGTGGGCTCGTACCTCCAACCTCTCGGTTAACACCCGATCGCGCTAGCCAATTGTGCCATGAAGACAGTCGTGCTCCACTCTCACCACCATCAGAACATAACTTCAAAGCTATCAGCCCCCCCAAAAAAGCGCCGCACCTCCACTGGGTAGGCTCGCACCTCCAACCTTTCGGTTAACAGCCGATTGGGCTAGCCGATCGCGCCACGGAGACAGTCGTGCTCCACTCTCACCACCATAAGAACCTATCTTCAAAGCTATCAGCCCAAAAGAAAAACAGCAACACACCACTACCGGGAGGGCTCGTACCTCCAAACTATCGGTTAACAGCCGATTACGTTAGCCAATGGCACCACGGAGACAGTCCTGCTCCACTCTCACCACCATCAGAACGTATCTTCAAAGCTATCAGCCCAAAGAATAAAAAGCAACACACCACACCCGGGAGGGCTCGTACCTCCAACCTTTCGGTTAACAGCCGATCGCGCTAGCCAATTGCGCCACGGAGACAGTCGTGCTCCACTCTCACCACCGTCAGAACATTTCTTCAGAGCTATCAGCCCAAAGAAAAAAAAGCGCCGCACTACCACCGGGTGGGCTCGAACCTCCAACCTTTCGGTTAAAAGCCGATCGCACTAGCCAATTGCGCCACGGAGACAGTCGTGCTCGACTCTTATCACCATCAGAACATATCTTCAAAGCTATCAGCCCTAAGAAAAAAAAAGCGCCACACCACCACCGGGTGCGCTCGAACCTCCAACCTTTCGGTTAACAGCCGATCGCGCTAGCCAATTGCGCCACGGAGACAGTCGTGCTCCACTCTCACCACCATCAGAACATATCTTCAAAGCTATCAGTCCAAAGAAAAAAAAGCGCCTCACCTCCACCGGGTGGGCTCGTAACTCCAACCTTTTGGTTAACAGCCGATCGCGCTAGCCGATTGCGCCACGGAGACAGTCGTGCCCCACTCTCACCACCATCAGAACATATCTTCAAAGCTATCAGCCCAAAATAAAAAAAAGCAACACACCACTCCCGGGTGGGCTCGTACCTCCAACCTATCGGTTAACAGCCGATCGCGTTAGCCAATTGCGCCACGGAGACAGACCTTCTCCACTCTCACCACCACCAGAACATAACTTCAAAGCTATCAGCCCGAAATAAAAAAGCAACACACCACTCCCGGGAGGGCTCAAACCTCCAACCTTTCGGTTAACAGCCGATCGCGCTAGCCCATTGCGCCACGGAGACAGTCCTGCTTCACTCTCACCACCATCAGAACATATCTTCAAACCTATCAGCCCAGAAAAAAGCAACACACCACTCCCGGGAGGGCTCGAACCTCCAACCTTTCAGTTACCAGCCGATCGCATAGCCAATTGCGCCATGGAGACAGTCGTGCTCCACTCTCCCCACCATCAGAACATATCATCAAAGCTATCAGCCCAAAAAGTAAAAAGCAACACACCACTCCCGGGAGGGCTCGTACCTCCAACCTTTCGGTTAACAGCCGATCGCGCCAGCCAATTGCGCCACGGAGACAGTCCTGCTCCACACTCACCACCACCAGAACATATCTTCAAAGCTATCAGCCCAAAATAAAAAAAGCAACACACCACTCCCGGGAGGGCTCAAACCTCCAACCTATCGGTTAACAGCCGATTACGTTAGCCAATGGCACCACGGAGACAGTCCTGCTCCACTCTCACCACCATCAGAACATATCTTCAAAGCTATCAGCCCAAAGAATAAAAAGCAACACACCACACCCGGGAGGGCTCGTACCTCCAACCTTTCGGTTAACAGCCGATCGCGGTAGCCAATTGCGCCACGGAGACAGTCCTGCTCCACACTCACCACCACCAGAACATATCTTCAAAGCTATCAGCCCAAAATAAAAAAAGCAACACACCACTCCCGGGAGGGCTCAAACCTCCAACCTATCGGTTAACAGCCGATTACGTTAGCCAATGGCACCACGGAGACAGTCCTGCTCCACTCTCACCACCATCAGAACATATCTTCAAAGCTATCAGCCCAAAGAATAAAAAGCAACACACCACACCCGGGAGGGCTCGTACCTCCAACCTTTCGGTTAACAGCCGATCGCGGTAGCCAATTGTGCCACGGAGACAGTCCTGCTCCACTCTCACCACCATCAGAACATATCTTCGAAACTATCAGCCCAAAGAAAAAAAAACAACACACCACTTTCGGGAGGGCTCGAACATCCAACCTTTCAGTTAACAGCCGATCGAATAGCCAATTGCGCCACGGAGACAATCGTGCTCCACTCTCACCACCATCAGAACATATCTTCAAAGCTATCAGCCCAAAGAAAAAAAAGCGCCGCACCACCACTGGGTGGGCTCGTACCTCCAACCTTTCGGTTAACAGCCGATTGGGCTAGCCGATTGCGCCACGGAGACAGTCGTGCTCCATTCTTACCATCATCAGAACATATCTTCAAAGCTATCAGCCCAAAGAATAAAAAGCAACACACCACACCCGGGAGGGCTCGTACCTCCAACCTTTCGGTTAACAGCCGATCGCGCTAGCCAATTGCGCCACGGAGACAGTCGTGCTCCACTCTCACCACCGTCAGAACATTTCTTCAGAGCTATCAGCCCAAAGAAAAAAAAGCGCCGCACTACCACCGGGTGGGCTCGTACCTCCAACCTTTCGATTAACAGCCGATCGCGCTAGCCGATTGCGCCACGGAGACAGTCGTGCTCCACTCTCACCACCATCAGAACATATCTTCAAAGCTATCAGCCCTAAGAAAAAAAAAGTGCCACACCACCACCGGGTGGGCTCGAACCTCCAACCTTTCGGTTAACAGCCGATCGCGCTAGCCAATTGCGCCACGGAGACAGTCGTGCTCCACTCTCACCACCATCAGAACATATCTTCAAAGCTATCAGCCCAAAGAAAAAAAAGCAACGCACCAGTCCCGGGAGGGCTCGTACCTCCAACGTTTCGGTTAACAGCCGATCGCGCTAGCTAATTGCGTCACGGAGACAGTCCTGCTCCTACACTCACCACCACCAGAACATTTCTTCAAAGCTATCAGCCCAAAATAAAAAAAGCAACACACCACTCCCGGGAGGGCTCGAACCTCCAACCTTTCGGTTAACAGCCGACTGCGCTAGCCAATTGCGCCGCGAAGAGAGTCGTGCTCCACTCTCACCACCGTCAGGACATTTCTTCAGAGCTATCAGCCCAAAGAAAAAAAGCACCACACCACCACCGGGTGGGCTCGTACTTCCAACCTTGCGGTTAACAGCCGATCGCGCTAGCCAATTGCCATGGAGACAGTCGTGCTCCACTCTCACCACCATCAGAACATATCTTCAAAGCTATCAGCCCAAAGAAATTAAAGCAATACACCACTCCCGGGAGGACTCGAACCTCCAACTTTCAGTTAACAGCCGATCGCATAGCCAATTGCGCCATGGAGACAGTCGTGCTCCACTCTCACCACCGTCAGAACATTTCTTCAGAGCTATCAGCCCAAAGGAAAAAAAATCGCCGCACCACCACTGGGTGGGCTCGTACCTCCAACCTTTCGGTTAACAGCCGATTGGGCTAGCCGATTGCGCCACGGAGACAGTCGTGCTCCATTCTTACCATCATCAGAACATATCTTCAAAGCTATCAGCCCAAAGAATAAAAAGCAACACACCACACCCGGGAGGGCTCGTACCTCCAACCTTTCGGTTAACAGCCGATCGCGCTAGCCAATTGCGCCACGGAGACAGTCGTGCTCCACTCTCACCACCGTCAGAACATTTCTTCAGAGCTATCAGCCCAAAGAAAAAAAAGCGCCGCACTACCACCGGGTGGGCTCGTACCTTCAACCTTTCGGTTAACAGCCGATCGCGCTAGCCGATTGCGCCACGGAGACAGTCGTGCTCCACTCTCACCACCATCAGAACATATCTTCAAAGCTATCAGCCCTAAGAAAAAAAAAGTGCCACACCACCACCGGGTGGGCTCGAACCTCCAACCTTTCGGTTAACAGCCGATCGCGCTAGCCAATTGCGCCACGGAGACAGTCGTGCTCCACTCTCACCACCATCAGAACATATCTTCAAAGCTATCAGCCCAAAGAAAAAAAAGCAATGCACCAGTCCCGGGAGGGCTCGTACCTCCAACGTTTCGGTTAACAGCCGATCGCGCTAGCTAATTGCGTCACGGAGACAGTCCTGCTCCTACACTCACCACCACCAGAACATTTCTTCAAAGCTATAAGCCCAAAATAAAAAAAGCAACACTACCACTCCCGGGAGGGCTCGAACCTCCAACCTTTCGGTTAACAGCCGACTGCGCTAGCCAATTGCGCCGCGAAGAGAGTCGTGCTCCACTCTCACCACCGTCAGGACATTTCTTCAGAGCTATCAGCCCAAAGAAAAAAAGCACCACACCACCACCGGGTGGGCTCGTACCTCCAACCTTTCGGTTAACAGCGGATCGCGCTAGCCAATTGCCATGGAGACAGTCGTGCTCCACTCTCACCACCATCAGAACATATCTTCAAAGCTATCAGCCCAAAGAAATTAAAGCAATACACCACTGCCGGGAGGACTCGAACCTCCAACTTTCAGTTAACAGCCGATCGCATAGCCAATTGTGCCATGAAGACAGTCGTTCTCCACTCTCACCACCATCAGAACATATCTTCAAAGCTATCAGCCCCCCAAAAAAAGCGCCGCACCTCCACTGGGTAGGCTCGCACCTCCAACCTTTCGGTTAACAGCCGATTGGGCTAGCCGATTGCGCCACGGAGACAGTCGTGCTCCACTCTCACCACCATCAGAACCTATCTTCAAAGCTATCAGCCCAAAAGAAAAACAGCAACACACCACTCCCGGGAGGGCTCGTACCTCCAACCTATCGGTTAATAGCCGATTACGTTAGCCATTGGCACCACGGAGACAGTCCTGCTCCACTCTCACCACCATCAGAACATATCTTCAAAGCTATCAGCCCAAAGAATAAAAAGCAACACACCACACCCGGGAGGGCTCGTACCTCCAACCTTTCGGTTAACAGCCGATCGCGCTAGCCAATTGCGCCACGGAGACAGTCGTGCTCCACTCTCACCACCGTCAGAACATTTCTTCAGAGCTATCAGCCCAAAGAAAAAAAAGCGCCGCACTGCCACCTGGTGGGCTCGTACCTCCAACCTTTCGGTTAACAGCCGATCGCGCTAGCCAATTGCGCCACGGAGACAGTCGTGCTCCACTCTCACCACCATCAGAACATATCTTCAAAGCTATCAGCCCAAAGAAAAAAAAGCGCCGCACCACCACCAGGTGGGCTCGAACCTCCAACCTTTCGGTTAAAAGCCGATCGCACTAGCCAATTGCGCCATGGAGACAGTCGTGCTCGACTCTTATCACCATCAGAACATATCTTCAAAGCTATCAGCCCTAAGAAAAAAAAGCGCCACACCACCACCGGGTGGGCTCGAACCTCCAACCTTTCGGTTAACAGCCGATGCGCTAGCCAATAGCGCCACGGAGACAGTCGTGCTCCACTCTCACCACCATCAGAACATATCTTCAAAGCTATCAGTCCAAAGAAAAAAAAGCGCCGCACCTCCACCGGATGGGCTCGTACCTCCAACTTCTTGGTTAAGAGCCGATCGCGCCAGCCAATTACGCCATGGAGACAGTCGTCCTTCACTCTCACCACCATCAGAACATATCTTCAAAGCTATCAGCCCAAAGAAAAAAAAGTGCCGCACCTCCATCGGGTAGGCTCGCACCTCCAACCTTTCGGTAAACAGCCGATCGCGCTAGCCAATTGCGCCAAGGAAACAGTCCTGCTCCACACTCACCACCATCAGAACATATTTTCAAAGCTATCAGCCCAAAATAAAAAAAGCAACACACCACTCCCAGGAGGGCTCGAACCTCCAACCTTTCGGTTAACAGCCGATCGCGCTAGCCAATTGCGCCACGGAGACAGTGGGGCTGCACTCTCACCACCCTCAGAACATTTCTTCAGAGCTATCAGCCCAAAGAAAAAAAGCGCCGCACCACAACCGGGTGGGCACTCGTACCTCTAACCTTTCGGTTAACAGCCGATCGCGCTAGCCAATTGCGCCACGGAGACAGTCCTGCTCCACTCTCAACACCATCAGAACATATCTTCAAAGCTATCAGCCAAAAGAAAGAAAAGCAATACACCACTCCCGGGAGGACTCGAACCTCCAACTTTCAGTTAACAGCCGATCGCATAGCCAATTGCGCCATGGAGACAGTCGTGCTCCACTCTCACCACCGTCAGAACATTTCTTCAGAGCTATCAGCCCAAAGAAAAAAAGCACCACGCCACCACCGGGTGGGCTCGTACCTCCAACCTCTCGGTTAACACCCGATCGCGCTAGCCAATTGTGCCATGAAGACAGTCGTGCTCCACTCTCACCACCATCAGAACATAACTTCAAAGCTATCAGCCCCCCCAAAAAAGCGCCGCACCTCCACTGGGTAGGCTCGCACCTCCAACCTTTCGGTTAACAGCCGATTGGGCTAGCCGATCGCGCCACGGAGACAGTCGTGCTCCACTCTCACCACCATAAGAACCTATCTTCAAAGCTATCAGCCCAAAAGAAAAACAGCAACACACCACTACCGGGAGGGCTCGTACCTCCAAACTATCGGTTAACAGCCGATTACGTTAGCCAATGGCACCACGGAGACAGTCCTGCTCCACTCTCACCACCATCAGAACGTATCTTCAAAGCTATCAGCCCAAAGAATAAAAAGCAACACACCACACCCGGGAGGGCTCGTACCTCCAACCTTTCGGTTAACAGCCGATCGCGCTAGCCAATTGCGCCACGGAGACAGTCGTGCTCCACTCTCACCACCGTCAGAACATTTCTTCAGAGCTATCAGCCCAAAGAAAAAAAAGCGCCGCACTACCACCGGGTGGGCTCGAACCTCCAACCTTTCGGTTAAAAGCCGATCGCACTAGCCAATTGCGCCACGGAGACAGTCGTGCTCGACTCTTATCACCATCAGAACATATCTTCAAAGCTATCAGCCCTAAGAAAAAAAAAGCGCCACACCACCACCGGGTGCGCTCGAACCTCCAACCTTTCGGTTAACAGCCGATCGCGCTAGCCAATTGCGCCACGGAGACAGTCGTGCTCCACTCTCACCACCATCAGAACATATCTTCAAAGCTATCAGTCCAAAGAAAAAAAAGCGCCTCACCTCCACCGGGTGGGCTCGTAACTCCAACCTTTTGGTTAACAGCCGATCGCGCTAGCCGATTGCGCCACGGAGACAGTCGTGCCCCACTCTCACCACCATCAGAACATATCTTCAAAGCTATCAGCCCAAAATAAAAAAAAGCAACACACCACTCCCGGGTGGGCTCGTACCTCCAACCTATCGGTTAACAGCCGATCGCGTTAGCCAATTGCGCCACGGAGACAGACCTTCTCCACTCTCACCACCACCAGAACATAACTTCAAAGCTATCAGCCCGAAATAAAAAAGCAACACACCACTCCCGGGAGGGCTCAAACCTCCAACCTTTCGGTTAACAGCCGATCGCGCTAGCCCATTGCGCCACGGAGACAGTCCTGCTTCACTCTCACCACCATCAGAACATATCTTCAAACCTATCAGCCCAGAAAAAAGCAACACACCACTCCCGGGAGGGCTCGAACCTCCAACCTTTCAGTTACCAGCCGATCGCATAGCCAATTGCGCCATGGAGACAGTCGTGCTCCACTCTCCCCACCATCAGAACATATCATCAAAGCTATCAGCCCAAAAAGTAAAAAGCAACACACCACTCCCGGGAGGGCTCGTACCTCCAACCTTTCGGTTAACAGCCGATCGCGCCAGCCAATTGCGCCACGGAGACAGTCCTGCTCCACACTCACCACCACCAGAACATATCTTCAAAGCTATCAGCCCAAAATAAAAAAAGCAACACACCACTCCCGGGAGGGCTCAAACCTCCAACCTATCGGTTAACAGCCGATTACGTTAGCCAATGGCACCACGGAGACAGTCCTGCTCCACTCTCACCACCATCAGAACATATCTTCAAAGCTATCAGCCCAAAGAATAAAAAGCAACACACCACACCCGGGAGGGCTCGTACCTCCAACCTTTCGGTTAACAGCCGATCGCGGTAGCCAATTGCGCCACGGAGACAGTCCTGCTCCACACTCACCACCACCAGAACATATCTTCAAAGCTATCAGCCCAAAATAAAAAAAGCAACACACCACTCCCGGGAGGGCTCAAACCTCCAACCTATCGGTTAACAGCCGATTACGTTAGCCAATGGCACCACGGAGACAGTCCTGCTCCACTCTCACCACCATCAGAACATATCTTCAAAGCTATCAGCCCAAAGAATAAAAAGCAACACACCACACCCGGGAGGGCTCGTACCTCCAACCTTTCGGTTAACAGCCGATCGCGGTAGCCAATTGTGCCACGGAGACAGTCCTGCTCCACTCTCACCACCATCAGAACATATCTTCGAAACTATCAGCCCAAAGAAAAAAAAACAACACACCACTTTCGGGAGGGCTCGAACATCCAACCTTTCAGTTAACAGCCGATCGAATAGCCAATTGCGCCACGGAGACAATCGTGCTCCACTCTCACCACCATCAGAACATATCTTCAAAGCTATCAGCCCAAAGAAAAAAAAGCGCCGCACCACCACTGGGTGGGCTCGTACCTCCAACCTTTCGGTTAACAGCCGATTGGGCTAGCCGATTGCGCCACGGAGACAGTCGTGCTCCATTCTTACCATCATCAGAACATATCTTCAAAGCTATCAGCCCAAAGAATAAAAAGCAACACACCACACCCGGGAGGGCTCGTACCTCCAACCTTTCGGTTAACAGCCGATCGCGCTAGCCAATTGCGCCACGGAGACAGTCGTGCTCCACTCTCACCACCGTCAGAACATTTCTTCAGAGCTATCAGCCCAAAGAAAAAAAAGCGCCGCACTACCACCGGGTGGGCTCGTACCTCCAACCTTTCGATTAACAGCCGATCGCGCTAGCCGATTGCGCCACGGAGACAGTCGTGCTCCACTCTCACCACCATCAGAACATATCTTCAAAGCTATCAGCCCTAAGAAAAAAAAAGTGCCACACCACCACCGGGTGGGCTCGAACCTCCAACCTTTCGGTTAACAGCCGATCGCGCTAGCCAATTGCGCCACGGAGACAGTCGTGCTCCACTCTCACCACCATCAGAACATATCTTCAAAGCTATCAGCCCAAAGAAAAAAAAGCAACGCACCAGTCCCGGGAGGGCTCGTACCTCCAACGTTTCGGTTAACAGCCGATCGCGCTAGCTAATTGCGTCACGGAGACAGTCCTGCTCCTACACTCACCACCACCAGAACATTTCTTCAAAGCTATCAGCCCAAAATAAAAAAAGCAACACACCACTCCCGGGAGGGCTCGAACCTCCAACCTTTCGGTTAACAGCCGACTGCGCTAGCCAATTGCGCCGCGAAGAGAGTCGTGCTCCACTCTCACCACCGTCAGGACATTTCTTCAGAGCTATCAGCCCAAAGAAAAAAAGCACCACACCACCACCGGGTGGGCTCGTACTTCCAACCTTGCGGTTAACAGCCGATCGCGCTAGCCAATTGCCATGGAGACAGTCGTGCTCCACTCTCACCACCATCAGAACATATCTTCAAAGCTATCAGCCCAAAGAAATTAAAGCAATACACCACTCCCGGGAGGACTCGAACCTCCAACTTTCAGTTAACAGCCGATCGCATAGCCAATTGCGCCATGGAGACAGTCGTGCTCCACTCTCACCACCGTCAGAACATTTCTTCAGAGCTATCAGCCCAAAGGAAAAAAAATCGCCGCACCACCACTGGGTGGGCTCGTACCTCCAACCTTTCGGTTAACAGCCGATTGGGCTAGCCGATTGCGCCACGGAGACAGTCGTGCTCCATTCTTACCATCATCAGAACATATCTTCAAAGCTATCAGCCCAAAGAATAAAAAGCAACACACCACACCCGGGAGGGCTCGTACCTCCAACCTTTCGGTTAACAGCCGATCGCGCTAGCCAATTGCGCCACGGAGACAGTCGTGCTCCACTCTCACCACCGTCAGAACATTTCTTCAGAGCTATCAGCCCAAAGAAAAAAAAGCGCCGCACTACCACCGGGTGGGCTCGTACCTTCAACCTTTCGGTTAACAGCCGATCGCGCTAGCCGATTGCGCCACGGAGACAGTCGTGCTCCACTCTCACCACCATCAGAACATATCTTCAAAGCTATCAGCCCTAAGAAAAAAAAAGTGCCACACCACCACCGGGTGGGCTCGAACCTCCAACCTTTCGGTTAACAGCCGATCGCGCTAGCCAATTGCGCCACGGAGACAGTCGTGCTCCACTCTCACCACCATCAGAACATATCTTCAAAGCTATCAGCCCAAAGAAAAAAAAGCAATGCACCAGTCCCGGGAGGGCTCGTACCTCCAACGTTTCGGTTAACAGCCGATCGCGCTAGCTAATTGCGTCACGGAGACAGTCCTGCTCCTACACTCACCACCACCAGAACATTTCTTCAAAGCTATAAGCCCAAAATAAAAAAAGCAACACTACCACTCCCGGGAGGGCTCGAACCTCCAACCTTTCGGTTAACAGCCGACTGCGCTAGCCAATTGCGCCGCGAAGAGAGTCGTGCTCCACTCTCACCACCGTCAGGACATTTCTTCAGAGCTATCAGCCCAAAGAAAAAAAGCACCACACCACCACCGGGTGGGCTCGTACCTCCAACCTTTCGGTTAACAGCGGATCGCGCTAGCCAATTGCCATGGAGACAGTCGTGCTCCACTCTCACCACCATCAGAACATATCTTCAAAGCTATCAGCCCAAAGAAATTAAAGCAATACACCACTGCCGGGAGGACTCGAACCTCCAACTTTCAGTTAACAGCCGATCGCATAGCCAATTGTGCCATGAAGACAGTCGTTCTCCACTCTCACCACCATCAGAACATATCTTCAAAGCTATCAGCCCCCCAAAAAAAGCGCCGCACCTCCACTGGGTAGGCTCGCACCTCCAACCTTTCGGTTAACAGCCGATTGGGCTAGCCGATTGCGCCACGGAGACAGTCGTGCTCCACTCTCACCACCATCAGAACCTATCTTCAAAGCTATCAGCCCAAAAGAAAAACAGCAACACACCACTCCCGGGAGGGCTCGTACCTCCAACCTATCGGTTAATAGCCGATTACGTTAGCCATTGGCACCACGGAGACAGTCCTGCTCCACTCTCACCACCATCAGAACATATCTTCAAAGCTATCAGCCCAAAGAATAAAAAGCAACACACCACACCCGGGAGGGCTCGTACCTCCAACCTTTCGGTTAACAGCCGATCGCGCTAGCCAATTGCGCCACGGAGACAGTCGTGCTCCACTCTCACCACCGTCAGAACATTTCTTCAGAGCTATCAGCCCAAAGAAAAAAAAGCGCCGCACTGCCACCTGGTGGGCTCGTACCTCCAACCTTTCGGTTAACAGCCGATCGCGCTAGCCAATTGCGCCACGGAGACAGTCGTGCTCCACTCTCACCACCATCAGAACATATCTTCAAAGCTATCAGCCCAAAGAAAAAAAAGCGCCGCACCACCACCAGGTGGGCTCGAACCTCCAACCTTTCGGTTAAAAGCCGATCGCACTAGCCAATTGCGCCATGGAGACAGTCGTGCTCGACTCTTATCACCATCAGAACATATCTTCAAAGCTATCAGCCCTAAGAAAAAAAAGCGCCACACCACCACCGGGTGGGCTCGAACCTCCAACCTTTCGGTTAACAGCCGATGCGCTAGCCAATAGCGCCACGGAGACAGTCGTGCTCCACTCTCACCACCATCAGAACATATCTTCAAAGCTATCAGTCCAAAGAAAAAAAAGCGCCGCACCTCCACCGGATGGGCTCGTACCTCCAACTTCTTGGTTAAGAGCCGATCGCGCCAGCCAATTACGCCATGGAGACAGTCGTCCTTCACTCTCACCACCATCAGAACATATCTTCAAAGCTATCAGCCCAAAGAAAAAAAAGTGCCGCACCTCCATCGGGTAGGCTCGCACCTCCAACCTTTCGGTAAACAGCCGATCGCGCTAGCCAATTGCGCCAAGGAAACAGTCCTGCTCCACACTCACCACCATCAGAACATATTTTCAAAGCTATCAGCCCAAAATAAAAAAAGCAACACACCACTCCCAGGAGGGCTCGAACCTCCAACCTTTCGGTTAACAGCCGATCGCGCTAGCCAATTGCGCCACGGAGACAGTGGGGCTGCACTCTCACCACCCTCAGAACATTTCTTCAGAGCTATCAGCCCAAAGAAAAAAAGCGCCGCACCACAACCGGGTGGGCACTCGTACCTCTAACCTTTCGGTTAACAGCCGATCGCGCTAGCCAATTGCGCCACGGAGACAGTCCTGCTCCACTCTCAACACCATCAGAACATATCTTCAAAGCTATCAGCCCAAAGAAAAAAAAGCAACACACCACTCCCGGGAGGGCTCGAACCACCAACCTTTCAGTTAACAGCCGATTGCATAGCCAATTGCACCACGAAGACAGTCGTGCTCCACTCTCACCACCGTCAGAACATTTCTTCAGAGCTATAAGCCCGAAGATAAAAACAGCAACACACCACTCCCGGGAGGGCTCGTACCTCCAACCTATCGGTTAACAGCCGATTACGTTAGCCAATGGCACCACGGAGACAGTCCTGCTCCACTCTCACCACCATCAGAACATATCTTCAAAGCTATCAGCCCAAAGAATAAAAAGCAACACACCGCACCCGGGAGGGCTCGTACCTCCAACCTTTCGGTTAACAGCCGATCGCGCTAGCCAATTGCGCCACGGAGACAGTCGTGCTCCACTCTCACCACCATCAGAACATAACTTCAAAGCTATCAGCCCTAAGAAAAAAAAGTGCCACACCACCACCGGGTGGGCTTGAACCTCCAACCTTTCGGTTAACAGCCGATCGCGCTAGCCAATTGCGCCACGGAGACAGTCGTGCTCCACTCTCACCACCATCAGAACATATCTTCAAAGCTATCAGCCCAAAGAAAAAAAAGCAACGCACCAGTCCCGGGAGGGCTCGTACCTCCAACGTTTCGGTTAACAGCCGATCGCGCTAGCTAATTGCGTCACGGAGACAGTCGTGCTCCACTCTCACCACCATCAGAACAATTCTTCAAAGCTATCAGCCCAAAGAAAGAAAAGCAATACACCACTCCCGGGAGGACTCGAACCTCCAACCTTTCAGTTAACAGCCGATCGCATAGCCAATTGCGCCATGGAGACAGTCGTGCTCCACTCTCACCACCATCAGAACAGATCTTCAAAGCTATTAGCACAAAGAAAAAAAAGCGCCGCACCTCCACCGGGTGGGCTCGTACCTCCAACCTTTCGGTTAACAGCCGATCGCGGTAGCCAATTGCGCCACGGAGACAGTCCTGCTCCACTCTCAACACTATCAGAACATGTCTTCGAAGCTATCAGCCCAAAGAAAAAAAAGAAACACACCACTCCCGGGAGGGCTCGAACATCCAATTTTTCTGTTAACAGCCGATCGAATAGCCAATTGCGCCACGGAGACAGTCGTGCTCCACAATCACCACCATCAGAACACATCTTCAAAGCTATCAGCCCAAAGAAAAAAAGCGCCGCACCACCACCGGGTGGGCTCGTACCTCCAACCTTTCGGTTAAAAGCCGATCGCACTAGCCAATTGCGCCACGGAGACAGTCGTGCTCGACTCTTATCACCATCAGAACATATCTTCAAAGCTATCAGCCCTAAGAAAAAAAAGCGCCACACCACCACCGGGTGGGCTCGAACCTCCAACCTTTCGGTTAACAGCCGATCGCGCTAGCCAATTGCGCCACGGAGACAGTCGTGCTCCACTCTCACCACCATCAGAACATATCTTCAAAGCTATCAGTCCAAAGAAAAAAAAGCGCCGCACCTCCACCGGGTGGGCTCGTACCTCCAACCTTTTGGTTAACAGCCGATCGCGCTAGCCGATTTCGCCGCGAAGAGAGTCGTGCTCCACTCTCACCACCGTCAGAACATTTCTTCAGAGCTATCAGCCCAAAGAAAAAAAGCACCACACCACCACCGGGTGGGCTCATACCTCCAACCTTTCGGTTAACAGCCGATCGCGCTAGCCAATTGCCATGGAGACAGTCGTGCTCCACTCTCACCACCATCAGAACATATCTTCAAAGCTATCAGCCCAAAGAAAGAAAAGCAATACACCACTCCCGGGAGGACTCGAACCTCCAACTTTCAGTTAACAGCCGATCGCATAGCCAATTGCGCCATGGAGACAGTCGTGCTCCACTCTCACCACCGTCAGAACATTTCTTCAGAGCTATCAGCCCAAAGGAAAAAAAATCGCTGCACCACCTCCGGGTGGGCTCCAACTTCCAACCTCTCGGTTAACACCCGATCGCGCTAGCCAATTGTGCCATGAAGACAGTCGTGCTCCACTCTCACCACCATCAGAACATAACTTCAAAGCTATCAGCCCCCCCAAAAAAGCGCCGCACCTCCACTGGGTAGGCTCGCACCTCCAACCTTTCGGTTAACAGCCGATTGGGCTAGCCGATCGCGCCACGGAGACAGTCGTGCTCCACTCTCACCACCATCAGAACCTATCTTCAAAGCTATCAGCTCAAAAGAAAAACAGCAACACACCACTCCCGGGAGGGCTCGTACCTCCAACCTATCGGTTAACAGCCGATTACGTTAGCCAATGGCACCACGGAGACAGTCCTGCTCCACTCTCACCACCGTCAGAACATTTCTTCAGAGCTATCAGCCCAAAGAAAAAAAAGCGCCGCACTACCACCGGGTGGGCTCGTACCTCCAACCTTTTGGTTAACAGCCGATCGCGCTAGCCAATTGCGCCACGGAGACAGTCGTGCTCCACTCTCACCACCATCAGAACATATCTTCAAAGCTATCAGCCCAAAGAAAAAAAAAGCGCCGCACCACCACCAGGTGGGCTCGAACCTCCAACCTTTCGGTTAAAAGCCGATCGCACTAGCCAATTGCGCCACGGAGACAGTCGTGCTCGACTCTTATCACCATCAGAACATATCTTCAAAGCTATCAGCCCTAAGAGAAAAAAAAGCGCCACACCACCACCGGGTGCGCTCGAACCTCCAACCTTTCGGTTAACAGCCGATCGCGCTAGCCAATTGCGCCACGGAGACAGTCGTGCTCCACTCTCACCACCATCAGAACATATCTTCAAAGCTATCAGTCCAAAGAAAAAAAAGCGCCGCACCTCCACCGGGTGGGCTCGTAACTCCAACCTTTTGGCTAACAGCCGATCGCGCTAGCCGATTGCGCCACGGAGACAGTCGTGCCCCACTCTCACCACCATCAGAACATATCTTCAAAGCTATCAGCCCAAAATAAAAAAAGCAACACACCACTCCCGGGTGGGCTCGTACCTCCAACCTATCTGTTAACAGCCGATCGCGTTAGCCAATTGCGCCACGGAGACAGACCTTCTCCACTCTCACCACCACCAGAACATAACTTCAAAGCTATCAGCCCGAAACAAAAAAGCAACACACCACTCCCGGGAGGGCTCAAACCTCCAACCTTTCGGTTAACAGCCGATCGCGCTAGCCCATTGCGCCACGGAGACAGTCCTGCTTCACTCTCACCACCATCAGAACATATCTTCAAACCTATCAGCCCAGAAAAAAGCAACACACCACTCCCGGGAGGGCTCGAACCTCCAACCTTTCAGTTACCAGCCGATCGCATAGCCAATTGCGCCATGGAGACAGTCGTGCTCCACTCTCACCACCGTCAGAACATTTTTTCAGAGATATTAGCCCAAAGGAAAAAAATCGCCGCACCACCACCGGGTGGGCTCAAACCTCCAACCTATCGGTTAACAGCCGATTACGTTAGCCAATGGCACCACGGAGACAGTCCTGCTCCACTCTCACCACCATCAGAACATATCTTCAAAGCTATCAGCCCAAAGAATAAAAAGCAACACACCACACCCGGGAGGGCTCGTACCTCCAACCTTTCGGTTAACAGCCGATTGGGCTAGCCGATCGCGCCACGGAGACAGTCGTGCTCCACTCTCACCACCATCAGAACCTATCTTCAAAGCTATCAGCCCAAAAGAAAAACAGCAACACACCACTCCCGGGAGGGCTCGTACCTCCAACCTATCGGTTAACAGCCGATTACGTTAGCCAATGGCACCACGGAGACAGTCCTGCTCCACTCTCACCACCATCAGAACGTATCTTCAAAGCTATCAGCCCAAAGAATAAAAAGCAACACACCACATCCGGGAGGGCTCGTACCTCCAACCTTTCGGTTAACAGCCGATCGCGCTAGCCAATTGCGCCACGGAGACAGTCGTGCTCCACTCTCACCACCGTCAGAACATTTCTTCAGAGCTATCAGCCCAAAGAAAAAAAAGCGCCGCACTACCACCGGGTGGGCTCGTACCTCCAACCTTTTGGTTAACAGCCGATCGCGCTAGCCAATTGCGCCACGGAGACAGTCGTGCTCCACTCTCACCACCATCAGAACATATCTTCAAAGCTATCAGCCCAAAGAAAAAAAAAGCGCCGCACCACCACCAGGTGGGCTCAAACCTCCAACCTTTCGGTTAAAAGCCGATCGCACTAGCCAAATGTGCCACGGAGACAGTCGTGCTCGACTCTTATCACCATCAGAACATATCTTCAAAGCTATCAGCCCTAAGAAAAAAAAAGCGCCACACCACCACCGGGTGCGCTCGAACCTCCAACCTTTCGGTTAACAGCCGATCGCGCTAGCCAATTGCGCCACGGAGACAGTCGTGCTCCACTCTCACCACCATCAGAACATATCTTCAAAGCTATCAGTCCAAAGAAAAAAAAGCGCCGCACCTCCACCGGGTGGGCTCGTAACTCCAACCTTTTGGTTAACAGCCGATCGCGCTAGCCGATTGCGCCACGGAGACAGTCGTGCCCCACTCTCACCACCATCAGAACATATCTTCAAAGCTATCAGCCCAAAATAAAAAAAAGCAACACACCACTCCCGGGTGGGCTCGTACCTCCAACCTATCGGTTAACAGCCGATCGCGTTAGCCAATTGCGCCACGGAGACAGACCTTCTCCACTCTCACCACCACCAGAACATAACTTCAAAGCTATCAGCCCGAAATAAAAAAGCAACACACCACTCCCGGGAGGGCTCAAACCTCCAACCTTTCGGTTAACAGCCGATCGCGCTAGCCCATTGCGCCACGGAGACAGTCCTGCTTCACTCTCACCACCATCAGAACATATCTTCAAACCTATCAGCCCAGAAAAAAGCAACACACCACTCCCGGGAGGGCTCGAACCTCCAACCTTTCAGTTACCAGCCGATCGCATAGCCAATTGCGCCATGGAGACAGTCGTGCTCCACTCTCACCACCGTCAGAACATTTTTTCAGAGATATTAGCCCAAAGGAAAAAAATCGCCGCACCACCACCGGGTGGGCTCAAACCTCCAACCTTCGGTTAACAACCGATCGCGTTAGCCGATTGCGCCACGGAGACAGTCCTGCTCCACTCTCCCCACCATCAGAACATATCATCAAAGCTATCAGCCCAAAAAGTAAAAAGCAACACACCACTCCCGGGAGGGCTCGTACCTCCAACCTTTCGGTTAACAGCCGATCGCGCCAGCCAATTGCGCCACGGAGACAGTCCTGCTCCACACTCACCACCACCAGAACATATCTTCAAAGCTATCAGCCCAAAATAAAAAAAGCAACACACCACTTTCGGGAGGGCTCGAACATCCAACCTTTCAGTTAACAGCCGATCGAATAGCCAATTGCGCCACGGAGACAATCGTGCTCCACTCTCACCACCATCAGAACATATCTTCAAAGCTATCAGCCCAAAGAAAAAAAAGCGCCGCACCACCACTGGGTGGGCTCGTACCTCCAACCTTTCGGTTAACAGCCGATTGGGCTAGCCGATTGCGCCACGGAGACAGTCGTGCTCCATTCTTACCATCATCAGAACATATCTTCAAAGCTATCAGCCCAAAGAATAAAAAGCAACACACCACACCCGGGAGGGCTCGTACCTCCAACCTTTCGGTTAACAGCCGATCGCGCTAGCCAATTGCGCCACGGAGACAGTCGTGCTCCACTCTCACCACCGTCAGAACATTTCTTCAGAGCTATCAGCCCAAAGAAAAAAAAGCGCCGCACTACCACCGGGTGGGCTCGTACCTCCAACCTTTCGGTTAACAGCCGATCGCGCTAGCCGATTGCGCCACGGAGACAGTCGTGCTCCACTCTCACCACCATCAGAACATATCTTCAAAGCTATCAGCCCTAAGAAAAAAAAGTGCCACACCACCACCGGGTGGGCTCGAACCTCCAACCTTTCGGTTAACAGCCGATCGCGCTAGCCAATTGCGCCACGGAGACAGTCGTGCTCCACTCTCACCACCATCAGAACATATCTTCAAAGCTATCAGCCCAAAGAAAAAAAAGCAACGCACCAGTCCCGGGAGGGCTCGTACCTCCAACGTTTCGGTTAACAGCCGATCGCGCTAGCTAATTGCGTCACGGAGACAGTCCTGCTCCTACACTCACCACCACCAGAACATTTCTTCAAAGCTATCAGCCCAAAATAAAAAAAGCAACACACCACTCCCGGGAGGGCTCGAACCTCCAACCTTTCGGTTAACAGCCGACTGCGCTAGCCAATTGCGCCGCGAAGAGAGTCGTGCTCCACTCTCACCACCGTCAGGACATTTCTTCAGAGCTATCAGCCCAAAGAAAAAAAGCACCACACCACCACCGGGTGGGCTCGTACTTCCAACCTTTCGGTTAACAGCCGATCGCGCTAGCCAATTGCCATGGAGACAGTCGTGCTCCACTCTCACCACCATCAGAACATATCTTCAAAGCTATCAGCCCAAACAAATTAAAGCAATACACCACTCCCGGGAGGACTCAAACCTCCAACTTTCAGTTAACAGCCGATCGCATAGCCAATTGCGCCATGGAGACAGTCGTGCTCCACTCTCACCACCGTCAGAACATTTCTTCAGAGCTATCAGCCCAAAGGAAAAAAAATCGCCGCACCACCACTGGGTGGGCTCGTACCTCCAACCTTTCGGTTAACAGCCGATTGGGCTAGCCGATTGCGCCACGGAGACAGTCGTGCTCCATTCTTACCATCATCAGAACATATCTTCAAAGCTATCAGCCCAAAGAATAAAAAGCAACACACCACACCCGGGAGGGCTCGTACCTCCAACCTTTCGGTTAACCAGCCGATCGCGCTAGCCAATTGCGCCACGGAGACAGTCGTGCTCCACTCTCACCACCGTCAGAACATTTCTTCAGAGCTATCAGCCCAAAGAAAAAAAAAGCGCCGCACTACCACCGGGTGGGCTCGTACCTTCAACCTTTCGGTTAACAGCCGATCGCGCTAGCCGATTGCGCCACGGAGACAGTCGTGCTCCACTCTCACCACCATCAGAACATATCTTCAAAGCTATCAGCCCTAAGAAAAAAAAAGTGCCACACCACCACCGGGTGGGCTCGAACCTCCAACCTTTCGGTTAACAGCCGATCGCGCTAGCCAATTGCGCCACGGAGACAGTCGTGCTCCACTCTCACCACCATCAGAACATATCTTCAAAGCTATCAGCCCAAAGAAAAAAAAGCAATGCACCAGTCCCGGGAGGGCTCGTACCTCCAACGTTTCGGTTAACAGCCGATCGCGCTAGCTAATTGCGTCACGGAGACAGTCCTGCTCCTACACTCACCACCACCAGAACATTTCTTCAAAGCTATCAGCCCAAAATAAAAAAAGCAACACACCACTCCCGGGAGGGCTCGAACCTCCAACCTTTCGGTTAACAGCCGACTGCGCTAGCCAATTGCGCCGCGAAGAGAGTCGTGCTCCACTCTCACCACCGTCAGGACATTTCTTCAGAGCTATCAGCCCAAAAAAAAAAGCACCACACCACCACCGGGTGGGCTCGTACCTCCAACCTTTCGGTTAACAGCCGATCGCGCTAGCCAATTGCCATGGAGACAGTCGTGCTCCACTCTCACCACCATCAGAACATATCTTCAAAGCTATCAGCCCAAAGAAATTAAAGCAATACACCACTCCCGGGAGGACTCGAACCTCCAACTTTCAGTTAACAGCCGATCGCATAGCCAATTGCGCCATGGAGACAGTCGTGCTCCACTCTCACCACCGTCAGAACATTTCTTCAGAGCTATCAGCCCAAAGGAAAAAAATCGCCGCACCACCACCGGGTGGGCTCCAACTTCCAACCTCTCGGTTAACACCCGATCGCGCTAGCCAATTGTGCCATGAAGACAGTCGTTCTCCACTCTCACCACCATCAGAACATATCTTCAAAGCTATCAGCCCCCCAAAAAAAGCGCCGCACCTCCACTGGGTAGGCTCGCACCTCCAACCTTTCGGTTAACAGCCGATTGGGCTAGCCGATTGCGCCACGGAGACAGTCGTGCTCCACTCTCACCACCATCAGAACCTATCTTCAAAGCTATCAGCCCAAAAGAAAAACAGCAACACACCACTCCCGGGAGGGCTCGTACCTCCAACCTATCGGTTAATAGCCGATTACGTTAGCCATTGGCACCACGGAGACAGTCCTGCTCCACTCTCACCACCATCAGAACATATCTTCAAAGCTATCAGCCCAAAGAATAAAAAGCAACACACCACACCCGGGAGGGCTCGTACCTCCAACCTTTCGGTTAACAGCCGATCGCGCTAGCCAATTGCGCCACGGAGACAGTCGTGCTCCACTCTCACCACCGTCAGAACATTTCTTCAGAGCTATCAGCCCAAAGAAAAAAAAGCGCCGCACTACCACCTGGTGGGCTCGTACCTCCAACCTTTCGGTTAACAGCCGATCGCGCTAGCCAATTGCGCCACGGAGACAGTCGTGCTCCACTCTCACCACCATCAGAACATATCTTCAAAGCTATCAGCCCAAAGAAAAAAAAGCGCCGCACCACCACCAGGTGGGCTCGAACCTCCAACCTTTCGGTTAAAAGCCGATCGCACTAGCCAATTTTGTGCCATGGAGACAGTCGTGCTCGACTCTTATCACCATCAGAACATATCTTCAAAGCTATCAGCCCTAAGAAAAAAAAAGCGCCACACCTCCATCGGGTAGGCTCGCACCTCCAACCTTTCGGTTAACAGCCGATCGCGCTAGCCAATTGCGCCAAGGAAACAGTCCTGCTCCACACTCACCACCATCAGAACATATTTTCAAAGCTATCAGCCCAAAATAAAAAAAGCAACACACCACTCCCAGGAGGGCTCGAACCTCCAACCTTTCGGTTAACAGCCGATCGCGCTAGCCAATTGCGCCACGGAGACAGTGGGGCTGCACTCTCACCACCCTCAGAACATTTCTTCAGAGCTATCAGCCCAAAGAAAAAAAGCGCCGCACCACAACCGGGTGGGCACTCGTACCTCTAACCTTTCGGTTAACAGCCGATCGCGCTAGCCAATTGCGCCACGGAGACAGTCCTGCTCCACTCTCAACACCATCAGAACATATCTTCAAAGCTATCAGCCCAAAGAAAAAAAAGCAACACACCACTCCCGGGAGGGCTCGAACCACCAACCTTTCAGTTAACAGCCGAATGCATAGCCAATTGCACCACGAAGACAGTCGTGCTCCACTCTCACCACCGTCAGAACATTTCTTCAGAGCTATCAGCCCGAAGATAAAAACAGCAACACACCACTCCCGGGAGGGCTCGTACCTCCAACCTATCGGTTAACAGCCGATTACGTTAGCCAATGGCACCACGGAGACAGTCCTGCTCCACTCTCACCACCATCAGAACATATCTTCAAAGCTATCAGCCCAAAGAATAAAAAGCAACACACCGCACCCGGGAGGGCTCGTACCTCCAACCTTTCGGTTAACAGCCGATCGCGCTAGCCAATTGCGCCACGGAGACAGTCGTGCTCCACTCTCACCACCGTCAGAACATTTCTTCAGAGCTATCAGCCCAAAGAAAAAAAAGCGCCGCACTACCACCGGGTGGGCTCGTACCTCCAACCTTTCGGTTAACAGCCGATCGCGCTAGCCAATTGCGCCACGGAGACAGTCGTGCTCCACTCTCACCACCATCAGAACATATCTTCAAAGCTATCAGCCCTAAGAAAAAAAAGTGCCACACCACCACCGGGTGAGCTTGAACCTCCAACCTTTCGGTTAACAGCCGATCGCGCTAGCCAATTGCGCCACGGAGACAGTCGTGCTCCACTCTCACCACCATCAGAACATATCTTCAAAGCTATCAGCCAAAAGAAAAAAAAGCAACGCACCAGTCCCGGGAGGGCTCGTACCTCCAACGTTTCGGTTAACAGCCGATCGCGCTAGCTAATTGCGTCACGGAGACAGTCGTGCTCCACTCTCACCACCATCAGAACAATTCTTCAAAGCTATCAGCCCAAAGAAAGAAAAGCAATACACCACTCCCGGGAGGACTCGAACCTCCAACCTTTCAGTTAACAGCCGATCGCATAGCCAATTGCGCCATGGAGACAGTCGGGCTCCACTCTCACCACCATCAGAACAGATCTTCAAAGCTATTAGCACAAAGAAAAAAAAGCGCCGCACCTCCACCGGGTGGGCTCGTACCTCCAACCTTTCGGTTAACAGCCGATCGCGGTAGCCAATTGCGCCACGGAGTCAGTCCTGCTCCACTCTCAACACTATCAGAACATGTCTTCGAAGCTATCAGCCCAAAGAAAAAAAAGCAACACACCACTCCCGGGAGGGCTCGAACATCCAATTTTTCTGTTAACAGCCGATCGAATAGCCAATTGCGCCACGGAGACAGTCGTGCTCCACAATCACCACCATCAGAACACATCTTCAAAGCTATCAGCCCAAAGAAAAAAAGCGCCGCACCACCACCAGGTGGGCTCGTACCTCCAACCTGTCGGTTAACAGCCGATCGCGCTAGCCAATTGCGCCACGGAGACAGTCGTGCTCCATTCTCACCACCATCAGAACATATCTTCAAAGCTATCAGCCCAAAATAAAAAAAGCAACACACCACTCCCGGGAGGGCTCGTACCTCCAACCTTCGGTTAACAGCCGATCGCGTTAGCCGATTGCGCCACGGAGACAGTCCTGCTCCACTCTCACCACCATCAGAACATATCTTCAAAGCTATCAGCCCAAAAAGTAAAAAGCAACACACCACTCCCGGGAGGGCACGTACCTCCTTCGGTTAACAGCCGATCGCGCTAGCCAATTGCGCCACGGAGACAGTGCTGCTCCACACTCACCACCACCAGAACATATCTTCAAAGCTATCAGCCCAAAATAAAAAAAGCAACACACCACTCCCGGGAGGGCTCAAACCTCCAACCTTTCGGTTAACAGCCGATCGCGCTAGCCTATTGCGCCACGGAGACAGTCGTGCTCCACTCTCACCACCATCAGAACATATCTTCAAAGCTATCAGTCCAAAGAAAAAAAAGCGCCGCACCTCCACCGGGTGGGCTCGTACCTCCAACCTTTTGGTTAACAGCCGATCGCGGTAGCCAATTGCGCCACGGAGACAGTCCTGCTCCACTCTCACCACCATCAGAACATATCTTCGAAACTATCAGCCCAAAGAAAAAAAAGCAACACACCACTCCCGGGAGGGCTCGAACATCCAACCTTTCAGTTAACAGCCGATCGAATAGCCAATTGCGCCACGGAGACAATCGTGCTCCACTCTCACCACCATCCGAACATATCTTCAAAGCTATCAGCCCAAAGAAAAAAAAGCGCCGCACCACCACTGGGTGGGCTCGTACCTCCAACCTTTCGGTTAACAGCCGATTGGGCTAGCCGATTGCGCCACGGAGACAGTCGTGCTCCACTCTCACCACCATCAGAACATATCTTCAAAGCTATCAGCCCAAAATAAAAACTTCAACACACCACTCCCGGGAGGGCTCGTACCTCCAACCTATCGGTTAACAGCCGATTACGTTAGCCAATGGCACCACGGAGACAGTCCTGCTCCACTCTCACCACCATCAGAACATATCTTCAAAGCTATCAGCCCAAAGAATAAAAAGCAACACGCCGCACCCGGGAGGGCTCGTACCTCCAACCTTTCGGTTAACAGCCGATCGCGCTAGCCAATTGCGCCACGGAGACAGTCGTGCTCCACTCTCACCACCGTCAGAACATTTCTTCAGAGCTATCAGCCCAAAGAAAAAAAAGCGCCGCACTACCACCGGGTGGGCTCGTACCTCCAACCTTTCGGTTAACAGCCGATCGCGCTAGCCAATTGCGCCACGGAGACAGTCGTGCTCCACTCTCACCACCATCAGAACTTATCTTCAAAGCTATCAGCCCTAAGAAAAAAAAAGTGCCACACCACCACCGGGTGGGCTCGAACCTCCAACCTTTCGGTTAACAGCCGATCGCGCTAGCCAATTGCGCCACGGAGACAGTCGTGCTCCACTCTCACCACCATCAGAACATATCTTCAAAGCTATCACCCCAAAGAAAAAAAAGCAACGCACCAGTCCCGGGAGGGCTCGTACCTCCAACGTTTCGGTTAACAGCCGATCGCGCTAGCTAATTGCGTCACGGAGACAGTCCTGCTCCACACTCACCACCATCAGAACATATCTTCAAAGCTATCAGCCCAAAGAAAAAAAAGCAACGCACCAGTCCCGGGAGGGCTCGTACCTCCAACGTTTCGGATAACAGCCGATCGCGCTAGCTAATTGCGTCACGGAGACAGTCCTGCTCCACACTCACCACCACCAGAACATTTCTTCAAAGCTATCAGCCCAAAATAAAAAAAGCAACACACCACTCCCGGGAGGGCTCGAACCTCCAACCTTTCGGTTAACACCCGATCGCGCTAGCCAATTGTGCCATGAAGACAGTCGTGCTCCACTCTCACCACCATCAGAACATATCTTCAAAGCTATCAGCCCCCCAAAAAAAGCGCCGCACCTCCACTGGGTAGGCTCGCACCTCCAACCTTTCGGTTAACAGCCGATTGGGCTAGCCGATTGCGCCACGGAGACAGTCGTGCTCCACTCTCACCACCATCAGAACCTATCTTCAAAGCTATCAGCCCAAAATTAAAACAGCAACACACCACTCCCGGGAGGGCTCGTACCTCCAACCTATCGGTTAACAGCCGATTACGTTAGCCAATGGCACCACGGAGACAGTCCTGCTCCACTCTCACCACCATCAGAACATATCTTCAAAGCTATCAGCCCAAAGAATAAAAAGCAACACACCACACCCGGGAGGGCTCGTACCTCCAACCTTTCGGTTAACAGCCGATCGCGCTAGCCAATTGCGCCACGGAGACAGTCGTGCTCCATTCTCACCACCATCAGAACATATCTTCAAAGCTATCAGCCCTAAGAAAAAAAAGTGCCACACCACCACCGGGTGGGCTCGAACCTCCAACCTTTCGGTTAACAGCCGATCGCGCTAGCCAATTGCGCCACGGAGACAGTCGTGCTCCACTCTCACCACCATCAGAACATATCTTCAAAGCTATCAGCCCAAAGAAAAAAAAGCAACGCACCAGTCCCGGGAGGGCTCGTACCTCCAACGTTTCGGTTAACAGCCGATCGCGCTAGCTAATTGCGTCACGGAGACAGTCCTGCTCCACACTCACCACCACCAGAACATTTCTTCAAAGCTATCAGCCCAAAATAAAAAAAGCAACACACCACTCCCGGGAGGGCTCGAACCTCCAACCTTTCGGTTAACAGCCGACTGCGCTAGCCAATTGCGCCGCGAAGACAGTCGTGCTCCACTCTCACCACCGTCAGAACATTTCTTCAGAGCTATCAGCCCAAAGAAAAAAAGCACCACACCACCACCGGGTGGGCTCGTACCTCCAACGTTTCGGTTAACAGCCGATCGCGCTAGCCAATTGCCATGGAGACAGTCGTGCTCCACTCTCACAACCATCAGAACATATCTTCAAAGCTATCAGCCCAAAGAAAGAAAAGCAATACACCAATCCCGGGAGGACTCGAACCTCCAACCTTTCAGTTAACAGCCGATCGCATAGCCAATTGCGCCATGGAGACAGTCGTGCTCCACTCTCACCACCGTCAGAACATTTCTTCAGAGCTATCAGCCCAAAGGAAAAAAATCGCCGCACCACCACCGGGTGGGCTCCAACTTCCAACCTCTCGGTTAACACCCGATCGCGCTAGCCAATTGTGCCATGAAGACAGTCGTGCTCCACTCTCACCACCATCAGAACATATCTTCAAAGCTATCAGCCCCCCAAAAAAAGCGCCGCACCTCCACTGGGTAGGCTCGCACCTCCAACCTTTCGGTTAACAGCCGATTGGGCTAGCCGATTGCGCCACGGAGACAGTCGTGCTCCACTCTCACCACCATCAGAACCTATCTTCAAAGCTATCAGCCCAAAATTAAAACAGCAACACACCACTCCCGGGAGGGCTCGTACCTCCAACCTATCGGTTAACAGCCGATTACGTTAGCCAATGGCACCACGGAGACAGTCCTGCTCCACTCTCACCACCATCAGAACATATCTTCAAAGCTATCAGCCCAAAGAATAAAAAGCAACACACCACACCCGGGAGGGCTCGTACCTCCAACCTTTCGGTTAACAGCCGATCGCGCTAGCCAATTGCGCCACGGAGACAGTCGTGCTCCACTCTCACCACCGTCAGAACATTTCTTCAGAGCTATCAGCCCAAAGAAAAAAAAGCGCCGCACTACCACCGGGTGGGCTCGTACCTCCAACCTTTCGGTTAACAGCCGATCGCGCTAGCCAATTGCGCCACGGAGACAGTCGTGCTCCACTCTCACCACCATCAGAACATATCTTCAAAGCTATCAGCCCAAAGAAAAAAAAGCGCCGCACCACCACCAGGTGGGCTCGAACCTCCAACCTTTCGGTTAAAAGCCGATCGCACTAGCCAATTGCGCCACGGAGACAGTCGTGCTCGACTCTTACCACCATCAGAACATATCTTCAAAGCTATCAGCCCTAAGAAAAAAAAAGCGCCACACCACCACCGGGTGGGCTCGTACCTCCAACATTTCGGGTAACAGCCGATCGCGCTAGCTAATTGCGTCACGGAGACAGTCCTGCTCCACACTCACCACCACCAGAACATTTCTTCAAAGCTATCAGCTCAAAATAAAAAAAGCAACACACCACTCCCTGGAGGGCTCGAACCTCCAACCTTTCGGTTAACAGCCGATCGCGCTAGCCAATTGCCATGAAGATAGTCGTGCTCCACTCTCACCACCATCAGAACATATCTTCAAAGCTATCAGCCCAAAGAAAGAAAAGCAATACACCACTCCCGGGAGGACTCGAACCTCCAACCTTTCAGTTAACAGCCGATCGCATAGCCAATTGCGCCATGGAGACAGTCGTGCTCCACTCTCACCACCGTCAGAACATTTCTTCAGAGCTATCAGCCCAAAGGCAAAAAATCGCCGCACCACCACCGGGTGGGCTCCAACTTCCAACCTCTTGGTTAACACCCGATCGCGCTAGCCAATTGTGCCATGAAGACAGTCGTGCTCCACTCTCACCACCATCAGAACATATCTTCAAAGCTATCAGCCCCCCAAAAAAAGCGCCGCACCTCCACTGGGTAGGCTCGCACCTCCAACCTTTCGGTTAACAGCCGATTGGGCTAGCCGATTGCGCCACGGAGACAGTCGTGCTCCACTCTCACCACCATCAGAACCTATCTTCAAAGCTATCAGCCCAAAATTAAAACAGCAACACACCACTCCCGGGAGGGCTCGTACCTCCAACCTATCGGTTAACAGCCGATTACGTTAGCCAATGGCACCACGGAGACAGTCCTGCTCCACTCTCACCACCATCAGAACATATCTTCAAAGCTATCAGCCCAAAGAATAAAAAGCAACACACCACACACGGGAGGGCTCGTACCTCCAACCTTTCGGTTAACAGCCGATCGCGCTAGCCAATTGCGCCACGGAGACAGTCGTGCTCCACTCTCACCACCATCAGAACATATCTTCAAAGCTATCAGTCTAAGAAAAAAAAAGTGCCACACCACCACCGGGTGGGCTCGAACCTCCAACCTTTCGGTTAACAGCCGATCGCGCTAGCCAATTGCGCCACGGAGACAGTCGTGCTCCACTCTCACCACCATCAGAACATATCTTCAAAGCTATCAGCCCAAAGAAAAAAAAGCAACGCACCAGTCCCGGGAGGGCTCGTACCTCCAACGTTTCGGTTAACAGCCGATCGCGCTAGCTAATTGCGTCACGGAGACAGTCCTGCTCCACACTCACCACCACCAGAACATTTCTTCAAAGCTATCAGCCCAAAATAAAAAAAGCAACACACCACTCCCGGGAGGGCTCGAACCTCCAACCTTTCGGTTAACAGCCGACTGCGCTAGCCAATTGCGCCGCGAAGACAGTCGTGCTCCACTCTCACCACCGTCAGAACATTTCTTCAGAGCTATCAGCCCAAAGAAAAAAAGCACCACACCACCACCGGGTGGGCTCGTACCTCCAACGTTTCGGTTAACAGCCAATCGCGCTAGCCAATTGCCATGGAGACAGTCGTGCTCCACTCTCACAACCATCAGAACATATCTTCAAAGCTATCAGCCCAAAGAAAGAAAAGCAATACACCAATCTCGGGAGGACTCGAACCTCCAACCTTTCAGTTAACAGCCGATCGCATAGCCAATTGCGCCATGGAGACAGTCGTGCTCCACTCTCACCACCGTCAGAACATTTCTTCAGAGCTATCAGCCCAAAGAAAAAAAATCGCCGCACCACCACCGGGTGGGCTCCAACTTCCAACCTCTCGGTTAACACCCGATCGCGCTAGCCAATTGTGCCATGAAGACAGTCGTGCTCCACTCTCACCACCATCAGAACATATCTTCAAAGCTATCAGCCCCCCAAAAAAAGCGCCGCACCTCCACTGGGTAGGCTCGCACCTCCAACCTTTCGGTTAACAGCCGATTGGGCTAGCCGATTGCGCCACAGAGACAGTCGTGCTCCACTCTCACCACCATCAGAACCTATCTTCAAAGCTATCAGCCCAAAATTAAAACAGCAACACACCACTCCCGGGAGGGCTCGTACCTCCAACCTATCGGTTAACAGCCGATTACGTTAGCCAATGGCACCACGGAGACAGTCCTGCTCCACTCTCACCACCATCAGAACATATCTTCAAAGCTATCAGCCCAAAGAATAAAAAGCAACACACCACACCCGGGAGGGCTCGTACCTCCAACCTTTCGGTTAACAGCCGATCGCGCTAGCCAATTGCGCCACGGAGACAGTCGTGCTCCACTCTCACCACCGTCAGAACATTTCTTCAGAGCTATCAGCCCAAAGAAAAAAAAGCGCCGCACTACCACCGGGTGGGCTCGTACCTCCAACCTTTCGGTTAACAGCCGATCGCGCTAGCCAATTGCCATGGAGACAGTCGTGCTCCACTCTCACCACCATCAGAACATATCTTCAAAGCTATCAGCCCAAAGTAAGAAAAGCAATACACCACTCCCAGGAGGACTCGAACCTCCAACCTTTCAGTTAACAGCCGATCGCATAGCCAATTATGCCATGGAGACAGTCGTGCTCCACTCTCACCACCGTCAGAACATTTCTTCGGAGCTATCAGCCCAAAGGAAAAAAATCGCCGCACCACCACCGGGTGGGCTCCAACTTCCAACCTCTCGGTTAACACCCGATCGCGCTAGCCAATTGTGCCATGAAGACAGTCGTGCTCCACTCTCACCACCATCAGAACATATCTTCAAAGCTATCAGCCCCCCAAAAAAGCGCCGCACCTCCACTGGGTAGGCTCGCACCTCCAACTCTTCGGTTAACAGCCGATCGCGCTAGCCAATTGCGCCACGGAGACAGTCCCGCTCCACACTCACCACCATCAGAACATATTTTCAAAGCTATCAGCCCGAAATAAAAAAAGCAACACACCACTCCCGGGAGGACTCGAACTTCCAACCTTTCGGTTAACAGCCGATCGCGCTATCCAATTGCGCCACGGAGACAGTCGTCCTCCACTCTCACCACCGTCAGAACATTTCTTCAGAGCTATCAGCCCGAAGGAAAAAAAAGCGCCGCACCACCACCGGGTGCGCTCGAACCTCCAACCTTTCGGTTAACAGCCGATCGCACTAGCCAATTGCGCCACGGAGACAGTCGTGCTCCACTCTCACCACCATCAGGACATATCTTCAAAGCTATTAGCCCAAAGAAAAAAAAGCGCCGCACCTCCACCGGGTGGGCTCGTACCTCCAACCTTTCGGTTAACAGCCGATCGCGGTAGCCAATTGCGCCACGGAGACAGTCCTGCTCCACTCTCACCACTATCAGAACATGTCTTCGAAGCTATCAGCCCAAAGAAAAAAAAGCAACACACCACTCCCGGGAGGGCTCGAACATCCAATTTTTCTGTTAACAGCCGATCGAATAGCCAATTGCGCCACGGAGACCGTCGTGCTCCACAATCACCACCATCAGAACACATCTTCAAAGCTATCAGCCCAAAGAAAAAAAAGCGCCGCACCACCACCGGGTGCGCTCGAACCTCCAACCTTTCGGTTAACAGCCGATCGCACTAGCCAATTGCGCCACGGAGACAGTCGTGCTCCACTCTCACCACCATCAGGACATATCTTCAAAGCTATTAGCCCAAAGAAAAAAAAGCGCCGCACCTCCACCGGGTGGGCTCGTACCTCCAACCTTTCGGTTAACAGCCGATCGCGGTAGCCAATTGCGCCACGGAGACAGTCCTTCTCCACTCTCACCACTATCAGAACATGTCTTCGAAGCTATCAGCCCAAAGAAAAAAAAGCAACACACCACTCCCGGGAGGGCTCGAACATCCAATTTTTCTGTTAACAGCCGATCGAATAGCCAATTGCGCCACGGAGACCGTCGTGCTCCACAATCACCACCATCAGAACACATCTTCAAAGCTATCAGCCCAAAGAAAAAAAAGCGCCGCACCACCACCGGGTGGGCTCGTACCTCCAACCTGTCGGTTAACAGCCGATCGCGCTAGCCAATTGCGCCACGGAGACAGTCGTGCTCCATTCTCACCACCATCAGAGCATATCTTCAAAGCTATCAGCCCAAAATAAAAAAGAAACAAGCCACTCCCGGGAGGGCTCGTACCTACAACCTTCGGTTAACAGCCGATAGCGTTAGCCGATTGCGCCAGGGAGACAGTCCTGCTTCACTCTCACCACCATCAGAACATATTTTCGGAACTATCAGCCCAAAGAAAAAAAAGCAACACACCACTCCAGGGAGGGCTCGAACATCCAACCTTTCAGTTAACAGCCGATCGAATAGCCAATTGCGCCATGGAGACAATCGTGCTCCAATCTCACCACCATCAGAACATATCTTCAAAGCTATCAGCCCAAAGAAAAAAAAGCGCCGCACCACCACTGGGTGGGCTCGTACCTCCAACCTTTCGGTTAACAGCCGATTGGGCTAGCCGATTGCGCCACGGAGACAGTCGTGCTCCACTCTCACCACCATCAGAACCTATCTTCAAAGCTATCAGCCCAAAATTAAAACAGCAACACACCACTCCCGGGAGGGCTCGTACCTCCAACCTATCGGTTAACAGCCGATTACGTTAGCCAATGGCACCACGGAGACAGTCCTGCTCCACTCTCACCACCATCAGAACATATCTTCAAAGCTATCAGCCCAAAGAATAAAAAGCAACACACCACACCCGGGAGGGCTCGTACCTCCAACCTTTCGGTTAACAGCCGATCGCGCTAGCCAATTGCGCCACGGAGACAGTCGTGCTCCACTCTCACCACCATCAGAACATATCTTCAAAGCTATCAGTCTAAGAAAAAAAAAGTGCCACACCACCACCGGGTGGGCTCGAACCTCCAACCTTTCGGTTAACAGCCGATCGCGCTAGCCAATTGCGCCACGGAGACAGTCGTGCTCCACTCTCACCACCATCAGAACATATCTTCAAAGCTATCAGCCCAAAGAAAAAAAAGCAACGCACCAGTCCCGGGAGGGCTCGTACCTCCAACGTTTCGGTTAACAGCCGATCGCGCTAGCTAATTGCGTCACGGAGACAGTCCTGCTCCACACTCACCACCACCAGAACATTTCTTCAAAGCTATCAGCCCAAAATAAAAAAAGCAACACACCACTCCCGGGAGGGCTCGAACCTCCAACCTTTCGGTTAACAGCCGACTGCGCTAGCCAATTGCGCCGCGAAGACAGTCGTGCTCCACTCTCACCACCGTCAGAACATTTCTTCAGAGCTATCAGCCCAAAGAAAAAAAGCACCACACCACCACCGGGTGGGCTCGTACCTCCAACGTTTCGGTTAACAGCCAATCGCGCTAGCCAATTGCCATGGAGACAGTCGTGCTCCACTCTCACAACCATCAGAACATATCTTCAAAGCTATCAGCCCAAAGAAAGAAAAGCAATACACCAATCTCGGGAGGACTCGAACCTCCAACCTTTCAGTTAACAGCCGATCGCATAGCCAATTGCGCCATGGAGACAGTCGTGCTCCACTCTCACCACCGTCAGAACATTTCTTCAGAGCTATCAGCCCAAAGAAAAAAAATCGCCGCACCACCACCGGGTGGGCTCCAACTTCCAACCTCTCGGTTAACACCCGATCGCGCTAGCCAATTGTGCCATGAAGACAGTCGTGCTCCACTCTCACCACCATCAGAACATATCTTCAAAGCTATCAGCCCCCCAAAAAAAGCGCCGCACCTCCACTGGGTAGGCTCGCACCTCCAACCTTTCGGTTAACAGCCGATTGGGCTAGCCGATTGCGCCACAGAGACAGTCGTGCTCCACTCTCACCACCATCAGAACCTATCTTCAAAGCTATCAGCCCAAAATTAAAACAGCAACACACCACTCCCGGGAGGGCTCGTACCTCCAACCTATCGGTTAACAGCCGATTACGTTAGCCAATGGCACCACGGAGACAGTCCTGCTCCACTCTCACCACCATCAGAACATATCTTCAAAGCTATCAGCCCAAAGAATAAAAAGCAACACACCACACCCGGGAGGGCTCGTACCTCCAACCTTTCGGTTAACAGCCGATCGCGCTAGCCAATTGCGCCACGGAGACAGTCGTGCTCCACTCTCACCACCGTCAGAACATTTCTTCAGAGCTATCAGCCCAAAGAAAAAAAAGCGCCGCACTACCACCGGGTGGGCTCGTACCTCCAACCTTTCGGTTAACAGCCGATCGCGCTAGCCAATTGCCATGGAGACAGTCGTGCTCCACTCTCACCACCATCAGAACATATCTTCAAAGCTATCAGCCCAAAGTAAGAAAAGCAATACACCACTCCCAGGAGGACTCGAACCTCCAACCTTTCAGTTAACAGCCGATCGCATAGCCAATTATGCCATGGAGACAGTCGTGCTCCACTCTCACCACCGTCAGAACATTTCTTCGGAGCTATCAGCCCAAAGGAAAAAAATCGCCGCACCACCACCGGGTGGGCTCCAACTTCCAACCTCTCGGTTAACACCCGATCGCGCTAGCCAATTGTGCCATGAAGACAGTCGTGCTCCACTCTCACCACCATCAGAACATATCTTCAAAGCTATCAGCCCCCCAAAAAAGCGCCGCACCTCCACTGGGTAGGCTCGCACCTCCAACTCTTCGGTTAACAGCCGATCGCGCTAGCCAATTGCGCCACGGAGACAGTCCCGCTCCACACTCACCACCATCAGAACATATTTTCAAAGCTATCAGCCCGAAATAAAAAAAGCAACACACCACTCCCGGGAGGACTCGAACTTCCAACCTTTCGGTTAACAGCCGATCGCGCTATCCAATTGCGCCACGGAGACAGTCGTCCTCCACTCTCACCACCGTCAGAACATTTCTTCAGAGCTATCAGCCCGAAGGAAAAAAAAGCGCCGCACCACCACCGGGTGCGCTCGAACCTCCAACCTTTCGGTTAACAGCCGATCGCACTAGCCAATTGCGCCACGGAGACAGTCGTGCTCCACTCTCACCACCATCAGGACATATCTTCAAAGCTATTAGCCCAAAGAAAAAAAAGCGCCGCACCTCCACCGGGTGGGCTCGTACCTCCAACCTTTCGGTTAACAGCCGATCGCGGTAGCCAATTGCGCCACGGAGACAGTCCTGCTCCACTCTCACCACTATCAGAACATGTCTTCGAAGCTATCAGCCCAAAGAAAAAAAAGCAACACACCACTCCCGGGAGGGCTCGAACATCCAATTTTTCTGTTAACAGCCGATCGAATAGCCAATTGCGCCACGGAGACCGTCGTGCTCCACAATCACCACCATCAGAACACATCTTCAAAGCTATCAGCCCAAAGAAAAAAAAGCGCCGCACCACCACCGGGTGCGCTCGAACCTCCAACCTTTCGGTTAACAGCCGATCGCACTAGCCAATTGCGCCACGGAGACAGTCGTGCTCCACTCTCACCACCATCAGGACATATCTTCAAAGCTATTAGCCCAAAGAAAAAAAAGCGCCGCACCTCCACCGGGTGGGCTCGTACCTCCAACCTTTCGGTTAACAGCCGATCGCGGTAGCCAATTGCGCCACGGAGACAGTCCTTCTCCACTCTCACCACTATCAGAACATGTCTTCGAAGCTATCAGCCCAAAGAAAAAAAAGCAACACACCACTCCCGGGAGGGCTCGAACATCCAATTTTTCTGTTAACAGCCGATCGAATAGCCAATTGCGCCACGGAGACCGTCGTGCTCCACAATCACCACCATCAGAACACATCTTCAAAGCTATCAGCCCAAAGAAAAAAAAGCGCCGCACCACCACCGGGTGGGCTCGTACCTCCAACCTGTCGGTTAACAGCCGATCGCGCTAGCCAATTGCGCCACGGAGACAGTCGTGCTCCATTCTCACCACCATCAGAGCATATCTTCAAAGCTATCAGCCCAAAATAAAAAAGAAACAAGCCACTCCCGGGAGGGCTCGTACCTACAACCTTCGGTTAACAGCCGATAGCGTTAGCCGATTGCGCCAGGGAGACAGTCCTGCTTCACTCTCACCACCATCAGAACATATTTTCGGAACTATCAGCCCAAAGAAAAAAAAGCAACACACCACTCCAGGGAGGGCTCGAACATCCAACCTTTCAGTTAACAGCCGATCGAATAGCCAATTGCGCCATGGAGACAATCGTGCTCCAATCTCACCACCATCAGAACATATCTTCAAAGCTATCAGCCCAAAGAAAAAAAAGCGCCGCACCACCACTGGGTGGGCTCGTACCTCCAACCTTTCGGTTAACAGCCGATTGGGCTAGCCGATTGCGCCACGGAGACAGTCGTGCTCCACTCTCACCACCATCAGAACATATCTTCAAAGCTATCAGCCCAAAATAAAAACAGCAACACACCACTCCCGAGAGGGCTTGTACCTCCAACCTATCGGTTAACAGCCGATTACGTTAGCCAATGGCACCACGGAGACAGTCCTGCTCCACTCTCACCACCATCAGAACATATCTTCAAAGCTATCAGCCCAAAGAATAAAAAGCAACACACCACACCCGGGAGGGCTCGTACCTCCAACCTTTCGGTTAACAGCCGATCGCGCTAGCCAATTGCGCCACGGAGACAGTCGTGCTCCACTCTCACCACCGTCAGAACATTTCTTCAGAGCTATCAGCCCTAAGAAAAAAAAGTGCCACACCACCACCGGGTGGGCTCGAACCTCCAACCTTTCGGTTAACAGCCGATCGCGCTAGCCAATTGCGCCACGGAGACAGTCGTGCTCCACTCTCACCACCATCAGAACATATCTTCAAAGCTATCAGCCCAAAGAAAAAAAAGCAACGCACCAGTCCCGGGAGGGCTCGTACCTCCAACGTTTCGGTTAACAGCCGATCGCGCTAGCTAATTGCGTCACGGAGACAGTCCTGCTCCACACTCACCACCACCAGAACATTTCTTCAAAGCTATCAGCCCAAAATAAAAAAAGCAACACACCACTCCCGGGAGGGCTCGAACCTCCAACCTTTCGGTTAACAGCCGACTGCGCTAGCCAATTGCGCCGCGAAGACAGTCGTGCTCCACTCTCACCACCGTCAGAACATTTCTTCAGAGCTATCAGCCCAAAGAAAAAAAGCACCACACCACCACTGGGTGGGCTCGTACCTCCAACGTTTCGGTTAACAGCCGATCGCGCTAGCCAATTGCCATGGAGACAGTCGTGCTCCACTCTCACAACCATCAGAACATATCTTCAAAGCTATCAGCCCAAAGAAAGAAAAGCAATACACCAATCCCGGGAGGACTCGAACCTCCAACCTTTCAGTTAACAGCCGATCGCATAGCCAATTGCGCCATGGAGACAGTCGTGCTCCACTCTCACCACCGTCAGAACATTTCTTCAGAGCTATCAGCCCAAAGGAAAAAAATCGCCGCACCACCACCGGGTGGGCTCCAACTTCCAACCTCTCGGTTAACACCCGATCGCGCTAGCCAATTGTGCCATGAAGACAGTCGTGCTCCACTCTCACCACCATCAGAACATATCTTCAAAGCTATCAGCCCCCCAAAAAAAGCGCCGCACCTCCACTGGGTAGGCTCGCACCTCCAACCTTTCGGTTAACAGCCGATTGGGCTAGCCGATTGCGCCACGGAGACAGTCGTGCTCCACTCTCACCACCATCAGAACCTATCTTCAAAGCTATCAGCCCAAAATTAAAACAGCAACACACCACTCCCGGGAGGGCTCGTACCTCCAACCTATCGGTTAACAGTGTGACAGGTTCAGTAAATAAAGCCAGTCGAGCTAGCTGTGAAACGTTATTCTCTCACGAGAAAAGGAAGTGAGCGTTTGATTTGCAAAAAAAATTATACTTTCACAAACACACAAAAAAAAAACACAAAAAGGAAAATACTAAGATCAGAAAAATGTTAACTAATTAGCACTGTCAGTTTCGTTAGCGAGCGGAAACCTCTAAGAGTCTAAACAGTCCTTTTCGTTAAAGTCCTCGTGTTTGAGTCCGGACGCGAAAGACGACGGATACGGCTCACCAGCGGTTCACGCCCTCCAATAGTCCATTGGGGAAGCTGCCGTGGTGAGAGTGCATAAGCTCGGGCCCGTAGCCCGACGGCTTGCTCCCGCTCCCGGTAGACGTCATCTGCTGCGCTGTCTTCCGCTCGAACATCAGACCAAGGTCTTGCCAAGGATTCGCCAATAGCCGCTGCGGTTGAATGGTCACCAAGACCCCGTGGAAACAGTCGCCAGCTAGGTGGATGCCCTGACGCCCAGGAGGTACTCGCACCCGACGAGGTCGCACGCCGCACCCTAGCCTTCTTCTTCCAAGCACGAGCCCGAATCTCCTCTTCCTCGTTCTTCGATGCCCTGGCTCTGGATTTTTCTCCCATTCCCTTGAATTTTCTTCTTTTTTCCAATCGCCAGTGTTCGCCGCACTGGCGCAATACGCCATCTTGCACACATTGTCAGTAGTTCATCTTACGCGCCAAATTTGAAAGTCACTTGACTCGCGCACTTCACTCACAACAAGAGTCCCCCCTTTGAAAAGTTTCTTTTGCGAAGAAAAATAAACTGCAGTTCAGTGCGCGAGAAGTCACCACGCGTCGTCCATTCACAAGATGTCCTTAACAAACAAACAACTTGAAGTAGTCGCTTGTCTCGAGAAAACGTAAAAATTCACAACCGGCTCATATAATCTGCGCCGACATTTTCAGAGCCTCTAATGTGCTCGACTCGGAATGAATATTCTTGTAACGCGAGGCTCCACCGTAATACCCTACTGTTCAGGTGTTTTGCCCTTAAGAGATACTGCAGTGGTTGGTGATCGGTCTGTACGACAAATGACGTTCCGTACAGAAAAACATGATACTTTTCTATCGCCCAGACCAACGCTAAGCATTCCCTCTCGATTGCTGAGTATCTCTTTTCGCGAGGCTGAAGTTGACGACTGGCATATGACACAGGGTGGAGGATGCCATCATGCTCTTGCATAAGGATAGCGCCTATACAAGAATCAGAGGCGTCAGACCGAAGCACGAATTCTCTTTTCAGATCGGGTGCTTTGACGATTGGCCCAGAAGACAAAGCCTTTTTGAGTGATTCAAACGCTTCTTCTCTATCCGTGGTCCACGTAATCTTGTTTTTCTCCATCTTCCTCGTCATCTCAGTGAGCGGCTGTGCTTTCTCGGCGTACCGAGGTATCAGGTCACGGTAATAGCCAGCCAGTCCAAGGAATGACCGGAGTTGCTTCTTTGTTTCAGGCTTAGAAGCACAGGTGATCTTCTGTATCGTGCTTTCGACTGGCCGTATGTTGCCATCTCCCAATCGATGTCCCAAAAAGGTGACTGTGCTCATAGCCACTTCACATTTCTGTGGCTTGATCCTTAGTCCGGCTTGTCGTATCCTGGCAAAAAATTGCTTCAAAGTTGTTAGATGTTCTTCCCACGTAGTGGTAGCCACCAGTACGTCGTCTATGTAATGAACGACGTTGGGTATTCCAAGCAATAACTTTCTCATCAGACGAGTGAAGACCGCGGATGCGGTCTTGATGCCAAAAGGCATATACAGGAAATGATAATGCCCCGATTGGCTTGAAAAGGCGGTCTTTTGCTGCGAGTCTTTTGCGAGAGGAACCTGCCAATATCCTTTAGTTAAATCAAACTTCGAGAACCATTTCTTTATTCCCACTTCGGCAAACAAGTGATCAGTTCTGGGTATAGGTTCTGCATCAGATACCAGAACATTGTTTATACGGCGAAAGTCTATACAGGCCCTGTAGCCATTGTCTGGCTTTTTGACTAGTACCAAAGGAGAATTATATGGTGACTCTGAGGGTTCTATAATGCCAAGTTGCAACATGTCTTGCACTTCCTTTTCAACGACTTCCTTCATAGAGAATGGCAATGGGTATTGTGGGGTGTTAACTGGTTCTGAACTGGTCGTTTGTAACCGACACTCCACAAGGTTTGTTTTACCTGGGATCTCCGAGAATACGTCTTCGTAGGTACTTAAGATGTCCCGTATCTCCACCCGCTGTCGCTCCCCGATTTCATCTCCAAGCTTTATGGAGTCAATACCGCAGCTACCCTGTACTTTGAAAGTTGGTAGTGGTTTCTCAGACTCCTCTTCCTCCAGAACGACAAAAGATGATGTCTGAGGAAGCTGTTCTTCACGGCGTTCTTCATACTTTTTCAGCATGTTTATGTGGAAAAGTTTTTTGCTGTGTCCAAGGTCCAGCCAGTAGTCATAGTCGTTTTTCTTTTCTATGACTGGAAACGGCCCTTTCCAATGCATCAATAACTTGTTGTTGCTTGTGGGAAGCAAGATCAATGCACGGTCACCAGCTTTCAGGTCCCGTTGCTTGCTGTGGCGGTCGTAATACCTTTTCTGCGACACCTGTGCTCGGCTCAGGTTTTGTCGTACCAGCTCTAGTGTCTTCTCAATTCGCTCTCTTAAATCCAGGACATATCCGTACGTCGTCTTAAGTTCTTCGTTCTCCTGATCATGAGTCCATAGCTCTTTCAGGATGCTCAGAGGTCCTCGAATATGTCGGCCATAAATAAGTTCAAATGGTGAGAACCCGGAGCTTGCTTGTGGGGCTTCACGATAAGCAAACAAAAGAGGTGCTAGCAAGCGATCCCAACATTTAGGCTGTTCTTGAACCATTTTGCGGAGCATTTGCTTGAGTGTTCCATTAAACCTCTCTACCATCCCGTTGCACATAGGATGGTATGGAGTGCAGCTAAGATGCTTGACTGCCAGTAGTTCATTCACCTCCTTCATTAGATCTGAGGTAAAGCACGATGCCTGATCAGCCAAGACTTCTCGTGGAAAACCAATGCGAGAAAACATCTCGACAAGTCCCTCGGCCACTGTAGCTGAGTCAATTGCTGTCAAAGGCACTGCATCAGGGTAGCGAGTGGCGAAATCCACCAGAGTCAAAATATACCGATGGCCTTTTGCCGAGGCTGGAGTTATCGGTCCAATGATGTCGACCGCCACACGTTCAAAAGGGGTGTCGATCAACGGCATACGCCCTAGAGGCACCTTGCCCACCTTGCCTTTCGGTAAAGTCCTTTGACAGGCGTCACATGATCGGACATATCTGCGGATATCTTCTTGTACCCCGGGCCAGTAGAAGGCGTCCAGAACTCGATCTATTGTTTTTTTGACACCCTGATGACCTGACATGACATTTTCATGAGCCAAACGTAACACTTGGCCTCTCAGGGACTTCGGGACTATGGCTTGTTCAATGATCTTACCAGGGGACAGGAAGTATTGTCGGTAAAGAATACCATTCTTGACTACGAAAGAAAAAGATGTCGAGCCCTTTCTAACAAACTTCTTACCCACTCTGGCTCTGCAGATGTCAAGCGTCTGGTCTTTTTCTTGTTCTTCGCGAAACATTTTGCGAGACATCTGGCCAGGGAGCCCAACAGAGATGGCCCTTCGCGAACTATTGAGACGTGCGGCACCAACCAGTTGAGAATTTGGGTGGTTACCTTCGTCCGCAGAATGAACTTTTTTCTTAATGAATTGATCTTGAGAAAGTTTCCGCGAAACGTCGGGGTCATTGGCGTCACGGGCCCCCGGTACGTTCCCAACTATGACGTCATACAGTGGCGACGGCATACACTTGACGATGGCCATGCCGGAAAAGTATGGAGATCTGATACGTATCTCCGCCTCAGGGGTTACGATGGTGCTGCCATCAGCCAACCACAACGTCGCGGTAGTGCCAGTTAGTGCTTCATCAGGTACTAATGACCGGCGTACTACCAACGTGTTGCTTCCGGTGTCCCTTAGGACTCGAACAATCTGTCCATTCACTTCCCCTGGTAACACTGGCATGGGACGTTTCTTACATTGCGCTTGCGTCTTCACCGTGCCCATAACATTGTCGTCTCGGTCCGAGTCGTCGCCATCAATCATGGATTGTTGTGGACCGGTCTCTTCTTTGGGTAGCATTAAACAAGATGTAGTTGATTTCGAAGTGCCAGTCATTTTCTGACAGCCCTTCACATCATGCCCCCACTTACGGCAGTTTGTACAAAATACTTGTTTAGGTTTACTTCGACAGTCAGAAGCCTTGTGCCCCTTACGGCCACAAACAAAACATTGCATCTCTGCTCTTGGGCTTGAAATCAATTTAGCCTTCCCAGTTGTGTCCTCACTCTTATTCTGAACTATTAATAAGTTCTTCAATCTCTTTGCCTCTATATATATATCAGCTGCCTCTGCCATGGCTTCCAGAGTCTTGCAGTTCTTCTCCCGTAAGAAGAGCGCCAGCTGACTACTGCAGTTCGCCATGAATTGTTCGGCTACAATCAAGTCACGGACTGAATCGAAATTCCTCTCTGTCTGAGACATTTCTATCCACCTGTCAAAGAAACTTTGGAGTCTCGTGGCATACTGTTTTCCAGTTTCGCCGTCTTCAGGCTTGCTTTTCCGGAATTTCTCACGGTAGCCATCAGCCGTGAAGCGAAAACGCTGGAGCAGTGCCAATTTGACTTCGTCGTATGACAGGGAATCGTTCGGTGACAACCGTCCAAATACCTTCAGAGCCTCTCCGCCAAGGCACAAACTAAGAGCCGTGGCCCACTTTTCCCGTGGCCAATCTTGACCTGTCGCCACTCTCTCAAATCTTTTCAGGTAGGCGTCAAGGTCGTCTCTGTCCTCGTTGAAAACGGGTATAAAGTTATGCGGGTTCACTACCATAGGCGCGTTCCTTTGGTTGCCCGTGTCAGCCACCGTAGGCTGACCGACACCGGCCTCAGCTACTCTCAGGCGCAGTTGCAGCGTCCTCTCTTCTACTTCCAAGTATCGCTGGCTTGCTTCTCGGGTTTGGTTCTCCGTTTTTGCTACTTCAAGACGTAGCTGTAAATTGCGGCCTTCCAGCTCCAACTGTTCTTTCTTCGCGTCTCTCTCCGCGGCTCGTTCATCGCGCTCACGCGCTTCTCGTGCGTCAAACCAAGCCTGCAATTCTGCTCCCTCCAACCCCATGCGTTCTGCCAGCGCCATCAACTCTCGCGAGCCCATTTTACTTTTTTAGTTAGCCTTACTCAAATCTACTTTTTTAGTGGCAAACACTCACGTCCTGTCGTAGCGGACGCCAATTTGTGACAGGTTCAGTAAATAAAGCCAGTCGAGCTAGCTGTGAAACGTTATTCTCTCACGAGAAAAGGAAGTGAGCGTTTGATTTGCAAAAAAAATTATACTTTCACAAACACACAAAAAAAAACACAAAAAGGAAAATACTAAGATCAGAAAAATGTTAACTAATTAGCACTGTCAGTTTCGTTAGCGAGCGGAAACCTCTAAGAGTCTAAACAGTCCTTTTCGTTAAAGTCCTCGTGTTTGAGTCCGGACGCGAAAGACGACGGATACGGCTCACCAGCGGTTCACGCCCTCCAATAGTCCATTGGGGAAGCTGCCGTGGTGAGAGTGCATAAGCTCGGGCCCGTAGCCCGACGGCTTGCTCCCGCTCCCGGTAGACGTCATCTGCTGCGCTGTCTTCCGCTCGAACATCAGACCAAGGTCTTGCCAAGGATTCGCCAATAGCCGCTGCGGTTGAATGGTCACCAAGACCCCGTGGAAACAGTCGCCAGCTAGGTGGATGCCCTGACGCCCAGGAGGTACTCGCACCCGACGAGGTCGCACGCCGCACCCTAGCCTTCTTCTTCCAAGCACGAGCCCGAATCTCCTCTTCCTCGTTCTTCGATGCCCTGGCTCTGGATTTTTCTCCCATTCCCTTGAATTTTCTTCTTTTTTCCAATCGCCAGTGTTCGCCGCACTGGCGCAATACGCCATCTTGCACACATTGTCAGTAGTTCATCTTACGCGCCAAATTTGAAAGTCACTTGACTCGCGCACTTCACTCACAACAAACAGCCGATTACGTTAGCCAATGGCACCACGGAGACAGTCCTGCTCCACTCTCACCACCATCAGAACATATCTTCAAAGCTATCAGCCCAAAGAATAAAAAGCAACACACCACACCCGGGAGGGCTCGTACCTCCAACCTTTCGGTTAACAGCCGATCGCGCTAGCCAATTGCGCCACGGAGACAGTCGTGCTCCACTCTCACCACCGTCAGAACATTTCTTCAGAGCTATCAGCCCAAAGAAAAAAAAGCGCCGCACTACCACCGGGTGGGCTCGTACCTCCAACCTTTCGGTTAACAGCCGATCGCGCTAGCCAATTGCGCCACGGAGACAGTCGTGCTCCACTCTCACCACCATCAGAACATATCTTCAAAGCTATCAGCCCAAAGAAAAAAAAGCGCCGCACCACCACCAGGTGGGCTCGAACCTCCAACCTTTCGGTTAAAAGCCGATCGCACTAGCCAATTGCGCCACGGAGACAGTCGTGCTCGACTCTTACCACCATCAGAACATATCTTCAAAGCTATCAGCCCTAAGAAAAAAAAAGCGCCACACCACCACCGGGTGGGCTCGTACCTCCAACATTTCGGGTAACAGCCGATCGCGCTAGCTAATTGCGTCACGGAGACAGTCCTGCTCCACACTCACCACCACCAGAACATTTCTTCAAAGCTATCAGCTCAAAATAAAAAAAGCAACACACCACTCCCTGGAGGGCTCGAACCTCCAACCTTTCGGTTAACAGCCGATCGCGCTAGCCAATTGCCATGAAGACAGTCGTGCTCCACTCTCACCACCATCAGAACATATCTTCAAAGCTATCAGCCCAAAGAAAGAAAAGCAATACACCACTCCCGGGAGGACTCGAACCTCCAACCTTTCAGTTAACAGCCGATCGCATAGCCAATTGCGCCATGGAGACAGTCGTGCTCCACTCTCACCACCGTCAGAACATTTCTTCAGAGCTATCAGCCCAAAGGCAAAAAATCGCCGCACCACCACCGGGTGGGCTCCAACTTCCAACCTCTTGGTTAACACCCGATCGCGCTAGCCAATTGTGCCATGAAGACAGTCGTGCTCCACTCTCACCACCATCAGAACATATCTTCAAAGCTATCAGCCCCCCAAAAAAAGCGCCGCACCTCCACTGGGTAGGTTCGCACCTCCAACCTTTCGGTTAACAGCCGATTGGGCTAGCCGATTGCGCCACGGAGACAGTCGTGCTCCACTCTCACCACCATCAGAACCTATCTTCAAAGCTATCAGCCCAAAATTAAAACAGCAACACACCACTCCCGGGAGGGCTCGTACCTCCAACCTATCGGTTAACAGCCGATTACGTTAGCCAATGGCACCACGGAGACAGTCCTGCTCCACTCTCACCACCATCAGAACATATCTTCAAAGCTATCAGCCCAAAGAATAAAAAGCAACACACCACACCCGGGAGGGCTCGTACCTCCAACCTTTCGGTTAACAGCCGATCGCGCTAGCCAATTGCGCCACGGAGACAGTCGTGCTCCACTCTCACCACCATCAGAACATATCTTCAAAGCTATCAGTCTAAGAAAAAAAAAGTGCCACACCACCACCGGGTGGGCTCGAACCTCCAACCTTTCGGTTAACAGCCGATCGCGCTAGCCAATTGCGCCACGGAGACAGTCGTGCTCCACTCTCACCACCATCAGAACATATCTTCAAAGCTATCAGCCCAAAGAAAAAAAAGCAACGCACCAGTCCCGGGAGGGCTCGTACCTCCAACGTTTCGGTTAACAGCCGATCGCGCTAGCTAATTGCGTCACGGAGACAGTCCTGCTCCACACTCACCACCACCAGAACATTTCTTCAAAGCTATCAGCCCAAAATAAAAAAAGCAACACACCACTCCCGGGAGGGCTCGAACCTCCAACCTTTCGGTTAACAGCCGACTGCGCTAGCCAATTGCGCCGCGAAGACAGTCGTGCTCCACTCTCACCACCGTCAGAACATTTCTTCAGAGCTATCAGCCCAAAGAAAAAAAGCACCACACCACCACCGGGTGGGCTCGTACCTCCAACGTTTCGGTTAACAGCCAATCGCGCTAGCCAATTGCCATGGAGACAGTCGTGCTCCACTCTCACAACCATCAGAACATATCTTCAAAGCTATCAGCCCAAAGAAAGAAAAGCAATACACCAATCTCGGGAGGACTCGAACCTCCAACCTTTCAGTTAACAGCCGATCGCATAGCCAATTGCGCCATGGAGACAGTCGTGCTCCACTCTCACCACCGTCAGAACATTTCTTCAGAGCTATCAGCCCAAAGAAAAAAAATCGCCGCACCACCACCGGGTGGGCTCCAACTTCCAACCTCTCGGTTAACACCCGATCGCGCTAGCCAATTGTGCCATGAAGACAGTCGTGCTCCACTCTCACCACCATCAGAACATATCTTCAAAGCTATCAGCCCCCCAAAAAAAGCGCCGCACCTCCACTGGGTAGGCTCGCACCTCCAACCTTTCGGTTAACAGCCGATTGGGCTAGCCGATTGCGCCACAGAGACAGTCGTGCTCCACTCTCACCACCATCAGAACCTATCTTCAAAGCTATCAGCCCAAAATTAAAACAGCAACACACCACTCCCGGGAGGGCTCGTACCTCCAACCTATCGGTTAACAGCCGATTACGTTAGCCAATGGCACCACGGAGACAGTCCTGCTCCACTCTCACCACCATCAGAACATATCTTCAAAGCTATCAGCCCAAAGAATAAAAAGCAACACACCACACCCGGGAGGGCTCGTACCTCCAACCTTTCGGTTAACAGCCGATCGCGCTAGCCAATTGCGCCACGGAGACAGTCGTGCTCCACTCTCACCACCGTCAGAACATTTCTTCAGAGCTATCAGCCCAAAGAAAAAAAAGCGCCGCACTACCACCGGGTGGGCTCGTACCTCCAACCTTTCGGTTAACAGCTGATCGCGCTAGCCAATTGCGCCACGGAGACAGACGTGCTCCACTCTCACCACCATCAGAACATATCTTCAAAGCTATCAGCCCAAAGAAAAAAAAAGCGCCGCACCACCACCAGGTGGGCTCGAACCTCCAACCTTTCGGTTAAAAGCCGATCGCACTAGCCAATTGCGCCACGGAGACAGTCGTGCTCGACTCTTACCACCATCGGAACATATCTTCAAAGCTATCAGCCCTAAGAAAAAAAAAGCGCCACACCACCACCGGGTGGGCTCGTACCTCCAACCTTTCGGGTAACAGCCGATCGCGCTACCAATTGTGCCACGTAGACAGTCCTGCTCCACTCTCACCACCATCAGAACATATCTTCAAAGCTATCAGCCCAAAGAAAAAAAAGCAACACACCACTCCCGGGAGGGCTCCAACCTCCAACCTTTCAGTTAACAGCCGTTCGCATAGCCAATTGCGCCGCGAAGACAGTCGTGCTCCACTCTCACCACCGTCAGAACATTTCTTCAGAGCTATCAGCCCAAAGAAAAAAAGCACCACACCACCACCGGGTGGGCTCGTACCTCCAACCTTTCGATTAACAGCCGATCGCGCTAGCCAATTGCCATGGAGACAGTCGTGCTCCACTCTCACCACCATCAGAACATATCTTCAAAGCTATCAGCCCAAAGTAAGAAAAGCAATACACCACTCCCAGGAGGACTCGAACCTCCAACCTTTCAGTTAACAGCCGATCGCATAGCCAATTATGCCATGGAGACAGTCGTGCTCCACTCTCACCACCGTCAGAACATTTCTTCGGAGCTATCAGCCCAAAGGAAAAAAATCGCCGCACCACCACCGGGTGGGCTCCAACTTCCAACCTCTCGGTTAACACCCGATCGCGCTAGCCAATTGTGCCATGAAGACAGTCGTGCTCCACTCTCACCACCATCAGAACATATCTTCAAAGCTATCAGCCCCCCAAAAAAGCGCCGCACCTCCACTGGGTAGGCTCGCACCTCCAACTCTTCGGTTAACAGCCGATCGCGCTAGCCAATTGCGCCACGGAGACAGTCCCGCTCCACACTCACCACCATCAGAACATATTTTCAAAGCTATCAGCCCGAAATAAAAAAAGCAACACACCACTCCCGGGAGGACTCGAACTTCCAACCTTTCGGTTAACAGCCGATCGCGCTATCCAATTGCGCCACGGAGACAGTCGTCCTCCACTCTCACCACCGTCAGAACATTTCTTCAGAGCTATCAGCCCGAAGGAAAAAAAAGCGCCGCACCACCACCGGGTGCGCTCGAACCTCCAACCTTTCGGTTAACAGCCGATCGCACTAGCCAATTGCGCCACGGAGACAGTCGTGCTCCACTCTCACCACCATCAGGACATATCTTCAAAGCTATTAGCCCAAAGAAAAAAAAGCGCCGCACCTCCACCGGGTGGGCTCGTACCTCCAACCTTTCGGTTAACAGCCGATCGCGGTAGCCAATTGCGCCACGGAGACAGTCCTGCTCCACTCTCACCACTATCAGAACATGTCTTCGAAGCTATCAGCCCAAAGAAAAAAAAGCAACACACCACTCCTGGGAGGGCTCGAACATCCAATTTTTCTGTTAACAGCCGATCGAATAGCCAATTGCGCCACGGAGACCGTCGTGCTCCACAATCACCACCATCAGAACACATCTTCAAAGCTATCAGCCCAAAGAAAAAAAAGCGCCGCACCACCACCGGGTGCGCTCGAACCTCCAACCTTTCGGTTAACAGCCGATCGCACTAGCCAATTGCGCCACGGAGACAGTCGTGCTCCACTCTCACCACCATCAGGACATATCTTCAAAGCTATTAGCCCAAAGAAAAAAAAGCGCCGCACCTCCACCGGGTGGGCTCGTACCTCCAACCTTTCGGTTAACAGCCGATCGCGGTAGCCAATTGCGCCACGGAGACAGTCCTTCTCCACTCTCACCACTATCAGAACATGTCTTCGAAGCTATCAGCCCAAAGAAAAAAAAGCAACACACCACTCCCGGGAGGGCTCGAACATCCAATTTTTCTGTTAACAGCCGATCGAATAGCCAATTGCGCCACGGAGACCGTCGTGCTCCACAATCACCACCATCAGAACACATCTTCAAAGCTATCAGCCCAAAGAAAAAAAAGCGCCGCACCACCACCGGGTGGGCTCGTACCTCCAACCTGTCGGTTAACAGCCGATCGCGCTAGCCAATTGCGCCACGGAGACAGTCGTGCTCCATTCTCACCACCATCAGAGCATATCTTCAAAGCTATCAGCCCAAAATAAAAAAGAAACAAGCCACTCCCGGGAGGGCTCGTACCTACAACCTTCGGTTAACAGCCGATAGCGTTAGCCGATTGCGCCAGGGAGACAGTCCTGCTTCACTCTCACCACCATCAGAACATATTTTCGGAACTATCAGCCCAAAGAAAAAAAAGCAACACACCACTCCAGGGAGGGCTCGAACATCCAACCTTTCAGTTAACAGCCGATCGAATAGCCAATTGCGCCATGGAGACAATCGTGCTCCAATCTCACCACCATCAGAACATATCTTCAAAGCTATCAGCCCAAAGAAAAAAAAGCGCCGCACCACCACTGGGTGGGCTCGTACCTCCAACCTTTCGGTTAACAGCCGATTGGGCTAGCCGATTGCGCCACGGAGACAGTCGTGCTCCACTCTCACCACCATCAGAACATATCTTCAAAGCTATCAGCCCAAAATAAAAACAGCAACACACCACTCCCGAGAGGGCTTGTACCTCCAACCTATCGGTTAACAGCCGATTACGTTAGCCAATGGCACCACGGAGACAGTCCTGCTCCACTCTCACCACCATCAGAACATATCTTCAAAGCTATCAGCCCAAAGAATAAAAAGCAACACACCACACCCGGGAGGGCTCGTACCTCCAACCTTTCGGTTAACAGCCGATCGCGCTAGCCAATTGCGCCACGGAGACAGTCGTGCTCCACTCTCACCACCGTCAGAACATTTCTTCAGAGCTATCAGCCCAAAGAAAAAAAGCGCCGCACTACCACCGGGTGGGCTCGTACCTCCAACCTTTCGGTTAACAGCCGATCGCGCTAGCCAATTGCGCCACGGAGACAGTCGTGCTACACTCTCACCACCATCAGAACATATCTTCAAAGCTATCAGCCCAAAGAAAAAAAAGCGCCGCACCACCACCAGGTGGGCTCGAACCTCCAACCTTTCGGTTAAAAGCCGATCGCACTAGCCAATTGCGCCACGGAGACAGTCGTGTTCGACTCTTACCACCATCAGAACATATCTTCAAAGCTATCAGCCCTAAGAAAAAAAAGCGCAACACCACCACCGGGTGGGCTCGAACCTCCAACCTTTCGGTTAACAGCCGACTGCGCTAGCCAATTGCGCCGCGAAGACAGTCGTGCTCCACTCGCACCACCATCAGAACATTTCTTAAGAGCTATCAGCCCAAAGAAAAAAAGCACCACACCACCACCGGGTGGGCTCGTACCTCCAACCTTTCGGTTAACAGCCGATCGCGCTAGCCAATTGCCATGGAGACAGTCGTGCTCCACTCTCACCACCATCAGAACATATCTTCAAAGCTATCAGCCCAAAGAAAGAAAAGCAATACACCACTCCCGCGAGGACTCGAACCTCCAACCTTTCAGTTAACAGCCGATCGCATAGCCAATTGCGCCATGGAGACAGTCGTGCTCCACTCTCACCACCGTCAGAACATTTCTTCAGAGCTATCAGCCCAAAGGAAAAAAATCGCCGCACCACCACCGGGTGGGCTCCAACTTCCAACCTCTCGGTTAACACCCGATCGCGCTAGCCAATTGTGCCATGAAGACAGTCGTGCTCCACTCTCACCACCATCAGAACATATCATCAAAGCTATCAGCCCCCCAAAAAAAGCGCCGCACCTCCACTGGGTAGGCTCGCACCTCCAACCTTTCGGTTAACAGCCGATTGGGCTAGCCGATTGCGCCACGGAGACAGTCGTGGTGCTCCACTCTCACCACCATCAGAACCTATCTTCAAAGCTATCAGCCCAAAATAAAAACAGCAACACACCACTCCCGGGAGGGCTCGTACCTCCAACCTATCGGTTAACAGCCGATTACGTTAGCCAATGGCACCACGGAGACAGTCCTGCTCCACTCTCACCACCATCAGAACACATCTTCAAAGCTATCAGCCCAAAGAATAAAAAGCAACACACCACACCCGGGAGGGCTCGTATTTCCAACCTTTCGGTCTACAGCCGATCGCGCTAGCCAATTGCGCCACGGAGACAGTCGTGCTCCACTCTCACCACCATCAGAACATATCATCAAAGCTATCAGCCCCCCAAAAAAAGCGCCGCACCTCCACTGGGTAGGCTCACACCTCCAACCTTTCGGTTAACAGCCGATCGCGCTAGCCAATTGCGCCACGGAGACAGCCCTGCTCCACACTCACCACCATCAGAACATATTTTAAGAGCTATCAGCCCAAAATAAAAAAAGCAACACACCACTCCCGAGAGGGCTCGAACCTCCAACCTTTCGGTTAACAGCCGATCGTGCTATCCAATTGCGCCACGGAGACAGTCGTCCTCCACTCTCACCACCCTCAGAACATTTCTGCAGAGCTATCAGCCCAAAGAAAAAAAAGCGCCGCACCACCACCTGGTGGGCTCGTACCTCTAATCTTTCGGTTAACAGCCGATCGCGCTAGCCAATTGCGCCACGGAGACAGTCGTGCTCCACTCTCACCACCATCAGAACATATCTTCAAAGCTATCAGCCCAAAGAAACAAAGCGCCACACCACCACTGGGTGGGCTCGTACCTCCAACCTTTCATTTAACAGCCGATCGGGCTAGCCGATTGCGCCACGGAGACAGTCGTGCTCCACTCTCACCTCCATCAGAACATATCTTCAAAGCTATTAGCCCAAAGAAAAAAAAGCGCCGCACCACCACCGGTGGGCTCGTACCTCCAACCTTTCGGTTAACAGCCGATCGCGCTAGCCCATTGCACCACGAAGACAGTCGTGCTCCACACTCACCACCGTCAGAACATTTCTTCAGAGCTATCAGCCCGAAGGAAAAAAAGCGCCGCACCACCACCGGGTGGGCTGGTACCTCCAACCTTTCGGTTAACAGCCGATCGCGCTAGCCAATTGCGCCACGGAGACAGTCGTGCTCCACTCTCACCACCATCAGAACATATCTTTAAAGCTACCAGCCCAAAGAAAAAAAAGCAACACACCACTCCCGGTAGGGCTCGCACCTCCGACCTTTCGGTTCACAGCTGATCGCGGTAGCCAATTGCGCAACGGAGACAGTCCTGCTCCACACTCACCACCATCAGAACATATTTTCAAAGCTATCAGCCAAAAATAAAAAAAAGCAACACACCACTCTCGGGAGGGCTCGAACCTCCAACCTTTCGGTTAACAGCCGATCGCGCTAGCCAATTGCGCCACGGAGACAGTCGTGCTCCACTCTCACCACCATCAGAACATATCTTCAAAGCTATCAGCCCCCCAAAAAAGCGCCGCACCTCCACTGGGTAGGCTCGCACCTCCAACTCTTCGGTTAACAGCCGATCGCGCTAGCCAATTGCGCCACGGAGACAGTCCCGCTCCACACTCACCACCATCAGAACATATTTTCAAAGCTATCAGCCCGAAATAAAAAAAGCAACACACCACTCCCGGGAGGACTCGAACTTCCAACCTTTCGGTTAACAGCCGATCGCGCTATCCAATTGCGCCACGGAGACAGTCGTCCTCCACTCTCACCACCGTCAGAACATTTCTTCAGAGCTATCAGCCCGAAGGAAAAAAAAGCGCCGCACCACCACCGGGTGCGCTCGAACCTCCAACCTTTCGGTTAACAGCCGATCGCACTAGCCAATTGCGCCACGGAGACAGTCGTGCTCCACTCTCACCACCATCAGGACATAACTTCAAAGCTATTAGCCCAAAGAAAAAAAAGCGCCGCACCTCCACCGGGTGGGCTCGTACCTCCAACCTTTCGGTTAACAGCCGATCGCGGTAGCCAATTGCGCCACGGAGACAGTCCTGCTCCACTCTCACCACTATCAGAACATGTCTTCGAAGCTATCAGCCCAAAGAAAAAAAAGCAACACACCACTCCCGGGAGGGCTCGAACATCCAATTTTTCTGTTAACAGCCGATCGAATAGCCAATTGCGCCACGGAGACCGTCGTGCTCCACAATCACCACCATCAGAACACATCTTCAAAGCTATCAGCCCAAAGAAAAAAAAGCGCCGCAACACCACCGGGTGCGCTCGAACCTCCAACCTTTCGGTTAACAGCCGATCGCACTAGCCAATTGCGCCACGGAGACAGTCGTGCTCCACTCTCACCACCATCAGGACATATCTTCAAAGCTATTAGCCCAAAGAAAAAAAAGCGCCGCACCTCCACCGGGTGGGCTCGTACCTCCAACCTTTCGGTTAACAGCCGATCGCGGTAGCCAATTGCGCCACGGAGACAGTCCTGCTCCACTCTCACCACTATCAGAACATGTCTTCGAAGCTATCAGCCCAAAGAAAAAAAAGCAACACACCACTCCCGGGAGGGCTCGAACATCCAATTTTTCTGTTAACAGCCGATCGAATAGCCAATTGCGCCACGGAGGCCGTCGTGCTCCACAATCACCACCATCAGAACACATCTTCAAAGCTATCAGCCCAAAGAAAAAAAAGCGCCGCACCACCACCGGGTGGGCTCGTACCTCCAACCTGTCGGTTAACAGCCGATCGCGCTAGCCAATTGCGCCACGGAGACAGTCGTGCTCCATTCTCACCACCATCAGAGCATATCTTCAAAGCTATCAGCCCAAAATAAAAAAGAAACAAACCACTCCCGGGAGGGCTCGTACCTACAACCTTCGGTTAACAGCCGATAGCGTTAGCCGATTGCGCCAGGGAGACAGTCCTGCTTCACTCTCACCACCATCAGAACATATCTTCGGAACTATCAGCCCAAAGAAAAAAAAGCAACACACCACTCCAGGGAGGGCTCGAACATCCAACCTTTCAGTTAACAGCCGATCGAATAGCCAATTGCGCCATGGAGACAATCGTGCTCCAATCTCACCACCATCAGAACATATCTTCAAAGCTATCAGCCCAAAGAAAAAAAAGCGCCGCACCACCACTGGGTGGGCTCGTACCTCCAACCTTTCGGTTAACAGCCGATTGGGCTAGCCGATTGCGCCACGGAGACAGTCGTGCTCCACTCTCACCACCATCAGAACATATCTTCAAAGCTATCAGCCCAAAATAAAAACAGCAACACACCACTCCCGAGAGGGCTTGTACCTCCAACCTATCGGTTAACAGCCGATTACGTTAGCCAATGGCACCACGGAGACAGTCCTGCTCCACTCTCACCACCATCAGAACATATCTTCAAAGCTATCAGCCCAAAGAATAAAAAGCAACACACCACACCCGGGAGGGCTCGTACCTCCAACCTTTCGGTTAACAGCCGATCGCGCTAGCCAATTGCGCCACGGAGACAGTCGTGCTCCACTCTCACCACCGTCAGAACATTTCTTCAGAGCTATCAGCCCAAAGAAAAAAAAGCGCCGCACTACCACCGGGTGGGCTCGTACCTCCAACCTTTCGGTTAACAGCCGATCGCGCTAGCCAATTGCGCCACGGAGACAGTCGTGCTACACTCTCACCACCATCAGAACATATCTTCAAAGCTATCAGCCCAAAGAAAAAAAAGCGCCGCACCACCACCAGGTGGGCTCGAACCTCCAACCTTTCGGTTAAAAGCCGATCGCACTAGCCAATTGCGCCACGGAGACAGTCGTGTTCGACTCTTACCACCATCAGAACATATCTTCAAAGCTATCAGCCCTAAGAAAAAAAAGCGCAACACCACCACCGGGTGGGCTCGAACCTCCAACCTTTCGGTTAACAGCCGACTGCGCTAGCCAATTGCGCCGCGAAGACAGTCGTGCTCCACTCGCACCACCATCAGAACATTTCTTCAGAGCTATCAGCCCAAAGAAAAAAAGCACCACACCACCACCGGGTGGGCTCGTACCTCCAACCTTTCGGTTAACAGCCGATCGCGCTAGCCAATTGCCATGGAGACAGTCGTGCTCCACTCTCACCACCATCAGAACATATCTTCAAAGCTATCAGCCCAAAGAAAGAAAAGCAATACACCACTCCCGCGAGGACTCGAACCTCCAACCTTTCAGTTAACAGCCGATCGCATAGCCAATTGCGCCATGGAGACAGTCGTGCTCCACTCTCACCACCGTCAGAACATTTCTTCAGAGCTATCAGCCCAAAGGAAAAAAATCGCCGCACCACCACCGGGTGGGCTCCAACTTCCAACCTCTCGGTTAACACCCGATCGCGCTAGCCAATTGTGCCATGAAGACAGTCGTGCTCCACTCTCACCAACATCAGAACATATCATCAAAGCTATCAGCCCCCCCAAAAAAGCGCCGCACCTCCACTGGGTAGGCTCGCACCTCCAACCTTTCGGTTAACAGCCGATTGGGCTAGCCGATTGCGCCACGGAGACAGTCGTGGTGCTCCACTCTCACCACCATCAGAACCTATCTTCAAAGCTATCAGCCCAAAATAAAAACAGCAACACACCACTCCCGGGAGGGCTCGTACCTCCAACCTATCGGTTAACAGCCGATTACGTTAGCCAATGGCACCACGGAGACAGTCCTGCTCCACTCTCACCACCATCAGAACACATCTTCAAAGCTATCAGCCCAAAGAATACAAAGCAACACACCACACCCGGGAGGGCTCGTATTTCCAACCTTTCGGTCTACAGCCGATCGCGCTAGCCAATTGCGCCACGGAGACAGTCGTGCTCCGCTCTCACCACCATCAGAACATATCATCAAAGCTATCAGCCCCCCAAAAAAAGCGCCGCACCTCCACTGGGTAGGCTCACACCTCCAACCTTTCGGTTAACAGCCGATCGCGCTAGCCAATTGCGCCACGGAGACAGCCCTGCTCCACACTCACCACCATCAGAACATATTTTAAGAGCTATCAGCCCAAAATAAAAAAAGCAACACACCACTCCCGAGAGGGCTCGAACCTCCAACCTTTCGGTTAACAGCCGATCGTGCTATCCAATTGCGCCACGGAGACAGTCGTCCTCCACTCTCACCACCCTCAGAACATTTCTGCAGAGCTATCAGCCCAAAGAAAAAAAAGCGCCGCACCACCACCTGGTGGGCTCGTACCTCTAACCTTTCGGTTAACAGCCGATCGCGCTAGCCAATTGCGCCACGGAGACAGTCGTGCCCCACTCTCACCACCATCAGAACATATCTTCAAAGCTATCAGCCCAAAGAAACAAAGCGCCACACCACCACTGGGTGGGCTCGTACCTCCAACCTTTCATTTAACAGCCGATCGGGCTAGCCGATTGCGCCACGGAGACAGTCGTGCTCCACTCTCACCTCCATCAGAACATATCTTCAAAGCTATTAGCCCAAAGAAAAAAAAGCGCCGCACCACCACCGGTGGGCTCGTACCTCCAACCTTTCGGTTAACAGCCGATCGCGCTAGCCCATTGCACCACGAAGACAGTCGTGCTCCACACTCACCACCGTCAGAACATTTCTTCAGAGCTATCAGCCCGAAGGAAAAAAAGCGCCGCACCACCACCGGGTGGGCTGGTACCTCCAACCTTTCGGTTAACAGCCGATCGCGCTAGCCAATTGCGCCACGGAGACAGTCGTGCTCCACTCTCACCACCATCAGAACATATCTTTAAAGCTACCAGCCCAAAGAAAAAAAAGCAACACACCACTCCCGGTAGGGCTCGCACCTCCGACCTTTCGGTTCACAGCTGATCGCGGTAGCCAATTGCGCAACGGAGACAGTCCTGCTCCACACTCACCACCATCAGAACATATTTTCAAAGCTATCAGCCAAAAATAAAAAAAAGCAACACACCACTCTCGGGAGGGCTCGAACCTCCAACCTTTCGGTTAACAGCCGATCGCGCTAGCCAATTGCGCCACGGAGACAGTCGTCCTGCACTCTCACCCCCCTCAGAACATTTCTGCAGAGCTATTAGCCCAAAGAAAAAAAAGCGCCGCACCACCACCGGGTGGGCTCGTACCTCTAACCTTTCGGGTAACAGCCGATCACGCTAGCCAATTGCGCCACGGAGACAGTCGTGCTCCACTTTCACCACCATCAGAACATATCTTCAAAGCTATCAGCCCAAAAAAAAAGCAACACACCACTCCCGGGAGGGCTCGAACCTCCAACCTTTCAGTTAACAGCCGATCGCGGTAGCCTATTGCGCCACGGAGACAGTCCTGCTCCACTCTCACCACTATCAGAACATATCTTGCAAACTATCAGCCCAAAGAAAAAAAAGCAACACACCACTCCCAGGAGGGCTCGAACATCCAACCTTTCAGTTAACAGCCGGTCGAATAGCCAATTGTGCCACGGAGACAGTCGTGCTCCACTCTCACCACCATCAGAACATATCTTCAAAGCTATCAGCCCAAAGAAAAAAAAGCGCCGCACCACCACTGGGTTGGCTCTACCTCCAACCTTTCGGTTAACAGCCGATCGCGCTAGCCGATTGCGCCACGGAGACAGTCGTGCTCCACTCTCACCACCATCAGAACATATCTTCAAAGCTATCAGCCCGAAATAAAATAGCAACACACCACTCTCGGGAGGGCTCGTACCTCCAACGTATCGGTTAACAGCCGATCACGTTAGCCAATTGCGCCACGAAGACAGTCCTGCTCCACTCTCACCACCATCAGAACATATCTTCAAAGCTATCAGCCCAAAGAATAAAAAGCAACACACCACTCCTGGGAGGGCTCGTACCTCCATCCTTTCGGCTAACAGCCAATCGTGCTAGCCAATTGCGCCACGGAGACAGTCCTGCTCCACTCTCACCACCATCAGAACATATCTTCAAAGCTATCAGCCCAAAAAAAAGCAACACACCACTCCCGGGAGGGCTCGAACCTCCAACCTTTCAGTTAACAGCCGATCGCATAGCCAATTGCGCCATGGAGACAGTCGTACTCCACTCTCACCACCGTCAGAACCTTTTTTCAGAGCTATTAGCCCAAAAGAAAAAAATCGCCGCACCACCACCGGGTGGGCTCGAACATCCAACCTTTCAGTTAACAGCCGATCGAATAGCCAATTGCGCCACGGAGACTGTCGTGCTCCACTCTCACCACCATCAGAACATATCTTCAAAGCTATCAGCCCAAAGAAAAAAAAGCGCCACACCACCACTGGGTGGGCTCGTACCTCCAACCTTTCATTTAACAGCCGATCGGGCTAGCCGATTGCGCCACGGAGACAGTCGTGCTCCACTCTCACCACCATCAGAACATATCTTCAAAGCTATTAGCCCAAAGAAAAAAAAGCGCCGCACCACCACCGGGTGGGCTCGTACCTCCAACCTTTCGGTTAACAGCCGATCGCGCTAGCCCATTGCACCACGAAGACAGTCGTGCTCCACTCTCACCACCGTCAGAACATTTCTTCATAGCTATCAGCCCAAAGAAAAAAAGCACCACACCACCACCGGGTGGGCTCGAACCTCCAACCTTTCAGTTAACAGCCGATCGCATAGCCAATTGCGCCATGGAGACAGTCGTGCTCCACTCTCACCACCGTCAGAACATTTCTTCAGAGCTATCAGCCCAAAGGAAAAAATCGCTGCACCACCACCGGTTGGGCTCCAACTTCCAACCTCTCGGTTAACACCCGATCGCGCTAGTCAATTGTGCCATGAAGACAGTCGTGCTCCACTCTCACCACCATCAGAACATATCTTCAAAGCTATCAGCCCCCCAAAAAAAGCGCCGCACCTCCACTGGGTAGGCTCGCACCTCCAACCTTTCGGTTAACAGCCGATTGGGCTAGCCGATTGCGCCACGGAGACAGTCGTGGTGCTCCACTCTCACCAACATCAGAACCTATCTTCAAAGCTATCAGCCAAAAATAAAAACAGCAACACACCACTCCCGGGAGGGCTCGTACCTCCAACCTATCGGTTAACAGCCGATTACGTTACCCAATGGCACCACGGAGACAGTCCTGCTCCACTCTCACCCCCATCAGAACACATCTTCAAAGCTATCAGCCCAAAGAATAAAAAGCAACACACCACAACTGGGAGGGCTCGTATTTCCAACCTTTCGGTTAACAGCCGATCGCGCTAGCCAATTGCGCCACGGAGACAGTCGTGCTCCACTCTCACCACCGTCAGAACATATCTTCAAAGCTATCAGCCCAAAGAAAAAAAAGCGCCGCACCACCACCAGGTGGGCTCGAACCTCCAACCTTTCGGTTAAAAGCCGATTGCACTAGCCAATTGCGCCACGGAGACAGTCGTGCTCGACTCTTACCACCATCAGAACATATCTTCAAAGCTATCAGCCCTAAGAAAAAAAAAGCACCACACCACCACCGGGTGGGCTCGAACCTCCAACCTTTCGGTTAACAGCCGATCGCGCTAGCCAATTGCGCCACGGAGACAGTCGTGCTCCACTCTCACCACCATCAGAACGTATCTTCAAAGCTATCAGCCCAAAGAAAAAAAAGCAATGCACCAGTCCCGGGAGGGCTCGTACCTCCAACGTTTCGGTTAACAGCCGATCGCGCTAGCCAATTGCGTCACGGAGACAGTCCTGCTCCACACTCACCACCACCAGAACATTTCTTCAAAGCTATCAGCCCAAAATAAAAAAAGCAACACACCACTCCCGGGAGGGCTCGAACCTCCAACCTTTCGGTTAACAGCCGACTGCGCTAGAGAATTGCGCCACACAGGCAGTCGTGCTCCACTCTCACCACCATCAGAACATTTCTTCAAATGTATCAGCCCAAAGAAAAAAAAGCGCCGCACCAACACCGGGTGGGCTCGTACCTCCAACCTTTCGGGTAACAGCCGATCGCGCTACCAATTGCGCCACGGAGACAGTCCTGCTCCACTCTCACCACCATCAGAACATATATTCAAAGCTATCAGCCCAAAGAAAAAAAAGCAACACACCACTCCCGGGAGGGCTCCAACCTCCAACCTTTCAGTTAACAGCCGTTCGCATAGCCAATTGCGCCGCGAAGACAGTCGTGCTCCACTCTGACCACCATCAGAACATTTCTTCAGAGCTATCAGCCCAAAGAAAAAAAGCACCACACCACCACCGGGTGGGCTCGTACCTCCAACCTTTCGGTTAACAGCCGATCGCGCTAGCCAATTGCCATGGAGACAGTCGTGCTCCACTCTCACCACCATCAGAACATATCTTCAAAGCTATCATCCCAAAGAAAGAAAAGCAATACACCACTCCCGGGAGGACTCGAACCTCCAACCTTTCAGTTAACAGCCGATCGCATAGCCAATTGCGCCATGGAGACAGTCGTGCTCCACTCTCACCACCGTCAGAACATTTCTTCAGAGCTATCAGCCCAAAGGAAAAAAATCGCCGCACCACCACCGGGTGGGCTCCAACTTCCAACCTCTCGGTTAACACCCGATCGCGCTAGCCAATTGTGCCATGAAGACAGTCGTGCTCCACTCTCACCACCATCAGAACATATCATCAAAGCTATCAGCCCCCCAAAAAAAGCGCCGCACCTCCACTGGGTAGGCTCGCACCTCCAACCTTTCGGTTAACAGCCGATTGGGCTAGCCGATTGCGCCACGGAGACAGTCGTGGTGCTCCACTCTCACCACCATCAGAACCTATCTTCAAAGCTATCAGCCCAAAATAAAAACAGCAACACACCACTCCCGGGAGGGCTCGTACCTCCAACCTATCGGTTAACAGCCGATTACGTTAGCCAATGGCACCACGGAGACAGTCCTGCTCCACTCTCACCACCATCAGAACACATCTTCAAAGCTATCAGCCCAAAGAATAAAAAGCAACACACCACACCCGGGAGGGCTCGTATTTCCAACCTTTCGGTCTACAGCCGATCGCGCTAGCCAATTGCGCCACGGAGACAGTCGTGCTCCACTCTCACCACCATCAGAACATATCATCAAAGCTATCAGCCCCCCAAAAAAAGCGCCGCACCTCCACTGGGTAGGCTCACACCTCCAACCTTTCGGTTAACAGCCGATCGCGCTAGCCAATTGCGCCACGGAGACAGCCCTGCTCCACACTCACCACCATCAGAACATATTTTAAGAGCTATCAGCCCAAAATAAAAAAAGCAACACACCACTCCCGAGAGGGCTCGAACCTCCAACCTTTCGGTTAACAGCCGATCGTGCTATCCAATTGCGCCACGGAGACAGTCGTCCTCCACTCTCACCACCCTCAGAACATTTCTGCAGAGCTATCAGCCCAAAGAAAAAAAAGCGCCGCACCACCACCTGGTGGGCTCGTACCTCTAATCTTTCGGTTAACAGCCGATCGCGCTAGCCAATTGCGCCACGGAGACAGTCGTGCTCCACTCTCACCACCATCAGAACATATCTTCAAAGCTATCAGCCCAAAGAAACAAAGCGCCACACCACCACTGGGTGGGCTCGTACCTCCAACCTTTCATTTAACAGCCGATCGGGCTAGCCGATTGCGCCACGGAGACAGTCGTGCTCCACTCTCACCTCCATCAGAACATATCTTCAAAGCTATTAGCCCAAAGAAAAAAAAGCGCCGCACCACCACCGGTGGGCTCGTACCTCCAACCTTTCGGTTAACAGCCGATCGCGCTAGCCCATTGCACCACGAAGACAGTCGTGCTCCACACTCACCACCGTCAGAACATTTCTTCAGAGCTATCAGCCCGAAGGAAAAAAAGCGCCGCACCACCACCGGGTGGGCTGGTACCTCCAACCTTTCGGTTAACAGCCGATCGCGCTAGCCAATTGCGCCACGGAGACAGTCGTGCTCCACTCTCACCACCATCAGAACATATCTTTAAAGCTACCAGCCCAAAGAAAAAAAAGCAACACACCACTCCCGGTAGGGCTCGCACCTCCGACCTTTCGGTTCACAGCTGATCGCGGTAGCCAATTGCGCAACGGAGACAGTCCTGCTCCACACTCACCACCATCAGAACATATTTTCAAAGCTATCAGCCAAAAATAAAAAAAAGCAACACACCACTCTCGGGAGGGCTCGAACCTCCAACCTTTCGGTTAACAGCCGATCGCGCTAGCCAATTGCGCCACGGAGACAGTCGTGCTCCACTCTCACCACCATCAGAACATATCTTCAAAGCTATCAGCCCCCCAAAAAAGCGCCGCACCTCCACTGGGTAGGCTCGCACCTCCAACTCTTCGGTTAACAGCCGATCGCGCTAGCCAATTGCGCCACGGAGACAGTCCCGCTCCACACTCACCACCATCAGAACATATTTTCAAAGCTATCAGCCCGAAATAAAAAAAGCAACACACCACTCCCGGGAGGACTCGAACTTCCAACCTTTCGGTTAACAGCCGATCGCGCTATCCAATTGCGCCACGGAGACAGTCGTCCTCCACTCTCACCACCGTCAGAACATTTCTTCAGAGCTATCAGCCCGAAGGAAAAAAAAGCGCCGCACCACCACCGGGTGCGCTCGAACCTCCAACCTTTCGGTTAACAGCCGATCGCACTAGCCAATTGCGCCACGGAGACAGTCGTGCTCCACTCTCACCACCATCAGGACATAACTTCAAAGCTATTAGCCCAAAGAAAAAAAAGCGCCGCACCTCCACCGGGTGGGCTCGTACCTCCAACCTTTCGGTTAACAGCCGATCGCGGTAGCCAATTGCGCCACGGAGACAGTCCTGCTCCACTCTCACCACTATCAGAACATGTCTTCGAAGCTATCAGCCCAAAGAAAAAAAAGCAACACACCACTCCCGGGAGGGCTCGAACATCCAATTTTTCTGTTAACAGCCGATCGAATAGCCAATTGCGCCACGGAGACCGTCGTGCTCCACAATCACCACCATCAGAACACATCTTCAAAGCTATCAGCCCAAAGAAAAAAAAGCGCCGCAACACCACCGGGTGCGCTCGAACCTCCAACCTTTCGGTTAACAGCCGATCGCACTAGCCAATTGCGCCACGGAGACAGTCGTGCTCCACTCTCACCACCATCAGGACATATCTTCAAAGCTATTAGCCCAAAGAAAAAAAAGCGCCGCACCTCCACCGGGTGGGCTCGTACCTCCAACCTTTCGGTTAACAGCCGATCGCGGTAGCCAATTGCGCCACGGAGACAGTCCTGCTCCACTCTCACCACTATCAGAACATGTCTTCGAAGCTATCAGCCCAAAGAAAAAAAAGCAACACACCACTCCCGGGAGGGCTCGAACATCCAATTTTTCTGTTAACAGCCGATCGAATAGCCAATTGCGCCACGGAGGCCGTCGTGCTCCACAATCACCACCATCAGAACACATCTTCAAAGCTATCAGCCCAAAGAAAAAAAAGCGCCACACCACCACCGGGTGGGCTCGTACCTCCAACCTGTCGGTTAACAGCCGATCGCGCTAGCCAATTGCGCCACGGAGACAGTCGTGCTCCATTCTCACCACCATCAGAGCATATCTTCAAAGCTATCAGCCCAAAATAAAAAAGAAACAAACCACTCCCGGGAGGGCTCGTACCTACAACCTTCGGTTAACAGCCGATAGCGTTAGCCGATTGCGCCAGGGAGACAGTCCTGCTTCACTCTCACCACCATCAGAACATATCTTCGGAACTATCAGCCCAAAGAAAAAAAAGCAACACACCACTCCAGGGAGGGCTCGAACATCCAACCTTTCAGTTAACAGCCGATCGAATAGCCAATTGCGCCATGGAGACAATCGTGCTCCAATCTCACCACCATCAGAACATATCTTCAAAGCTATCAGCCCAAAGAAAAAAAAGCGCCGCACCACCACTGGGTGGGCTCGTACCTCCAACCTTTCGGTTAACAGCCGATTGGGCTAGCCGATTGCGCCACGGAGACAGTCGTGCTCCACTCTCACCACCATCAGAACATATCTTCAAAGCTATCAGCCCAAAATAAAAACAGCAACACACCACTCCCGAGAGGGCTTGTACCTCCAACCTATCGGTTAACAGCCGATTACGTTAGCCAATGGCACCACGGAGACAGTCCTGCTCCACTCTCACCACCATCAGAACATATCTTCAAAGCTATCAGCCCAAAGAATAAAAAGCAACACACCACACCCGGGAGGGCTCGTACCTCCAACCTTTCGGTTAACAGCCGATCGCGCTAGCCAATTGCGCCACGGAGACAGTCGTGCTCCACTCTCACCACCGTCAGAACATTTCTTCAGAGCTATCAGCCCAAAGAAAAAAAAGCGCCGCACTACCACCGGGTGGGCTCGTACCTCCAACCTTTCGGTTAACAGCCGATCGCGCTAGCCAATTGCGCCACGGAGACAGTCGTGCTACACTCTCACCACCATCAGAACATATCTTCAAAGCTATCAGCCCAAAGAAAAAAAAGCGCCGCACCACCACCAGGTGGGCTCGAACCTCCAACCTTTCGGTTAAAAGCCGATCGCACTAGCCAATTGCGCCACGGAGACAGTCGTGTTCGACTCTTACCACCATCAGAACATATCTTCAAAGCTATCAGCCCTAAGAAAAAAAAGCGCAACACCACCACCGGGTGGGCTCGAACCTCCAACCTTTCGGTTAACAGCCGACTGCGCTAGCCAATTGCGCCGCGAAGACAGTCGTGCTCCACTCGCACCACCATCAGAACATTTCTTCAGAGCTATCAGCCCAAAGAAAAAAAGCACCACACCACCACCGGGTGGGCTCGTACCTCCAACCTTTCGGTTAACAGCCGATCGCGCTAGCCAATTGCCATGGAGACAGTCGTGCTCCACTCTCACCACCATCAGAACATATCTTCAAAGCTATCAGCCCAAAGAAAGAAAAGCAATACACCACTCCCGCGAGGACTCGAACCTCCAACCTTTCAGTTAACAGCCGATCGCATAGCCAATTGCGCCATGGAGACAGTCGTGCTCCACTCTCACCACCGTCAGAACATTTCTTCAGAGCTATCAGCCCAAAGGAAAAAAATCGCCGCACCACCACCGGGTGGGCTCCAACTTCCAACCTCTCGGTTAACACCCGATCGCGCTAGCCAATTGTGCCATGAAGACAGTCGTGCTCCACTCTCACCAACATCAGAACATATCATCAAAGCTATCAGCCCCCCCAAAAAAGCGCCGCACCTCCACTGGGTAGGCTCGCACCTCCAACCTTTCGGTTAACAGCCGATTGGGCTAGCCGATTGCGCCACGGAGACAGTCGTGGTGCTCCACTCTCACCACCATCAGAACCTATCTTCAAAGCTATCAGCCCAAAATAAAAACAGCAACACACCACTCCCGGGAGGGCTCGTACCTCCAACCTATCGGTTAACAGCCGATTACGTTAGCCAATGGCACCACGGAGACAGTCCTGCTCCACTCTCACCACCATCAGAACACATCTTCAAAGCTATCAGCCCAAAGAATACAAAGCAACACACCACACCCGGGAGGGCTCGTATTTCCAACCTTTCGGTCTACAGCCGATCGCGCTAGCCAATTGCGCCACGGAGACAGTCGTGCTCCGCTCTCACCACCATCAGAACATATCATCAAAGCTATCAGCCCCCCAAAAAAAGCGCCGCACCTCCACTGGGTAGGCTCACACCTCCAACCTTTCGGTTAACAGCCGATCGCGCTAGCCAATTGCGCCACGGAGACAGCCCTGCTCCACACTCACCACCATCAGAACATATTTTAAGAGCTATCAGCCCAAAATAAAAAAAGCAACACACCACTCCCGAGAGGGCTCGAACCTCCAACCTTTCGGTTAACAGCCGATCGTGCTATCCAATTGCGCCACGGAGACAGTCGTCCTCCACTCTCACCACCCTCAGAACATTTCTGCAGAGCTATCAGCCCAAAGAAAAAAAAGCGCCGCACCACCACCTGGTGGGCTCGTACCTCTAACCTTTCGGTTAACAGCCGATCGCGCTAGCCAATTGCGCCACGGAGACAGTCGTGCCCCACTCTCACCACCATCAGAACATATCTTCAAAGCTATCAGCCCAAAGAAACAAAGCGCCACACCACCACTGGGTGGGCTCGTACCTCCAACCTTTCATTTACCAGCCGATCGGGCTAGCCGATTGCGCCACGGAGACAGTCGTGCTCCACTCTCACCTCCATCAGAACATATCTTCAAAGCTATTAGCCCAAAGAAAAAAAAGCGCCGCACCACCACCGGTGGGCTCGTACCTCCAACCTTTCGGTTAACAGCCGATCGCGCTAGCCCATTGCACCACGAAGACAGTCGTGCTCCACACTCACCACCGTCAGAACATTTCTTCAGAGCTATCAGCCCGAAGGAAAAAAAGCGCCGCACCACCACCGGGTGGGCTGGTACCTCCAACCTTTCGGTTAACAGCCGATCGCGCTAGCCAATTGCGCCACGGAGACAGTCGTGCTCCACTCTCACCACCATCAGAACATATCTTTAAAGCTACCAGCCCAAAGAAAAAAAAGCAACACACCACTCCCGGTAGGGCTCGCACCTCCGACCTTTCGGTTCACAGCTGATCGCGGTAGCCAATTGCGCAACGGAGACAGTCCTGCTCCACACTCACCACCATCAGAACATATTTTCAAAGCTATCAGCCAAAAATAAAAAAAAGCAACACACCACTCTCGGGAGGGCTCGAACCTCCAACCTTTCGGTTAACAGCCGATCGCGCTAGCCAATTGCGCCACGGAGACAGTCGTCCTGCACTCTCACCCCCCTCAGAACATTTCTGCAGAGCTATTAGCCCAAAGAAAAAAAAGCGCCGCACCACCACCGGGTGGGCTCGTACCTCTAACCTTTCGGGTAACAGCCGATCACGCTAGCCAATTGCGCCACGGAGACAGTCGTGCTCCACTTTCACCACCATCAGAACATATCTTCAAAGCTATCAGCCCAAAAAAAAGCAACACACCACTCCCGGGAGGGCTCGAACCTCCAACCTTTCAGTTAACAGCCGATCGCGGTAGCCTATTGCGCCACGGAGACAGTCCTGCTCCACTCTCACCACTATCAGAACATATCTTGCAAACTATCAGCCCAAAGAAAAAAAAGCAACACACCACTCCCAGGAGGGCTCGAACATCCAACCTTTCAGTTAACAGCCGGTCGAATAGCCAATTGTGCCACGGAGACAGTCGTGCTCCACTCTCACCACCATCAGAACATATCTTCAAAGCTATCAGCCCAAAGAAAAAAAAGCGCCGCACCACCACTGGGTTGGCTCTACCTCCAACCTTTCGGTTAACAGCCGATCGCGCTAGCCGATTGCGCCACGGAGACAGTCGTGCTCCACTCTCACCACCATCAGAACATATCTTCAAAGCTATCAGCCCGAAATAAAATAGCAACACACCACTCTCGGGAGGGCTCGTACCTCCAACGTATCGGTTAACAGCCGATCACGTTAGCCAATTGCGCCACGAAGACAGTCCTGCTCCACTCTCACCACCATCAGAACATATCTTCAAAGCTATCAGCCCAAAGAATAAAAAGCAACACACCACTCCTGGGAGGGCTCGTACCTCCATCCTTTCGGCTAACAGCCAATCGTGCTAGCCAATTGCGCCACGGAGACAGTCCTGCTCCACTCTCACCACCATCAGAACATATCTTCAAAGCTATCAGCCCAAAAAAAAGCAACACACCACTCCCGGGAGGGCTCGAACCTCCAACCTTTCAGTTAACAGCCGATCGCATAGCCAATTGCGCCATGGAGACAGTCGTACTCCACTCTCACCACCGTCAGAACCTTTTTTCAGAGCTATTAGCCCAAAAGAAAAAATCGCCGCACCACCACCGGGTGGGCTCGAACATCCAACCTTTCAGTTAACAGCCGATCGAATAGCCAATTGCGCCACGGAGACTGTCGTGCTCCACTCTCACCACCATCAGAACATATCTTCAAAGCTATCAGCCCAAAGAAAAAAAAGCGCCACACCACCACTGGGTGGGCTCGTACCTCCAACCTTTCATTTAACAGCCGATCGGGCTAGCCGATTGCGCCACGGAGACAGTCGTGCTCCACTCTCACCACCATCAGAACATATCTTCAAAGCTATTAGCCCAAAGAAAAAAAAGCGCCGCACCACCACCGGGTGGGCTCGTACCTCCAACCTTTCGGTTAACAGCCGATCGCGCTAGCCCATTGCACCACGAAGACAGTCGTGCTCCACTCTCACCACCGTCAGAACATTTCTTCATAGCTATCAGCCCAAAGAAAAAAAGCACCACACCACCACCGGGTGGGCTCGAACCTCCAACCTTTCAGTTAACAGCCGATCGCATAGCCAATTGCGCCATGGAGACAGTCGTGCTCCACTCTCACCACCGTCAGAACATTTCTTCAGAGCTATCAGCCCAAAGGAAAAAATCGCTGCACCACCACCGGTTGGGCTCCAACTTCCAACCTCTCGGTTAACACCCGATCGCGCTAGTCAATTGTGCCATGAAGACAGTCGTGCTCCACTCTCACCACCATCAGAACATATCTTCAAAGCTATCAGCCCCCCAAAAAAAGCGCCGCACCTCCACTGGGTAGGCTCGCACCTCCAACCTTTCGGTTAACAGCCGATTGGGCTAGCCGATTGCGCCACGGAGACAGTCGTGGTGCTCCACTCTCACCAACATCAGAACCTATCTTCAAAGCTATCAGCCAAAAATAAAAACAGCAACACACCACTCCCGGGAGGGCTCGTACCTCCAACCTATCGGTTAACAGCCGATTACGTTACCCAATGGCACCACGGAGACAGTCCTGCTCCACTCTCACCCCCATCAGAACACATCTTCAAAGCTATCAGCCCAAAGAATAAAAAGCAACACACCACAACTGGGAGGGCTCGTATTTCCAACCTTTCGGTTAACAGCCGATCGCGCTAGCCAATTGCGCCACGGAGACAGTCGTGCTCCACTCTCACCACCGTCAGAACATATCTTCAAAGCTATCAGCCCAAAGAAAAAAAAGCGCCGCACCACCACCAGGTGGGCTCGAACCTCCAACCTTTCGGTTAAAAGCCGATTGCACTAGCCAATTGCGCCACGGAGACAGTCGTGCTCGACTCTTACCACCATCAGAACATATCTTCAAAGCTATCAGCCCTAAGAAAAAAAAAGCACCACACCACCACCGGGTGGGCTCGAACCTCCAACCTTTCGGTTAACAGCCGATCGCGCTAGCCAATTGCGCCACGGAGACAGTCGTGCTCCACTCTCACCACCATCAGAACGTATCTTCAAAGCTATCAGCCCAAAGAAAAAAAAGCAATGCACCAGTCCCGGGAGGGCTCGTACCTCCAACGTTTCGGTTAACAGCCGATCGCGCTAGCCAATTGCGTCACGGAGACAGTCCTGCTCCACACTCACCACCACCAGAACATTTCTTCAAAGCTATCAGCCCAAAATAAAAAAAGCAACACACCACTCCCGGGAGGGCTCGAACCTCCAACCTTTCGGTTAACAGCCGACTGCGCTAGAGAATTGCGCCACACAGGCAGTCGTGCTCCACTCTCACCACCATCAGAACATTTCTTCAAATGTATCAGCCCAAAGAAAAAAAAGCGCCGCACCAACACCGGGTGGGCTCGTACCTCCAACCTTTCGGGTAACAGCCGATCGCGCTACCAATTGCGCCACGGAGACAGTCCTGCTCCACTCTCACCACCATCAGAACATATATTCAAAGCTATCAGCCCAAAGAAAAAAAAGCAACACACCACTCCCGGGAGGGCTCCAACCTCCAACCTTTCAGTTAACAGCCGTTCGCATAGCCAATTGCGCCGCGAAGACAGTCGTGCTCCACTCTGACCACCATCAGAACATTTCTTCAGAGCTATCAGCCCAAAGAAAAAAAGCACCACACCACCACCGGGTGGGCTCGTACCTCCAACCTTTCGGTTAACAGCCGATCGCGCTAGCCAATTGCCATGGAGACAGTCGTGCTCCACTCTCACCACCATCAGAACATATCTTCAAAGCTATCATCCCAAAGAAAGAAAAGCAATACACCACTCCCGGGAGGACTCGAACCTCCAACCTTTCAGTTAACAGCCGATCGCATAGGCAATTGTGCCATGGAGACAGTCGTGCTCCACTCTCACCACCGTCAGAACATTTCTTCAGAGCTATCAGCCCAAAGGAAAAAAATCGCCGCACCACCACCGGGTGGGCTCCAACTTCCAACCTCTCGGTTAACACCCGATCGCGCTAGCCAATTGTGCCATGAAGACAGTCGTGCTCCACTGTCACCACCATCAGAACATATCTTCAAAGCTATCAGCCCCCCAAAAAAAGCGCCGCACCTCCACTGGGTAGGCTCACACCTCCAACCTTTCGGTTAACAGCCGATCGCGCTAGCCAATTGCGCCACGAAGACAGTCCTGCTCCACGCTCACCACCATCAGAACATATTGCCGCCAGCACGTAGTGGGTTGGCAGCAAGAGCGGCTCAAAATCTGGAGGAAAAAAGAAGATCGCGTTCTTCTCTGCTCGAGAGCCAGCCACGATTGACGCATCGTCCTAGAGCTAGCTACCCGGTCGTTCAATAAATCCCCCCAGTACTTGTGACTCATCGTGACAAACTGGTGGAAGGTGCTGGGTAGCCTCACGGATGCTGCAGACCCCCCCCCAGGAAGCCGTATTACGAGTCCAGTGCCAGTCAACACTCCCGTGCATCGGACCAGCCGCCGAATCAGGGGATTGCCTCCGGAAGTCAACGATACTGCTCCCACCACGTCAACAAACATGACCAGCACTTCGGTACAAACCTTGGCAACCAGCACGGGAAGCACGTCGCCGAACCGCTATACGTTGGAAAGCCCACGGGCACCGCCGACGTTCCATGGTACGGAGCGCGAAGACGTTGAGGACTGGTTGGCGGACTTCGAGCGCGTAGCCAACTTGAATCAGTGGGACGACGCGGCGAAACTGGGTCGTGTCTACTTCTATCTCGAAGACGGGGCTCGCACGTGGTATCAAAATCGGGAGGAGCAGCTGACGACGTGGCCCGAATTCTGTCGTAGACTTCTGCAGACATATGCCAGCACTGACCGCCAAGAAAGAGCTGAACGAGCTATTCTTGCCCGCGTCCAGTCGCCAAACGAAACTGTGACCGCGTACGTCGAAGACATGACGCGCCTCTTCCGACGGGCCGATTCAAGAATGACTGAGGACAACAAGTTGCGTCACTTGATGCGCGGTGTCAAGGACCAGCTTTTTGCCGGCCTCGTGCGAAGTCCTCCGAAGACGGTCGCGGAGTTCTTGTCCGAGGCCGTGACAATGGAAAAAATGCTGCAGCAGCGATCCAACCAATACGACAGGCAAGTCAGTGGCATGTCTACTGCCGACATTTTCACCGCCACTAGAACCAACAACGACTGTCTACGTGAACTCATCCGTGATATAGTACGTGAAGAGTTACAAAAGGCTGGTGTAACACCTCATCCTACAGTCAACTCTATTTCAACTGTGATCAAGGATGAGCTGCACCAGGCCCTCCGGGACACCTTGCCTCATGATACAGCTGTGCCAGCTCCTGCTGAATACCGCCGTGAGACAACCTACGCGGAAGCCTTGAAACGCCCTGCTGCAACGCCGCCATTATTCTTCCATCCTGTTCCTGCTGTTTCACTACAGTCAGCGCAGCACATACCGTACTACGAAGGCACGTACACGCCACCGCCCCTGCCCTTTGTCCCTGGTGCTTCTGTCGCCCATCGTTCAGTGCAACCAGTTCAGTACATCGACGATCGGCGCACATCTCCTCGAAAGTCTGATGTTTGGCGCACACCTGATCGCCGGCCTCTGTGCTTTCACTGCGGAGAAGCTGATCACTTGTACCGCCAGTGCCCATATCGCTGTCTTGGGCTTCGCGGCTTCTCTGCGTACTCGCCGCCACCCCGTTACGGTCAGAGACCACGCGACATCCAAAACTACCTCTCCCAGCAGCATGCACCACCGTCTGCCGAGCGCCAGTCGCGCTCGCCATCACCGAGGCGATTTTCATCAACGCCCCAGCGGTATTCTACCGCACGATCTCCCAGCCCCCGCCGGGAAAACTAGCAGAAGCGACTCTGGGGGCGGGGTCGCTGAACGTCGAAGCGCTGAAGACCTCCTATTGACGCAGAACTGTACAGAAACTGGTCCGACATCACCTGCTGCTGCAAAGGATAGCCGGCTTTCACTCGACATAGCAGTAACAATTGATGGTTGTGTAGTTAATGCGTTAGTGGACACCGGCGCAGACTATTCCATACTGAGCGGGAAACTGACAACGCAGCTGAAGAAAGTGATCACACCATGGCATAACTCGCAGATTCGGACAGCTGGTGGCCATGTCGTTACTCCACTGGGTGCCTGCACAAATAGAGTACAGATTCAAGGGTACACATTCGTAGCAAGCTGCCTTGTTCTACGTGAATGCTCCCGTGACGTCATTCTGGGAGTTGATTTTCTACAGGAAAATGGAGCTATCATTGATCTGCAAGAGCGCCGCGTCACGTTCTCAGCCCAGCGAGCAATCAACGTGCAGGATGACGGAATGCGTGTCGACGTACTCCGTATTTCTGAACAGAGCGTGACGCTTCCTCCCCGAGCCAGTGTTCTAGTCGACGTAATATGCTGTGGTTTGAGCGATGGCGATGTGGTGGCCGAGACAAATTTAGAACACCTCCTGCAGCAAGGCATATGTGTAGCGAGAAGTGTAATACACGTTCGTGACGGCCGATCTGAATTGCTCGTTACCAACTTTAGCAACGAGCATCGACACCTTTTCCGTGGCACTTCGATAGCGTTTGCCCACGAAGTAGCAAACGTAACCAACTGTCTCACGTCAGAAGTAGTGGATAACGCAGACACATCAATGAGCAACATTGACATCAATCCTGATCTGTCCACCGATAACCAGACTGCGCTGCGAGCGCTCTTGTTTGAGTACAGGTCTTGCTTCGCAAGTTGCTCGAAGATCCGCCAGACGTCCATCACTCAACACAGGATCATCACGTACGAGGACGCACGCCCAATACACCAGCACCCCTACCGCGTGTCGGCTAAAGAACGTGAAGCGATACGTACGCAAGTTCGCGAGATGCTTGACGATGGCGTTATCGAACCATCCAACAGCCCGTGGTCATCTCCAGTCGTGCTTGTCAAAAAGAAGGACGGGTCGCTACGCTTCTGCGTCGATTACCGAAAGCTTAACAACGTGACCAAAAAGGATGTGTACCCGCTACCGCGTATCGACGATTCGCTAGATAGACTTCATCGTGCCCATTATTTCACTTCTCTCGACCTCAAAAGCGGGTACTGGCAAATCGAGGTAGATCAGCGAGACCACGAAAAGACAGCCTTCGTGACTCCAGACGGCCTATACCAATTTCGAGTACTCCCTTTCGGCTTGTGTTCAGCGCCGGCGACTTTCCAGCGAATGATGGACACTGTCCTCACAGGGCTGAAGTGGCAGACTTGTGTTGTCTACCTTGACGATGTGGTGGTCTTCTCTGCCACGTTCGAGCAGCACCTTCAGCGCCTGCGCAGCGTGCTGGAGGCTATCCGATCGGCGGACCTCACACTAAAGCCACAGAAGTGTCACTTCGGCTATAAAGAACTAAAGTTTCTTGGACATGTAGTTAGCGCCGAAGGAATCCGTCCCGATCCGGACAAGCTTGCCGCTGTTGCCGAATTACCAGCTCCTGCCGATAAGAAAGCCGTCCGGCGCTTCCTTGGTTTGTGCGCCTACTATCGCCGATTCATTCATGGCTTTTCACAGATAGCAGAACCTCTGACTCGTCTCACAAGGGACGACACACCGTTTGTCTGGGAAAACGAGCAACAAGAAGCTTTTGATGAGCTGCGACAGCGCATGCAATCAGCGCCCGTTCTCGCTCATTTCGACGATGATGCTGACACGGAGGTCCATACCGACGCTAGTAACATTGGGCTCGGTGCAGTGCTCGTCCAGCGTCAAGAAGACATCGAAAGAGTGATAGCCTACGCCAGCCGCTCTCTATCGCGTGCTGAGGCGAATTATTCCACTACGGAGAAAGAGTGCCTCGCAGTCGTGTGGGCAATCACCAAGTTCCGCCCGTACCTTTATGGTCGTCCCTTCAAGATAGTGACGGACCACCACGCCCTCTGCTGGTTGGCAAGCCTGCGCGACCCTTCAGGACGGCTAGCACGGTGGAGCTTGCGGCTGCAGGAATTTGACGTCACCATCGTCCATAAGTCCGGCCGTAAGCATGAAGACGCTGACACACAGTCACGCGCGCCCCTTCATGTCGTCAGTCAGGAAGCAGAGGAAGACGAAGGCTTCCTGGGCGCCATTAGCTCATCAGACTTGAGTAAACGGCAGCGGGATGACGCAGAGATTCGTCCGATCATCGATCATTTAGAGGGCCAGGACACAATCATACCACGTCATTTATTCCGCTCGTTGCCGTCGTTCTGCCTTCGAGATGGTGTGCTGTACAAGAAGAACGCTCGTTCGAACGACCGTGCCTACCTCCTGGTGGTTCCTCGAGACATGCGAGACGACGTCCTCTTCGCTTGCCATGACGAACCCACATCCGGTCATCTGGGCTACTCACGGACACTTGCCAGAGTGAGCGAGAGGTACTATTGGCCAGGACTTTCGGCAAGCGTCAAGAAGTACGTCAAGAGCTGTCAGGAATGTCAGCGCCGAAAGCAACCATCTGTTAAGCCAGCTGGTTTGCTTCAGCCCATTGATGCACCCTGCACGCCGTTCGACCAAGTCGGCATGGACATTCTCGGGCCTTTTTTTATGTCTGCGGACAGCAACAAATGGGTGATCGTCGCGACCGACTATTTGACACGCTACGCTGAAAGCCAGGCGATCCCACGAGCCACGGCTTCTGAGGTAGCACAATTTTTCATGCGCCACATCGTGTTACGACACGGTGCTCCTTCCAGTGTAATAACGGACAGAGGGACGGCATTCATGGCGCAGCTTACGGACGAAGTTTTCAAACTGAGCAACACCAGACACCGAAGGACAACTGCGTACCACCCGCAAACCAACGGACTTACTGAACGACTGAATAAGACCCTCGCAGACATGATCTCAATGTACATCGACGTACAGCACAAAACATGGGACCGGATCTTGCCTTACGTGACCTTCGCGTATAATACCGCCGTGCAAGAGACCACGCGATTCACGCCATTTCGGCTTCTCTACGGCCGCGAAGTGCAGACCATGCTAGACTCAATGCTACCGTGTCAGGACGAAGACGAGTTGGCAACAGACGCCGAAGAATTCGCAGAGCGTGCCGAGAAAGCCCGGCAGCTCGCGCGACTGCACATCGGCCAGCAACAGCAGGCAGACGCACGACGCTATAATGCCCGCCACAGAGAAGTGTTTTACAGCCCCGGAGATCAAGTTTGGGTGTGGACGCCCGTCCGCCGCCGTGGCCTTAGTGAAAAGTTGCTGAGCCGGTACTTTGGCCCATATAAAGTGTTACGCCGCGTCAGTGACGTGAACTACGAAGTGGTTCCGGACTCAACACCCCATGCACGGAGCAGGACACGGCTGAGGCCGGACGTCGTTCATGTGTTGCGCATGAAGCCATTTATTGCGCGTTGTTCGTAACTTTTCCTTTACCGTACAGCGTTCTTTGTGTTTTTTGTTTATTTTGCGAACTTACTTTCTCGTTCATTGACGTTTCCTATGTTGCCACGCTCTTCAATTTTTACTTTCACTTCATCCGAATTTCCATTTTTTTTCACGTGCCTATGTAGTAGCATCGCGGTGCTGCTATGTACTTTCCTTTCCTCTTTTTGGTACTTGTTGTTTTTTTTTCTTTTCGGAAGGGGGGATAATGCCGCCAGCACGTAGTGGGTTGGCAGCAAGAGCGGCTCAAAATCTGGAGGAAAAAAGAAGATCGCGTTCTTCTCTGCTCGAGAGCCAGCCACGACTGACGCATCGTCCTAGAGCTAGCTACCCGGTCGTTCAATAAATCCCCCCAGTACTTGTGACTCATCGTGACAAACCACCATCAGAACATATCTTCAAAGCTATCAGCCCAAAGAAAAAAAAGCAACACACCACTCCCGGGAGGGCTCCAACCTCCAACCTTTCAGTTAACAGCCGTTCGCATAGCCAATTGCGCCGCGAAGACAGTCGTGCTCCACTCTCACCACCATCAGAACATTTCTTCAGAGCTATCAGCCCAAAGAAAAAACGCACCACACCACCACCGGGTGGGCTCGTACCTCCAACCTTTCGGTTAACAGCCGATCGCGCTAGCCAATCGCCATGGAGACAGTCGTGCTCCACTCTCACCACCATCAGAACATATCTTCAAAGCTATCATCCCAAAGAAAGAAAAGCAATACACCACTCCCGGGAGGACTCGAACCTCCAACCTTTCAGTTAACAGCCGATCGCATAGGCAATTGCGCCATGGAGACAGTCGTGCTCCGCTCTCACCACCGTCAGAACATATCTTCAGAGCTATCAGCCCAAAGGAAAAAAACCGCCGCACCACCACCGGGTGGGCTCCAACTTCCAACCTCTCGGTTAACACCCGATCGCGCTAGCCAATTGTGCCATGAAGACAGTAGTGCTCCACTCTCACCACCATCAGAACATATCTTCAAAGCTATCAGCCCCCCAAAAAAGCGCCGCACCTCCACTGGGTAGGCTCACACCTCCAACCTTTCGGTTAACAGCCGATCGCGCTAGCCAATTGCGCCACGAAGACAGTCCTGCTCCACGCTCACCACCATCAGAACATATTTTCAAAGCTATCAGCCCAAAATAAAAAAGCAACACACCACTCCCGGGAGGGCTCGAACCTCCAACCTTTCATTTAACAGCCGATCGGGCTAGCCGATTGCGCCACGGAGACAGTCGTGCTCCACTCTCACCACCATCAGAACATATCTTAAAGCTATTAGCCCAAAGAAAAAAAAGCGCCGCACCACCACCGGGTGGGCTCGTACCTCCAACCTTTCGGTTAACAGCCGATCGCGCTAGCCCATTGCACCACGAAGACAGTCGTGCTCCACACTCACCACCGTAAGAACATTTCTTCAGAGCTATCAGCCCGAAGGAAAAAAAGCGCCGCACCACTCCCGGTAGGGCTCGAACCTCCAACCTTTCGGTTAACAGCCGATCGCGCTAGCCAATTGCGCCACGGAGACAGTCGTCCTGCACTCTCACCCCCCTCAGAACATTTCTGCAGAGCTATCAGCCCAAAGAAAAAAAGCGCCACACCACCACCGGGTGGGCTCGTACCTCTAACCTTTCGGTTAACAGCCGATCACGCTAGCCAATTGCGCCACGGAGACAGTCGTGCTCCACTCTCACCACCATCAGAACATATCTTCAAAGCTATCAGCCCAAAGAAAAAAAAGCGCCGCACCACCACCGGATGGGCTCGTACCTCCAACCTTTCGGTTAACAGCCGATCGCGCTAGCCCATTGCGCAACGGAGACAGTCCTGCTCCACTCTCACCACCATCAGAACATATCTTCAAAGCTATCAGCCCAAAAAAAAGCAACACACCACTCCCGGGAGGGCTCGAACCTCCAACCTTTCGGTTAACAGCCGATCGCGGTAGCCTATTGCGCCACGGAGACAGTCCTGCTCCACTCTCACCACTATCAGAACATATCTTGCAAACTATCAGCCCAAAGAAAAAAAAGCAACACACCACTCCCAGGAGGGCTCGAACATCCAACCTTTCAGTTAACAGCCGGTCGAATAGCCAATTGTGCCACGGAGACAGTCGTGCTCCACTCTCACCACCATCAGAACATATCTTCAAAGCTATCAGCCCAAAGAAAAAAAAGCGCCGCACCACCACTGGGTGGGCTCTACCTCCAACCTTTCGGTTAACAGCCGATCGCGCTAGCCGATTGCGCCACGGAGACAGTCGTGCTCCACTCTCACCACCATCAGAACATATCTTCAAAGCTATCAGCCCGAAATAAAATAGCAACACACCAATCTCGGGAGGGCTCGTACCTCTAACCTATCGGTTAACAGCCGATCACGTTAGCCAATTGCGCCACGAAGACAGTCCTGCTCCACTCTCACCACCATCAGAACATATCTTCAAAGCTATCAGCCCAAAGAATAAAAAGCAACACACCACTCCTGGGAGGGCTCGTACCTCCATCCTTTCGGCTAACAGCCAATCGTGCTAGCCAATTGCGCCACGGAGACAGTCCTGCTCCACTCTCACCACCATCAGAACATATCTTCAAAGCTATCAGCCCAAAAAAAGCAACACACCACTCCCGGGAGGGCTCGAACCTCCAACCTTTCAGTTAACAGCCGATCGCATAGCCAATTGCGCCATGGAGACAGTCGTGCTCCACTCTCACCACCGTCAGAACCTTTTTTCAGAGCTATTAGCCCAAAAGAAAAAAATCGCCGCACCACCACCGGGTAGGCTCGAACATCCAACCTTTCAGTTAACAGCCGATCGAATAGCCAATTGCGCCACGGAGACAGTCGTGCTCCACTCTCACCACCATCAGAACATATCTTCAAAGCTATCAGCCCAAAGAAAAAAAAGCGCCACACCACCACTGGGTAGGCTCGTACCTCCAACCTTTCATTTAACAGCCGATCGGGCTAGCCGATTGCGCCACGGAGACAGTCGTGCTCCACTCTCACCACCATCAGAACATATCTTCAAAGCTATTAGCCCAAAGAAAAAAAAGCGCCGCACCACCACCGGGTGGGCTCGAACCTCCAACCTTTCATTTAACAGCCGATCGGGCTAGCCGATTGCGCCACGGAGACAGTCGTGCTCCACTCTCACCACCATCAGAACATATCTTCAAAGCTATCAGCCCAAAGAAAAAAAAGCGCCACACCACCACTGGGTAGGCTCGTACCTCCAACCTTTCATTTAACAGCCGATCGCGCTAGCCCATTGCACCACGAAGACAGTCGTGCTCCACTCTCACCACCGTCAGAACATTTCTTCAGAGCTATCAGCCCGAAGAAAAAAAGCGCCGCACCACCACCGGGTGGGCTCGAACCTCCAACCTTTCGGTTAACAGCCGATCGCACTAGCCAATTGCGCCACGGAGACAGTCGTGCTCCACTCTCACCACTATCAGAACATATCTTCGAAGCTATCAGCCCAAAGAAAAAAAAGCAACACACCACTCCCGGGAGGGCTCGAACATCCAATTGTTAGGTTAACAGCCGATCGAATAGCCAATTGCGCCACGGAGACAGTCGTGCTCCACTCTCACCATCATCAGAACATATCTTCAAAGCTATCAGCTCAAAGAAAAAAAGCGCCGCACCACCACCGGGTGGGCTCGTACCTCCAACCTTTCGGTTAACAGCCGATCGCACTGGCCAATTGCGCCACGGAGACAGTCGTGCTCCACTCTCACCACCATCAGAACATATCTTCAAAGCTATCAGCCCAAAATAAAAAAAGCAACACACAACTCCAGGGAGGGCTCGTACCTCCAACCTTTCGGTTAACAGCCGATCGCGTTAGCCGATTGCGCCACGGAGACAGTCCTGCTCCACTCTCACCACCATCAGAACATATCTTCAAAGCTATCAGCCCAAAGAATAAAAAGCAACACACCACTCCCGGGAGGGCTCGTACCTCCAACCTTTCGGTTAACAGCCGATCGCGCTAGCCAATTGCGCCACGGAGACAGTCGTGCTCCACTCTCATCACCATCAGAACATATCTTCAAAGCTATCAACCCAAAGAAAAAAAGCAACGCACCACTCCCGGGAGGGCTCGTACCTCCAACCTTTTTGTTAATAGCCGATCGCGCTAGCCATATGCGCCACGGAGACAGTCCTGCTCCACACTCACCACCACCAGAACATATCTTCAAATCTATCAGCCCAAAATAAAAAAAGCAACACACCACTCCCGGGAGGGCTCAAACCTCCAACCTTTCGGTTACCAGCCGATCGCGCTAGCCTATTGCGCCACGGAGACAGTCGTGCTCCACTCTCACCGCCATCAGAACATATCTTCGAAACTATCAGCCCAAAGAAAAAAAAGCAACACACCACTCCCGGGAGGGCTCGAACATCCAACCTTTCAGTTAACAGCCGATCGAATAGCCAACTGCGCCACGGAGACGGTCGTGCTCCACTCTCACCACCATCAGAACATATCTTCAAAGCTATCAGGCCAGAGAAAAAAAAGCGCCGCACCACCACTGGGTGGGCTCGTACCTCCATTCTTTCGATTAACAGCCGATCGCGCTAGCCAATGGCACCACGGAGACAGTCCTGCTCTACTCTCACCACCATCAGAACATATTTTTAAAGCTATTAGCCCAAAGAAAAAAAGCGCCGCACCACCACCGGATATGCTCGTACCTCCAACCTTTCGGTTAACAGCCGATCGCGCTAGCCCATTGCGCCACGGAGACAGTCCTGCTCCACTCTCAACACCATCAGAACATGTCTTCAAAGCTTTCAGCCCATAGAAAAAAAAGCAACACACCACTCCTGGGAGGGCTCGAACCACCAACCTTTCAGTTAACAGCCGATCGCATAGCCAATTGCACCACGAAGACAGTCGTGCTCCACTCTCACCACCATCAGAACATTTCTTCAAAGCTATCAGCCCAAAGAAAAAAAAAGCGCCGCACCAACACCGGGTGGGCTCGTACCTTTAACCTTTCGGGTAACAGCCGATCGCGCTACCAATTGCGCCACGGAGACAGTCCTGCTCCACTCTCACCACCATCAGAACATATCTTCAAAGCTATCAGCCCAAAGAAAAAAAAGCAACACACCACTCCCGGGAGGGCTCCAACCTCCAACCTTTCAGTTAACAGCCGTTCGCATAGCCAATTGCGCCGCGAAGACAGTCGTGCTCCACTCTCACCACCATCAGAACATTTCTTCAGAGCTATCAGCGCAAAGAAAAAAAGCACCACACCACCACCGGGTGGGCTCGTACCTCCAACCTTTCGGTTAACAGCCGATCGCGCTAGCCAATTGCCATGGAGACAGTCGTGCTCCACTCTCACCACCATCAGAACATATCTTCAAAGCTATCATGTCAAAGAAAGAAAAGCAATACTCCACTCCCGGGAGGACTCGAACCTCCAACCTTTCAGTTAACAGCCGATCGCATAGACAATTGCGCCATGGAGACAGTCGTGCTCCACTCTCACCACCGTCAGAACATTTCTTCAGAGCTATCAGCCCAAAGGAAAAAAATCGCCGCGCCACCACCGGGTGGGCTCCAACTTCCAACCTCTCGGTTAACACCCGATCGCGCTAGCCAATTGTGCCATGAAGACAGTAGTGCTCCACTCTCACCACCATCAGAACATATCTTCAAAGCTATCAGCCCCCCAAAAAAGCGCCGCACCTCCACTGGGTAGGCTCACACCTCCAACCTTTCAGTTAACAGCCGATCGCGCTAGCCAATTGCGCCACGAAGACAGTCCTGCTCCACGCTCACCACCATCAGAACATATTTTCAAAGCTATCAGCCCGAAGTAAAAAAAGCGCCGCACCACTCCCGGTAGGGCTCAAACCTCCAACCTTTCGGTTAACAGCCGATCGCGCTAGCCAATTGCGCCACGGAGACAGTCGTGCTCCACACTCACCACCGTAAGAACATTTCTTCAGAGCTATCAGCCCGAAGTAAAAAAAGCGCCGCACCACTCCCGGTAGGGCTCAAACCTCCAACCTTTCGGTTAACAGCCGATCGCGCTAGCCAATTGCGCCACGGAGACAGTCGTCCTGCACTCTCACCCCCCTCAGAACATTTCTGCAGAGCTATCAGCCCAAAGAAAAAAAGCGCCACACCACCACCGGGTGGGCTCGTACCTCTAACCTTTCGGTTAACAGCCGATCACGCTAGCCAATTGCGCCACGGAGACAGTCGTGCTCCACTCTCACCACCATCAGAACATATCTTCAAAGCTATCAGCCCAAAGAAAAAAAAGCGCCGCACCACCACCGGATGGGCTCAAACCTCCAACCTTTCGGTTAACAGCCGATCGCGCTAGCCAATTGCGCCACGGAGACAGTCGTCCTGCACTCTCACCCCCCTCAGAACATTTCTGCAGAGCTATCAGCCCAAAGAAAAAAAGCGCCACACCACCACCGGGTGGGCTCGTACCTCTAACCTTTCGGTTAACAGCCGATCACGCTAGCCAATTGCGCCACGGAGACAGTCGTGCTCCACTCTCACCACCATCAGAACATATCTTCAAAGCTATCAGCCCAAAGAAAAAAAAGCGCCGCACCACCACCGGATGGGCTCGTACCTCCAACCTTTCGGTTAACAGCCGATCGCGCTAGCCCATTGCGCAACGGAGACAGTCCTGCTCCACTCTCACCACCATCAGAACATATCTTCAAAGCTATCAGCCCAAAAAAAGCAACACACCACTCCCGGGAGGACTCGAACCTCCAACCTTTCAGTTAACAGCCGATCGCATAGCCAATTGCGCCATGGAGACAGTCGTGCTCCACTCTCACCACCGTCAGAACCTTTTTTCAGAGCTATTAGCCCAAAAGAAAAAAATCGCCGCACCACCACCGGGTAGGCTCGAACATCCAACCTTTCAGTTAACAGCCGATCGAATAGCCAATTGCGCCACGGAGACAGTCGTGCTCCACTCTCACCACCATCAGAACATATCTTCAAAGCTATCAGCCCAAAGAAAAAAAAGCGCCACACCACCACTGGGTAGGCTCGTACCTCGAACCTTTCATTTAACAGCCGATCGGGCTAGCCGATTGCGCCACGGAGACAGTCGTGCTCCACTCTCACCACCATCAGAACATATCTTCAAAGCTATTAGCCCAAAGAAAAAAAAGCGCCGCACCACCACCGGGTGGGCTCGTACCTCCAACCTTTCGGTTAACAGCCGATCGCGCTAGCCCATTGCACCACGAAGACAGTCGTGCTCCACTCTCACCACCATCAGAACATATCTTCAAAGCTATCAGCCCAAAGAATAAAAAGCAACACACCACTCCTGGGAGGGCTCGTACCTCCATCCTTTCGGCTAACAGCCAATCGTGCTAGCCAATTGCGCCACGGAGACAGTCCTGCTCCACTCTCACCACCATCAGAACATATCTTCAAAGCTATCAGCCCAAAAAAAGCAACACACCACTCCCGGGAGGGCTCGAACCTCCAACCTTTCAGTTAACAGCCGATCGCATAGCCAATTGCGCCATGGAGACAGTCGTGCTCCACTCTCACCACCGTCAGAACCTTTTTTCAGAGCTATTAGCCCAAAAGAAAAAAATCGCCGCACCACCACCGGGTAGGCTCGAACATCCAACCTTTCAGTTAACAGCCGATCGTATAGCCAATTGCGCCACGGAGACAGTCGTGCTCCACTCTCACCACCATCAGAACATATCTTCAAAGCTATCAGCCCAAAGAAAAAAAAGCGCCACACCACCACTGGGTAGGCTCGTACCTCCAACCTTTCATTTAACAGCCGATCGGGCTAGCCGATTGCGCCACGGAGACAGTCGTGCTCCACTCTCACCACCATCAGAACATATCTTCAAAGCTATTAGCCCAAAGAAAAAAAAGCGCCGCACCACCACCGGGTGGGCTCGTACCTCCAACCTTTCGGTTAACAGCCGATCGCGCTAGCCCATTGCACCACGAAGACAGTCGTGCTCCACTCTCACCACCGTCAGAACATTTCTTCAGAGCTATCAGCCCGAAGGAAAAAAAGCGCCGCACCACCACCGGGTGGGCTCGAACCTCCAACCTTTCGGTTAACAGCCGATCGCACTAGCCAATTGCGCCACGGAGACAGTCGTGCTCCACTCTCACCACTATCAGAACATATCTTCGAAGCTATCAGCCCAAAGAAAAAAAAGCAACACACCACTCCCGGGAGAGCTCGAACATCCAATTTTTAGGTTAACAGCCGATCGAATAGCCAATTGCGCCACGGAGACAGGCGTGCTCCACTCTCACCATCATCAGAACATATCTTCAAAGCTATCAGCTCAAAGAAAAAAGCGCCGCAAACCCACCGGGTGGGCTCGTACCTCCATCCTTTCGGTTAACAGCCGATCGCACTGGCCAATTGCGCCACGGAGACAGTCGTGCTCCACTCTCACCACCATCAGAACATATCTTCAAAGCTATCAGCCCAAAATAAAAAAAGCAACACACAACTCCAGGGAGGGCTCGTACCTCCAACCTTTCGGTTAACAGCCGATCGCGTTAGCCGATTGCGCCACGGAGACAGTCCTGCTCCACTCTCACCACCATCAGAACATATCTTCAAAGCTATCAGCCCAAAGAATAAAAAGCAACACACCACTCCCGGGAGGGCTCGTACCTCCAACGTTTCGGTTAACAGCCGATCGCGCTAGCCAATTGCGCCACGGAGACAGTCGTGCTCCACTCTCATCACCATCAGAACATATCTTCAAAGCTATCAACCCAAAGAAAAAAAGCAACGCACCACTCCCGGGAGGGCTCGTACCTCCAACCTTTTTGTTAATAGCCGATCGCGCTAGCCATATGCGCCACGGAGACAGTCCTGCTCCACACTCACCACCACCAGAACATATCTTCAAATCTATAAGCCCAAAATAAAAAAAGCAACACACCACTCCCGGGAGGGCTCAAACCTCCAACCTTTCGGTTACCAGCCGATCGCGCTAGCCTATTGCGCCACGGAGACAGTCTTGCTCCACCCTCACCGCCATCAGAACATATCTTCGAAACTATCAGCCCAAAGAAAAAAAAGCAACACACCACTCCCGGGAGGGCTCGAACATCCAACCTTTCAGTTAACAGCCGATCGAATAGCCAACTGCGCCACGGAGACGGTCGTGCTCCACTCTCACCACCATCAGAACATATCTTCAAAGCTATCAGCCCAAAGAAAAAAAAGCGCCGCACCACCACTGGGTGGGCTCGTACATCCATTCTTTCGATTAACAGCCGATCGCGCTAGCCAATGGCACCACGGAGACAGTCCTGCTCCACTCTCACCACCATCAGAACATATTTTTAAAGCTATTAGCCCAAAGAAAAAAAGCGCCGCACCACCACCGGATATGCTCGTACCTCCAACCTTTCGGTTAACAGCCGATCGCGCTAGCCCATTGCGCCACGGAGACAGTCCTGCTCCACTCTCAACACCATCAGAACATGTCTTCAAAGCTTTCAGCCCATAGAAAAAAAAGCAACACACCACTCCTGGGAGGGCTCGAACCACCAACCTTTCAGTTAACAGCCGATCGCATAGCCAATTGCACCACGAAGACAGTCGTGCTCCACTCTCACCACCATCAGAACATTTCTTCAAAGCTATCAGCCCAAAGAAAAAAAAGCGCCGCACCAACACCGGGTGGGCTCGTACCTCCAACCTTTCGGGTAACAGCCGATCGCGCTACCAATTGCGCCACGGAGACAGTCCTGCTCCACTCTCACCACCATCAGAACATATCTTCAAAGCTATCAGCCCAAAGAAAAAAAAGCAACACACCACTCCCGGGAGGGCTCCAACCTCCAACCTTTCAGTTAACAGCCGTTCGCATAGCCAATTGCGCCGCGAAGACAGTCGTGCTCCACTCTCACCACCATCAGAACATTTCTTCAGAGCTATCAGCGCAAAGGAAAAAAGCACCACACCACCACCGGGTGGGCTCGTACCTCCAACCTTTCGGTTAACAGCCGATCGCGCTAGCCAATTGCCATGGAGACAGTCGTGCTCCACTCTCACCACCATCAGAACATATCTTCAAAGCTATCATGTCAAAGAAAGAAAAGCAATACACCACTCCCGGGAGGACTCGAACCTCCAACCTTTCAGTTAACAGCCGATCGCATAGACAATTGCGCCATGGAGACAGTCGTGCTCCACTCTCACCACCGTCAGAACATTTCTTCAGAGCTATCAGCCCAAAGGAAAAAAATCGCCGCGCCACCACCGGGTGGGCTCCAACTTCCAACCTCTCGGTTAACACCCGATCGCGCTAGCCAATTGTGCCATGAAGACAGTCGTGCTCCACTCTCACCACCATCAGAACATATCTTCAAAGCTATCAGCCCCCCACAAAAAAGCGCCGCACCTCCACTGGGTAGGCTCACACCTCCAACCTTTCGGTTAACAGCCGATCGCGCTAGCCAATTGCGCCACGGAGACAGTCCTGCTCCACATTCACCACCATCAGAACATATTTTCAAAGCTATCAGCCCAAAATAAAAAAAGCAACACACCACTCCCGGGAGGGCTCGAACCTCCAACCTTTCGGTTAACAGCTGATCGCGCTATCCAATTGCGCCACGGAGACAGTCGTCCTCCACTCTCACCACCCTCAGAACATTTCTGCAGAGCTATCAGCCCAAAGAAAAAAAAGCGCCGCACCACCACCTGGTGGGCTCGTACCTCTAACCTTTCGGTTAACAGCCGATCGCGCTGGCCAATTGCGCCACGGAGACAGTCGTGCTCCACTCTCACCACCATCAGAACATATCTTCAAAACTATCAGCCCAAAGAAAAAAAAGCGCCACACCACCACTGGGTGGGCTCGTACCTCCAACATTTCATTTAACAGCCGAT